>NC_054470.1:14521081-15157445 GCF_017639515.1 Carcharodon carcharias
TACTGTTATTCAAGAAAGGAGGAAGGGATAAACCAGGGAACTACGATCCAGTCAGTCTAATCTCAGTGTTGAGGAAACTATTGGAAGCAATTCTGAGGGACAGAATTAATCTACACCTGGAGAGGCAGGGATTAATCAAGAACAGTCAGCATGGTTTTGTTAAGGGGAGATCATGCCTGACCAATTTGATTGAATTTTCCAAGAGGTGAACAGGTGTGTAGATGCAGGCAATGCATTTGACATAGTCTACTTAGACTTCAGCAAGGCTTTTGATAAGGTCCTGCATGGGAGACTGATGACAAAGATAAGAGCCCATGGGATCCAAGGCAATTTGGCAAATTGGATCCAGAATTGGCTGAATGGTGGGAAGTAGAGGATGATGGTCAAGGAGTGTTTTTGTGACTGGATGCCTGTGTCCAGTGGGGTTCCACAAGGATCGGTGTTGCGTCCCTTGCTGTTTGTGGTATATATAAACAAACAATTTAGAATTGAATGTAGGAGGGCTTATTAGTAAGTTCGTGGATGACAAAAATTGATGGAGTGGTAAATAGTGAGGAGGATAGCCTTAGATTACAGGAGGATATAGACGGCTGATCAGTGGCAAATGGAATTTATTCTAGTTAAGTGTTAGGTGATGCACTTGAGCAGGACAAACAAGGCATGGGAATACACGATGAATGGTAGGACCCTGGGAAGTACCGATGATCAGAGGGACCTTGGTGTGCATGTCCACTGATCTCTTAAGGTAGTGGGATAGGTAGATAAGGTGGTTAAGAAGGCATATGGGATACTTGCCTTTATTAGCCGAGGCATAGAATATAAGAGCATGGAGGTTATACTGGAACTGTGATGCAATGGCATACAAGGCTAAGGGCTAGTGCTAGAAAATGGGATTAGGATAGTTTGACCGGCGCAGATTCAATAGGCCAAAGGGCTTTTTTCTCTGCTGTAGACCTCTGACACTGCTGGAAAGGTATTTTTCCTCCTCCAACTCTCCCTGCAACCCTTAACACAACTGAAAACCTCCACTCTTTGTTGCATTGTACCACACACTTTTGACATCTAATATTGAGCGAAAGCTGGGAAGCGCTTTAGATTTTAACAGGATCCCATCTTCCAGTGTCTTTAAATAAAGTCACCTTTACTTAATCCTTTGAGCATAGTCAAATGGACTTCTCATTGCAAGGTTCCTCTGGTGGTTCTGTGGTTTAACTTTTCAATATCTCCCCTGAAAATTTCCAGACTTACTGACTTGGTCTGTAAGTCTGCGTGAAGCAAGGTCACATGCTTCTCCCTCTTGTGTTCAGGTGTGAAAGCTGGAACTTGAGTTTGTTGAATCTGGGACCCTGTCCCAGTGGCAACCAGATCACATGGGCCTGTCAGCAGGCAGAGTTCAGTACAGCTTCTCACCCATCAGTGTAAAACATAGCTGTCTTTATAAAGCTTAATGGTTCTAACAGTAGATTTGATGGCAAACAATCCTTATTGGCAGAATCAGATACCATTTCTTTTCTGTAGCAAAATAAAGTTGCTCTCGCTAAAAGTAGTGGGACTGACCAAAGTCTGAGAACCTGTTCTTAAGATGTACACATTGGAGAAAATTTCCTTGCCAGATGTTTAACTTCAATGAATTGGGGAGAGGTGCAAATAACTCCCTACCCTGCAAGAACAAAGTTGGTCTTTGTCAATGTGTAGGGAAGGTCAAGTGATTACACTTCACACTCTTTGGAAATTGAGATTGCATCTTTACAAATATTACTTGTGCATCAAGAGCTTGTTTCTGTCTATGATGGCATGTGGATACTTTTAATGACCCAAAAACATATTGCCTGTAATCACTTTTAGTAATGCCATTTCAACATCAGAAAATTGGGATTTTGTACAATTTGCCTATACAGGAATGTGACACAGCAAAATCTGACTACTTTAAATGGATAATAAGGTTTAGTTTGCTAATGGCTTAATTTTAAATCTTAACACATTATGATAACCATCCACTTGCACTGATGTTTCATTCAACTGAGCTTCTCGTGCCTAACTTTTAGATCCCTATTGTGAACCTTTGGGTCATGACAAATGCTTAATTGAAGTTGGCCTTATGGTATTACTTAATTGTATCCCATTCTGCAGCACTTTCTTATATAGGCTTACATCAAATTGATTAAATACTTAATGACCTGCCAGGTAAGTGACAGCAAAAGTGGATTTTTCAAGTTCCATTAGATACTGTAAATTGTATCAGAAAGATAAGTTTTTGGAAGGGTTTTCTTGTCCTTGTTTTTTCTCTCTCGTACACAGTACCTGGAACGTAATCTAGCAACTGAATCATCTTTACTCCAAGATAACATATAATCCAATACATAACACTGACAAATGTAATAATTGCTATAATAGTAATCCAATTTAGCATTTTTCTGATGCAGGCAATTTTGGGAATGGCTATACTCTTGTTGCTTACTGCCAACAATTTGTTGCAACTCTTAACCACTGTAACATTATTTCGGATAACTTCATTGTAGCGTACTCGCAACCTTTTTCTTACCACCACTTGAGACAAAATGGTTTTGAAACTTAGCTTGACCAAAGGGTGACATAGGAACCCAGAAGTACATCAAAAATCAAACCTAATCAATGTTCTGAATCATTATAACCTAGAGCCAATTTCATTCTACTACTTTCAACTATAGTCCTCAAAGTACTTACAGCTTGTGCTGAGCTAAATAAGATTTAATGAAATATTGGCCATGTATCTAAATATTGTATATCTTGAGTTTCAGTTAGAATTGATGTCCTTTCACTTCCCCATAGCAACATTTTGTTTCCTTTTCATTTTACTAGTACTTGATGTAACTTATCTCGTGATTTTTTTTTACTCATTCTTCTGATCAATGTAATTTTACTGTTCGTCAAGCCACTCTAATTAGTCTTACATTTTATGGTTTGGCCATAAAGATCTGTTTTTTAAAATTAATATAATTGTGTGTATTTAAGTTCCCACTTAAGTGCACAGAATTCTAAATTAATTCTAGAAATAATTGCACCATGATGCCCATTTTTGTTAATCTTATTCTAGCTTGAGGAAGAAGCAAATGGAGATGTGTTTGACATTCATGTGTCTGTTTCTGATCCTGAAAAAGTTGGTAAGTAAAAGCCTTAATGTAGCTAATCCTGTGTGAAAATGCACCTTTTTTTTAAAAAAAGTCTATTCAATTATAATATGGATAACATTTGGGCTACCTAATTTCCATCAACCTTTTTTTAGACCAGACTGCTTTTCATTTTGAGTACTCCTGATATAAGCCAGACCTGCTGAGTTTTTCCAGGTAATTCTGTTTTTTTTTTGTTTTGGATTTCCAGCATCCGCCGTTTTTTGTTTTTATTTTTTAACTTGCTAGTATTTCTACATGTTTTATGTGCTCCTGTCATTTGGTTAAGCTTTTCACACTTTTTAATTCATGGTTTTTTAAAACCACCTTTCCAGAAATGGACTTCTTGGGCTTAATTGCCTCTTCCTGTTCTCAGCTTCCTTTTTGAGCAGTGTTCCTGCCATCTCTTCTATATTTTGGATGTCGTTTTCTTCCCTCTTGTTTCTAATCCACTTATCATTCATTTTGGAGCTTGCTTCAAATGAGTAGTTATCTAATTATCATAGTTTGCTGCACAATGAAATGTTACTTTGTCATTGCATTATAATAATGAGTCTTCTCTTGCTACTTAGGTGATGGTATGAATGCTTACATGGCTTACAGGGTATCAACGAAGGTAATGAGTTAATGACATGGAGCCTCCAAGAGATACAACTGCAGTGTTTCGAGCATTGAGCACTTCTGATTTTGTTGGAATGTAGTTGCACTAAAATTTGCGTAAACTGATTACTGCGAACTTAATCTGCCAGTTATCTCAATGTAATCGACTAAGGCTGGAATGTTAAACAAGTAAAATGCTGGAGGAACTCCACAGGTCTGACAGCATCTGTGGAGAGAGAAACAGAGTTGACGTTTCGAGTCCGTATGACCCTTCAGTAGCTCTGAGGAAAGGTCATACAGACTGATCTTCAAATCTGTTTCTCTCTCCTCAGATGCTGTCAGACCTGCTGAGTTTTTCCAGCATTTTTGTTTCCGACCTCCAGCACCAGCAGTGTTTTGCTTTTAACAAAAGGCTGAAATGTAGTTTTGTGGGTATCGTGGGTTGCTAGAAAATGACCCATTCAACTTTGATTTCTGCAGTGGCAGGACTTGAGGCTTCAATTAACTAATGATTGTAACAGGGCACCTGTGTGGCTTCAACTGACAACTGGTTGCAGCCCTTGCGTATCATTCTGATAAATTGAATTAAGTAATTACAACAGCAGGAATAACATGTGGGTCAGTGTATTTAATTGATTGCAGGCCAAATGATTAATTCTGGATCCATCTCACCATGGGTGGCTTTGTACAGGATCTGGGCATGTGGGTCCAATCCATAAAGCTTTTAATTACAATCTGAGGTGTGGCTACTTTTGGATGGGGAAAGAATGGACTTTCAAACCAGTATAAAAGATGGCAGATTAGACTGCATAATGGACTGCAGCTCACTCTTTGAAATTCCACAATCTTTAGCGCTTTTTGCATTCAGTTCTGTTGCAACTTAAGTTGACGTCTGGATAGAAATCCATCTGAAACCTCTAACTTGTAACCACTGATTCTATTTATACTGATTTTTAAGACCTTAATGGAGTTCAGCATTTAATACTATTTCTCTCCTGGCCCCACCTTGAGTCTTTTACTTTTTTGTAATGGAACCTTAATGACCTTAATGAGGGTATGTGTCTAAAATAGGAAATGAGAGCTAATAGACTCCAAATTGACATTACGCAAGGTTTCGGAATGAAACCAAATAAAGTAGAAATGTTAGACTGCACAATGAAACACATTCTCACTTATAACTTGGTCATGTGAAAATTCACTCAGATAATGGAGGTGTTGAAAATTAGCTTGTAATTGAGGGATGGGGTGAAGTAAGCTGTACCACCTCTTGAATCTTATTAGTATTTGTTTGTGTTTCACTCAGACGAGTCTACACTTCCTTGAGTAATCTATAAAAAGATGCTGATTTATTACGTGTACATTATTAAAGTATGGAGACAAACCAAGTTTAAATGTAAATTCTTCTAATGTGCTTTTTAAGCAAATATTATTTCTAAAGTAACAGATGTGAGCTTGATGTTGCATGAGGCTAGACTAAGAACTTAATCTTAATTTGGGCCTGAGCCAGGATTATCAAGTATTGATGCTGCTAATTTCAAATATGTTGGGGGAAAAGTATTGAATACTTTGTATATTTCAACTGGGTGAATTTTAATGTAAACATTTAAATGACAAACTTGTGTATAAAATCTATAGATTACTTTTCTAACCTCTAAGCATATGGCATATCATTCAACTGATACTTGGCGGGAATTATGAACACAACAGTACATGCAAGATGGACTAATTCTGGATGTATTTTTCTTCCATTATACAGACTACTTTATCTATGTTTAACAGCAAAGAATTTACGGTCAAAAGGAGATTTAGTGACTTTCTGGGTCTGCATAGCAAATTAGCTGCAAAGTATATGCATGTGGGCTATATAGTTCCTCCTGCACCAGAAAAAAGCCTCGTAGGTAAGAACAATCATTTATTGTGTGCAATTAAAAGCTGCAACATCAGAGTAGCATTATTACCCTGTGGCAACTTTTTAGTAATTTTCTACTCAGTATTACTGTTCTACAGCCTTGCCTAACTTGAGCCATGGTGTAGGTTTGGTGAGTCTGATATTGTTCTCCATGGAGGGACGTTGTTCAATCTGTCATGTCTTCAATAATTTTAGTTTTCGTGTGATTTAAGCCTTTTTGGCAAACAAGGTTCCTATCCCCTCATTCTTCAGAGTCAGTGACTTGGTACCTTCCCAGATTTTTTTTCTCCTTCCTCTTTCCACCACCCCTCCCCTTCCCCCATTATAAACCTGGTGAGCACCTGAGGGTAATAGTGAAAGCTATTTGCAGAGTATAACAAATCTTTTGAATGGGAAGAGAGGGATGAATCTTGCAACTGAATTTTCTCGAGCACCAGGACCACATGCAGGTTCCAAGCCCATGCTTGCTGAGGCTTCCACCAATATAACATTCAATGCAGCAGTCTCCTAATTGGAAAACGCAGAGACAGCCAAGGATGGCAGGCAGCTCAAAGGGGTCTGCTGCACGCCAGCTGGCAACTCCAATGGGAGAAGTGGGTGCTGCTGAGCCAAAAGGCGAGTGCAAATGCACTCGGAAGCCTGATGAAAATTCAAAATTAGAGGGCTGCAGCCTGCAGGAAAATGACTATTTTCAGTCTCTAAATTGGGCCTTAATTGGTTTCCCACCTCCTTGGAGCAGGCTGTTGATTCCATGGCAGCCTGATACAGAAACTCCCCCCATTGTCTCATGGCAGGACAGCATCTGGGAGTTGTCCCACATGTAACTATCTGAATTTCCCCACTCTGCCTCCTCGCAAAACGTGTACGAAATTCTTACAGTAACCCATGCAGATTGAAAGAGCTGTAGAGAAGCTAGCTTGCTTTAAATTGGCTTTTTCCTTCAGCCTTACTTGAAATTGCTGCTATCTCAATCTATCTTTGCAAGCAACATCTTCAGGAATTTTGATTTTTAGCCTTTTGAGAATATATTTTAAACTTGGCGTTGCCTTTCATGACTGGAGTAACAAAATTAGAATTGATCGTGCATCTCTCCTGGCTTTTTGCTCTTCCATTTCCCCCAACTGAATAGCAGGTGCAAACTGGAATGTGTAATTGCACCAAAAATCAAGAATGATACAGTTCAATTTTAGCAATCTTTTCCCACATCCCAGAAAAGGAGGAATGGAGAGTTGAAGTTGGAAAAGTTCAACTACTTACTTGCAACTGTGCTGAATTCCCTTTTTATGTGGATAAAGTTTACTCACTTGGCATTTTAGTAATTATTAAAGAAAACAATCTTTCAACAAAATAGGAGGCCATTCAGCCCATTGTGCCTGTGCCAGGTCTTAGTCCTACTCCTGCTCTTCCCCCATCATCTTGATTTTCTCCTCACCAAGTATTTAACTTCCAAGAATATTCAATTAGTTTTTGAATCACTACTTCCACTACTCTTTTTGGACAGTGCATTACAGATCATAATGATTTTCTATATTTAAAAAAAAACAATTTAGAATTGCCCCTTCTGGCTCTTTGAGGATTGACTGAATCTGTGCTGTGGTTACCAACCTTTGAAGATAAGCAGCAAAAGTTAAGTATTTGGAAATCTATAGCTGTCATTGGCAAGCTTTCAATAAGATAAGAGTTAAAGGCCTGTAGAATAGTTAAGGGGCGTAACAACATGAGGCCATTGAGCCTATGCCAGCTCTCAAGTCATCCAGTCAATTCCACTCCCCTGTATGTTTTGTCCCCTTTGTTCCCATCCAAATTCCTTTTGAAATGTATTCATTGGCATTCTTTTAGGCAGCATGTTGCAGAAAACTTTCCTCCCTACACCCCAGTGTATCTTCCCCAAAACCTTAAATCTCTATCCTTGTACCATTAGCTAATAGGAACCATTTTTCTTTGTCTACATTTATCTAAACCTGTCTAAATTGTCGTAATCTTTTACACCTCTATCAAATCTCCCCTCAATCTAATTGTTCTCCTAGGTGAACAGCTCCAGCTTCTTAGCTATACCTTGTAGCCTTCATCCCTGGAACCATTCTGGTCAATCTCTTCACCCTCACATCCATCCTAAAGTGTAAATACTGGAACTGGATGCAATACTCTAGCTGAGGCCTCATCAGAGCTTTATACAGGTGCAGCAAACCTGTGGACTCTGTGCCTCATTTATAAAGCCCAAGATCCTATGTTTTGCTAACTACTCTCTCATGTCCTGCCATCTTCAACGAACTAGGCATATGACCCACATGATGTGTCTCTGTTCCGACAAATTCTTTAGAACTGTGCCCTAAAGCCTGTATTGCCCCTCCTATCCCTTCTGCCAAAACCCATCACTTCACACTTCTGTATTAAATTCCAACTGCCAACACTCGTTAGCCTATGTCCTGTTGCAGTTGATTAGTGCCATCCTCACTGATAGCCACTGCTTCAAGTTTGGTATCCTCAGCAATAGACAACATCACCACATTCCTTTCAATCTTCTGTTACTTCATCAAAAGTTCAGTCGGATTAGTCAGCATGATTTAGTGAAGCATGATTTATAAATCCATGCTGGCTCATGATTAACTCAGACCTCTTGAGTGCTTATTAATTCTCTCCCTGATTTAGTTTTGTAAAACCTTACCCACCACTGTTAAACTGACTGACCAGTAATTGCCAGGAATGTCCTTGTGATTTTTCTTGAATACATTTGCCTGTCTTCAGGCATCCCTCATTTATCTAGGGACAATTTAGATTATGGCAAACCCGTTCTCAATCTCCACACCCACTTCATTTTGCAACCTGAAATGCAAGCCATCTGGACTAGCAACTTACCCACTCTAAGCATAACCACATTTCTAGTACATCCTACCTATCAATTTTCACCCCATCTGTTCCTCTATCTTCACTTTTACTGACACTTTGTAATCATCCATTTCCTTTAATGAGTACTTTGTGTTTACTAGCTATTCCAGCCTTGCCCCCTTTGTCCCAAATAGGTCCCACCCAACCTCTTACTCCCCATTCACTATTTACATGCTATTGGTAATTTTTTTGTTCCTTCCTCATTAACTGCTGTTCCATTCTGTCATCTCTAGTCTTATTTTCTCTCTCCTCTGCTTTTATTGTTTGTTGTCTGATTCTCATTTTGAAGCATTTGTCAGAAACTTTTTTTTGCTTTTTGTTGTTCATGTCCATCTAGGGAAACATCTGACTTTGTTTCAGGTATAGACTGGGCATATCATCCATTTATTCTGCTTTAGTTTCTCCTGTTAGCCTTTGGTTTCATTTCATTAGCTAGATGCCCCCCTGCAACCTGCCACCTCAGCGCATTGAAGTTGGCCTGCTTCCAACTTAAGTTCTACTTTAGATTGATCCTTGCTCCTCTGCATTACTAATCAAAACCTTATGATGTGATCACTTTTCCCCAACTGTTTTCCCCCCCAAAGGTATTTTGCCCATTTGGTCCGCTTCATTCCCTGGTACCAGATCCAGGAATGCTCATTCCTAGTTGCACTGAGAGCACACTGGGTACATTTCTAATTTCTCTTCCTCTTTCACCCCCCCCCCCCCCCCCCCCCCCCCCCCCAAACTTATTATTCCAACCTTGCTCAAATATCAATAACTCCAATATCCCCACTGTATAGTTCCTGCAGATTTGCTGCTGACACATTTTATCACTCACTATTTGGAGCCTGATTAGAATATCCTCTAGCACGATCACACCCTTTTTTCTTTTTTTGGCTCTAGCCAAATAGATTATGTCCAGGTCCCCTTGGACACTTTTTTCCCTATGCCTTTTCCAACACTCATGTCTTTTTTGACCTTTAAATAAATGGGTGGGAAGTGATGAGCAAGAGACTACAAACTGAGTATTGTGAATTTAAGCACAGGCAGTAACTTTATTGCTGTTTCAATTTTAGAAAATTTAACATTGTATTGTTCCATAACTTGACCAAGACTGTTTTATCTGATGAAACACTGGGCATGTCAGTTTTGTTGGTGGGATGATGTTCCTTTTTCAATTCTAAAGGCATGACCAAAGTCAAAGTTGGAAAAGAAGATCCATCATCAGCTGATTTTGTTGAAAAAAGGAGAGCATCCTTGGAGAGGTAAATTTCTTTGGAACAGGGAAATTTAAAATACTTGAATATGTGATTAACAAGAAAATGAAATTATCAGGAGCCTTGTTTTCATTATGTAGAAGACTGTTCTGCTTCAAATCGTTGTTCTAAAGTTTATACTGATCCATGAGCACACGTTATTGGCACTTTGAAATCCATCCTAGAGATTTGTTTTTGTCTTCGTTATTGTACATCTTAATATCAAGAAGGTCATCACAAACTTCCTCATTTGAGGAACAGTTTTTAACTGGATTTGCACATGGATATGTCTCCATTCCCCTGTGTCCCTTTTTTTGCTTTGCTTCACCTGCCCCTCCATTCCTTGGATGGTTGAATGGCTTGATCTTGGCTTTGTGTACACATGATCATTTGGCTGAAGTATCTGAAGGTGACTGGCATCCATGGAATATTATTCCAGGAAAGGTTTAGCTCCTTCTGGTGAATCAAAGTAAAACCATAGGAGAAATACCTCCTAAAGCGAGTTATGCTAATTTTGTCATGGTCCAATAGCAGTACTTGTGTTAACAATTATTTTGACACAGCATGCTCTAATTAACAATTGACTGACTTGGAGAAACCTTGCAACTTAGAAGCACTTAATATTGCAGATACTAAATTAGTTTCTGGACTGAAATAAATTTAACACATTTAGCACATAATGCAAAAGCCTAATGGATCCATTGTGTGAAAAAGCTTTGAAGATATCAAACTTTTTATTCATGATGTGGTTTTGGTTACTGAGCTCTGTAGATGCATCAAATTTCCATTTGGCCAGCAGAAAGGTGAGTTTTCTGTTTTCATTGCCAGAAGATGCAAGGCACTTTAACCGAAGCAAATGTACTCTTTGACCTGGAATTTTCTGAACTTGATACATTTAAATCTACAGTTGATGTGCAAATAACATTTTTCCAAACTGGAGCTGGACATGATTCAAAGCACCAGCCAGACAGCCTGTAGAACATGCCATTTAGTAATCTTAAATGATGGACCTTGATCCAAAACTTGAGTTCTGATAGCTTCCTCCAAGATAGAATAAGCAAGAAGCCCATTTGCATTGTTCGAGGCAATAATTTTCTTATTCCCTACTGGTTGGCTAATACTTGAATTTGAATTCAATTGTTTTGCCATTAATCACTTATGGAAATTGGGCAGGTGTTTAGGTGGCTGAGAAATTTTCTGTAGTTGAAGGACAGTTTGACATTCTCTAGCCTTTTGATTTATACCTAACAACTTGTATCTATACTACACCTTAATGTAACAACAATACTGAAGCAAGATGTTTCAAACAAGATTTGACACAGCACCACAAACCAGTGCTAGGGCAGATGGCTAATAGCTTGATCAAAGAGGTAAGTTTTAAGTCAAGCCTTGAAGGAGGAGGTAGCGAGGCAGAAGTTGGAGGGAATTCCAGAGCTTGATAGCCTGGGTTTCTGAAAACATAGCCACCAATGATGGAGCAATTGCAATTGGATGCTCAAGGCTGGTATTAAATGTGCACAAATTAGGTTTGTGGTGATGGAGGAGGTTAGAGATTGGGAGGAGATGCTGAATAAGTGAGAATTTTAAACTATGTATTGCTGGACCAGGTACCAGTGTCAGTCAGTGAGCATAGGAGTGATAGGTGAATTGTACTTGATGCAGCTAATGGTGCTGGTAGCAGAGTTTGGGATGAGTTTAGAGGGTAGAATGAGGGAGGCTGACTAGGAGTGCATGGCAGAATCAAGACTGAAGGTGTAACAGTCATGAATGAGGATTTTGCAGCAGGTGAACTGAAGCACAGCAGTGGAAATAGGCAGCCTTGGTAATGGCACAGATGTGTGGCCAGAAGTCCAGTACAGGGTTAAATGTGATTGAACAGATTGGTTCAGCAAAAGACAGTTACCAGGGAGAGCAATGGAGTGAGTAGCTGGGAATGAATTTTAACATGGTCCAGGGATAATTGCTTGGTCTTAATGTTTGAACTATAATTTCCTCATTCCTCACTCGATATTAAACAAAAGATAGAGTCAAGAGGTCGAACTAGTGTTATCAGCATGTGTTTGGAAAACTAACATTTTAGATCATGTAGTAGAGGGCCAGTATGTAGATGAGAAATGAGGGGCCCAAGGAAAAGGCCTTGAGGGGCACATGGTAAATGAGTAGGATGTGATTCCCTGGCTACATTCTAGAAGAATAGAATCAGGTGACTGAAAGCACATGGAGAAGTGCCAGAGTGTGGTCAGCTGTGTCAAAAGCTGCTACTGGGTCAAAGGATGTAGAGGGATAGTTTACCTTTGTCACAGCCATAGAATGTCATTTGTGACTTTGGTAGTGGCAGTTTTGCCATGTGACAAGGATTCAAACTTGGAGTTGAGGGAAAAATTGGTGTGGATTTGAGGTGTCTTTGCTTTTAAGGTCTTTGGTGAGGAAAGGAGATTGGAGATGGGGCAATAGTTTGCATGAATAGTAGGGTCAAGGTTTTTATTTTGAGGAGCTGGTTGTGATGGCAAATTTAAAGGAGAAGGATAATACCTGAAGGGAGAGAGCTTAACTTGGGGACTGAAGCTAGGTTGGGTGGCCTGCAGTTTAGTAGGAATAAAGTTGAGGGAGCTGGAGATGAGTCTCTTGGAAAGATGAGCTTGGGAGTTGGCACGAGGGAAGATGGTAGAGAAATTAGAGCAAGATGAGTTCAGAGAATTTTAGAACTTGGGGCTAAAGGAAGGGAGGGTTGTGCCAGAAGCAACTGGTTGGATGCTCTTCATCTTAATGATGGAAGTCCTTGAGCTCCTTGCATTTCCTTGTTGGAAGTAAGGGTAGGAGGAGAGAGAGGTTTAAGACTGTTTACAGTAAAAAAAAGAAGCTGGGGTTATCTGTAGTACTGGCAGATCAGAACAGGGCCCACTGTATGGTCCAGCAAGATCTTGTTTTGAATGGCTAAACCAGGACTACTTTTGCATCTTGGAATGGAGATGAGGGCTCCACTGGAGAATGGCTGGAATGAGTAGTGGCTTTAACTGGGGCTAAGCTATCAAAAGGTGGAGGTGAGTGTGGCTGAATAGATTGTAGCTGCAGAAATGTGAAACACTACAATTGAGATTCCAGGGTTGGGATGTAGGAAAAGTGTATGGGTGGAGTGATTCAAGGAAGTTCAGATGGCCTTGTCTGTGGGGACTGCAAGACCACATGAGATGGCAGGTCAAGAAAATGGCTGCAAGTGAACTGGGGCACTTACATGGTGAGATATCTTGAGGATAAGAGGGCAGTGAACTTGAGAGAGCATGGGAGTTGAGATGGAGGTTGAAATTGCCTGTGGAGAAGTCATTCAGTGCAGAGGCTAAGGGAGGAAAACAGTAAAGATATCTGAATTTTGATTGTATACAGGGCTGGTGGTAGATAATTTTTTTAGATGGGAGGGATGCCAGAGTAGTAATGGATTAGGCCAAAGTTTGATTTGATGATAACTGCACTCTGTTTTGGTGGGGCACATGGTGGAGAGTTTTGGAAGGCAGGCTTCATTTTAGGGGAAAGATGACATTATCCCTGTTTGTCAAGGCCATGATAGTGCCGTCATCCACTAAGTTCATGGGTGGCAGGTGTCTTGTTCACGAGTGAACAGACATTCTGGAGGGAGATGGGACTGAGAACTGATGCATTTGATAGGGTCATTGTGGTATGGATGATTTGGCTAGAAAGGTGATTAGCTCCTAGTGGATTTACTGGACAGGAATGTTGGCAAGATAGTAGGATTGGGATAATTGGGGTTGCGGCTTGGCATCCCTAAGGGCTTAGAGGGAACCTGTGAGCTTATCCAAGAGAGTGTTGAGCCTGGTATGATAGCAACAGAGCAGGAAAATTGAGATGGAGTACTTGAAAGAGGAACAATGAAACACATGAGAGAACTTCTTATTAAGTAGAAGTAGAAGTGATTGACTTTGGTCCAGGGCAGCAGCCAAATTGTGCATGCTAATACACACAAGGAAAACTCCTCCTACATAGGCCTGGTTATGTAGCAGTTAGTAAGATGCAAGCCTGTTGGCTAACAAGATATAGACAATAGAAGGGAGTTCAGAATTGAGATCAGAAGCCTGGTTGTAGATAGGATGGAGTCAGCATGGAACATCTCGTTCTCCATTTGGGGATTGCAGTGAGTGAAGTCCAGAAGCTATTTGAAGGTTGATTATTGAATGATTGTTTTTCTGTGGGAATGAACATCTAGGAGGTCTTCGGAATTGGTTGTAGGGCAAAATGATTTTGTAGTTGGAGGTTGTCACAAAATCCAGAAGTTACAGCTGCACTGGCAGAAGAGCTACAGACTTACTTTATTGTATAGCTGCTGAAGCAGCCTGTGTAACCAATGTAATCCAGTGCAAAAGCCTGGTCTCTGTCCATAGAAAATGGGAATTTGAAGCCAAGTTTGAGATGTAGCTTTTTCCAGAGGCCAGAAAGGTGTTTGAACTAGCAAGCCATTTAAACTAGTAGTAACTGTGTATATTTTACCCTAAACTTCAAGTGAGGGATCATAAAATGAAAGGGTAAAGAATGATCAAGGATAGTCATGACAGCAATCATCCCCCAAGGGAGTAGATGATCAAAATCCTTCCAGGCTGTTGAGAAATGACACTGCACATAGTCCAATGTCCACCTCTGGATCCTGCCTGCAAAAGAACATGGCCTGGACTCGGAAAGCCTTTAGAAGCAGTTGCCTCCTAAGGATAAAATTTGGGCTGGGCTGAAAACGGAAACTGAGGTTTGGGAGTAATTTTAGCAGTGGAAATGTTTGAATTTTTTTTAAATCAGAAGGCAGCAAGGCCAAGATTAATGACAGACTGAGTAGAGCAGTAAAAGGTGGTTACTGTTGGCTGAATCTGCCAGTCATAAATCGTATTTTGGCAAAACCTTGGGAGTTATTTGAGGAAACTAATTCTGTAAAATGTTTAGTGTGAGATCCTGTTAAAGACTTTAGAAATGTCTGGTGATGCCAAATGAATCACTGCTGTTAAGATTAAGGGTGGAGGTATGTTAAAATTATCAATGGAGTAGGCATGCTGAAAATCCTGCTAGAAGCTGGCATTTTAACGTTATTTATTATTTAGCCCTAATTGCATGTTAGTTTCCTTCTAGCGCTTTGTTCTTTATTACTGAAGATAGTATTTTAAATGACCTAAAGTATTTAGCCAGTTTAAAAATCTCAAGCATGATGGGTCAGAGTTCTTAGGTTGTTGTTGTTCCACACTCTTACTCGGCTTGGACACAGTCGCAACGTTTGCAGTGTGTTTGTTTTCAACAACAAGTGACAGATTGGTGATTGTCAAGCTTTCATATGTAAAACTGTTGAAAACCTCTAGTGTCACATTGAAAGAGCTGATTGGCAATATGGCAAATCCTGGGCCGTGAAACTTTGTCAACCCAACCTTCCAAGTGCTGAAGGTGTTGCTTGGTATGGAATACTAGTGCAGATCATTGGTGTAGAGCAACTTGAGGACTTGCTCAAGATTGAAGGCAAAATTGCCAAGGCTGACAGCTTCCTATCAGTTCTAGTGTGCAAGTAAACCCTTTTGTAGATTTCTTTGCATGAAGGCATGTGACAGCAGCAGAATATTCCATAGTGTCAGTGCCCAAATGCAACCCTGTTTAATCCCTCTGGACCTCTCAAAGGGTTTCATTGTTGCCCTGTTGGAGCTGGCCTCCATGTCCTGGAAAAAGGGGATCACACTGAGCAGCTTCAGTGGTCAGCCTGTTTTCGGGAACATGCTGAAATGGCTACCCTCTGAAAACCCCATAAAATGGAATTAAACTACTGAAATACTAAAAATAACAAGTACATTTTAGAGCACTGATACTTTATCAATGGAGGTAAAGTTTGGAACCATGAAGGAAGTGGCTTTACTTTAAGATGCAGGAAATAAGATGGAAGATGCTAAAATCAGAATAAGCTTCATTATGTTCAATTCAAAAGTTTATTTTGCTTGTGGTTTGGGGATGGTTTAGCTTTGGGCCTAGCCTAGATAGACTAGGGAGAATGGGTAGACAAGTGGCAGATGGAAGTTTACCAGATTGCCTCTGCCTATGGTTGAATTTCCTGATTAAAGGTAATAAAGTGGTCTCCTTTGTTCACAGCACTTCTTGTAGCTGCAGGACTGAAGATCATGTGGATCTTCCAGTCCTGACACCACAGTGGGATTTGGAAAGGATGTATTCAGCCAAGATCTGCAGCAGGATGAGTAATTGTTGCAAGTGTTGTAGTTGCCTTTATTCTTATATAGAGTCGCAATCTTTGAATCACACATCTTGAGGCACTGCCCCTTCCTCCAGCAGAAATACAAGTGCATGTAGATGCTGCAGGAGTGCCAGTTCCCATGCTTGATGAGTTCAGGCTGTATAGCATCAGCACCTGGAGCTTTGCCTATGGTGAGCAAGCCAATTGTTTTGCTAACTCCCCCACTGTGGGTTTGATATTCAGCTCTGCCCTCTGGCTTTCTATGGTGTTGAGTTTTCTTGGTGACTGTTCTCCCTAGAGTACAACTCAAGGTTGAGTTCTAGTGTTCTATCCATCTCCAACTGTTTATTAGTCACTGATGACCTGTACTCAGTAAGGAGGACTGTGCAGGGCTCAGTTTGCAGCTGTCGTTTTTGGTGCCTAGGTCGATGCTGGGTGGTCCATCCGGTTTCATTCATGTTTTCCTTTTTGAGATTCTAGTGGCTTGATACAACTGAGTAGCTTGCTAGGCCATTTCTGAAGGTATTTAACCGTCAACTCACATTGCTGTGGGTCTGGAGTCACATGTAGGCCAGACCAGGTAAGGACAGCAGATTTCCTTCCCTAAAGGGCATTAGTGAACCAGATGGGTTTTTAGAACAATCAACAATGGTTTCATGGTCATCATTAGACTTCTAATTCCAGATTTATGTTGAATTCAAATTCCACCATCTACCCTAAATTCAAACCCTAGGTCTCTGGATAATTAGTCCAGTGACAATACTACTTCGCCATTGACTCCCCCACTGCTCCCAATGCACTTCCATCCTTCCTTTAAATAAGGTGACCAATACTCTACACAGTACTCCAGATATGGTCTCCGGTGCTCTATATAACTAAAGCACTTCCCTACTTTTGTTTTCAGTTCCCCTTACTATAAATTATAACATTCTATTAGCTTTCCTAATTACTTGCTGTACCTGCATTTCTAGCCTTTTGTGGTTCATGAACTAAGACACCCAGATCCCTTTGCACCTCAGAGCTCTGCAATCTCTCATCATTTAGATAATATGCTTTTATTCTTCCTGCAAATGGACAATTTCACTTTCTCCACATCATACTCCATTTGCCAGATCTTTGCCCACTTGCTTAACCTCCCTATATCATTTTGTAGCCTCCTGTCCTTTTCACAACTAACTTTCCTACCTATCTTTGTCATCAGCAAATTTGGCAACCACCCTGTCCATCCCTTCATCTAAGTCATTTATATAAATTGTAAACAGTTGAGGTCCCAGCACTGATCCCTGTGGCACACCACTTGTTACATCTTGCCAACCTCAAGACCCATTTATGCCTACTCTTGGCACCCTGTTTAGCCAATCAATCTTTTATCCATGTCAAGATTATCCCCTATACCATGAGCTTTTATTTTCTGCAATGACCTTTGATGTGGCACTTATTAAATGCCTTCTAGAAATCTTATAGTACATCCACCAATTCCCCTTATCCACAGCACGTGACTCCTTCAGAGAACTCCAAGTTGATTAAACATGATTTCCCTTTCACAAAACCATGTTGACTCTTTGCCTTGAATTTTAAGTGCCCTGCTATAGCTTCTTTTAAAAGTTTAACATTTTCCCTGTGGCATATGTTAAGCTAACTGGCTTATAGTATCCTGTTTTTCTATCTCCCTCCCTTTTTGAATAAAGGAGTTATCTTTGCTACCTTCCAATATAATGGGACCTTCCCCCAAACCTAGGGAGTTTTGGAAAATTAAAACCAATGCATCAACTATCCCACTCGCCACTTCTTTTGAGACCCTAGGATGAAGTCCAACAGGACCTGGGCTCTTGTCAGCCTGCAGCTCCAGCAATTTACTTGGTACTACTTCTCTGGTAATTGTAATTTTCCTGAGTTCCTACCTTCCATTTCCTCTGGGATGTTACTTCAATCCTCTAGTGAAGATTGATGCAAAATATCTGTTCAATCCATCTGCCATTTCCTTGTTTTTCATTGTCAATTCTCCTGACTTGCTTTCTTTAGGTCCAATGCTCACTTTATTAACTCATTTCTTTTTAAAATATCTATAGAAACACTTTTTTCTAGCTTTCTCTTGTACCCTGATTTTTCCCTCATTAATCTTTCAGTCATCATTTGCTGTTCCTTATGTTCTATCCAATCTTCTGGCCTTCCACCTCTCTTTGCACAATTATGATGTTTGATACTATCTTTAACCGGTTCTAGTTAACCGCAGGTGGCGTGTCTGGGCCTTGGACTTTCTTAATCATTAGAATGTATCTATTCTGTGTATTCTGAAATACCTCCTTAAATGTTTGCCACTTCATCTCTATTAAACTATCCCTTAACCTAATTAGCCAGTTCTGCTTTCATGCTCTCATAATTGCTTTTTTAAGTTTTAAAACATAGTCTCGGACCCTCGAACTGAAGTAAAATTCAATCATGTTACGGTCACTGCTACCTAGGGGTGCCCTCACTGAAGTCATTAATTAATCCTATCTCATTGCTCAATACCAGGTCTAGTATAGCCTGTTCTCTGGCTCCAGAACATGCTGTTCTAATAAACTATCCCAGAAACCTTCTATGGACTTCTTATATACATACCTTTGCCCATCTGTCTTTTCCAGTCTACATGTAGATTAAAATATCCCGTGATTATTGCTATGACTTTCTGACGAGCTCCCATTATTTCTTCCTTCATGCTCCATCCTACCATGTCATTACTATTAGGGGGCCTGTACACAACTCCCACAAGTGATTTTTTTGCCTTTACCATTTCTCACCTCCACCCAAACTGTTTCCACATCCTGGTTTCCTGAACTCGGGTCATCCTTCTATTGTGTTAATACCATCATCAACTAACAGCTACCCCTGCACCTTTTCCTCACTTCCTATCCTTCCTAATGTCCTGTAGCCTTCAATATTCAGGTCCCAATCCATGTCTCTGAAATGGCTGTCAAATTGTTCATATTTATTTTTGTGCTCTCAGTTCATCTGTTTTGAATGAATGTTTTGTGCATTTGAATACAGAGCCTTTTGTTCTTTTTATAACTCCTAGTCTGTTCTGTTAGATTTGTACTCTATCCCTTCCTGTCAGTCTGTGTCATTTCTCATAATACCCTGCTCTTTTGCCTTGGCTCTTTGATTTACCACTTCTTCCCAAATTTGATCCCTTGCCACCACTATTTAGCTGAAAAGCCTCGCTACTTCCCTAGTTATGTGGCTTGCAAGAACACTGGACCCAGCATGGTTCAGGTGTAGACTGTCACAACAGTGTCTACCATTTTTCCCCAGTATTGGTACCAGAACCTGTTTTGAGTCATGCATTTATCTTCCTAATATGATTTGTCCCCTCTAATCTGATTTGTCCTTTGCCAATTTGCATGTGGCTCAGGTAATAATCCAGAGATTATGACCTTTTTGAGATTCTGCTGCTTAATTTGGTGCCAAGCTGCTCATGCTGTCTTGCAGAGGTGCCTCCTTTGGCCTGTTATGTCACTGATACCATCATGGACCACAGTGACTGGGTCACCCCCTCCCACTGCATGCTCCTCTCCAGCCCTGAGCAGATGTCCCAAACCCTGGCACCAGGCAGGCAATACAGCTGCCTGGACTCTTCCTTTGCAGAGAACAGTGTCAATCCCTCTGACTGTACTGTCCTCTACTGTCACTACAATCCTTGCAACCCCACTGCTTGAATGACTTCCTGTACCACGGTGTCATGGCCAGTTAGGTCATCCACCCCCTGCAGCTCCAACTCTCATCCAAAACAAGCTGAGAAAACCTTAAACCTGTTGGACAGTTGCAAGGGCTGAGGCTTCTGCACTCCTGCCCCCTGGGCCTCCTTATCTGCTTCACTTGCAGTCACACCCTCTTGGCTCTGTCCACTAACCAAATCAGAACAGTCTATCCTAAGAGGTGTGACTACCTCCTAGAATAAAATATCCAGGTAACTTTCCTCCTCCCTGATATGCTGCAGTGTCGACAGCTCAGCCTCCAGCTCAGTAATGCGGAGCTGAAGTTCCTGCAGCCACAAACACACTGCGAATGTTTACCCTTGATCACACTGATATCCGAAGGTCCCACATCCTATAATCGCAGCACATCACCTGCCCTGCCATCTCCAATATGTGTTGTTTAATTAATAATTGATTATTAATAAAGCCTACACCTCCCAATGAGTTTTGGCACTGCCAGTGAACTTTACAATGATAAAACTCTTGCTTCCCAAATGTTGAGAGCACAGTGTAGATTTGCCTTGATGTAAGCCGCTTTGATTCTGCACTTGAAGTTCTGCATAGTGCTTGTTCAATTTGGTTAGGTGGTAATACTGGGACTGATATGAGGGCATCCTTTCTGCTTTGAATGAAAAAGCTTCAAGTGTTGCGTCCTAACCCTGCTGCACACCAGGCAATGATCTGTATCAGTCAGCACTGATAGCTGCTTGTTAAGAGTCTTGTCTGGTGATGGTCAAATCTAGTTTTGATACTAATGTCATGATCATGTCTCCAGGACACCTTGTGGCAAGGTTTGTTTTGGAAGAAGGTAGTTACACCAAGCTCAATTAGTTACTATCCATTTTTGTTTATTTCCCTAACCTTGATATTTCGGTAGGGCCATGCCTTGTGGCCTGTGCCCAATCTTGCAGTGAAATCAAGTAAATATGTTCTGTTGACAGCAGTGTCAAGCTCCTCCATACAAGTAGTCTTTCATCTCTGTAGTGGGGCACAGTGATGGAATGTAGACACTTGTAACTGTTAACTCTCCCTTTTTGAGTTGAGGGGCAGATAATGAACATGCTCTGAACCATTTTGAGATCTTCTATCAAGAAGCGCAGTGAGTTCCTTGCACCAAAGCCTGCACCCTGCTCATGCATTTACTCCCCTCCCCTGCCAGATTGAAATTGTAATATTTTTCTTTGTGATCCACACTCCACTTCAAGAGATGTAGCTTGCCATATTGATCTTGTGCCTATCGAGTTCTATGTCAGTCATAGCTGTCTTGCATATTTATTGAGCAGCTGCAAGTTATCAGCCAGTACTATGTACATGGCCCTGACATTCCAGCTTGCAGTCGAAGGGCTGGCATCTTTTTTGTTTGCCTAGTGCAATGGATTTGGTCCATTTGTTGAAGTAGACAGTGGCACATCAGCACGTTCATAGCTGAGCAGTGGGATGTGATGGTTCCTCTCATTGGAGATGCCCTGTAGCACCCATTTTTCTAAACACGTTGGGCTTGCAACCTGTAATTGCTGTTTGCCATGTTAACATTTGCAATGCAAGTTCCTCTCCAGGATACAAGCCTGGGCAAACTTTATGAATCCTGCTGTCCATGGGTCAGAATTCACCTCTTGATCTCCCCAGTTGGGTCCAAAGAAACAGAGTACAGTTTGGCACCAGCTTGATGCAGGAATTATTGGAAAGATGACACATTTAGACATCAATCTGCCTTTGGGCTCCACTCTTAAATTTTTTGTCATGGTTTACTCCCTTAGCCTTCAACTCTTGAGACGTCCACAAGGCAAGGGAGATATTAGCTCATAGCTGGGTGTTTGGTCATGAGTGCCAAGGCATGTCCACATATTGGCCCTGCACACTACATATCTGGGGGCCAAACTTCTGAGTTCCTCAGGCTTCAGACTGGAGCTGTGAGGAATTCAGTTTGTTGCAATGAAGAGGTACAACAAAGCACTTGCCAATGGTGAGGCTGTGTACTGATGGTGAGCGACTTGTGCACTTGGCACTCTCACATTGCTACTAGTCAATAGTCTAGGCTGGAAATGAGCAAACAGCAGAGTAGGAAGCATGCTATCTCTCTTCACTCTCACTAGACCCATCACATTGACCTTTTGGATGATGCTATTTACTACAATGACATGAAATGAGGATCTATAGTTGAAGGAAAGCTTGGAAAAATTGGCTTTCTCTTCTCATCAGACAGTTGAACAGGAAAATCCTAAAGGTTTCAGTTTACATTTGATTAGTGAAAGCTTTTCTATTATTGAGAGCTCTTGGATTTGGGATTATGACTAGAATGTAGAGTGGGTATTTCCCCTATGGAGCCATTAGAACATGGAATGTTTTGGCTCAAGTTTCTGCCTTAATAGCTACATAATAAATCATATAAAGTTAAGTACATAGACTTGTTACAAGATCAAAAAGCTACAAACTAATAGCCAAATAGCTTATCTGTGGTTGAGCTACAAAACTTTGTAGATGTA
The DNA here is from genome assembly GCF_017639515.1 of Carcharodon carcharias. Classification (NCBI taxonomy): domain Eukaryota; kingdom Metazoa; phylum Chordata; class Chondrichthyes; order Lamniformes; family Lamnidae; genus Carcharodon; species Carcharodon carcharias. The sequence continues at coordinate 14,543,295 of NC_054470.1, forward strand.
AGATTTGCCTGGAATTGACATGACTTAACTTGCTCTGTATGATATTTTGTGCATCTTGATGCACAGAATAAAAATTACATTTTGGAGGAGCCTGACATTTCTTTGCCCTTTTTTAAACCTGTTGACATACCAAAAGGTCAGTCATTTAATACCTGTCACATCAGACAGAAGACTGACTCTTGTGTTTTATTTCATGCAAGACTAGAATTGACATTTGAAATGTAGAAGTGGAATCTTTTAAGTTTCAGTTAACATTCACTCGCACTATCTCTTCCATGTTCAGTTATTGACTTTGATTTAACAACTTGTGAGCACTTCTCATCTGATCATAAAGCAGACAATATAATCTTTTTAAAATGTAGGTATCTGCAGCGGACAATAAAGCATCCAACCCTATTGCAAGATCCTGATTTACGGCATTTTTTAGAAAGTAATGAGGTAAGTCATTTGTGTTTAATACAAAAAGCAAATAGTTTAAAACTGTCCTTGCTGATAACATATTTGACCTTTTTTTTGAGTTTTCCTCAATGCAGCATGGTGTGTACTGTAATACAGATCAGAGTCCCTAGATATGATCTCTAATAGCTGAAATCTGGGGTAATGGTTGGTGGGAGAGGGGAAGGGGGTGTAGTGGAGGGAGGAGGTTGGAAATTTAGTCAGGATTTTTATATCTTCTAGAAACAGCTATTGAAAAATAATCCCTTATAGCTGAATTGCCTTACCAACACGTGGATGCTCAGGAGTGATTAATGGAACAGTGCTATTTGTATGCATGGAATTCTATTTTGAATTAATTGTTGCTTTCAATAGACGGGGAGCATAGCGGACGAATTACCTATATACACAAAATAACAAGTGGATGCTCCTTCAAATTAGTAAAATACAAGTTAATGTGTGATGTAATCTGCACAATGATCAATATGAAAGTATGAAAGTAGCTCAAAAGTGCAAAACGAGTAGTGAAGGTGAAATCATTTCACAAGCAGCTGGGAGCTATCATGGGGTGGTGGTATTTTTTTTTTGGATTAAGCCAAGACTGTCTAAAGCCTTTTCATCCAGTGAATTGGAGATGAGACATTAGTTTTGATGCAATCATATTTTCTGACCAATTAATTTTAAAAGCAAACATTGAGATGGATAAAGTGTGGCAGTGAAACTGCTTTAAAATTGAAGTGTCCCAATTTCCATGCTTATAGATTCTACCCCAATGCTTCCCATTGCACCTGCTGCAATTCAAGCTGATTTCAGTTGATTTGTAGTTGTTGGCTGGAGTGTCTTCACTTGATCTGATCAATGAAAGCAAAGGAAGAAAATAGTTGTGTAGCAATTTCCTAAATTTTAGTTTTAAGCAATATTTCCCTTGGTCATGCCCAGTTTGGTACGCTTTTGAAGTGGGGCTAGGGAGAGACAAGAGGGTCAGTAAGTAAATTGCCCTGTTTGACTAGTGTAATCGTATCCGGCTATGAAAAGTCTGTCTTTTCTAATTGTGGATTAAAAGTTGGTGTGGAAACCAAGGAGATGTAATAGGATTGGAGTTTCTTGTCTAATGGGTCACCACTGACATTCAAATCTTCAAAAGTATTTTCTCAATAATGCTAACCCCAAAACTTGTGTCTTGAGACCAAGCTGTTCCTTGCTATGCACCACCTGTGCCTCATGTTTGACTTGTTGATTGGGGAGCAAACTACCACACTTTGTTTGAAGTTTATACAAATGATATGCTCACTATACACTGGCCAGTGTAACCTAACAGTCAAGATACTGAATGTGATGCAACACTGCAGTTCAGGACATCTTCATGACCACCTTTGCCACCATCACCACCTTTTTAAATTTGATCTTAGTGATTGAAACAACCTACAAAGAACCTTGGACAATGCAGACCTGCAGTGCTTGATTTTTAATCTAAAATCAAATGCTTTGAGAGTTCCTTGACTCGTGTAATTCTGAAGAAGTTTAATTTATATGATGAAATGACTGCCTTTCTTTAGAAAAAATAAATTGATTAATATTTGAATTGCTGAAACAACTAGGATGAAATGCAATTGAGTAAATGCAGCCATTAAGTGCGGGGGTCTATTTCAATGGATTAGATTGAGCTACTCTTCTGCAAAGAATATAATTTTTCTTTTGGTGGGGGAGAAAGAAGAGAGCTATGCAGAGAATTTTTTTCTTGGCAAATATTTTACACCCCCACACTCCACTCCCTGCCCTGCTTCCCAAAAAGGTCCTCCTTTTAAGGTCGAAGAACTGAAGCTTGGTTGATTCAATGCATTGTAAGCACTCTTCCAGTAGTGATGAACCTTCAAATCCCTCATCTCTCCTTTCTTGCCTCCCCATGCCACAATTTGGCAGACTATTCATAGTTCTACCCCCTCGTTCGCACTCTTTTTCCTACCTTTTTTAATTTTATATTATATAAAATTATTTAAATCTCTTACCACTCGGGATGATCGTAACATTGGGAGTAGAAAGGCCATGGAAGAAATTCAAGGTGGTTTGATTCTCTGGGATGTGGGAAGCCAGATGGGATTAAAAAGACTGGTGATGAGGGCATTGATATGGTTGAGAATCAGGTTTAGGATTCTGGATCAGTTGGTAAATGAAAGGTACAAAGCAGCCAGCAAGGAGAGTTTAAAGTCCAGGCATGAGGCAGTGAGTGTGGATTGTGGCTTTGGCAGTGGCAGACTGCTGTAAAGATTAAAAAAAAAAGTGGTCCATCGGATCTGGGGAATGGGTAGGATAGTAAAGCAAAGTTGATTTATATTTGGCTATGGAAATGGATTAGAACCTGGAGGTAGAAGTGCTTTAAGAACTGAACGAGAGCATGTGGGATTTTCAAAGCATTGTTTGACTGCTGTAACATGGATGCAAAGTTAATTGGGGGCGTGAAGAATTAGAGTAGATGTATAATATTTGGAGAGAAGGACAAGAATTCTTGTATTCCTGAGGTTGGTGCTGGGTTCCTTTTGACTAGGCTATTTCTACACAAGCTGACAATGCAAGCTTAGGACTAACAACTAGGAGGAATGTGAATGCTTCAAGAGAGCATGGATTGGTGAAAGGCAGATGTGACTGATACAATTCACCCCAAATTATGAGCTGGTGAAAAGAAAAATGAGGAATGGCAGTATTCTTTGGCAAAATCTGGACAAGCAGATAACTGGTGGCTTAATTCCTGAATTAGAATTGGAGATAGTCGCACCTAAACCCAAAAATGTTACTGACTGTTTAATAAATTTGAGTGTTCAAAAGCAAATGGTACAAAATTTATGTAAGTTAATGATTCGGCTGGAGTACTGTTTGGGTTTTCTACACTTATGGAAAGGACTTTGATCAATCAGCTTAAAGATGGGAAAATATCAAGAGGATGATGGTGAGACTTTATTATGAACAAAATAATTGGTAGTACAGAACTTGAATATTGCTAGAAAAAAAGACATGCTGGTAAAGCTCTTTGTCTTTAACTCATCAGGGCAGATGAAATAATAGCAAATTTTAAAGGGAACAACACTTTGCATGAGAAAAGGGTGCTAATTGGTTGGCAAGTCAGCTCTGATTTGTCAAGATGTTGTCATGGTAAATGTAATAATCTGAATGCTGGAATTTGAAATAAAAACATTCAGCAGGTTGGGAAGCATCTGCAGAGAGAATGTTTCAGGTCAATTTTTATTTGCTGTAAAGAAGACCTGAAGGGTGATTCCTTTCGAATAGGAAACATTTTTTTTTGTGGAGCTGGTGACTAAGATTCCTAAATTTGAACTGCAGATGTTGGAAGAAATTTAAGTAATTTTGATCATTCAGTGCATTGTGAAGCATGTGGTTAAGGTTAAGAACATTACATATTTTGAGGTAAAAGTGGATCAACTTTTGAAATGGGTTGATGTGATGTAATGGGAACTAAACAGTGGATTAGTTTGTAAACTGGTTTATACCTTGAGCCAATTAGCACCAACTTTTGCTCAAATGTCTACACATGAAAACTGATTCTAGATAATGTAAATAGTAGCAGCAAGACTGAGTGTTGAAGGAGAAAAATTTGATGTAATGCCTATTGTGCAACAGATGGGAGTGGAACCACAAGCATTGTTCAAGTGGACTGTATGAACAAGACATTCAAGGAAGATGGCATAACGGGTATCACCAGCAATTGAGATAAAAAGAATGTGGGACACAAGAGTTCCAGTCACTGAATTGTTTGTGATATGGAAGCCTGATTTGGAGTGCTTTGTGTTGCAAGTGTTGGAACTGCAATTTAACAATTTCAGTTGTAGTATTATGACACTGATATTTTAAATTCTTAGTGTTGCGCTTATCCTAATGTAATTAATCCTCATCCTCAGTCATTCCTTTTATTAATCTTTAAATCTCATTTGATTAAGGAGATGTCCCCCTATTGCCCTCACTGTTGTTTCAGCTTCTGCTTCCGGCAACTTTGGAATTTTTTAAAATCCTAAACATGAAATTTTTATGTAACTCTGGCTGGGCAAGCTATGCCATGGGTGATATTCTGCTCAGCAACATTTGGCCCAATGTAACATCAGTATGAAGACCATAACTTGCACAAACTAGATTTTTTTTTGAGGCAACGTTGGAAGAAAGTTTCAAGCATGAGCTTGCATTTATTTCTTAACCATTCTCTACAAATCGCTTGGAAGTATTTTGAGTAGCATATTTAACAGATTTAATGTTTTGATCTGTTTACGTACTGTTGAAGAGAGGTCTGCAACTTTTTGACAAATAGGTACCAACTCTGTTCTCTTCAGTTTATATTTTTGCACTTCAAGATACCTAAGAAATTGTTTGACAAAAAGTTTTGAGTAGGCTGCAGTACAAAGTTGAAGTATATTGAAATGTATGAGAGCAGAAAATGCTGTGGCCCTTTCCTTGCACTTCAACTAGACAGAAGCAAGGCTGTTAACAGGATTGCTCACCCTTATTTGTCATTCAATTCTAGCTGCCTCGTGCGGTTAGCACCCAGGCCCTAAGTGGAGCAGGCATATTGAGGATGGTGAACAAGGCCGCCGATGCTGTCAACAAAATGACAATCAAGATGAATGAATCGGATGCAGTAAGAGCTGATTTTTGAACCTGATTAATGAGATGAATTAATGGGATTCTTCAGTTCCTTTCTAAGGGTGAAAAGACGACAAAATAAGCTATTTGCTTATTTTCTTTTGATTCAGTCAAATTGGTGTAGGCTGTGACCACAGTTAATTTGTTTTTCTTTTAAAAGAAGAAATGTAGTTTACTGTTGGTAATATAATTTGTAATGATTTGTTCTTAGTAAATTAACTCCATTCTTCATCTGGCAGTGGTTTGAGGAAAAGCAGCAGCAGTTTGAAAACCTGGACCAGCAGTTAAGGAAACTACACACCAGTGTTGATCTCCTGGTCTGCCACAGGAAAGGTTTGTAAACTGTTAACGCTCCAAAGACGGTTGTTGGTTAGAGTGGACTGTTCAACTACTTGCAAATTTTGTTTTGAGATAACCTTATATGGATTTTTCACTTTTCTAGAATTTGGGGTAATATTCAACTCTAGCTACAGCCATTATTTAAAATATGCCCAATCCCTATCTTGCTTTTATTGTAATAGTTTAGTTTGTCATCTCCTTATTGGATGGTCTAATGACTTGGTGTAGTGTGGAGGGGATTGGTGTGGTTACTGTGAAGAGTGCAATTAAAATTTACTGGCAATTTGTTACCTCTTGACTAGTAAGATTCTATTACAAGATTGATGTTCATTAGTTCATGCTCTCCTGCAAACAGTTAACTCTCAGCAGTGTTAATACTGTTTTGAAGTGCACTTTTTTAAAATTCTGAAATGCTGATTACATATCCTAAAATTCCACTGACCTGATTGTTGCAGAGCAATCATTTCTTGATCAAACCTGGTGAAAGATTTATTTCTATAGAATATTAGAGCACAGAAGGAAGCTGATCAGCCCATTGAGTCTGTGACTCTTGAAGGAAAGCCCAGTTAGTCTCAATCCCTTGCTCTTTCCCCATATCCGTGCAATTTTTTCGAAGTAATTATCCACTTTTTAAAGCTAGTGAATTAGTATCCATCTTTTGGTTGTGCATTCCAAATCCTAACCAGTCATTGCATTTTTTAAAATTGCTCATGTTGCTGCTGGTTCTCTTGTAAATTGCTATAAATCTGTCATCTCTGGTTATTGACCATTCAGCCATTGGAAAGCAATTTGCTAGCCTTTCTAAATTTTAAATGCCTATCAAATTTCCTCTTGCCTCCTGTACTTGAAGGAGAGTAACCCCAGCTTCTTAGTCTGCCCACACAACCATTCATCCCTTGTCTCTGGATTTGTTGTAGTAAATCACTCTCCTGTACCCTCTCCAAAGCCTACAAGTTCTTCCTAAGATCTGGTGCCCCACATTGGACACACCGTTCCATCTGAACTATTGTTTTATATAGATTTGACATCTTTTTCTCTCTGCCTTTGATGTATCACTAATGCTTGAACTGCTTTGTTAACCTGTCCTGCCGCCTTCAAAGATTTGTGCACAAGCACACCCAGGTCTCTATCTCCTTTCAGCCACTTTAAAATTCTACTATTTTATCTGTACTGGCTCCTAGCAGAATAAATCGCCTTACTTGTTTATACTGAATTTCTTTGCTATGTGACAGCCCTTTCCACCAACCTGTATGTCCCCTTGAAGCCTATTACTATATCCTCACCCTTTACTGCACTTCCAAGTCGTCATCTACAAATTTTGAAATTTTCCCCTGTAGCCCCAGGTCTAAATCATAACCTACATCAAACCATTCACCACTGTATACCTCCCTGTCTGGAAAAACCACCATTTGTCACAATTGTTGTAAATGATGTAGATGCATTTAAGGAGAGCCTAGGTAAGCATTTGAGGGAGAAAGGAATAAAGGGTTATACTGATGGTTCGGAAGGATGGGTGCAGGCTTGAGCACAGCATAAATGTTGGCATGGACTGGTCAGACCAAATGACCCATTTCTGTGCTGTATGAAGTGAGGTGATTCACTTTGGCAGGAAGAATATGGAAAGACAATATAAAATAAAGGGAGAACCCCTAAAGGAGGTGCAGGAACAGAGGAACCCATCTATGTACATAAGTCATTGAAGATGCTAGGGCATGTTGAAGCAGTTACTAAAGCATAGTAAAGCTTTATTAATAGGTGAATTGAGTACAAGAATAAGGAGGTCATCTTAAACTTATATAAGACGCTAGTTAGGCCTCACCTGGAGTATGGCATCCAGTTCTGGGCAGCAGAGGAAGGATGCGAAGACAGCACAGATTCACCAAAGATGATTGCAAGGGTAAAGAACTGTAGCTATGGAGATATATTGGAGAAAAGAAGGCTGCGGAGACTTGATAAGCTCTTCAAAGTCCTGAGGGGTTTTGACCAGGTAAATAGTGAGAAACTGTTCCCACTCGAGAGCATCAAGAACCAGAGGGCACAGATTCAAAATAATTGGCAAAAGGAATAAGAGGGGAAAATTTTTTCACCAGGTGTGGTTGGAATCTGGAACAAACTTCCTGAGAGTGGCAGAGGTGGATTCGATCAAGGTATTCTAAAGAAAATTGGATTGCTATCTGTAAATTGTGCAAGGTTGTGGAGATAAGGCAGAAGAGTTGGGACTAGGTAGAATGCTCTTTTGGAGCCAGTGCAGATTCAATGGGCCATAAATGGCCTCCTGCACTGTAGTGATTGTGACATACCGTGTAACTTTTTTTTTATCCCTTATTGAACTGTGTCCATGCTAATACTGTCCCTTTATTCCCATGGGCTTCAATTTTCCTAAAGTCTATAATATGGTACCTTATCAAATGTCTTTTTCAAGTTCATATACATTGTACTACCCTCTTCCACCCTCTGTTACCTCAGCAAAAAGCTGTCAAGTTAGTTAAACAAGGTTTGTCCTTGAATCTTTGCTGGCTCAGCCTTTAGCCTATACTTGGCCAACTGGCTGATTTTTTTTTTCTCTCTGCTGAACTATTATTTCTTGACTTTCCCACCACAAACATTGAGCTGCCAGGTTCATCCTTTTTGAGACAGGGTAACATTTACAGTCTTTAGCCCTCTGACACCACCCCTGTTTCCAAGGAAGCATTGACACTGATATCTCCACAATTTCTACCTTTTTTGTCCTAGGTTGCTGATGAAATTGTCCCATCTGGCCTAGGGCAACTTTTCCACTTTGCTGCCACCCTCTCTCATAACTTTTATTTTCATCTCATTCAGTGACCTAGTGACCTCTTTGTTTACTGTAACATTTGACAAAGTCCTCGTCTTTGAACATTTGATACAAAGTGCTCAGTTAGTATCGTAGCCATGCCTTCTGGCTTGACCAGTAAATCTCGAGTCGATCGGCTCTTTCAATTCTTTTGATATTCTGTGCCTCTAAGACCACCTTTGAATTCCCTTTTTTTTGTTAGCTGCTTATCTATAACTTGTGCTCTGCAGAATCAAATGGTTTAGCTATAACATGTTTGGAGGCTGGTGCAGTAATTTTGCCAGTTTTTAAATTTTGTAATATTTGAACAGTTGATGAAAGTGTTCATTTGATGTAAACTGACCTTTTATTTAGAACTCTCAGCCAATACAGCTGCCTTTGCCAAAAGTGCAGCCATGCTGGGTAATTCTGAGGACCACACTGCCCTATCGAGAGCACTATCCCAGCTCGCAGAAGTTGAAGAAAAGATAGACCAGCTTCACCAGGAACAGGCTTGTGCTGATTTCTACCTGTTTGCGGAGCTTCTAAGTGATTATGTTAGACTCATCTCTTCTGTAAAGGTAAACTCAAACCTGGAGTTCAAGCAAGATTTTGATTAGATCTGCAGGATGTTGTAAACGAGTGTTAAAGATTATTAGCAGGATGCATCTTGTTCTAATTTGAGACAAATCAGTCAGATTGACTTGTATCTACCATACTGAAATATAAGTCCCTCCTTGACCAAAGGACTAATATGCTATGGAGCTAATGTTTTGTTTTTTCGGTGAATAATTTATTGCCATGACTTTAGCCTACAACTCCTCAGACACTGCACATGCATTGTGGTAATTACACAGTTGTGCCTGACCTATGATTTTACAAATACAGCCATGGGATGGAAGAAATTTCAATTGCAGGACCTTGTTTCACTTTCTTATTTTTGAATGCTGGAGTAAGTGGCGGGGGAGGGAACTACCCTTGAATAATGTTAGAATGTTGAAGTTGACTGGCCTAGGAAAATTCTTTTTGCGAAGATGTGGATAACATCTGACTTTACTACTGTATTCCCTGATCCTATTCCCTTGTTTTTAAAGCTTATCCAGCGCATAAATTTTATGAAGTATGACATGTCTGTCTATACACAAATCAAAGATATGGTTGAGAAAATCCAACATCGATAAAAGTTAGTTGCAGGAAACAAAGTTTACTGTTGCTCAATTGCAGGACTAAAAATGTACTCCACATGCCCACACTAGATGATATGGGCTTTCATATAGGGGCCGCAATCTTTGCTGATCTACATTGAGTTTGGTGAACTACATGGGGGAACTGGGACTTTGAGGCATATGGGTTAGCAGAATGAACAATTTTAATGTGACTCGTCTGAGGTCCTATTGTTTACCACATTGAGTCTTGTCATTTGCAGACTTTGAAATTATGCTCTGTGTCCAACAGGTTGTTAATATCAAAGAGCAGTGGTCCTAATATCTGTCTCTTAGACACCACTGTATGCCTCGTTCACCACAGCATGCACTCTATCCCTCAGTTAATTTTGCATCTGTGCTGTCATTATCCCTTTTAATGCTGTGGGCTTTAATTTTGTTTGCAAGCCTATGGTACAGAACCAAATGTCTTTAAGAAAGTCTGGATGCACATCAAAGAACTTTATCAAGCTGGATAAATATTTTTCTCGTATCTTGAAGTCAGCACATTTCTAACTCCATAATTTTCCAAGTGCCAATTAATTTGTTCGCAGAATATTGTCTTTTTTCCCCCACTGCATATATTGGGCTGACTAATTTGTGGGTTTATCCCTCTCCCAGCCTATGCTATAAACTTCTATGGATAGGATTTTCACAAACTTTGTGCATCGAAGCAACATTTAATTCAATGGCTTCAACTTGTATGAGTCGTCTTAGGTGCTTTTATGGTGTTTTGAATTGCCTGGCTTCACTCTGCAGGGTGTGTTTGATTATCGAATGAAATGTTGGCAGAAATGGCAGGATGCTCAGGCCACTCTGCAAAAGAAAAGGGAAGCTGATGCCAAACTCCAATATGCAAATAAACCTGACAAAATGCAGCAAGCTAAAGAAGAGATTAGAGAAGTGAGTATTTTCTTCACCTAGATGCTTTTGACCATCATACCTGAGGAATATTGTATTGAGGTAATTCTGTACAAATGCATTGTAAATGCAAGTTTTGGTTTTATCTTGGCAGCTGCCATAAATCCACAACTATGCAATGGATAGTGTTTTTTTTTAAATTTGGTAGTCATCCTATTTGATATGTCTCCCCAATGGGTACTCAGACCATTGTCTAATGTATCCATAAATGTTTCATACAGTTTCATCTAACGCAGGGTTTTTCTATTCTATTGTCCGCATTTTATTTTTCTCTTGCCCTGCATTTAACCAAGCTCCAATGAAGTATGTGGTGGGTGTGATGAAATGCAATTGCAGTGTCCACCTTTTTAGCTTGTTACCTTTTGATTAATGAGCCATTACACTTGGTAACTTGACAATCTATAGTAGTGCTGAGTATTTGAAAACCAATTATCTACCTTATCAGCCTAATCAAATCTAACTTGCACTTGCTCACATTTAAGATGAAAATTTTCTAGGAAATACAGCAATTTTCAAGTTTGGTTTTCAATATAGTGAATACTTCAACTATCAAAAACTGGGAATCTAGACACTACCATGCTCTTAAATGTTTGTCTTGGAAACATTTCAGATTTTTCCACATTCTTGAAAGTTAATTCTTTATTTTGAAGTTAACTACAGAAATGATTTGCTGATAACAGATCTATTGACATTAGATATAGTGACATTTATGGGTTAATCTTGCTAGTTAATGGTGTGGCTTTAAATAATATTTAGTGCATTCCTCATTTTTACTACTGCCAATGGTTTATTCAGCAGTATGACCCCCTTATACGAAAGTATCCAGTGGCACATTAAATTCTTTTTAAAAAGAGAAAAAGTCCATTTTGATCCTTGCTACAACATTCACTGGGATGTTAGGGTGAAGTTTGCACTTTAGGTGGAGTTGAAATCAAAATGCCCTTGATTGCACTAGTAGGTTGGGCTTAGTTTCTGTCAACCCGTTTATATAATTATAAAATTAATTGATGCTAATTCACACCATTTCATGGAAGATTATTTTATTCTGTCACCAATCTTTTTTACCCTTTGATAAAAATGTGTTCCTTGACTACATATAAAAGTGGAAACAAAACTGGGTTTCAAGTTTATTAATGCATGTCTTGTCCTCAATCTGTAAATAACATGATTTTACAATCACAAACATTTATTTTCAGTGTAGTCTAATAGTTTCATGTATATTAATCAGTTTCTCTAAAAATCAGGATATTTTTTATATGAAGCATTTTAAAACATGCCAACTAGTGCCTGTGTGCTTAAACTTGCAGCTCATTTTCTTAGCCTTCCCAAAACGTTGTGTTCTTGCAATTTTGGATTGTTCAGTTTTATGGATGATGCCTGATGAGGGGAATTGAATCTTGAACCAGTGGAAAAAATGTAGAAAAGTGAGCATGTGATTTTGGGTATAACTTGCATTTAAAATTACTGATCTTTGGTTACAGAATCATAGGTTAGTACAACAAAAGAGTTTGGACCTGCTCTTTTCCCATATCCCTGCAATTTCTTTTGTAAAGTATTTATCTAATTCCCTTTTTGAAGGCTACTATTAAATCCATATCTGCTACCAGTGCAGGGCACTCCAAATCCTAACTACTCATTGCATTAAATTCTCATCTCATCTCTGGTTATAGATCCTTCAGCCATTAAAAACCAGTTTCTTATTTAATCTCTAAATTGTTCATGTGTTTTAAACCCCTTCAAATTGCTTCTCTGTTCAGACTAGAAAAGCTAGAGTCATTCTATCACCTAGCTATAATCTCTCTCTTCCCAGAAACCATGTTAGTAAATCACTTCTGTACTCTCTCCAAAGCCTCCATATCCCTCCTAAAATGTGCCAAGAATTGGACACACAGCTTAACGTGACTTCCCTGGGTTTTGTACTCTGCATCTATTTATGAAGCCCAGTATCACATGCTTTATTAACCCATCCTGATAACTTTTTGATAAAAGCAAAATACTGCAGATCGCGAATTGAAATGGCAAGTGACCAGAAACTGTCATGCATGCAGACTGAGCAGAGGTGCTTTTGTGTTTGCTCCACAAAGCATTGTTTGGTCTCCCTGATGTAGAGGAGATTGCATTGTGAGCAGTGAATACAATGTACTAAATTGAAAGTACACAAATCACTGCTTCAACTGGAAGAAGTGTTTGGTGTATTGGACAGTGAGGAGGTAAAAGGCAGGTATTACACCTGTGATTTTCATGAAGGGGATGAGGCGTTGGGGGTGATTGAGGAGTGGACTAGGGCCTCATGGAGGGAACAGTCCCTTCTGAATGCTGACGGGGGAGGGATGGGGGAAGATGTTTGGTCGTGGCATGCTGGAGGTGGTTGAAATGGCAAAGGATGATCCTTTTGAATATGGAGGCTGATGGGGTGGAAAGTGATGATGAGGGAAGCCCTATTGAGGCTCCAGGAGGGAGGGGAAGGGGTGAGGGCAGAAGTGTGGGAAATGGGTAGAACATAGTTGAGCCTTGGAGTTGAGGGATGGGTGGGGGGTGAAATCCTTGGTTCAGGAAAAAGGAAGGATATCAAAAGCACCATGGTGCAAGATAGTGTCATCAGAACAGATGCAATGGAGACTGAGAAAACTGGGAGAATGGAATCCTTTACAGGAAGCAGGGTGTGAGGATGACTGAACTTTTGAAATTTGTTCACATATACCTCCAAGGTGCACCCCTTGCACCTCTTTTTAAAAAAAAAACTGATTTTGTCTAGATTGTGCTGTTGTGCTGATATAACTGGCAGGAACTCATCCCTGTTACTTTGTAGTCAAAATATTCTAATTTTGTATTTGCAACTTTTGTTTTTGGCTCTTCACTAATCACCTTGCCCTAAATTTAGGCTCTTGCGTTGTTGGTTGCTGTCATGGGTGAGCCCCAGCTCCCCATGTATGTCTTAGAATGTCTACTCTTATCCTAGGATAAAGACAAGCTTTTTGTGCTGTGCAGGGAAGTGATCCTATGTGGTAATTGCTTTTGACGAGCAGACTTATGCCTTAAATTTAAGTGAGAGCTTAAATCTAGGGCAGAGTGGTCAGGATACAAAAATAACTAATTTAAATTGATTAAATATTGAGATATGTACAAACTTTAAGGGGTTGAATTGCCAAATAAGCAATCAACAATATAAAATGGCACATTGAGCTGTACTGGATATCAATATTAGCATTTTTAATGTGCAGTAAAACATGCATTATTTAGAGCGAACCTATACTGTTGTATAACATTAAGGTAAGAACTCTGCTTTCAGGAAGGTGTGCAATAACCAAATTTTAAAAGTGGGATCAAACTAAATTTTCTTACGGTAGCAGCAAGTTAAAGGTGCCTAATTATTTTTTGTAACTTATGTAATTTGTTTTACCCCGCTTCACAAGGAAATTGAGGAGGTAGGAAGCTTTTTAAAAAGTAATTCAAGTAACTGCTTCACCTTGTATAAAATTTCAGTTCAAATGTACTTTGCCATTTCACTTCTGTTTTTTCCTAATTTTTAGAAATTTCTTATAAAAAACAGTTGCTGAATACAAGCTGGTACATCCATAAATATAATTTTAAGTTGATTCCTTACCATTGTAACTTACTCATGTTTAATTTTGAGTTTTTGTGCAATTTGTTTCTTTCAGCTTTTTCTTTGCCTCTCCTGAAGCCATTTATTCATCAGATACAGGTCCACAACTGTTTGCTGTTCTAGTATCTTGCCCAACACGTTGAGAGCTTTACTGATCAGTGTCTCTTTGAAAAGAGACAGGTGTGAAGTACACTGTCCTCAACTGTCCAAGTTATGCTGCGCCCATCAATTACTTTAACCATCCTATTAAGTGTACTATGCCCTGATTTGAGATCTGTTAACCCAATTCAAAATGGGAAGAAAACCTCCACCTTTAATTGTATGCATAACTCTGCTACTTGTAGGACAAACTTGCTGAGTTTTTAGAAGTCCTTTGTGTTCCAAAGAGCCTGTTTTTCTTTTTGTTCTCCTCATCCAAGAGTACTTTTTTGCTTCTGTTACTGAAGAGGGGGGTTACAAATCCATACTTTAGGATAAGAAAGCTTTTTGTCCTTATGTAAGAGCTGGGGTGATGCTGACATAAAACCTCAAATAGGAGCACTGCTTAAAAGAAAGCTGAGGATAACATCTGCATTATGAAGGCTGTGGCAGCAGTGACTCATTGGGCAGCACTTGCTCCTCTGAATCTCTGGTTCTGGTTCCTCCTGGTTTTAAGCACAAAAATGAATGCTGACACTGGTAGTCCTGTGGGAATGCTGAAATGCCATCTTTCAAGTGAGATATTAAACTGAGGGTCTGCCTGCTTGGGTGGATATAAAAGATCCCCTGGCACTATTTTGAAAAAACATGGGCATTATCCAGTGTCCTTGCCAATATTTGCCCCTCAATGAACATTATTAAAAACAGATTATCTGATCACTATCAAATTACTGTTTTTGGGAGTTTGCTGTGTGCAAATTGGTTGCTGCATTACAACACTTCAGAAGTACTTCATTGACTGTAAAATGTGTGTTTGTGAAAAGTGTATAAGTACAGGTTTTTTATTAGAAAATTGAACCATTGTGGTAGCAGGCAGGCCTAAAAGTCTGATCAGATATGCTAAAATAGAGATGACTAAATAATACTTTACATTCACTTCTGATGTGATTCAAGTACTGCAAGTTAAATGCATAGTCACTAAATTCATACAAAGCCCAATGCCATATAATTAGAATGCTCACTAATCAAGTATGTGTAACTGGTTCACATGCTTAGTTGCTTATGGAAGTCAGATTTGGGTTCCCATAGATTGAAGAATGGTGGCCTGTTTCTTGATGTGAAAGAAACTTATTGTAGAAATTCAGTATGGAGCTTGATAGTAAAGTTGTTCTTTCTATCCTGTGATTTGGTAATGATGATTTGAAGTTGGTTGTTTAGGAAATGTAGGAAATACATAAAGCAATACATTGTCCAGAGGCCAGACTGGATACATAGTGATAGGAGAGAGTTGACAACTTCAAAAGTAGACTCCCAAGACTGAAGAAACACTGGCTAAAAGGAATATGATTTGTGCTTTTTACATTTAAAAAGGATTGAATAGAACCTGATTCAATGAACAAATGGATAGGGATTGTAGAGCAAAAAACTGATGTTGAGCCTACAGCCTACAAAATCTATCAGAATAAATTAGGGATAGATATCAAAGTATTTTTCACAAGCCATCATTCTCTGGAGTAAGGTAAGGCCTGATCATGTTGCTGAAGTCCTTTTAGGAAAATCTGAGAATATTGCTGTTCCAGTTATTGGGCTTTGTTAACTTTGGTAATGAAATTGTTGACAACTTTGAACTCTTGGTACTCGCATGATTGGCAAATTCCTCTCCAACTTCATAATTAGATTTTCTTGTATTTGGCTATAGATATTTTTGCCTGTCTCTATTAATGCCATTTGCTGGATATAGGCATGAGGTTGTACCATCCACTTCAGAGCCTTGAAGGGCCTAATGGCCTTTTCTTGCATTTTATGTACAGTATTATGAGCACTGTTTAAGGAAACTAACCGCTTTTGAAAGTTTAAGGTTTGCAGAATTTGAAACAGCAAAACCACATCTGTTTGAAAAGAATAGATCTCACCCAGAGATGGGTGAGCTGGTATCAGTTACTGTTGTAATAATGAAAAGTGCTCTAATATAGGTGGAAGTGTCAATGACTGAAGCAAATCTGGATTTAGAAAAGGAAGATTCTTCTTGAGAAACCTTGCTTTGAAAACATTGCAATTACATAGCTACAATGCTTTTAGAAAGTCAAAAGCTTTAAGTTTAAGGTTAGGACTCAAATGAATAAGCTGTAAGGAAACAGGTCCTTTGTTAGATGAGGAGATGAGTAATTATCAAATGTGTGCGTAAACCCATGTTTTCTAATCTTTTAAAACCATGGAAGTGTAGAACTTGTTTTGGCTCTCCAACCCTATTGTGATGAGCATTGTAGATATGTGAACATATATATTCTAACAGCTCGCTTCCAGTTAACTTTTTGCAGCAACTCATCCCAAATGTTTGATATCAACATTTTAACATGGCAGAGACTCCCTTGTTCTAGAAATCCAAGCACACTGGTAGGATACCTGCAACTTTATTAAATACTTTTAACTAGTTTAAGAATTTCTCACTTTGTATTTTGTTGTATAATAATAACCCCATTTGTTGCAAAAAATAGTTTTGTGGATTTTTTGTGAAGGTTCAGTTTTGTGAATTCTTGTCTGACAGTAACAAGTATGTGCTCAATCATGCAACTCAACTGGTTTAAGTAAAACTTGTAAGCAAAGATTGAATAAAATTTGATGTATGCAAAGTACAACTCCAAGGTTTGGTGTTGAGCAGAGGTATTTTCCATGGTGTTAAACAGTTTAACCATATTTATGTGGTGTACAGAAGTTATATAACTTCATTGTAAATAGAATAGTTGAGTAATTGATGGGCACAGCATAACTTGGGCATGTTACAGAAAAGTGTTTATGAATTTTCTCAGCAAGATCATTTGACTAACCTGGATGCACTTATTTTAGGTTCACTTTCTACCATATGACCAAAAACCTAAACCTTGTTACTAGTAGCATGTCTTTTTTTTTTGCTGTCTCAAGGTCACCTAAGAGAGTTGGACACTTAATCTTGAGGCTGCACTTCAGGTGTAAACTCCATGATGCACCTTTAGAGTGTATCAGGAAATCTTGGAGCAGCATAATCTTTTTGCATCTGCAGAAAGCAGGAAAATCTATCCTTTATGGTTGGATTTGGTTATTAATCTTTTTAAAATTTAATTTTAAAACAAATGTGCTTTAAAAGAAGTGAGTGGTTTCATGTGCTTCCTGTAAATAGGCTGTTGAATCATTCCTTATAAATATTAAAATGCTGAAGTCTTTTTTTTCCATAAGCTGTCTGGTTTAATATTATTTAGAATTGCAAATTCCATTAACAGTGGCATATATAACCAAGTACAGCATAGCTCTCAATTTTCAGCATCTCCAAAAGATAGATTTGATTGAGTTCTTGCAGTGGGTATGTTGCTTCTACTGAATT
Organism: Carcharodon carcharias; assembly: GCF_017639515.1. Classification (NCBI taxonomy): domain Eukaryota; kingdom Metazoa; phylum Chordata; class Chondrichthyes; order Lamniformes; family Lamnidae; genus Carcharodon; species Carcharodon carcharias. The sequence goes on from NC_054470.1 coordinate 14,560,724, forward strand.
TCTCAGCCTTGCATTTGTTTCTTTGGGAATAAGTGCTTCCAAGTGAAATAAACTGATTCTGTAGTTGGAAAGAAGATATCTAAGGTGAACTAAAAGTTCTACAAATTGAAACGTGGGCCTGAAGAGAATATATATTAGCTTCTCAACTTCTCAGCTTTACCAGGATGGATCTGTACAGCATCTGAAATTCACTTTCTAAATGTTTCCATTAAAGCTGTTTTATGATGTATTCTTATGAATGCCTAAATCTGTGTAACAAGATAACCATGGCACTGAGTTTGAATTTTACCATAAGGTGACTACACTTCAAAAGTATTTGGCTACTAAGTGCTTTGATACTTCTGAGGAGCTCCAGGTCATTGTCTACTCCTCCAAAGCTTTTGAAAAATGGGTCTTTTACTAAACAAATGTATTTAATTTAACAGAGGCTCTCTTCCAGCCCCCAGAGCAAAACACTTGCCTCTATATTAATTGATAGGGGCAAGATCCTGGAAAATAGCGACCATTTTTCATACCTTGGGAGCCTCCTCTTGACAGCAGGCATAGGTAATGATGCTGTTGTCACTTCCAATGTGCCAACTCAGTCCTTGGCTGACTTGAGGGGGAAAAGTACTTGAGGAATAGGGAACTCCAACCTGAGACAGAGGCCCTGGTTTACTGGGCAGCAGTGATCTCCCCACACCTTTATGCATTGGAGACTTGGATGACTACTGCAGGCACCTGGAGAAGTGCCACCAGTGGTGCCTTTTGCAGGACGGCAACCTGTAACTGAGTACCATGGATCAGTGGTGGGGCCACAATTATTTACTATATATATTAATATATTAATATATGACTTGGATGAGGGAAATGAATGTGCTTTCGCCAAGCTTGCGGATGACAAATAGGTGGGAAGGCAAGTGGTGAGGATGACACAAGGAGTCTACAGAAGGATATAGACAGGTTAAGTGAGTGGGCAAAAAGGTGGCAGATGGAATATAATGTGGGAAAGTGTGAGGTTATGCACTTTGGCAGGAAGAGTAGGAGCTGAATATTATTTAAATGGAGAAAGCTGCAGTGCAGAGGGATTTGGGGATCCTCGTGCATGAATCCCAAAAAGCTAACATACAAGCTCACTGGGTAAGAAGTAAGGTAAATGGAATGTTGGCCTTTATTTCAAAGGGAATGGAGTATAAAAATAGGGAAGTCTTGCTAAAACTGTAGAAGGCACTAGTTAGACCACACCTGGAAGACAGTGTACAGTTTTGGTCCCCTTATCTAAGGAAAGATATATTAGCATTGGAGGCATTCCATAGAAGGTTCATTAGGTTGACCCTGGGGATGGAGGGATTTTCTTATGAAAGGTTGAGTAGATTGGGCCTGTACTCATTGGAGTTTAGAAGAATGGGAGGCAACCTTATTGAAACATAAGATTCTGAGGGGGCTTGACAGGGGATATGCTGAGAAATTATTTCCCCTTGTGGGAGAGTCTAGGACCCGAGGGTATAATCTCAGAATAAGGGGCCACCCACTTAAAAGAGATGAGGAATTTCTACTCTGAAAGGTAGTGAATCTGTGGAATTATTTACTGCAGAGGGCTGTCGAGGCTGGGTCGTTAAGTATATTCAATGCTGAGAGATTTTTAATTAGGGGCTATGGGGAAAAGGCAAGAAAGAGGAGTTGAGGATTATCATATTAGCCATGATTTCATTGAATGGTGAAGCATACTCGATGGGCTGATTGGCTTATTTCTGCTCCTACATCTTATGGTCTTATAAATTGGTGGCAAGAAGGAACCACAGCAGTGTCCCAAGCTCACTCACCTAGCAGAAAGGTGCTAAGCTCTGCTGAGCAGGACATGTCGTTTGTGTGCGTGACACCAGACTCCTGAAGCAACTGCTCTACTTGGAACTCTGGCAGAAGGCTCCCAAGAGGACAGCAGAAACTCCTTAGGATTTCCACATCACCTCGGGCCAAACATACCTTTTGACTGATGGGAGACCCTGGCTTGTGACTCTCCAAAATGGAGAAGGCTTATTCAGGAAGGCAGTGAACACCCAAGGGACTTCAGGAATGTGCAGAGGTGGAATCGTGATGTCGGAGGGAGTGCACAAACCTTGACCCATCAGCCCAACCCTTCAGATGCTGCCGCATGCCAGGCAGGTGGTGTTTGAAGATTTGTGTGTATTGGATTATATGGCCATTTCAGTATCTGTTTGAACTGCAGTGAAAGCAAGACATCTGTGATTCCAAGAGACCGCCTAAGACTTCCTGAGGGCATGAAAGGCAGTCTATGAATGCAGACTTGTTCTTGATTATCACTTTCCTTCTCTCTCTTCGTTCCTATTTTCTCCCTGCAAATTATACATTGTGAACAAAGTCTCCATTGTATTTGGTAGAGATTGATCATCTAACTCCATGTGGGTATTTAAACTTTGCTAGTTTCCAGTATGCTTTTCAGATCTGAAAATGTGCCAAGATTGAAGCAAATTAGCAAGACTATTGTGAGGAACTTTGCTGGTCAAGGAATGATAAAATAGATTACAGGATTCAACAGGCTAATGTTTGTATGCCAAGTGAAGCCAGATGGGCTGCTCCCCATATTTTCTCTCTCTCCTTTATAGTGACGAGACTTTTGAGGGAATTCCAGGTGCTGCTAAGTGCCACCAATGAGGTAGTCCTGAGTGCCTATTGAGATCCAAATTCTGTGGTCCGTCTTTTTGCTGAGCGACTGAGCTCCTCGGTCAGGGAGGGTGAAATTGACCAATACCTGATTTCTGTCTTGTAGTACTGGTTGAAATGTGCAACCACTAGTTGCATATGGGTGAGGTACAAGGAGTAAGTAATATGTGCCTCTGGAAATTAGATTTAAAAGCCAACTGTTCAACAAAACTAAAATAGTACAGATGTGCACATGGGTGCTGCAAACTTTAAGCAAGATGTCATGTATATGATTATAGTAAGCAGATACTATTCTGCAGCTGGTTGGAGTTAAATTTAAATCGGTCAATTCCTAATTTTAATTCGGTCGTTTGAAGGGTGAAGAGCTCCACAGAAGAAACATCGGAGGCCAAGCTCTTACATACTTGGCTGGTTTCTAAATGGCAGTGGCTTGGAGCAGCAGGTGAAAGGGACAGTAAAGGTGCAATTAATAGCTGACTGGCAGCCATGAACATATTCTATTGTAAACCTTTTCTCAATTAAGTTCCCATGAACATTGCATCAGCAACTCCCTGGTCATATTTGACATTATAGGATTTTATACCACATCTTGCTCTTTTTCTGATTTCTTTCTCCTTTATTTCCCTTCCTCATTTTTCAGCACCAGTTCCTAAATGAGGGATAAAATTAAAGCACAATGTCAAGATTGAGCTTTTGCACCATGTTGTGTAAGCGGGCCTAGGAGCACAAGTCTCTGGTGATGGTGGGTGAAGAAGATTTGAGAAGTGAGGGAAAGATGAGGCAAAATAATGTCTTTGTGTTAATTTTTTAAAATCCTGCTTCATGCACAACTTAGCTAATAGTGCTTTGGGGTTAGTCATTTCATTTGTGACAATTGAATGAGCATGCTGTTACTGGCTCAAAATGCATTGCATTTGCATAATCAATTTTTTGGAGAATTCTTGTCCAGTGCCGTGTCCACAGTAGAGTAACTTTTTTTGATCTCTGATCCTCAAACCAGTGTTCAATTATCTAAAATTTACCTTACTGAGCACTGAGCCCCCATGGAAGGTGAAATAATTTAGCAAAGATGGAACTAATGTAAAGCTCAACATTTCAAAGCTTCTGAAGTAATCCAAAACTTTTGACTATATGCAACAAGTTGCATTTTATATTGTATCTTTTAACAAAGCAAAATATCCCAAGGAACACCTCCATTTCGATTGCATCCTAATAGGGGATGGACTAGAGCTGAAAGCCTCTAGTTGGGTATTAGATGATGGTGGGGAAAATGTAGCAAAACCTTTGTGTTTGGGGAGTACAAGGACAAGATGGTTGAAGGTGCTGCCATTATAAGGCAAGAAATGAAATGTATAGATCGTTGAATGAACAGATGTTGGGCTGCAAAACTGAGGAGCGGTGAAGGGATTTTTAATGTGGCCTCAAGCAGATGTGAAAATCCAGTGAAGCTTCACTAAGATCAATGTGAAGGATGGTGGAATGGCTTTTGGGTAATAAACGTTTAGATGTTCTAAAGGTGAACAACAGTAGTTTCTCTAATCTGGCTCCTAACTGAAGTCCCTTATTTCTGGAGCCATGCCTCTTTAAGCCGGCCCATCCTTAAAAGTACAGTGTATGGAATTGGGCACACAGCTCCAATTTGCAGCTGAACCAGTCTTTCATAATCCTCAACCCTCCTCCTCTTTCCTTCCTTCTCTTCCCTGACCTCCCACTCCCCCAAGCCCATCTGTTCCTGTAAACCTGAAGGGTACATTTTTGGCTAGAATGAGAAGGCATTATATCACTTTGCATTTCTGTGCTTTAAATTTCATCTCCCATGTGTCTACCCATTCCACCAGCCTTTGTCATCCTGAAGTTGTCCACTGTTCAATATACTTTTTGCCCTGCGTGTCCAAGTCAGCCATTAACATTAAATCATGAAAAGCAGTGATTCCTGTATCAACCCCATTGTCCCTCCTTGCAGCCTGAGAAAACCATTCACCACTACTATCCCTTAGCCAGTTTTAATACCTGGTGGGCTTCAACTTTGCTGGGAAGACTGGCACTTATTTTAAACACTTTTGGAAATTCATGTACACCACATCACTGCATTACCATCAATTCTCATACTTCATCCAAAAACTGGTTAAACATTTTGCCTTTAAATCCATGCTGGCTTTCCTTAACTGTGCCTTGGACAAGTACAGATTAAACCCCCAGGGCAAAATTATCATTTCAGAAGCTTTCCTGCCACAAGGTTAACTGACTGCCCTGTAGTTGCTTTTTTTTTGAACGAGGAGTTTCACATTTGTAATTCTTCAGTCGTCTGGCACCACCTGTGTCTAAAAGAGGATTGGAAGATTATGGCTATACCTTGTGAATTACGTCCTTGCTTTCCTCTTTTGAATGCATCCAATCTGGTTTTGCTAACCCCTCAGTTTTAAGTGCAGCCATCCTTTCTAGTATCTCCAATCAAGCTTTTTTTTTAGCCTAGTCAGCTTTTTTCACTAACTTTAGCAGCAGCAACTTTGCTTTTAGTACCTTCACCGTGCCCTCTGCCTCATGCATAGGTCTGCTTTCAGTTCCCTGTTTAGCCCCACCCTCCTTTTTGTTAGCTGCTAGTTTATTCAACGCTTTCCTCCTTCCCCAACCCCCAACACCTTTTTTATTTCTCTTGCCTTCACTTCATGTAATACTAGTTTCCACTTGGTCATTTATATTTCAACAATGTTAACTGCTCTACAGAAATCTCTAATGTAAACATTAGTCATTTGGACAACCTAGCTTATTCTAAATGCACTAGTTTGCCTTGTATCCAGTGTCTGCTTCTATTCCCTCTTGAATTTCACTTGATTTTTGCCCTTTAATTCCTTCAGATGGAATGCTTTTGAAATTTGATATTTTAATTGTTAATGTTCCACCCATAAATTTTAAACCCAATTTTACAATCAGATTTCACGTGGTAGAATTTATTTGGCTGCTGATAGACTTTGCAATCTTAGCTTTCAAAGTTAATCTCGCAGTAACATAATGTAACTTGTCAATTTTAGTTTCTTAATCAAATAGGATTGCTTTAATTACTGAATCATTGTAGTTTGTTCTGTCCTTAAATTCATAACTTATTTGCCTACTATTTTACAATTTAATTTTGTAAATTGAAACATGCCTGAAGCTCGTGTATGTAAATGTTAATCTGTTGAATGAAGCTTCAATACAAGTTCAACTAGCTGCTTAGAATAAAAGGTTACTGTGTTCAGGAAACCCTCCTACCTTTTGCCAAAGGCTTTACAGCTGTAAACATTGAAATTCTAAGTGTTTGGGAGTATAACTAATTTACCTATTTTCATTCTTCCCCTCCAGTGGGAGGCAAGAGTTCAACAAGGAGAGAGGGACTTTGAGCAGATCTCAAAAACTATTCGCAAGGAAGTAGGCAGGTTTGAGGTATGTGGAATGGTATAGCATCTTCTGAGTAAATTTAGTTATCTGAATTGCCCTTTAAGCTATCCTTTGATCTTGTGTATCTCATTTTCAGAAAGAAAGAGTAAAGGACTTCAAAACTGTCATAATTAAGTACCTTGAATCTTTAGTGCAAACGCAGCAACAGGTAAGTTGTAACTTTTTTTCTGGCTAACTAACCTGACATTGGAATTGTGGAAGTGTCTATTGACCACTTTGTTCTAACTACAGTGAACTCATTGGTATCCTCTTTTGGGTATCCTGTCATTGTGCTTGATATTGTCCTTGTGTCAATTTTGAACTTTAGACAATGATCTATGAAGTAACCTGAATTATCAAACTCCAGAACTGACTTCTGGAAATATTAGTCTGTTTTCAGGGGCACTCTTTTTGATTTGCAAATTATATTGGTCTTTTGCATGGGGTAGTCAGTGTAATTGATGCAATCAATGTGTATAAGGACGTTCAGTAATGCTCTTAGCTGCTTTATTTTGATTCATTTTAAGAGCATCAATGCATTTTCCAGCATGTCTTTTGATTGACCAAACAGGACTTTACTTCTTTCTTTGGCCATAACATGAATCGAGTCTTGGTGCAAATTTGCTTTCTCCAAATGTATGACGCAATGCATTTTGGTTTTTTTTTACCCCCAGTGCCCATTGTTATCCCCTACCCCACTGCCATCTTTCTTTTCCCAGTGAAGTGCTTTACTGACTCAAGCTCTTTGGGATGTCCAGATGACCTGAAAGATGGTGTATATAATGCAAGTTTCTTTCGTTTGGTTTTTTTAAAAAATCTCCGAATAGAACAAAGTGCATCTTTCATATCATTCAATGGTGCAGCATCAAATCTTTGCCACTTTTCCTAAGGATCCATTTAAATTATAAGCATGGGAATTAAGAGTTCTTAAGCTTCCCAACCCCAGTTTTTTGTAATCCATTTTGCAATAAATGCAGTACTTGAATATGTAGTCTTAATTTAGGTAGAATTAGACTGTCTGTTCTTGATACTTTTTAAAAATAGACATCTAAATTAAATTTAACATTTTATAATCTCTTGTAATTATTTTTTCAGTTAATTAAATACTGGGAAGCATTTCTGCCTGAAGCCAAAGCAATAGCGTGAGTTCCTGATGAGATGAAGAAATGTGGCCTGTCTCTTGTTTACAACTGGTTCCATACTAAGCACTGACTGACTACAGAATTCCAACTTAATAACCACTATTTTAAAATTGTAATACTGTATTGCAAAAGTGGTTTAATAGAAGATTCCTTTTTTATTCTGTTGCATTGTTAACCAGCTGCATGGCCTGATCCAGTCAGAATGAACTGGACTGTGGAATGAAATTCTGCAGTAGTTGCTGAATTGAACACTACTGTGCATCTTATATATAAAAATAAATCAGAAATATATTGCCAGTGCTGGAACAGATTTTGCTGTGAATGATGCTTGTGTTTCATTCTTGAAGATCCAATACTGAATTTTCATAACTAATTGTAAATTGTGAAAGCATAAATCAGCATTCCTGTATAGAAATCATGAATTTTGTGATCTTTGTTACTATAATAAAGGGATATACTTAATGCACAGCAACACTAGTAGTGTTTTTAATACATAGGACATTTTTAACAAGTCTTTTTAATTTGTTCATGGAATGTGAAGTCACTGGCAAGGCCAGCATTTGTTGCCCATTCCCACTTCCCCTTGAAGGTGATGGTGAGGCAGGTTCTTCAATCATTGCAATCAATGTGGTGTATGTACACTCAGTGCTATTCATCTCCCAGGATTTTGACCCAGCAACTGTGAAGGAACAGCAATATAGTTCCAGGTCATCCTGACCTGAGACTTGGAGAGGAGCTTGCAGCTGGTGGTGTTTCCATGTATCAGCCCTCTTCCTTCCAGGTGGTGGAGGTCATGGGTTGAGAAGATGCTGTTGAAAAAGTCTTGACAAGTTGCTGCATATCACCTCCACTGTCACTGTACTTCAGGAGGAGAGGAGTGAATGTTTGTGGTATTTGGGGTGCCAGTCAAGCAGGCTGCTTTGTCCTGGTTGGTGTTGAGCTTCTGGAGTGTTGGAGCTGCGCTCATTCAGGTAAGTGAAAAATATTCCATCACACTCCTGACTTGTGCCTTTGTAAGTTGGTGGCTAGGCTTTGGGGCATCTAGAGTTGAATTTCTGCAAAATTTTCAGTTTGACTTGCTCCTGTTGCCACAGTATTTACGTGGCTGATCTAGTGGGCTTTCTGGCCAATGTTAAGCCAGGATGTTGATGGTGGGGAATTCAGTAATGCTGCTGAACATTGCAGGATATTGTTAGACCCTCTTGATCATTGTCCAGCACTTGTGCTGTGAATGTTCACTGGCCCCTTATCAGCCCAAGCCTGAATGTTGTCCCAGTCTTGCTGCATGTATGCACGAGCTACTCCAATATCTGAGTAGCAGCAAATGGAACTGAATGCTGCAAACATCTCCACTTCTAACTTCTGGGAAGGTAATTTGAAGCAGCTCAAAATTGTTGCTATTGCTGCTTCTATGTCCAACTAATTTATTTTGTATTTCTCTGGTACAATTTCAAATGCATTTTTCAAAGTGATTTTCTCTTTTCCTTCCACCCCCAAACTCATTATTGCTCCACCAGTTGCACTTCCTATGACCATAGCTTTCTTGGCTTTTTCCCAGTTTCAATTGACAGGATCCATCTTCGCATAGGCAGTTGAGTTTGTTCCACTATCCTGGCAATATTGATCCCTTGACCACTAAATAGATTATTGGTTCATTAATATTTTTGAAACCTTGCGAACTGGCTCTGCTGCATTTCCTAAATGATGGTTAATATATTAGCATATATTAATTTACTTAGAAAAGCATTAATTTACTGAAATGCTTTGAGATATCCTGAATTGAAGGGTTCTATAGTGCAAAGTCTTTAGTTTTTAACAGTGCCCTTTATTGAGCCTTTTAATCTAAAATGTAATTTGTTTTTGAAGTATATGTCTATTGACGCATTGCCACACCACATTGCCCAATTTGGATGTTCCCTCAGATATTGCACAAATATTTGAACTTTGTGTGCAACTTGACTACATTTTATAGTGCCCATGTAATTTTTAAAAAAGGCTATATTCTGCATTTTCATACCACAGGAATTTTAAGAGTGCTGGTATTAAACAATTGTTGTCAGACCCTTTTTGAGGCTGCAAGCTTGCAGACTTCCATCACTGCTGACTTAATTGGTTATTTTTAATCCTATTCAAAAGGCACAATTTAACTGTTCAACAATGACCCCTCCCTGATCTGAGGCTCCAATGGGTAGCCTAGCGTTGGAGACACTGATCAACAGCCATTATTTTTTAATTGTGGAAGTCAGTTTTCTACTTGCACAGTAGTTCTCTTGCAGATCACAATGTACCAGCAGTGGAATTAGATTAAGCCTCAGCACTACATCTAAACAAATGTGCATCTGAAGTAGAGTGCTTGAAGTACCTAGGTCTGGCAACTTCTGTTTAGGGATAAGTAATATTTCAGGTTGATTACCTTTTTCATCAGAATTGGGGGAAAAAGTTTGTAATTTTAAAGCAAGCATAAAAGCCTGTGGTGGCTTTAAAAAGGCAAATAAGATGACATTCAGGAGATCAAATGACAAAAGGGATGATGTGAGGCAAAAGTGGTGTTGGTAACAGGATGTGAAGAATCAAAACGTGTTTGGAGACTCTGTTCATTGGAAAATGCAGAAATGTTGCCAACAGCCGCCATCCTGAAACAAAAAGCAGCAGAGCTTATGATCTGAAATTGTTGAACACTGAGGCTGTAAAATGCCTAATCAAAAGATGAAGCGCTGTTCTATCTTGCATGGAATTCTATTGGAACAGTGCAGGAGGCTGAGGTTGGAGCGGAGAGAAAAAAAAACCTGTCAACCGGAAGCTTAGGCTCATGCATATAGACTGAAGAACGCAAAGCAAAGTCACCCACTTTTAGTCACCCTGATTGTAGACAAGAAGAATGAGAGGTGGAGAACTAGAATTTGGTGAAGAATTTCAGAAGCCACCAGTGGTGGAGCAATTAAAATTGGATGTTCAAGGCCTAAATTAGATGGATACAACCATTGAGGGTTTTGGGGTTGGAGGAAGTTGGAGTGAGACCGTGTAGGGATTTGAAATAAGGATGAAGGGTTTAAATAAATCTCGGCATTGCTTCACCAAGAGCTAATGTAAGGCCATGCGCACAAGGGTGATGGGTGAACCTAACTTAGGTACACAAAGCAGCAGAGTTTTGTATGACCACATTTTATAGAGGATAGAATATGGGATGTTAGCTCAGTGTGGAATAGTCAAGCCTAGAGGTGATAAAGTATGTATGAATGTTTCAGCAGCAGATGAGTTGAGATGGGTGCAGTTGGAGGATATTAACTGATGCATCTTGGTGGAAGGGATAGGGAGAGGCAATATAGACTAAATCTGCAGGACCTGAGGGGCACATTCATCAACCTTTAAAAGGTGGCAGGGCATATTTGAGTGGTTAGCAAAGCAAGTGGGATCTTAGGCTTTATAAATAGAGCCATTGAGTACAAAAGTGGTGATATGCTGAACCTTTATAAAACCATGGTTAGGCCCCAACTCCAGTATTATATCCAGTTCTGGTCACCATGCTTTAGGAAAGATGAGGGTCTTGAGAGGGTACACAAGATATGGTTCCAGGGATGGGGGATTTTAGCTGCAAGGTTAAGTTGAAGTTGGGATTGTTCTCCCAAGTAAAGGAGATTGAAGGAAGATTTGATAGAGGTGTAGAAGATTATGACACAGCTGATGGTACAAGGGGACACTGATTTAAGTTTTTGGGCAAGAGATGCAGCGTGGGTGTGAGGAAGTACCTTTTTTGTGCAGCACTGGTATTGATCTAGAATTCACTGACCACTAAGGTGCTGGAAGTAGAAATGACGTGATTTCAAAAGGAAATTGGATGGGTACTTGAAGGAAATAAACTTGCAGGGCTACAGGTATCGAGTAGGGGAGTGCGACTGGCCGGACTCCTTCACAGGGCACCCGTGTGCACGCAATTGGCCCAGTGACTTCCTTCTGTGCCATAAATGACTGATTCTATGTTGCGGTGGAAGTAGGCAGCCTAAGTGGTGGTATGAATGTGTTCGGAAGTTCAAGGTCAAAAACAATACCAAGGTTGTGAACAGACTAGTCTCAGACTTGCTATGGAGGGGTATGCAATCAGAAGCTAAGGAAGTGTTTTTGACTCCCACCGAAGAATCACTTCAGTCTTTCCACTATTTAATTGGAGGAAATTTCTGCTCATCCAGTATTAAATGTTAGATAAGTGGCCTGATAATTTAGTAGCAGTGGAGGAGACGAGGGAGGGAGCGGTGATGTAGTGATGAGCTTTGTCAGGCTACTTGTGAAAACTAGCACTTGTTTCAGAATGTTGTCAAGGGGCAGAACGTAAATGAGAAATAGGAAGGAACCAAGCGTAAATCCTTGGGAAACATCAGAAGTAAATGTGTGGGAATGGGAAGAAGCAGCCATTCTAAGTGCGATGTTGGCTACCATTAGAGGAATGGAACCAAATGAGCACAGCTCTGCCCAGCTAAGCGCCAAAGGAAGGTTTTCTGCAGCTGGAGTGACAGCCCCAAAGGCTGGATTGCCTGCCTGGTGCTAGGCTAAGGACATCTCTGGGCAGCAGGGGAAGGATCCAATTGTTATGGTCCACATGGGAACCAACAACATAGGACTAAAAGAGAAGGATCCAGTGGTCTATGCAGATACCAATGACATGGGACTAGGAAAGAAGTTCTGTTTAGCAAGCATGAGCAGCTAGGCGCTAAATTTAAAAAGCCAAACCTCAAGATAACAAACTCTGGATTATTACCTGAACCACAAGCAAATTTTAGTGTAGGGTAAATAAGATTAGGGAGTTGAACACGTGGCTCAGATTGGTATGGGAGAAATGGGTTTCATTTCATGGGGCAATAGTCCCAGTTTTGGGGAAAGTAGGGGCTGTATTGTTGGCTCAGGCTTCACCTGAACCAGACTGGGTGACTTGGTATGTGAAGCAGAAAGTTAGTTTGCAGGTACAGCAAATGATTAGGAAGGCAAATGGAATGTTGTCATTTATTGCAAGGGGAATGGAATATAGAAGTAGGCATGCTTTGCTACAGTTATATAGGGTATTGGTGAGACCAGATCTAGAGCACTGTACTGTTTGGTCTCCTTATTTAAGGAAGGATATAATTCTATTATAAGCAGTTTGAGATTCACTTGACATTACTGGAATGAGGCGTTATCCTATGAGGGTAGGTTGGGCCTGTATCCATTGGAGTTTAGAAGTATAAGCAGCTATCTTATTGAAATATATAAGATCCTGAGGGAAGTTGACAAGATGGGTGCTGAAAGGATGTTCTCCTTATGGGAGAGACTAGAACTGTGGGAGACAGTTTTAAAAATAAGGGTGTGCTATTTAAGACAGCAATGGGGAGAAATGTTTGCACTTAGATGGTCACGAGTCTGTAACTTTTCCACAGTGTGGTGGAGGCAAGGGTCATTGAATATTTTTAAGACTCCCTTGTCAATCAAGAATCCAAGGGTATAGGGGGTAGGAAGGAAAATGGAGTTCAGGCCACAATCTTATTGAATGGCGGAGTGGGCTCGAGGGGCCAAATGTGCTAATCCTGCTCCTAATTCACATGGTCGCAAAGAGGTTCTGCTGATGGATTGTGAGCAGCTAGGGACTACATTAAAAGGCAGGACCACAAAGATAGTTTGTGGTTCAGGTAGTAATCCAGAGATTACCACAAGCAAATTGGCATGAGGTAAATAAGATCAGAGTTGAATTGTGGTTCAAAGATTGATGTGGGAAAAGTGGGTTTCCATTCTTGGGACACTGAGGAAAGAGGAAGCTGTACCTTTTGACAGTCTTCACCTGAACTGTGCTGGGACCAGTGTCCTAGTGAATCATCTACCTAGGGCTGTAGAGAGGGCTTTAAACTAAATAGTTGATGAGGGTTCACGTGAGGAGAAAGGACATGGCAATGGTGCAGGGTAGCGATATGGATAATGGAAACCACAGTGTGACAGAAATGGACAGTGTGTGCAAACGTGTGCCAAGCAAATAAAGTCAGAATAGGGAAAAATAGTCAAACGGATGAGAAATTCCCACTGGTATCGGCATTTTGGGGAAATCTCTGTTGAAGTAAATAATTCTGAACTGCCATTGTCTAGCGATGTCCCTGAAGCTGCAGTTCCTGTTCAGGTTGATCCAGTGGAAGAACCTCCAGTTGTAGAGTTGCGTCGCTCTACCCAAATCCAAAATCCTCCTCAAAGACTAAACTTATAATGACATGAACTGTATATAAGGGCTAAGATGTTTTTGTAAATGGGAGGGTAAATCAACTTTAAAGGTTGGGGGGGGGGGGGGGGGGGGGGGAATGTAGAAATTGTATGTTAAACCATTTCTTATTGTTATGGGGATCATGTGACTGTATAGACCAATCAGCCCTAAGTGTGGGGAATCTTAGGGGCGGATCTCCTTGGTCTTGGAACAAGCATGTAGCTTCACTTGGAGCCTGTAAATAAAGTTTACTGTTCCTTACAAGAAACCTGTCCTGCACTCCAAGTTTATTATGGGTTCTTATACTGTTCCTTTACAATGAGACAACTAGAAAGTCAGCATCCTGGCCAGATCAGGTGCTTGTTAGATGTAGCATCCAAAAATGAGCCCAACTGCATTCATCTCATGAAACTTTTACAATTCCATCAATCTGAAGTGGCTTGGAAGCAGTTGCGTTTCACCATAAATAATAAAAAAAAAATGGTATAATGTTATGGTCCCTCACACTGCAGTGACTTTACTGCTTTTCTGCAAGGATGTGTACATGGTTCCTTGTTATAAGTATTCTTTGGCCACTCTCATCCCTGGTTAAAAAGGACAGAATTAAAGGCTTTTTTTTATTTGAAAGCATGTAGCATTCATAAAAAAAATGATGGATCAATTGATGGCACAAATAGAAATAATTGAGTATGATGTGATAGCCATTACAAAGGCATGGTTGCAAGGTGACAAAGGCTGGGGCCTGAATATTCATGGGTATCTGACATTTCAAAAGGTCAAGAAGGAAGGAAAAGCAAGTGGGTACCTCTGTTAATATAGACTGAGATCAGTACAATAGTGAGAATTGATCTTGGTTTCGAAGATCAAGATAGAATCAGTTTGGGTGGAGATGAGAAATAGCAAAAGAAAGAAGTGACTGCTGGGAGTAGTTTATAGACTACTGTGTAGCTACACAGTAAGGCAGAGTATAAATTGAGAAATAATAAGGGCTTGTAAGAAAGGTACTGCAATAATCGTGGGTGATTTTAATCTTTGTATAGATTAAACAAATCAAATTGGCAAAGATAATCTGGAGGATGAGTTCAGAGAGTATTTTCAGGATAGTTTCTTCGAACATTCTGGAACCAACCATGTGAACTGGCTATTTTAGACCTGGTGATGTGCAATGAAACAGGATCAATTAATGAATTTGTAGTAAGGGTTCCTGTAGGTGAGAGAGCATAACATGGTAGAACTTCACATTTGTTTTGAGAGTGAGAAATGTTTTTAATTTATTTATACGATGTGGGCGTCACTGGTTAGGCCAGAATTTATTGCCCATCCCTAATTGCCCTTGAGAAGGTGGTGCTGAGATCCTCCTTGAACTGTTGCAGGCCCTGTGTGTAGGTACACCCACAGTGCTGTTAGGGAGGAAGTTCCAGGATTTTGACCCAGTGACAGCGAAGGAACAGTGATAAATTTCCAAGTCAGGATGGTGAGTGACTTGGAAGGGAGCTTCCAGGTGGTGATTCACATGTACCTGCTGCCTTTGTCCTTATAGATGGTCGTGGTCTTGGATTTGGAAGATGCTGCTTAAGGAACCTTGGTGAGTTTCTGCAGTGCATCTTGTAGATGGTACACACTGCTGCTACTGTGCATTGATGATGGAGGGAGTGAATATTTGTGATGGGGTGCCAATCAAGCGAGCTGCTTTGTCTTGGATGGTGTCAAGTTTCTTGATTGTGGTTGGTGATTCACTCATCCAGGCATGTGGGGAGTATTCCATCACATTCCTGACTTGTGCCTTGTAGATGGTGGACAGGCTTTGGGGAGTCAGGAGGTAAGTTACTCACTGCCAGATTCCTAGCCTCTGTAGCCGCAATATTTATATGGCTAGTCTAGTTCAGTTTCTGGTCAATGCAAACCCCCAGGATGTTGATAGTGGGGAAATTCAGCAATGGTAATGCCATTAAATGTCAGGGGGCAATGGTTAGATTATCTCTTGCTGGAGATGGTCATTGCCTGACACTTGTGTGGTGCATATGTTACGTGCCACTTGTCAGCCCAAGCCTCGATATTGTCCAGGTTTTGTTGCATTTGGACATGGATTGTTTCAGTATCTGAGGTTTCGTGAATGGTGCTGAACATTGTGCAATCATCAGTGAACATCCCTGTACCTGACCTTATAAAGGAAGGTCATTGATGAGGAAGCTGAAGATGGTTGGGCCTAGGACACTACCCTGAGGAACTCCTGCAGTGATGTCCTGGAGCTAAGATGATTGACCTCCAAAAACCACAACCATTGTCCTTTGTGCTAGGTATGATGCCAACCAGTGGAGAATTTTCCCCCTGATCCCCATTGACTCCAGCTTTGCTAGGGCTCCTTGATGCCACACTTGGTCAAATG
The DNA here is from genome assembly GCF_017639515.1 of Carcharodon carcharias. Classification (NCBI taxonomy): domain Eukaryota; kingdom Metazoa; phylum Chordata; class Chondrichthyes; order Lamniformes; family Lamnidae; genus Carcharodon; species Carcharodon carcharias. Next base: position 14,576,535 of record NC_054470.1, read on the forward strand.
CTGCCTTGATGTCAAGGGCAGTCACTCTCACCTCACCTCGGGAGTTCAGCTCTTTTGTCCACGTTTGAACCAAAGCTGTAATGAGGTCAGAAGCTGAGTGGCCCTGGCAGAACCCAAACTGGACATCAGTGAGCAGGTTATTGCTAAGCAAGTGTCGCTTGATAGCACTGGTGATGACTCCTTCTGTCACAATCAAGAATAGACTGATGGGGCGGTAATTGGCCATGTTGAATTTGTCCTGCTTTTTTTATGTACAGGACAACCTGGGCAATTTTCCACATTGCTAGGTAGAAGTGAGTGTTGTAGCTGTACTGGAACAGCTTGGCTAGGGATGCGGTAAGTTCTGGAGCACAAGTTGCCAGAATATTGTCAGAGCCCATAGCCTTTGCAGTATCCAGTACCTTCAGCTGTTTCTTGATATCAAGTGGAGTGAATTGAAATGGCTGAAGACTGGCATCTGTGATGATGGGGACCTCGGGAGGAGGCTGAGATGGATCATCCACTCGGCATTTCTGGCTGAAGATTGTTGTAAATGCTTCAGCCTAATCTTTTGCACTGATGTACTGGGCTCCCCCATCATTGAGGATGGCGATAATTGTGGAGCCTCCTCCGCCAGTGAGTTGTTTAATTGTCCATCACCATTCATGATTGGATGTGGCAGGACTGCATAACTTAGATCTGATCTGTTGGTGGTAGGCTCGCTTAGCTCTGCCTATCACTTGCTGCTTATGCTGTTTGGCACACAAAAAGTCTTGTGTTGTAGCTTCACCAGGTTGACACCTCATTTTTAGATATGCCTGGTTCTGTTCCTGGCATACCCTCCTGCACTCTTCATTGAATCAGGGTTGATCCCCTGGCTTGGTGGTAATGGCAGAGTGGGGGATATGCCAGGCCATGAGGTTACAGATCATGGTTGAGTACAATTCTGCTGCTGCTGATGGCCCACAGCGCCTCATGGATGCGCAGTCTTGAGTTGCTAGATCTGTTCAATTTCTATCCCATTTAGCATGATGATGGTGCAATGATGGAGGGTATCCTCAAGGTGAAGATGGGACTTTGTCTCCACAAGGACTGTACAGTGGTCACTCCTACTGACACTGTCATGGACAGATGCATCTGAGGCAGGTAGGTTGGTGAGGATGAGGTCAAGTATGTTTTTCCCTCTTGTTGGTTCCATCAGCACCTACTGCAGACCCAGTCTAGCAGCTATATCCTTTAGGGCTCAGAGATCTCAGTCAGTAATGGTGCTACTGAGCCACACTTGGTGATTGACATAGAAGTCCCCCACCCAGAGTACGTTCTGCACTCTTGCCACCTTCAGTGTTTCCTCTAAGTGGTGTTCAACATGGAGGAGCACTGATTCATCAGCTGAGGGGGTGTGGTATGTGGTAATAAGCAGGAGGGTTCCTTGCCCATGTTTGACCTGATGCCATGAGACTTCATGGGGTCTGGAGTCAATGTTGAGGACTCCCAGGGCAACTCCCTCATGACTGTATACCACTGTGCTGCCCCCTCTGCTGGGCCTGTCCTGCCGGTGGGACAGGACATACCCAGGGATGGTGATGGTGGTGTCTGGGACATTATAAGTAAGGCATGATTCCTTCAGGATGACTATGTCATGCTATTGCTTGACTAGTCTGTGAGACAGCTCTCCCAGTTTTGGCACTAGCTCCCAGATGTTAGTAAGGAGGACTTTGCAGGGCCGACAGGGCTGGGTTCGCCATTGCTGTTTCAGGTGCCTAGGTCAATGCCGGGTGGTCCGTCCAGTTTAATTCCTTTTTCTTGACTTTTTAGCTGTTTGATGCAACTGAATGGCTAGCTAGGCCATTCCAGAGGGCATTTAAAAGTCAACCACATTGCTGTGGATCTGGAGTCATATGTAGGCCAGACCAGGTGAGGACGGCAGATTTCCTTCTCTAAAGGGCATTAATGAATCAGATGGGCTTTTATGACAATTGACGATGGTTTTCAGGGTCATCATTAGACTTTTAAAACCAGATTTTTATTGAATTCAAATTCCACCATCTGCTGTGGTGGGTTTCGGACTCGGGTCCCCAGACCATTACCCTGAGCCTTTAGATTACCAGTCAAGTGACAATATGCCAGCTTAACATTGTAATTACCATTATTTATAAAATTAGTTGGCATAAGTGGACTGGGAAAATAGTATAAAAAGAACATACAAACATATGAAATAGGAGCAGAACTAAGCCATTCGGCCTGTTGGGCCTGCTCTGGCTCAATAAGACCATGGCTAATCTTTTTGTGTTTCAAGTTCCACATTGCCATCTACCCCCGATAACCTTTGATTCCCTTGTCTAACAAGAATCTTATCTACCTCTGCCCTAAAAATGTTCAATGACTCTGCCTCCACCGCCTTCTGAGGCACAGAGTTCCAAAGTCTCACGACCCTCTGAGAGAAAAAAAATTCTCCTCATCTCTGTCCTATAAGGGCGACCCCTAACTTTAAAACAGTGACCTCTAGTTCTGGACTCACCCACACAAGAGGAAACATCCTTTCCACGTCCACCTCGTCGAGACTGTTCAGGATCTTATATACTTCAATCGAATCACCCCCCAACTCTACTAAACTGCAGTGGAAACAAACCCAGTCTGTTCAATTTTTCGTCATAAGACAACCCGCTCGTTCCAGGTGTCAATCCAGTAAACCTCCTTTGAACCACCTCCAATGCATTTACACCCTTCCTTAAATAAGGAGACCAAAACTGCACACAGTATTCGAGATGTGGTCTCACCGATGCCCTGTATAACTGAACTATAACATCCTTACTTTTATGCTCAATTCCTCTCGCAATAAAGGATAGCGTTCCATTCGCCTCCTTAATTACTTTCTGTAGCTGCGTACTAATGTTTTGTGACTCTAGATCCCTCTGCACCTCGGAATTCTGCAGCCCTTCTCTGTTTAAGTAATACTCTGCTTTTCTATTCTTCGTCATGAGTGAGCAACTTCATGTTTCCTCACAGTATACTCCACCTGTCAGATTTATCACTTAACCTATCTATATCCATCTGCAACCTCCTTATGTTCTTTTCACAACTTACTTTCCTACCTATTTTTGTGCCATCTGCAAATTTAGCTACCCATTCCTTCTCTCATCTAAGTCATTGATATAAATTGTAAAAAGCTGAGGCCCCAGCACATAACCCTGTGGGACTACTCTCATTACATACTGCCAATCAGAAAAAGAGCCATTGACGCATACTCTCTGATTTCTGCCAGCCAGCCAATCTTCTATCCATGCTAATATATTACCCCCCAAACCAATGTTCTTCATTGTAATGCCTGCAAGCCAGTGGCGGCTGCCATCAACGTTAGACGTGACCCCCTGACCAGTGGTGCAGCAGCATCTCCAACCAGGGCCCGGAGAACAGTGTGCAGCAGAGTGGAGTGCCTGGGAGGAGAGGCTGGCTGTGAAATGGAGCCCTAGATCATGGGGCTGGAGAGGGGAGGGAGGAGGAGGAGGCTGACTGCTGTGTGTGTGTGTGGGAGTGAGAGAGCGAATGGGTGTGGAAATAAGAGAGTGTGTGTGTGTGTGACTGAGAGTGTCTGTGGGAGTGAGAGTGTTCATGGGAGTGAGTCTGTGCGTACCTGTGTGTGGGAGTGAGAGTGTGAGTGGACATGTAGGAGTGCGAGATTGTGTGTGTGGGTGAGTGAGAAAGTGTGTAGTGTGTGATTGTGAGAGTGTGTGTGGGGGAGTAAGAGAGTGTTTGTGGGAGTTTGTGTGTATGTGGGAGTGAGTGTGTATGGGAATGAGAGAGTGAGTGTGTATGTGTATGGGTGAGCGAGAAAGATTGTGTGTGTATGACTGAGTGTGTGTGTGTGACAGACTTTGAGAGTGAGTGTACATGTAGGAGTATGAGAGTGAGAGTGTGTGTGTGTATATGGGTAAGAGACAAAGTGTGTACAGTGTATGTGGGAGTGTGTGTGTGTTTGTGAGTGATTGTATGTGTATACAGTGACTGTGTGTGTGTGACTGTGTGTGTGTGACTGTGTGTGTGTGCATGAATGACTGTGTGTGAATGATTGCATGCATGTGTGTGTTTGTGAGTAACGTGTGTGTGAATGAATGTGTGTGCGTGTGTGTGTGTTTACTGTATGTGTGTGTGACTGTGTGTGTGTGTGACTGTGTGAATGAGTGTGTGTGTGTGTGAGAGTGACTGTGTGCATGTGTGAGACTGAGAGTGAGCGTACATGTAGGAGTGCGAGAGTGAATATGTGTGTGTATGGATGAGAAAGTGTGTACTGTGTAGGTGGGAGGAAGTGTGTGTTTGTGACAGTGTGTGTATGTTTGTGAGTGACTGTGTGTGTATGTGAGTGACTGTATGTGGGTGTGTGTGAATGACTGTGTGTGTGTGAATGACTGTGTGTGTGAGAGTGACTATGTGTGTGTGTGTGTGTGTGTGTGTGAGAGACTGTAAGAGTAAGTGTACATGTAGGAGTGCGAGAGTGAGTGTGTGTGGGTATGGATGAGAAAGAAAGTGTGTACTGTGTGTGGGAGGGAGTGTGTGTGTTTGTGACAGTGTGGGTATGTTTGTGAGTGACTGTGTGTGTATGTGAGTGACTGAGTGTGTGAGAGTGACTGTGCGTGCGTATGTGAGACTGTAAGAGTAAGTGTACATGTAGGAGTGCGAGAGTAAGTGTGTGTGTGTATGGATGAGAGACAAAGCGTGTACTGTGTGTGGGGGAGGGAGTGTGTGTGTGTTTGTGACAGTGTGTGTATGTTTGTGAGTGACTGTGTGCTGTGTGTGAATGACTGTGTGTGAGTGACTTTGTGTGTGTGAGTGACTGTGTGTGTGTGAGAGTGACTGTGTGCGTGTGTGAGACTGTAAGAGCAAGTGTATATATAGGAGTGTGAGAGTGAATGTGTGTGTGTATGGGTGAGAGAGAAAGTGTGTACTGTGTGTGTGGGAGGAAGTGTGTGTATGTGGCTTTGAGAGAGACTGAGTGTTTGTGAGTGACTGTGTGTGTGTGAGTGACTGTGTGTGTGTGAGTGACTGTGTGTGTGAGTGACTGTGTGTGTGTGAGTGACTGTGTGTGAGAGAGTGACTGTGTGTGTGTGTGAATGTGTGAGTCAGTGTGACAGACTGTGTATGTGTGTGTGACTGTGTTTGCGTATGACTGTGTTTGCGTGTGACTGTGTATGTGTGTGACTGTGTGAATGACTGATTGCATGTGTGTGACTGTGTGTGTGAGTGACTGTGTGTGTGTGAGTGACTGTGTTTGTGTGTGACTGTGTGTATTTGTGTGTGACTGTCTATGTGTGTGACTCTGCATGTGTGTGTGATTGTGTGTGAGAGTGAGTGCATATGTGTGTGTGGGTGACTGTGTGTGCATGTGTGTGTGTATGCGTGCATGTGTGACTGTGTGTGAGCAACTGCGTGTGTGTGTGACTGACTGTGTGTGTGTATGTATGTGAGACTGACTGTGTGTTCGTGTGTATTAGTGATTGTGTGTTTGTGTGTGTGAGTGACTCTGTGTGTGTGTGTGTGTGTGTGTGTGAGAGACTGAATGTGCATGTGTGACTGTGTGTGTGTGTGTGTGACTGACTGAGTCTGCATGTGAGAGTGACTGACTGATCATTTGTGATTGACTGTGTGTGTGACTGCATGTGTGTGTATGTGAGTGACTGTGTGTGTGACTGTGTGCGTATGTGTGTGTGTGACTGCCTGAGTGTGTGAGTGACTACCTGTGTGTGTTTGTGCCTAACTGTGTGTGTGTGTGTGTGTGACTGAATGACTAAGTGTGTGTGTGTGTGACTGACTGTGTGTTCATCTGCGTGAGTGATTCTGTGTGTGTGACTGCCTGTGTGTGTATTTGTGTGTGACTGTCTGTGTGTGTTTGTGTGTGACGGTGTGTGTGTTTGTGTTTGACTGTCTGTGTGTGTGTGTTTGTGTGTGACTGTGTGTGTGTGTGTGACTGTCTGTAGGTGTGAGTGAGAGTGAGTGCACATGTGTGTGTGTGTGGGGCTGACTCTGTGTGTGTGTGTGTGTGTGTGTGTGTTTGTGCATGCATGTGTGACTGACTGTGTGTGAGCAACTGCGTGTGTGTGTGTGACTGTGCGCGTGTGTGTGTGTGACTGACTGCATGTGTGTGTGTGTGACTGATTGTGTGTTCGTGTGTGTTACTGGCTGTGTGTATGTGACTGAATGTGTGTCTGTGACTGACTGTGTGTGTGTGACCGACTGTGTGAGTGTGACTGTGTGTGTGAGAGTGTGTGTGTGCGAGTGACTGTGTGTGCGTATGTGACTGTGAATGTGTGTGTGTGACAATGTGTGTGAGTGTATGTGAGTGACTGTGTGTGTGACTGTGTGCATGTGTGTGACTGACTGAGTGTGTGTGTGACTGCCTGTGTGTGTATAACTGACTGTGCATGTGTGTGTATGACTGACTGTGCATGTGTGTGTATGACTGACTGTGCAAGTGTGTGTGTGACTGACTGTGCAAGTGTGTGTGTGACTGACTGTGCAAGTGTGTGTGTGACTGTGCAAGTGTGTGTGAGTGACTTTGTGTTCATGTGTGTGTGACTGACTGTGTGTGTGAGAGTGACGGTGTGACTGTGTGTGTGTGTGACTGTGTGTGAGTGACTGTGTGTGTACATGTGTGTGTGACTGCCTGTGTGAGTGACTGCCTAACTGTGCATGTGTGTGTGTGTATGATCGTACATGTGTGTTTGTGTGTGTGTGACTGAATGTGTGTGTGTGTGACTGAATGTGCGTGTGTGTGACTGAATGTGCGTGTGTGACCGTGTATGTGTGAGTGACCGTGTGTGTGTGTGTGTGTGAGTGACTGTGTGTGTGACTGTCTGCATGTGTGTGACTGACTGAGTGTGTGTGTGACTGCCTGTGTGTGTATAACTGACTGTGCATGTGTGTGTATGACTGACTGTGCAAGTGTGTGTGTGACTGACTGTGCAAGTGTGTGTGTGACTGACTGTGCAAGTGTGTGTGTGACTGACTGTGCAAGTGTGTGTGAGTGACTTTGTGTTCATGTGTGTGTGACTGACTGTGTGTGTGAGAGTGACGGTGTGACTGTGTGTGTGTGTGACTGTGTGTGAGTGACTGTGTGTGTACATGTGTGTGTGACTGATTGCCTGTGTGAGTGACTGCCTAACTGTGCATGTGTGTGTGTGTATGATCGTACATGTGTGTTTGTGTGTGTGTGACTGAATGTGTGTGTGTGTGACTGAATGTGCGTGTGTGACCGTGTATGTGTGTGAGTGACCGTGTGTGTGTGTGTGTGAGTGACTGTGTGTGTGACTGAAAATCTATGTGTGTGATTGACTGTGTGTCTGTGTGTGTGTGTGTGACTTTGTGTGTGTGGGTGAGAGAGTGAGTGAGTGTGTTTGGGAGTGAGAGAGTGAGTGTGTGTAGGACCAAGAGAGTGAGTGTGTGTGTAGGAGTGAGAGAGTAAGTGAGTGTGTGTGTAGGAGTGAGAGAGTGAGTGAGTATGTGTGTGTGGGGAAGACTGAGAGAGTGTTTGTGGGAGTGAGAGTGAGTGAGCAAATGTATGTGGGAATCAAAGTGAGTGATTGTGTGTATGGGAGTGATGGAGTGAGTGTGCTTGTGTCTGTGTTGGTGTGTGGCAATGACCGTGTTTGTCTGTGTGGCAGTGAGTGTCTGTGTGTGTGTGGGAATGAGGCTGTGTGTGTGTGGGAGTGAGGCTGTGCGTATGTGGGAGTGAGGCTGTGTGTGTGTGGGAGTGTGTGTAAGGGAGTGAGAGTGTGTGCATTTGTGTTTGTGTGTGGCTGTGAGAGTCTATGTGTGGGAGTGAGAGTGGGTGTGGGAGTGAGAGTGGGTGTGGGAGTGAGAGTGGGTGTGGGAGTGAGAGTTGGCATTAGTGGGACTGTGTGTGTGTGTGTGTATGGGTAAATGTGTAGGAATGAACATGTGTGTGAGTGAGAGAGAGAGAGAGAGAGTGAGTGAGTGAATGTGTATGGAAGTGATTGAGTGACAGACCGTGTGTGTGCATGTGAGAGTGACTGATCATGTGTGAGTGACTGACTGTGTGTGTGCGTGAGTGGCTATCTGTGAGTGACTGTGTGTGAGAGAGAGTGTGTATGTATGTGTGACTGACTTTGTGTGAGTGTGACTGTCAATGTGGATGTGTGTGCGACTGACTGCATGTGTATGCGTGACTGACTGTGCATATCTGTGTATGTGACTGACTTTGTGTTCCTGTGTGTGAGCGACTGAGTGTGTGAGCGACTGAGTGTGTGAGCGACTGAGTGTGTGAGCGACTGAGTGTGTGAGACTGACTATATGCATGTGTGTGTGTGTCAGACTGTCTGTGTATGTGTGTGTGTGTGTGACTGGCCGTGTGTATGTGACTGTGTGTGTATGTGTGTGCGTGTGTGAGACTGACAGTGTGTGAGTGACTGTGTCTGTGTGTGTGACTTACTTTGTGTGTGTGTCTGTGTGTGACTGCCTGTTGTGTGTGTGACTGACTATGTGTGTGTGTGTATGTGTGTGTGTATGTGTCTCTGTGTCTGACTGACTGGGTATGTATGTGTGTCACTGACCCTGTGTGTGCATGTGTCACTGACTGTGTGTGTGTGTGTGTGTGTGTGTGTGTGTGTGTCTGACTTTGTGTGTGTGTGTGTGTGTGTGTGACTGACTCTGTGTGTGTGTGTGTGACTGACTGTGTGTGTGTGTGTGACTGACTGTGTGTGTGTGTGACTGATTGTGTGTGTGTGTGTGTGTGTGACTGACTGTGTGTGTGTGTGTGACTGTGTGTGTGTGTGTGTGTGTGTGTGACTGACTGTGTGTGTGTGTGTGTGTGTGTGTGTGTGACTGACTGTGTATGTGTGTGTGTGTGTGTGTGTGACTGACTCTGTGTGTGTGTGTGTGTGTGTGTGTGTGACTGACTCTGTGTGTGTGTGTGTGTGTGTGACTGACTGACTGTGTGTGTGTGACTGACTGTGTGTGTGTGTATGTGACTGACTGTGTGTGTGTGTGTGTGTGACTGACTGTGTGAGTGTGTGTGTGAGACTGACTGTGAGTGTGTGTGTGAGACTGACTGTGTGTGTGTGTGTGTGACTGACTGTGTGTGTATGTGTGTGTGTGTGACTGACTGTGTGTGTATGTGTGTGTGTGTGACTGACTGTGTGTGTGTATGTGTGTGTGACTGACTGTGTGTGTGTGTATATGTGTGTGTGAGACTGACTGTGTGAGACTGACTGTGTGTGTGTGTGTGATTGTATGTGTGACTGTGTGTATGTGGTTGTGCGTGTGAGTGACTTTGTGTGTGTGACTGTGTGTGTGTGTGTGACTGTGTGAATGTGTGTGAGTGACTGTGTGTGTGTGAATGTGTGTGAGTGACTGTGTGTGTGAGTGACTGTGTGTGTGAGTGACTGTGTGCGTACATGTGTGTGTGACTGACTGCCTGTGTGAGTGACTGCCTGTGTGTGTTTGCCTAACTGTGCATGTGTGTGTGTGTATGATTGTATATGTGTGTGTTTGTGTGTGACTGAATGTGCGTGTGTGACTGCCTGTGTGTGTGAGTGACCGTGTGTGTGTGTGTGTGTGTGTGTATGTGTGTGTGTGTGTGTGAGTGACTGTGTGTGTGACCGACAGTCTATGTGTGTGATTGACTGTGTGTCTGTGTGTGTGTGTGTGTGTGTGTGTGAGTGACTTTGTGTGTGTGGGTAAGAGAGTGAGTGAGTGTGTTTGGGAGCAACAAAGTGAGTGAGTGTGTGTAGGACCGAGAGAGTGAGTGGGTGTGTAGGAGTGAGAGAGTGAGTGATTATGTGTGTGTGGGGAAGACTGAGAGAGTGTTTGTGGGAGTGAGAGTGAGTGAGCAAATGTATGTGGGAATCAAAGTGAGTGATTGTGTGTATGGGAGTGATGGAGTGAGTGTGCTTGTGTCTGTGTCGGTGTGTGGCAATGACCGTGTTTGTCTGTGTGGCAGTGAGTGTCTGTGTGTGTGTGGGAGTGAGGCTGTGTGTGTGTGGGAGTGAGGCTGTGCGTGTGTGGGAGTGAGGCTGTGCGTGTGTGGGAGTGAGGCTGTGCGTGTGTGGGAGTGAGGCTGTGCGTGTGTGGGAGTGAGGCTGTGCGTGTGTGGGAGTGAGGCTGTGCGTGTGTGGCAGTGAGTGTCTGTGCATGTGTGGCAGTGAGTGTCTGTGCGTGTGTGGGTGTGAGGCTGTGCGTGTGTGGGATTGAGGCTGTGCGTGTGTGGGAGTGAGGCTGTGCGTGTGTGGGAGTGATGCTGTGCGTGTGTGGGAGTGAGGCTGTGCGTGTGTGGGAGTGTGTGTACGGGAGTGAGGCTGTGCGTGTGTGGGAGTGAGGCTGTGCGTGTGTGGGAGTGAGGCTGTGCGTGTGTGGGAGTGAGGCTGTGCGTGTGTGGGAGTGAGGCTGTGCGTGTGTGGGAGTGAGGCTGTGCGTGTGTGGGAGTGTGTGTACGGGAGTGAGAGTGTGTGTGTGTGGGAGTGAGGCTGTGTGAGACTGACTGTGTGTGTGACTGACTGTGTGTGTGTGAGAGACTGACTGTGTGTGTGACTGACTTTGTGTGTGTGTGTGTATATGTGACTGACTATGTGGGTGTGTGTATGTGTGTGTGTGTGTGTGTATGTGTCTCTGTGTCTGACTTACTGGGTATGTATGTGTGTCACTGACCCTGTGTGTGCATGTGCCACTGTGTGTGTGTGTGACTGACTGTATGTGTGACTGACTGTGTGTATGTGTGTGTGTGAGACTGACTGTGTGTGTGTGATTGTATGTGTGACTGTGTGTATGTGGTTGTGTGTGTGACTGACTGTGTGTGTGTGTGTGTGACTGACTGTGTGTGTGTGTGTGTGTGACTGACAGTCTATGTGTGTGATTGACTGTGTGTGTGTGTGTGAGTGACTTTGTGTGTGTGGGTGAGAGAGTGAGTGAGTGTGTTTGGGAGCGAGAGAGTGAGTGAGTGTGTGTAGGAGCGAGAGAGTGAGTGGGTGTGTAGGAGTGAGAATGTGAGTGAGTATGTGTGTGTGGGGAAGACTGAGAGAGTGTTTGTGGGAGTGAGATGAGTGAGTAAATGTATGTGGGAATCAAAGTGTGTGATTGTGTGTATGGGAGTGATGGAGTGAGTGTGCTTGTGTCTGTGTCGGTGTGTGGCAATGACCATGTTTGTCTGTGTGGCAGTGAGTGTCTGTGTGTGTGGGAGTGAGGCTGTGCGTGTGTGGGATTGAGGCTGTGTGTGTGTGGCAGTGAGTGTCTGTGTGTGTGTGGGAGTGAGGCTGTGTGTGTGTGGGAGTGAGGCTGTGTGTGTGTGGGAGTGAGGCTGTGTGTGTGTGGGAGTGAGGCTGTGTGTGTGTGGGAGTGAGGCTGTGCGTGTGTGGGAGTGTGTGTAAGGGAATGAGAGTGTGTGCATTTGTGTTTGTGTGTGGCTGTGAGAGTCTATGTGTGGGAGTGAGAGTGGGTGTGGGAGTGAGAGTGGGTGTGGGAGTGAGAGTGGGTGTGGGAGTGAGAGTGGGTGTGGGTGTGGGAGTGAGAGTGGGTGTGGGTGTGGGAGTGGGTGTGGGAGTGAGAGTGGGTGTGGGAGTGAGAGTGGGTGTGGGAGTGAGAGTGGGTGAGGGAGTGAGAGTGGGTATGGGAGTGAGAGTTGGCGTTTTTGGGACTCTGTGTGTGTGTGCGTGTGTGAGAGTAAGTGTGTAGGAATGAGCATGTGTGGGAGTGAGAGAGAGAGAGTGAGTGAATGTGTATGGAAGTGATTGAGTGACAGAGCGTGTGTGTGCATGTGAGAGTGACTGATCATGTGTGTGTGACTGACTGTGTGTGTGTATGTGTGTGTGTGACTGACTGACTGTGTGTGTGTATGTGTGTGTGTGTGTGTGTGTGACTGTGTGTGTGTGTGTGTGTGTGTGAGACTGTGTGTGTGTGTGTGTGTGACTGTGTGTGTGTGTGTGACTGACTGTGTGTGTGTGACTGACTGTGTGTGTGTGTGTGTGTGTGACTGTGTGTGCATGTGTGTGTGACTGTGTGTGTGTGTGTGTGACTGACTGTGTGTGTGTGTATGTGACTGACTGTGTGTGTGTGTATGTGACTGACTGTGTGTGTGTGTATGTGACTGACTGTGTGTGTGTGTGTGTGAGACTGACTCTGTGTGTGTGAGACTGACTCTGTGTGTGTGTGACTGACTGTGTGTGTGTGTGTGACTGACTGTGTGTGTGTGTGACTGACTGTGTGTGTGTATGTGTGTGTGTGTGACTGACTGTGTGCGTATGTGTGTGTGTGAGACTGACTGTGTGAGACTGACTGTGTGTGTGAGATTGTATGTGTGACTGTGTGTATGTGGTTGTGTGTGTGACTGTGTGTGTGTGTGACTGTGTGAATGTGTGTGAGTGACTGTGTGTGTGTGTGTGTGACTGTGTGAATGTGTGCGAGTGACTGTGTGTGTGAGTGACTGTGTGCGTACATGTGTGTGTGACTGACTGCCTGTGTGTGTGAATGCCTGTGTGTGTTTGCCTAACTGTGCATGTGTGTGTGTGTATGATTGTATATGTGTGTGTTTGTGTGTGACTGAATGTGCGTGTGTGACTGCCTGTGTGTGTGTGACCGTGTGTGTGTGTGTGTGTGTGTGTGTGAGCGACTGTGTGTGTGACCGACAGTCTATGTGTGTGATTGACTGTGTGTCTGTGTGTGTGTGTGTGTATGTGAGTGACGTTGTGTGTGTGGGTAAGAGAGTGAGTGAGTGTGTTTGGGAGCAACAGAGTGAGTGAGTGTGTGTAGGACCGAGAGAGTGAGTGGGTGTGTAGGATTGAGAGAGTGAGTGATTATGTGTGTGTGGGGAAGACTGAGAGTGTTTGTGGGAGTGGGAGTGAGTGAGCAAATGTATGTGGGAATCAAAGTGAGTGATTGTGTGTATGGGAGTGATGGAGTGAGTGTGCTTGTGTCTGTGTCGGTGTGTGGCAATGACCGTGTTTGTCTGTGTGGCAGTGAGTGTCTGTGTGTGTGTGGGAGTGAGGCTGTGTGTGTGTGGGAGTGAGGCTGTGTGTGTGTGGGAGTGAGGCTGTGTGTGTGTGGGAGTGAGGCTGTGCGTGTGTGGGAGTGAGGCTGTGCGTGTGTGGGAGTGAGGCTGTGCGTGTGTGGGAGTGAGGCTGTGTGTGTGTGGGAGTGAGGCTGTGTGTGTGTGGGAGTGAGGCTGTGTGTGTGTGGGAGTGAGGCTGTGTGTGTGTGTGTGTGTGTGTGTATATACGGGAGTGAGAGTGTGTGTGTGTGGGAGTGAGGCTGTGTGAGACTGACTGTGTGAGAGACTGACTGTGTGTGTGACTGACTGTGTGTGTGTGAGAGACTGTGTGTGTGACTGACTTTGTGTGTGTGTGTATATGTGACTGACTATGTGGGTGTGTGTATGTGTGTGTGTGTGTGTGTGTATGTGTCTCTCTGTCTGACTTACTGGGTATGTATGTGTGTCACTGACCCTGTGTGTGCATGTGTCACTGTGTGTGTGTGTGACTGACTGTATGTGTGACTGACTGTGTGTATGTGTGTGTGTGAGACTGACTGTGTGTGTGTGATTGTATGTGTGACTGTGTGTATGTGGTTGTGTGTGTGACTGACTGTGTGTGTGTGTGTGTGACTGACAGTCTATGTGTGTGATTGACTGTGTGTGTGTGTGTGAGTGACTTTGTGTGTGTGGGTGAGAGAGTGAGTGAGTGTGTTTGGGAGCGAGAGATTGAGTGAGTGTGTGTAGGAGCGAGAGAGTGAGTGGGTGTGTAGGATTGAGAAAGTGAGTGAGTATGTGTGTGTGGGGAAGACTGAGAGAGTGTTTGTGGGAGTGAGAGTGAGTGAGTAAATGTATGTGGGAATCAAAGTGAGTGATTGTGTGTATGGGAGTGATGGAGTGAGTGTGCTTGTGTCTGTGTCGGTGTGGCAATGACCGTGTTTGTCTGTGTGGCAGTGAGTGTCTGTGTGTGTGTGGGAGTGAGGCTGTGCATGTGTGGGAGTGAGGCTGTGTGTGTGTGGGAGTGAGGCTGTGCATGTGTGGGAGTGAGGCTGTGTGTGTGTGGGACTGAGGCTGTGTGTGTGTGGGAGTGAGGCTGTGTGTGTGTGGGAGTGAGGCTGTGTGTGTGTGGGAGTGAGGCTGTGTGTGTGGGAGTGAGGCTGTGTGTGTGTGGGAGTGTGTGTGTGGGAGTGAGGCTGTGTGTGTGTGGGAGTGAGGCTGTGTGTGTGTGAGAGTGTGTGTACGGGAGTGAGAGTGTGTGTGTGTGGGAGTGAGGCTGTGTGAGACTGACTGTGTGAGAGACTGACTGTGTGTGTGACTGACTGTGTGTGTGTGTGAGACTGACTGTGTGTGTGACTGACTTTGTGTGTGTGTGTATATGTGACTGACTATGTGGGTGTGTGTATGTGTGTGTGTGTGTGTGTGTGTGTATGTGTCTCTGTGTCTGACTTACTGGGTATGTATGTGTGTCACTGACCCTGTGTGTGCATGTGTCACTGTGTGTGTGTGTGACTGACTGTGTGTGTGACTGACTGTGTGTATGTGTGTGTGTGAGACTGACTGTGTGTGTGTGATTGTATGTGTGACTGTGTGTATGTGGTTGTGTGTGTGACTGACTGTGTGTGTGTGTGTGTGACTGACTGTGTGTGTGTGTGTGTGTGACTGACAGTCTATGTGTGTGATTGACTGTGTGTGTGTGTGAGTGACTGTGTGTGTGTGGGTGAGAGAGTGAGTGAGTGTGTCTGGGAGCGAGAGATTGAGTGAGTGTGTGTAGGAGCGAGAGAGTGAGTGGGTGTGTAGGATTGAGAAAGTGAGTGAGTATGTGTGTGTGGGGAAGACTGAGAGAGTGTTTGTGGGAGTGAGAGTGAGTGAGTAAATGTATGTGGGAATCAAAGTGAGTGATTGTGTGTATGGGAGTGATGGAGTGAGTGTGATTGTGTCTGTGTCGGTGTGTGGCAATGACCGTGTTTGTCTGTGTGGCAGTGAGTGTCTGTGTGTGTGGGAGTGAGGCTGTGCGTGTGTGGGAGTGAGGCTGTGCGTGTGTGGGAGTGAGGCTGTGCGTGTGTGGGAGTGAGGCTGTGCGTGTGTGGGAGTGAGGCTGTGTGTGTGTGGGAGTGAGGCTGTGTGTGTGTGGGAGTGAGGCTGTGCGTGTGTGGGAGTGAGGCTGTGCGTGTGTGGGAGTGAGGCTGTGCGTGTGTGGGAGTGAGGCTGTGCGTGTGTGGGAGTGAGGCTGTGTGTTTGTGGGAGTGTGTGTACGGGAGTGAGGCTGTGCGTGTGTGGGAGTGAGGCTGTGCGTGTGTGGGAGTGAGGCTGTGCGTGTGTGGGAGTGAGGCTGTGCGTGTGTGGGAGTGAGGCTGTGCGTGTGTGGGAGTGAGGCTGTGCGTGTGTGGGAGTGTGTGTACGGGAGTGAGAGTGTGTGTGTGTGGGAGTGAGGCTGTGTGAGACTGACTGTGTGTGTGACTGACTGTGTGTGTGTGAGAGACTGACTGTGTGTGTGACTGACTTTGTGTGTGTGTGTGTGTATATGTGACTATGTGGGTGTGTGTATGTGTGTGTGTGTGTGTGTGTGTGTATGTATGTGTCTCTGTGTCTGACTTACTGGGTATGTATGTGTGTCACTGACCCTGTGTGTGCATGTGTCACTGTGTGTGTGTGTGACTGACTGTATGTGTGACTGACTGTGTGTATGTGTGTGTGTGAGACTGACTGTGTGTGTGTGATTGTATGTGTGACTGTGTGTATGTGGTTGTGTGTGTGACTGACTGTGTGTGTGTGTGTGTGTGTGTGTGTGACTGACAGTCTATGTGTGTGATTGACTGTGTGTGTGTGTGTGAGTGACTTTGTGTGTGTGGGTGAGAGAGTGAGTGAGTGTGTTTGGGAGCGAGAGAGTGAGTGAGTGTGTGTAGGAGCGAGGGAGTGAGTGGGTGTGTAGGAGTGAGAATGTGAGTGAGTATGTGTGTGTGGGGAAGACTGAGAGAGTGTTTGTGGGAGTGAGAGTGAGTGAGTAAATGTATGTGGGAATCAAAGTGAGTGATTGTGTGTATGGGAGTGATGGAGTGAGTGTGCTTGTGTCTGTGTCGGTGTGTGGCAATGACCATGTTTGTCTGTGTGGCAGTGAGTGTCTGTGTGTGTGGGAGTGAGGCTGTGCGTGTGTGGGATTGAGGCTGTGTGTGTGTGGCAGTGAGTGTCTGTGTGTGTGTGGGAGTGAGGCTGTGCGTGTGTGGGAGTGAGGCTGTGCGTGTGTGGGAGTGAGGCTGTGTGTGTGTGGGAGTGAGGCTGTGTGTGTGTGGGAGTGAGGCTGTGTGTGTGTGGGAGTGAGGCTGTGCGTGTGTGGGAGTGTGTGTAAGGGAATGAGAGTGTGTGCATTTGTGTTTGTGTGTGGCTGTGAGAGTCTATGTGTGGGAGTGAGAGTGGGTGTGGGAGTGAGAGTGGGTGTGGGAGTGAGAGTGGGTGTGGGAGTGAGAGTGGGTGTGGGTGTGGGAGTGGGTGTGGGAGTGAGAGTGGGTGTGGGAGTGAGAGTGGGTGTGGGAGTGAGAGTGGGTGAGGGAGTGAGAGTGGGTATGGGAGTGAGAGTTGGCGTTTCTGGGACTCTGTGTGTGTGTAAGTGTGTAGGAATGAGCATGTGTGGGAGTGAGAGAGAGTGAGTGAATGTGTATGGAAGTGATTGAGTGACAGAGCGTGTGTGTGCATGTGAGAGTGACTGATCATGTGTGTGTGACTGACTGTGTGTGTGTATGTGTGTGTGTGACTGACTGACTGTGTGTGTGTATGTGTGTGTGTGTGTGACTGACTGTGTGTGTATGTGTGTGTGTGTGTGACTGACTGTGTGTATGTGTGTGTGAGATTGTGTGTGATTGTATGTTTGACTGACTGTGTGTATGTGGTTGTGCATGTGACTGACTGTGTGTGTGACTGACTGTGTGTGTGTGACTGACTCTGTGTGAGAGTGACTGCGTGTGTGAGAGTGACTGCGTGTGTGAGAGTGACTGTGTGTGCGTGTGTGACGGTTTGAATGTGTTTGTGTGAGTGACTGTGTGTGTGTGACTGTGTGCGTGACTGTGTGAGTGACTGCTGTGTTTGTGTGCCTAAACCGTGCATGTGTGTGTATGATTGTACGTGTGTGTGTTTGTGTGTGTGTTTGTGTGTGTGTTTGTGTGTGTGTGACTGAATGTGCGTGTGTGACTGAATGTGCGTGTGTGACTGAATGTGCGTGTGTGACTTCCTGTGTGTGTGTGACCATGTGTGTGTGTGACCATGTGTGTGTGTGTGAGTGACTGTGTGTGCGACTGACAGTCTATGTGTGTGACTGCCTGTGTGTGTGAGTGACCGTGTGTGTGTGTGTGAGTGACCATGTGTGTGTGTGTGAGTGACTGTGTTAGTGACTGACAGTCTATGTGTGTGATTGACTGTGTGTGTGTGACTGTGTGTGTGTGTGACTGTGTGTGTGTGTGTGTGTGACTGTGTGAATGTGTGTGAGTGACTGAATGTGGGTACATGTGTGTGCGACTGACTACCTGTGTGAGTGACATCCTGTGTGTGTGTGCCTAACTGTGCATGTGTGTGTGTGTATGATTGTACATGTGTGTGTTTGTGTGTGACTGAATGTGCGTGTGTGACTGCCTGTGTGTGTGAGTGACCGTGTGTGTGTGTGTGTGTGTGTGTGTGTGTGAGTGACTGTGTGTGTGACTGACAGTCTATGTGTGTGATTGACTGTGTGTCTGTGTGTGTGTGTGTGAGTGACTTGGTGTGTGTGGGTAAGAAAGTGAGTGAGTGTGTTTGGGAGCAACAGAGTGAGTGAGTGTGTGTAGGACCGAGAGAGTGAGGGGGTGTGTAGGAGTGAGAGAGTGAGTGAGTATGTGTGTGTGGGGAAGACTGAGAGAGTGTTTGTGGGAGTGAAAGTGAGTGAGTAAATGTATGTGGGAATCAAAGTGAGTGATTGTGTGTATGGGAGTGATGGAGTGAGTGTGCTTGTGTCTGTGTCGGTGTGTGGCAATGACCATGTTTGTCTGTGTGGCAGTGAGTGTCTGTGCGTGTGTGGGAGTGAGGCTGTGCGTGTGTGGGAGTGAGGCTGTGCGTGTGTGGGAGTGAGGCTGTGCGTGTGTGGGAGTGAGTGTCTGTGTGTGTGTGGGAGTGAGGCTGTGCGTGTGTGGGAGTGAGGCTGTGTGTGTGTGAGAGTGACTGTGTGCGTGTGTGGGAGTGAGGCTGTGTGTGTGTGGGAGTGAGTGTCTGTGTGTGTGGGAGTGAGGCTGTGTGTGCGTGGGAGTGTGTGTACGGGAGTGAGGCTGTGCGTGTGTGGGAGTGAGGCTGTGTGTGTGTGGCAGTGAGTGTCTGTGCGTGTGTGGGAGTGAGGCTGCGTGTGTGGTAGTGAGGCTGTGTGTGTGTGGGAGTGAGGCTGTTTGTGTGTGGGAGTGAGGCTGTGTGTGTGTGTGAGTGTGTGTACGGGAGTGAGAGTGTGTGTGTGTGGGAGTGAGGCTGTGTGAGACTGACTGTGTGTGTGACTGACTGTGTGTGTGTGAGAGACTGACTGTGTGTATGACTGACTTTGTGTGTGTGTGTATATATGTGACTGACTATGTGGGTGTGTGTATGTGTGTGTGTGTGTGTTGTGTATGTGTCTCTGTGTCTGACTTACTGGGTATGTATGTGTGTCACTGACCCTGTGTGTGCATGTGTCACTGTGTGTGTGTGTGACTGACTGTATGTGTGACTGACTGTGTGTATGTGTGTGTGTGAGACTGACTGTGTGTGTGTGATTGTATGTGTGACTGTGTGTATGTGGTTGTGTGTGTGACTGACTGTGTGTGTGTGTGTGAGTGACTTTGTGTGTGTGGGTGGGAGAGTGAGTGAGTGTGTTTGGGAGCGAGAGATTGAGTGAGTGTGTGTAGGAGCGAGAGAGTGAGTGGGTGTGTAGGAGTGAGAAAGTGAGTGAGTATGTGTGTGTGGGGAAGACTGAGAGAGTGTTTGTGGGAGTGAGAGTGAGTGAGTAAATGTATGTGGGAATCAAAGTGAGTGATTGTGTGTATGGGAGTGATGGAGTGAGTGTGCTTGTGTCTGTGTCGGTGTGTGGCAATGACGCTGTTTGTCTGTGTGGCAGTGAGTGTCTATGTGTGTGGGAGTGAGGCTGTGTGTGTGTGGGAGTGAGGCTGTGCGTGTGTGGCAGTGAGTGTCTGTGCGTGTGTGGGAGTGAGGCTGTGTGTGTGTGGCAGTGAGTGTCTGTGCGTGTGTGGCAGTGAGTGTCTGTGCGTGTGTGGGAGTGAGGCTGTGTGTGTGTGGCAGTGAGTGTCTGTGCGTGTGTGGCAGTGAGTGTCTGTGCGTGTGTGGCAGTGAGTGTCTGTGCGTGTGTGGGAGTGAGGCTGTGCGTGTGTGGGAGTGAGGCTGTGTGTGTGTGTGGGAGTGAGGCTGTGCGTGTGTGGGAGTGAGGCTGTGTGTGTGTGTGAGTGTGTGTACGGGAGTGAGAGTGTGTGTGTGTGGGAGTGTGTGTA
Source organism: Carcharodon carcharias (assembly GCF_017639515.1). NCBI lineage: Eukaryota > Metazoa > Chordata > Chondrichthyes > Lamniformes > Lamnidae > Carcharodon > Carcharodon carcharias. The sequence goes on from NC_054470.1 coordinate 14,595,957, forward strand.
CGGGAGTGACGCTGTGTGTGTGTGTGGGAGTGAGGCTGTGTGTGTGTGGGAGTGAGGCTGTGCGTGTGTGGGAGTGAGGCTGTGTGTGTGTGTGGGAGTGAGGCTGTGTGTGTGTGGGAGTGAGGCTGTGCGTGTGTGGGAGTGAGGCTGTGCGTGTGTGGGAGTGAGGCTGTGCGTGTGTGGGAGTGAGGCTGTGTGAGACTGACTGTGTGTGTGACTGACTGTGTGTGTGTGAGAGACTGACTGTGTGTGTGACTGACTATGTGGGTGTGTGTATTAGTGTGTGTGTGTGTATGTGTCTCTGTGTCTGACTTACTGGGTATGTATATGTGTCACTGACCCTGTGTGTGCATGTGTCACTGTGTGTGTGTGTGACTGACTGTGTGTGTGACTGACTGTATGTGTGACTGACTGTGTGTATGTGTGTGTGTGAGACTGACTGTGTGTGTGTGATTGTATGTGTGACTGTGTGTATGTGGTTGTGTGTGTGACTGACTGTGTGTGTGTGTGTGTGTGTGTGTGTGTGTGTGACTGACAGTCTATGTGTGTGATTGACTGTGTGTGTGTGTGTGAGTGACTTTCTGTGTGTGGGTGAGAGAGTGAGTGAGTGTGTTTGGGAGCGAGAGAGTGAGTGAGTATGTGTAGGAGCGAGAGAGTGAGTGGGTGTGTAGGAGTGAGAATGTGAGTGAGTATGTGTGTGTGGGGAAGACTGAGAGAGTGTTTGTGGGAGTGAGAGTGAGTGAGTAAATGTATGTGGGAATCAAAGTGAGTGATTGTGTGTATGGGAGTGATGGAGTGAGTGTGCTTGTGTCTGTGTCGGTGTGTGGCAATGACGCTGTTTGTCTGTGTGGCAGTGAGTGTCTATGTGTGTGGGAGTGAGGCTGTGTGTGTGTGGGAGTGAGGCTGTGTGTGTGTGGCAGTGAGGCTGTGTGTGTGTGGGAGTGAGGCTGTGTGTGTGTGGGAGTGAGTGTCTGTGTGTGTGTGGGAGTGAGGCTGCGTGTGTGTGGCAGTGAGGCTGTGTGTGTGTGGGAGTGAGGCTGCGTGTGTGTGGCAGTGAGGCTGTGCGTGTGTGGGAGTGAGGCTGTGTGTGTGTGGGAGTGAGGCTGCGTGTGTGTGGCAGTGAGGCTGTGCGTGTGTGGGAGTGAGGCTGTGTGTGTGTGGGAGTGAGGCTGTGTGTGTGTGGGAGTGAGTGTCTGTGCGTGTGTGGGAGTGAGGCTGTGCGTGTGTGGGAGTGAGGCTGTGTGTGTGTGGGAGTGAGGCTGTGTGTGTGTGGGAGTGAGTGTCTGTGCGTGTGTGGGAGTGAGGCTGTGTGTGTGTGGAAGTGAGTGTCTGTGCGTGTGTGGGAGTGAGGCTGTGTGTGTGTGGGAGTGAGGCTGTGCGTGTGTGGGAGTGAGGCTGTGCGTGTGTGGGAGTGAGGCTGTGCGTGTGTGGGAGTGAGGCTGTGTGTGTGTGGGAGTGAGGCTGTGCGTGTGTAGGAGTGAGGCTGTGTGTGTGTGGGAGTGTGTGTAAGGGAGTGAGAGTGTGTGCATTTGTGTTTGTGTGTGGCTGTGAGAGTCTATGTGTGGGAGTGAGAGTGGGTGTGGGAGTGAGAGTGGGTGTGGGAGTGAGTGGGTGTGGGAGTGAGAGTGGGTGTGGGTGTGGGAGTGGGTGTGGGAGTGAGAGTGGGTGTGGGAGTGAGAGTGCGTGTGGGTGTGGGAGTGGGTGTGGGAGTGAGAGTGGGTGTGGGAGTGAGAGTGGGTGAGGGAGTGAGAGTGGGTATGGGAGTGAGAGTTGGCGTTTTTGGGACTCTGTGTGTGTGTGCGTGTGTGAGAGTATGTGTGTAGGAATGAGCATGTGTGGGAGTGAGAGAGAGAGAGTGAGTGAATGTGTATGGAAGTGACTGAGTGACAGAGCATGTGTGTGCATGTGAGAGTGACTGATCATGTGTGTGTGACTGACTGTGTGTGTGTACTTGTGTGTGTGACTGACTGACTGTGTGTGTGTATGTGTGTGTGTGTGTGTGACTGACTGTGTGTATGTGTGTGTGTGAGACTGTCTGTGTGTGATTGTATGTTTGACTGACTGTGTGTATGTGGTTGTGCGTGTGACTGACTGTGTGTGTGACTGACTGTGTGTGTGTGTGACTGACTCTGTGTGAGAGTGACTGTGTGTGTGAGAGTGACTGCGTGTGTGAGAGTGACTGCGAGTGTGAGAGTGACTGTGTGTGCGTGTGTGACGATTTGAATGTGTTTGTGTGAGTGACTGTGTGTGAGTGACTGTGTGTGTGTGACTGTGTGCGTGACTGTGTGAGTGACTGCTGTGTTTGTGTGCCTAAACCGTGCATGTGTGTGTATGATTGTACGTGTGTGTGTTTGTGTGGGTGTGACTGTGTATGTGTGTGACTGAATGTGCGTGTGTGACTGAATGTGCGTGTGTGACTTCCTGTGTGTGTGTGACCGTGTGTGTGTGTGAGTGACCGTGTGTGTGTGTGTGTGTGTGTGTGTGTGTGTGTGAGTGACTGTGTGTGCGACTGACAGTCTATGTGTGTGATTGACTGTGTGTGTGTGTGTGACTGCCTGTGTGTGTGAGTGACCATGTGTGTGTGTGTGGGTGACTGTATGAGTGACTGACAGTCTATGTGTGTGATTGACTGTGTGTGTGTGTGTGACTGTGTGTGTGTGACTGTGTGTGTGTGACTGAATGTGTGTGTGTGACTGAATGTGTGTGTGTGACTGAATGTGTGTGTGTGACTGAATGTGTGTGTGTGACTGAATGTGTGTGTGACTGAATGTGCGTGTGTGACCGTGTGCGTGAGTGACCGTGTGTGTGACTGACAGTCTATGTGTGTGATTGACTGTGTGTGACTGAATGTGTGTGTGTGTGCGTGTGTGACCGTGTGTGTGTGTGTGTGTGTGTGTGAGTGACTGTGTGTGTGACTGACAGTCTATGTGTGTGATTGACTGTGTGTGTGTGTGTGTGTGTGTGTGAGTGACTTTGTGTGTGTGTGGGTGAGAGAGTAAGTAAGTGTGTTTGGGAGCGACAGAGTGAGTGAGTGTGTGTAGGACCGAAAGAGTGAGTGTGTGTGTAGGAGTGAGAGAGTGAGTGAGTATGTGTGTGTGGGGAAGACTGAGAGAGTGTTTGTGGGAGTGAGAGTGAGTGAGTGAATGTATGTGGGAATCAAAGTGAGTGATTGTGTGCAGGGGAGTGATGGAGTGAGTGTGCTTGTGTCTGTGTCGGTGTGTGGCAATGACCATGTTTGTCTGTGTGGCAGTGAGTGTCTGTGTGTGTGGGAGTGAGGCTGTGCGTGTGTGGGATTGAGGCTGTGTGTGTGTGGCAGTGAGTGTCTGTGTGTGTGTGGGAGTGAGGATGTGTGTGTGTGGGAGTGAGGCTGTGTGTGTGTGGGAGTGAGGCTGTGTGTGTGTGGGAGTGAGGCTGTGTGTGTGTGGGAGTGAGGCTGTGCGTGTGTGGGAGTGTGTGTAAGGGAATGAGAGTGTGTGCATTTGTGTTTGTGTGTGGCTGTGAGAGTCTATGTGTGGGAGTGAGAGTGGGTGTGGGAGTGAGAGTGGGTGTGGGAGTGAGAGTGGGTGTGGGTGTGGGTGTGAGAGTGGGTGTGGGAGTGAGAGTGGGTATGGGAGTGAGAGTGGGTGTGGGAGTGAGAGTGGGTGAGGGAGTGAGAGTGGGTATGGGAGTGAGAGTTGGCGTTTTTGGGACTCTGTGTGTGTGTGCGTGTGTGAGAGTAAGTGTGTAGGAATGAGCATGTGTGGGAGTGAGAGAGAGAGAGTGAGTGAATGTGTATGGAAGTGATTGAGTGACAGAGCGTGTGTGTGCATGTGAGAGTGACTGATCATGTGTGTGTGACTGACTGTGTGTGTGTATGTGTGTGTGTGTGACTGACTGTGTGTGTGTATGTGTGTGTGTGAGACTGACTGTGTGTGTGTGATTGTATGTGTGACTGTGTGTATGTGGTTGTGCGTGTGAGTGACTGTGTGTATGTGACTGTGTGTGTGTGACTGTGTGAATGTGTGTGAGTGACTGTGTGTGTGACTGACAGTCTATGTGTGTGATTGACTGTGTGTGTGTGTGACTGACTGTGTGTGTGTGTGTGTGTGTGTGTGTGACTGACTATGTGTGTGTGTGTATGACTGACTGTGTGTGTGTATGTGTGTGTGTGTGACTGACTGTGTGTGAGTATGTGTGTGTGACTGTGTGTGTGTGTGTATGTGTGTGTGTGAGACTGACTGTGTGAGACTGACTGTGTGTGTGTGATTGTACGTGTGACTTTGTGTATGTGGTTGTGCGTGTGAGTGACTGTGTGTGTGTGTGTGTGACTGTGTGTGTGTGTGTGACTGTGTGTGTGTGTGACTGTGTGAATGTGTGTGAGTGACTGTGTGTGTGAGTGACTGAATGTGCGTACATGTGTGTGCGACTGACTACCTGTGTGAGTGACATCCTGTGTGTGTGTGCCTAACTGTGCATGTGTGTGTGTGTATGATTGTACATGTGTGTGTTTGTGTGTGACTGAATGTGCGTGTGTGACTGCCTGGGTGTGTGTGACCGTGTGTGTGTGTGTGTGTGTGTGTGTGAGTGACTGTGTGTGTGACTGACAGTCTATGTGTGTGATTGACTGTGTGTGTGTGTGTGTGTGACTGACTGTGTGTGTGTGTGTGTGTGTGTGTGTGACTGACTGTGTGTGTGTGTGTATGACTGACTGTGTGTGTGTATGTGTGTGTGTGAGACTGACTGTGTGAGACTGACTGTGTGTGTGTGATTGTATGTGTGACTGTGTGTATGTGGTTGTGCGTGTGAGTGACTGTGTGTGTGTGAGTGTGTGTGTGTGTGTGTGACTGTGTGTGTGTGTGTGTGACTGTGTGAATGTGTGTGAGTGACTGTGTGTGTGAGTGACTGAATGTGCGTACATATGTGTGCGACTGACTACCTGTGTGAGTGACATCCTGTGTGTGTGTGTGCCTAACTGTGCATGTGTGTGTGTGTATGATTGTACATGTGTGTGTTTGTGTGTGACTGAATGTGCGTGTGTGACTGCCTGTGTGTGTGAGTGACCGTGTGTGTGTGTGTGTGTGTGTGTGTGTGTGAGTGACTGTGTGTGTGACTGACAGCCTATGTGTGTGATTGACTGTGTGTCTGTGTGTGTGTGTGTGAGTGACTTGGTGTGTGTGGGTAAGAGAGTGAGTGAGTGTGTTTGGGAGCAACAGAGTGAGTGAGTGTGTGTAGGACCGAGAGAGTGAGTGGATGTGTAGGAGTGAGAGAGTGAGTGAGTATGTGTGTGTGGGGAAGACTGAGAGAGTGTTTGTGGGAGTGAGAGTGAGTGAGTAAATGTATGTGGGAATCAAAGTGAGTGATTGTGTGTATGGGAGTGATGGAGTGAGTGTGCTTGTGTCTGTGTTGGTGTGTGGCAATGACCGTGTTTGTGTGGCAGTGAGTGTCTGTGTGTGTGTGGGAGTGAGGCTGTGTGTGTGTGGGAGTGAGGCTGTGTGTGTGTGGGAGTGAGGCTGTGTGTGTGTGGGAGTGAGGCTGTGTGTGTGTGGGAGTGAGGCTGTGCGTGTGTGGCAGTGAGTGTCTGTGCGTGTGTGGGAATGAGGCTGTGCATGTGTGGTAGTGAGGCTGTGCGTGTGTGGGAGTGAGGCTGTGCGTGTGTGGGAGTGAGGCTGTGCGTGTGTGGGAGTGAGGCTGTGCGTGTGTGGGAGTGAGACTGTGCGTGTGTGGGAGTGAGGCTGTGCGTGTGTGGGATTGAGGCTGTGCGTGTGTGGGAGTGAGGCTGTGCGTGTGTGGGAGTGAGGCTGTGCGTGTGTGGGAGTGAGGCTGTGCGTGTGTGGGAGTGAGGCTGTGCGTGTGTGGGAGTGAGGCTGTGCGTGTGTGGGAGTGTGTGTAAGGGAGTGAGAGTGTGTGCATTTGTGTTTGTGTGTGGCTGTGAGAGTCTATGTGTGGGAGTGAGAGTGGGTGTGGGAGTGAGAGTGGGTGTGGGAGTGAGAGTGGGTGTGGGAGTGAGAGTGGGTGTGGGAGTGAGTGTTGGCGTTAATGAGACTGTGTGTGTGTATGTGCGTGTGAGAGTAAGTGTGTAGGAATCAGCATGTGTGGGAGTGAGAGAGAGAGAGTGAGTGCGTGAATGTGTATGGAAGTGATTGAGTGACAGACCGTGTGTGTGCATGTGAGAGTGACTGATCATGTGTGAGTGACTGACTGTGTGTGTGAGAGAGTGTGTATGTATGTGTGACTGACTTTGTGTGAGTGTGACGGTCAATGTGGATGTGTGTGTGACTGACTGTGTATATGTGTGTGTGTGACTGACTGTGTGTTCCTGTGTGTGAGTGACTGAGTGTGAGTGACTGAGTGTGAGTGACTGAGTGTGAGTGACTGAATGTATGTGACTGACTGTGTGTGTGACTGACTGTGTGTGCGAGTGAATGTGTGTTTTTGTGTGTGTGACTGATGGTGTGTGTGTGTTTGACTGATTGTGAGTGTGTGACTGGCTATGTGTATGTGAGTGTGTGACTGGCTATGTGTATGTGAGTGTGTGACTGGCTTTGTTTATGTGAGTGTGTGACTGGCTATGTGTTTGTGTGTGTGTGACTGACAGTGTATGTGTGTGTGTGTGTGTGTGTGTCAGACTGTCTGTGTATGTGTGTGTGTGTGACTGTGTGTGTATGTGTGTGCGTGTGTGAGACTGACAGTGAGTGAGTGACTGTGTCTGTGTGTGTGACTTACTTTGTGTGTGTGTGTGTGTGTGACTGCCTGTTGTGTGTGTGACTGACTGTGGGTGTGTATGTGTGTTTTTTATGTGTGTGTGTGACGGACTGTGTGTGTGTGTGTGTGAGACTGACTGAGTGTGAGACTGACTGTGTGTGAAACTGACTGTGTGTGTGACTGACTTTGTGTGTGTGTGTGTGTGTATATGTGTCTGACTTACTGGGTATGTATGTGTGTCACTGACCCTGTGTGTGCATGTGTCACTGTGTGACTGTGTGTATGTGTGTGTGTGAGACTGACTATGTGTGTGTGATTGTATGTGTGACTGTGTGTATGTTGTTGTGCGTGTGACTGACTGTGTGTGTGTGATTGTATGTGTGACTGTGTGTATGTTGTGCGTGTGACTGACTGTGTGTGTGTGTGACTGACAGTCTATGTGTGTGTTTGACTGTGTGTGTGTGTGAGTGACTTTGTGTGTGTGGGTGAGAGAGTGAGTGAGTGTGTTTGGGAGTGAGAGAGTGAGTGTGTGTGTAGGAGTGAGAGAGTGAGTGAGTATGTGTGTGTGGGGAAGACTGAGAGAGTGTTTGTGGGAGTGAGAGTGAGTGAGTAAATGTATGTGGGAATCAAAGTGAGTGATTGTGTGTATGGGAGTGATGGAGTGAGTGTGCTTGTGTCTGTGTCGGTGTGTGGCAATGACCGTGTTTGTCTGTGCGGTAGTGAGTGTCTATGTGTTTGGGAGTGAAGCTGTGTGTGTGTGGGAGTGAGGCTGTGTGTGTGTGGGATTGAGGCTGCGTGTGTGTGGGAGTGAGTGTCTGTGCGTGTGTGGGAGTGAGGCTGTGTGTGTGTGGGATTGAGGCTGTGTGTGTGTGGGAGTGAGGCTGTGTGTGTATGGGAGTGAGGCTGTGCGTGTGTGGGAGTGAGGCTGTGCATGTGTGGGAGTGAGGCTGTGCGTGTGTGGGAGTGAGGCTGTGCATGTGTGGGAGTGAGGCTGTGCGTGTGTGGGAGTGAGGCTGTGCGTGTGTGGGAGTGAGTGTCTGTGTGTGTGGGAGTGAGGCTGTGTGTGTGGGAGTGAGCCTGTGCGTGTGTGCGAGTGAGGCTGTGCGTGTGTGGGAGTGAGGCTGTGTGTGTGTGTGTGTGTGTGGGAGAGTGAGTGTGTAGGAATGAGCATGTGTGGGAGTGAGAGAGAGAGTAAGTGAGTGAATCTGTATGGAATTGATTGAGTGACAGAGCGTGTGTGTGCATGTGAGAGTGACTGATCATTTGTGAGTGAGTTACTGACTGTGTGTGTGTGAATGGCTATCTGTGAGTGACTGTGTGTGTGAGAGAGAGTGTATATGTATATGTGACTGACGTTGCGTGAGTGTGACTGTCAATGTGGATGTGTGTGTGACTGACTATGCGTGGGTATGTGTGACTGACTATGCCTATGTGTGTGTGTGACAGACTGTGTGTTCCTGTGTGTGAGTGACTGAGTGACTGAGTGTGTGAGTGACTGAGTGTGTGAGTGACTGAGTGTGTGAGTGACTGATGGTGTGTGTGTGACTGATGGTGTGTGTGTGACTGACTATGTGTATGTTTGTGTGACTATGTGTATGTGTGTGAGACTGACAGTGTATGTGTGTGTGTGTCAGACTGTCGGCGTATGTGTGTGTGTGTGACTGGCCGTGTGTGTGTGACTGGCCGTGTGTGTGTGTGTGTGTGTGTGACTGACTATGTGGGTGTGTGTAAGTCGGTGTGTGTATGTGTCTCTGTGTCTGACTTACTGGGTGTGTATGAGTGTCACTGACCCTGTGTGTGTGTGTGTCACTGTGTGTACGTGTGTGTGTAACTGACTGTGTGTGTGTGTGTGTGTGTGTGTGTGTGTGTATAACTGACTCTGTGTATGAGTGACTGTGTGTGTGAGTGACTGTGTGTGTGAGTGACTGTGTGTGTGTGACTGTGCGTGTGACTGTATGTGTCACTGACTGTGTGTGGCCGACTGCCTGTGTATGACTGATTGTGTGTGTATGTGACTGGGTGTGACTGTGTGTGTGTGATTGATTGTCTGTGAGTGACTGTGTCTGTGTGTGTGACTGACTTTGTGTGTGTGTGACTATGTGGGTGTCTGTGTATGTGTCTCTGTATTTGACTTAATGTGTGTGTGTGTCACTGACCATGTGTGTGCATGTGTCACTGACTGTGTATGTGTGCGTGTGTGACTGTGTGAGCGTGTGTGTGTTTGTGTGACTGACTCTGTGTGGGTGTGACTGTGTGTGTGACAGACTGTGTGTGTGTGAGAATGACTGTGTGTGTATGGGCATGTGTGCATGTGTGTGACGGACTGTGTGTGTGAATGACAGTATGTGTGTAACTGTGTGTGTGATTGTGTGTGTGTGTGATTGTGCATGTGACTGACTGTGTGTGACTTACTGTGTGTGACTGTGTGTGTAACTGAATATGTGTGTGACTGTGTGTGACTGAATGTGTGTGTGACTTTGTGTGTGTGACTGAATGTGTATGAGAATGACTGTGTGTGTGTGTGAGATTGTGTGTGTGGTTGACTGTGTGTGTCACTTACTGTGTGTGTGACTTACTGCAGTGCACTGACCGTGTGTGTGTGAGTGATTGTGTGTGTGTGACCGTGTGTGTGTGTGTGTGTGCCTTTGCATGTGTGTGTGACTGACTGTGTGTGTGCATGTGTGTAACTGTGTCCGTGTGTGTGTGTGACTTTGCATGTGTGTGAGTGACTGACTATGTGTGTGTGTGTGTACGCATGTGACTGACTATGTGTGTTTGACTGACTGTGTGTGTGTGTCTGTGTGATGGACTGTGCGTGTGTGTGTGTGTGTGACTGAATGTGTGTGTGTGAATGACTGTGTGTGTATGGGTGTGTGCATGACTGATTATGTGTTTGCATGTGTGACTGAATGTGTGTGTGACTGACTGTGTGTATGGGTGTGTGCACAACTGACTGTGTGTGCATGTGTGTGTGACTGAATGTGTGTGTGACTGAATGTGTGTGTGACTGATTGTGTGTGTGTGTGATTGACTGTGTGTGTGTCTGTGTGATGGACTGTGTGTGTGTGTGTGACTGAATGTGTGTGTGTGAATGACTGTGTGTGTATGGGTGTGTGCGTGACTGACTGTGTGTGTGCATGTGTGTGTGACTGAATGTGTGTGTGTGATTTTGTGTGTGGCTGTGTGTGTGAATGACTGTGTGTGTATGATTGTGCATGTGACTGACTGTGTGTGTCTGTGACTTACTGTGTGTGTAACTGAATGTACGTGACTGAATGTGTATGAGAATGACTGTGTGATTGTGTGTGTGATTGACTGTGTGTGTGATTGACTGTGTGTGTGACTGACTGTGTGTGTGACTTACTGTGTGTGGCGTACTGTGTGTGTGACTTACTGCGGTGCGCTGACCGTGTGTGTTTGAGTGATTGTATGTGTGTGCGTGAGTGATTGTGTGTGTGTGACTGTGTGTGTGTGTGTGTGTGTGTGTGTGTGTGAGTGACTTTGTATGTGTGGGTGAGAGAGTGAGTGTGTGTGGGAGCGAGAGAGTGCGTGAGTGTGTGTAGGAGTGAGAGAGTGAGTATGTGTGTGTGTGGGGAAGACTGAGAGAGTGTTTGTGGGAGTGAGAGTGAGTGAGTAAATGTATGTGGGAGTCAAAGTGAGTGACTGTGCGTATGGGAGTGATTGAGTGAGTGTGCTTGTGTCTGTGTCGGTGTGTGGCAATGACGGTGTTTGTCTGTGTGGCAGTGAGTGTCTGTGTGTGCGTGGAAGTGAGGCTGTGCGTGTGTGGGAATGTGTGTATGGGAGTGAGAGTGTCTGCATCTGTGTTTGTGTGTGGCTGTGAGAGTCTATGTGTGGGAGTGAGAGTGTATGTGGAACTGAGAGTGGGTGTGGGAGTGAGAGTTGGCGTTAGTGGGACTGTGTGTGTGTGTGTGAGAGTAAGAGAGAGTGAGTTTGTGTGTGTGTGTGTGTGTGGGAGAGTGAGTGTGTAGGAATGAGCATGTGTGGGAGTGAGAGAGAGAGTGAGTGAGTGAATGTGTATGGAAGTGATTGAGTGACAGACCGTGTGTGTGCATGTGAGAGTGACTGATCATTTGTCAGTGAGTGACTGACTGTGTGTGTGTGAATGGCTATCTGTGAGTGACTGTGTGTGTGAGAGAGAGTGTATATGTATATGTGACTGACGTTGCGTGAGTGTGACTGTCAATGTGGATGTGTGTGTGACTGACTATGCGTGGGTATGTGTGACTGACTGTGCCTATGTGTGTGTGTGACAGACTGTGTGTTCCTGTGTGTGAGTGACTGAGTGTGTGAGTGACTGAGTGTGTGAGTGACTGAGTGTGTGAGTGACTGACGGTGTGTGTGTGACTGACGGTGTGTGTGTGACTGACTATGTGTGTGTGTGAGACTGACAGTGTATGTGTGTGTGTGTCAGACTGTCGGCGTATGTGTGTGTGTGTGTGAGACTGGCCGTGTGTGTGTGTGTGAGAGAGACTGACTGTGTGTGAGTGACTGTGTCTGTGTGTGTGACTTACTTTGTGTGTGTGTGTGTGTGTGTGTGTGTGTGTGTGACTGACTATGTGGGTGTGTGTAAGTGGGTGTGTGTATGTGTCTCTGTGTCTGAGTTACTGGGTGTGTATGAGTGTCACTGATCCTGTGTGTGCGTGTGTCACTGTGTGTGTACGTGTGTGTGTAACTGACTGTGTGTGTGTGTGTATAACTGACTCTGCGTGTGAGTGACTGTGTGTGTGAGTGACTGTGTGTGTGAGTGACTGTGTATGTGTGTGACTGTGTGTGTGTGACTGTCTGTATTTGTCACTGACTGTGTGTGGCCGACTGCCTGTGTATGACTGATTGTGTGTGTATGTGACTGTGTGTGACTGTGTGTGTGTGATTGATTGTCTGTGAGTGACTGTGTCTGTGTGTGTGACTTACTTTGTGTGTGTGTGACTATGTGGGTGTCTGTGTATGTGTCTCTGTGTTTGACTTAATGTGTGTGTGTGTCACTGACCATGTGTGTGCATGTGTCACTGACTGTGTATGTGTGCGTGTGTGACTGTGTGAGCGTGTGTGTGTTTGTGTGACTGACTCTGTGTGGGTGTGATAGACTGTGTGTGTGTGACTGAATGTGTGCGTGTGAGAATGACTGTGTGTGTATGGGCATGTGTGCAACTGTGTGTGTGCATGTGTGTGTGTGTGTGTGTGACGGACTGTGTGTGTGAATGACAGTATGTGTGTAACTGTGTGTGTGATTGTGTGTGTGTGTGATTGTGCATGTGACTGTATGTAACTGAATGTGTGTGTGACTGTGTGTGTGTGTGACTGAATATGTGTGTGACTGTGTGTGTGTGACTGAATGTGTATGGGAATGACTGTGTGTGTGTGTGAGATTGTGCTTGTGGTTGACTGTGTGTGTGACTTACTGTGTGTGTGACTTACTGCAGTGCACTGACCGTGTGTGTGTGAGTGATTGTGTGTGTGTGACCGTGTGTGTGTGTGTGTGCCTTTGCATGTGTGTGTGACTGACTGTGTGTGGATGTGTGTAACTGTGTCCGCGTGTGTGTGTGTGACTTTGCATGTGTGTGAGTGACTGACTATGTGTGTGTGTGTGTACGCATGTGACCGACTATGTGTGTTTGACTGACTGTGTGTGTGTGTCTGTGTGATGGACTGTGCGTGTGTGTGTGTGCCTGTGACTGAATGTGTGTGTGTGTGAATGACTGTGTGTGTATGGGTGTGTGCATGACTGATTATGTGTGTGCATGTGTATGTATGTGTGACTGAATGTGTGTGTGACTAACTGTGTGTATGGGTGTGTGCATGACTGACTGTGTGTGCATGTGTGTGTGACTGAATGTGTGTGTGACTGATTGTGTGTGTGTGATTGACTGTGTGTGTGTCTGTGTGATGGACTGTGTGTGTGTATCTGTGTGTGTGACTGAATGTGTGTGTGTGAATGACTGTGTGTATGGGTGAGTGCGTGACTGACTGTGTGTGTGCATGTGTGTGTGACTGAATGTGTGTGTGTGATTTTGTGTGTGACTGTGTGTGTGAATGACTGTGTGTGTGTGATTGTGCATGTGACTGACTGTGTGTGTGTGTGTGTGACTTACTGTGTGTGTGACTGTGTGTGTAACTGAATGTACGTGACTGAATGTGTATGAGAATGACTGTGTGACTGTGTGTGTGATTGACTGTGTGTGTGACTTACTGTGTGTGACGTACTGTGTGTGTGACTTACTGCGGGGCGCTGACCGTGTGTGTTTGAGTGATTGTACGTGTGTGCATGAGTGATTGTGTGTGGGTGACTGTGTGTGTGTGTGTGTGTGCCTTTGCATGTGTGTGTGACTGACTGTGTGTATGTGTGTAACTGTGTTCGCGTGTGTGTGACTTTGCATGTATGTGAGTGACTGACTGTGTGTGTCTGTGTGACGGACTTTGTGTGTGTGTGTATGACTGAATGTGTGTGTGTGTGTGTGTGTGAATGACTGTGTGTGTGTATGGGTGTGTGTGCGACTGACTGTGTGTGTGTGTGTGTGACTGAATGTGTGTGTGAATGACTGTGTGTGTGATTTTGTGTGTGACTTACCGTATGTGAGCTGACAATGATTGTGTGACTGATTGTGTGTGTGTGTGACCGTATGTGTATGAGTGACTGTATGTGTTTGTGTGTGACTGTGTGTGTGTCTGACTGTGTGTGCGTGTGTGACTTTGCTTGTGTGTGTGTGACTGACTATGAGTGTTTGACTGACTGTGTGTGTCTGTGTGACTGACTGTGTCTGTGTGCACAACAGACTGTGGGTGTGCATGTGTATGTGTGACTGACTGTGTGTGAGACTGACTGTGAGTGTGTAACTGACTGTGTATGTGACTGAGTGTGTGTGAGTCACTGAATGTGTGTGTGACTGAACGTGCGGGTGTGATTTTGTGTGTAACTGACTGTGTGTGACTTACAGTGGTGCGCTGACCATGTGTGTGTGTGAGTGATTCTATGTTTGTGTGTGACTGTGTGTGTGTGTGTGTGTGTATGTGCCTTTGCATGTGTGTGTGACTGACTGTGTGTGTGCGTGTGTATGTGTGTAACTGTGTTCGTGTGTGTGTGACTTTGCATGTGTGTGAGTGACTGTGTGTGTGTGTGTGTGTGTGTGACTGACTCCGATGCATTTGACTGACTATGCGTGTTTGACTGATTGTGTGTGTGTCTGTGTGATGGACTGTGTGCGTGACTGACTGTGTGTGTGTCTGTGTGATGGACTGTGTGTGTGTGTGTCTGTGTGATTGACTGAATGTATGTGTGAATGACTGTGTGTATGGGTGTGTGTGACTGTGTATGTGCATGTGTATGTGACTGAATGTGTGTGTGACTGACTGTGTGTGTGTGATTTTGTGTGTGACTGTGTGTGAATGACTGTGTGTGTGACTGACTGTGTGTGTATGTGACTTACTGTGTGTGTGACTGTGTGTGTAACTGAATGTATGTGACTGAATGTGTATGAGAATGACTGTGTGTGATTGTGTGTGTGATTGTGTGTGTGATTGACTGTGTGTGTGACTTACTGTGTGTGACATACTGTGTGTGTGACTTACTGTGGTGCCTTGACCGTGTATGTTTGAGTGCATGTATGTGTGTGCGTGAGTAATTGTGTGTGTGTGAGACTGTGTGTGTGAGTGTGTGTGTGTGCCGTTGCATGTGTGTGTGAGACTGACTGTGTGTGTGTGTGTGTATGTGTGTAACTGTGTTCGCATGTGTGTGTGACTTTGCATGTGTGTGAGTGACTGACTGTGTGTGTGTCTGTGTGACGGACTTTGTGTGTGTGTGTGTGTGTATGTGTAACTGACTCTGGTGCATGTGACTGACTATGCGTATTTGACTGACTGTGTGTGTGTCTGTGTGATTGACTGTGTGTGTGTGTGACTGAATGTGTGTATGTGTGAATGACAGTGTGTGTACGGGTGTGTGCACGAGTGACTGTGTGTGTGACTGAATGTGTGTGTGACTGTGTGTGTGACGAAATGTGTATGAGAATGACTGTGTTTGTGTGTGTGATTGTGTGTGTGACTGTGCGTTTGATTGTGTGTGTGACTGTGTGTGTGATTGTGCATGTGACTGTGTGTGTAACTGAACGTGTGTGTGACTGTGTATGTGACTGAATGTGTGTGTGAGACTGTGTGTGTGTGACTGAATGTGTATGAGAATGACTCTGTGTGTGTGTGTGTGTGATTGCGTGTGTGGTTGACTGTGTGTGTCACTTACTGTGTGTGTCACTTACTGTGTGTGTGACTTACTGCAGTGCGCTGACCGTGTGTGTGTGTGATTGTATGTGTGTGTGTGTGTGTGTGCCTTTGCATGTGTGTATGACTGTGTTAGTGTGTATATGTGTGTAACTGTGTCCGTGTGTGTGTGTGACTTTGCATGTGTGTGAGTGACTGACTGTGTGTGTGTGTGTGTGTGTGTGTATACGCATATGACTGACTATGTGTGTTTGTCTGACTGTGTGTGTGTGTGACTGAATGTGTGTGTGTGAATAACTGTGTGTATGGGTGTGTGCGTGACTGATTGTGTGTGAATGACTGTGTGTGTGACTTACTGTGTGTGTGACTGTGTGTGTAACTGAATGTATGTGACTGAATGTGTATGAGAATGACTGTGTGTGATTGTGTGTGTGATTGTGTGTGTGATTGACTGTGTGTGTGACTTACCGTGTGTGACGTACTGTGTGTGTGACTTACTGCGGTGCGCTGACCATGTGTGTTTGAGTGATTGTATGTGTGTGCGAGTGATTGTGTGTGTGTGTGTGTGTGTGTGTGCCTTTGCATGTGTGTGTGTGTGTGCCTTTGCATGTGTGTGTGACTGACTGTGTGTATGTGTGTGTAAATGTGTGTAACTGTGTTCGCGTGTATGTGTGACTTTGCATGTGTGTGAGTGACTGACTGTGTGTATGTGTGTGCATGTGTGTAACTGTGTCCGTGTGTGTGTGTGACTTTGCATGTGTGTGAGTGACTGACTGTGTGTGTGTGTGTGTATACGCATGGGACTGATGATGTGTGTTTGACTGACTGTGTTTTATGTCTGTGTGACGGACTGTCTGTGTGTGTGACAATGTGTGTGTGTGAATGACTGTGTGTATATGGGTGTGTGTGTGACTGTGTGTGTATGGGTGTGTGTGTGACTGATTGTGTGTGTGCATGTGCATGTGTGTGTGACTGAATGTGTGTGTGACTGACTGTGTGTGTCTGTGTGATGGACTGTGTGTATGTGTGTGTGTGTCTGTGTGTGTGACTGAATGTGTGTGTGTGAATGGCTGTGTGTATGGGTGTGTGCACGACTGTGTGTGTGCATGTGTGTGTGACTGTGTGTGTGACTGACTGTGTGTGTGTGTGTGATTTTGTGTGTGAATGTGTGTGTGAATGAGTGTGTGTGCAATTGTGCATGTGACTGTGTGTGTATGTGACTTACTGTGTGTGTGACTGTGTGTGTAACTGAATGTATGTGACTGAATGTGTATGAGAATGACTGTGTGTGATTGTGTGTGTGATTTGACTGTGTGTGTGACTTACTGTGTGTGACATACTGTGTGTGTGACTTACTGTGGTGCACTGACCGTGTGTGTTTGAGTGCTTGTATGTGTGTGCATGAGTGATTGTGTGTGTGTGAGACTGTGTGTGTGTGTGTGTGTGTGTGCCATTGCATGTGTGTGTGAGACTGACTGTGTGTGTGTGTGTATGTGTGTAACTGTGTTCGCGTGTGTGTGTGACTTTGCATGTGTGTGAGTGACTGACTGTGTGTATGTGTGAATGACTGTGTGTGTATGGGTGTGTGCACGACTGACTGTGCATGTGTGTGTGACTGTGCGTGTGTGACTGAATGTGTATGAGAATGACTGTGTGTGTCACTTACTGTGTGTGTCACTTACTGCAGTGCGCTGACCATGTGTGTGTGTGAGTGATTGTATGTGTGTGTGTGAGTGATTGTGTGTGTGAGACTGTGTGAGTGAGTGTGTGTGTGTGTGTATAGCATGTGACTGATGATGTGTTTGAATGACAGAGTTTTATGTCTGTGTGACAGACAGTGTGTGTGTGTGTGTGTGTGTGTGTGTGTGTGTGACTGAATGTGTGTGTATGGGTGTGTGTGTGACTGATTGTGTGTGTGCATGTGTATGTATGTGTGACTGAATGTGTGTGTGACTGACTGTGTGTATGGGTGTGTGCGCGACTGACTGTGTGTGTGCATGTGTGTGTGACTGTATGTGTCTGTGACTGTGAGTGTCTGTGTGATGGACTGTGTGTGTGTCTGTGTGTGTGACTGAATGTGTGTGCGCAACCGACTGTGTGTGTGCATGTGTGTGTGACTGAATGTGTCTGTGACTGACTGTGTTTGTGTGTGATTTTGTGTGTGACTGTGTATGAATGACTGTGTGGGTGTAATTGTGCATGTGACTGACTGTGTGTGTGACTTACTGTGTGTGTGACTGAATGTGCGTATGTGTGAGTGACTGTGTGTGTATGGGTGTGTGCACGACTGACTGTGTGTGTGCTTGTGTGTGTGTGTGTGTGTGTGTGTGACTGAATGTGTATGTGACTGAATGTGTGTTCGTGATTTTGTCTGTGACTGACCTTGTGTGTGAATGATGGTATGTTTGTGACTGTGTGTGACTGACTGTGCATGTGTGATTCTGTGTGTGACTGACTGTGTGTAACTGAATGTGTGTGTGACTCTGTGTGTGTGTGTGTGTGTGTGTGTGTGATTTTGTGTGTGACTGACTGACTGTGTGTGTGTGACTGACTGTGTGTGTGACTGACTGTGTGTGTGACTGACTGTGTGTGTGTGTGAGACTATGTGTGACTGAGTGTGTGTGCGCGTGTGTGATTAGTGTGTGACAGATCGTGTTTGTGTTATTGTGTGTGTGACTGACTGTGTGTGACTTACTGTGTGTGTGACTTACTGTGTGTGTGACTTACTGTGTGTGTGACTTACTGTGTGCGCGCTGACCATGTGTGTGTGACTGATTGTGTGAATGTGTGACTGTACATGTGTGAGTGATTGTATGTGTTTGTGTGTGCGTGAGTGTGTGTGTGTGCATTTGCATGTGTGTGTCTGTGTGTGTGTGATTTTGTGTGTGACTGACTGTGTGTGAATGACAGTATGTGTGTGACTGACTGTGTGTGTGTGAATGACAGTATGTGTGTGACTGACTGTGTGTGTAATTGTGTGTGTGACTGATTGTGTGTGTGACTGACTGTATGTGTGTGACTGTGTGCGACTTAATGTGTGTGCACTGACTGTGTGTGTGTGAAACTGTATGTGTTTGTGTATGAGTGATTGTATGTGTGTGGGTGACTGTGTGTGGGTGACCGTGTGTGTGACTGACTGTGTTTGTGTGTGACTGAGTAAGAGTGTGTGTGACTGACCGTCTGTGTTTTTGTGACTGACTGCGTATGAGTGTGTGACTGACTGTGAGTTTGTGGGTGACACTGTATGTGTGAGTGACTATGTGTGTGTGTGAGAGTGTGTGCGTGTGACTTGCTGTGCATGTGTGTGTGTGACTGTATGTTTGTGTGTGTGACTGTGTGTTTGTGCCTTTGCATGTGTGTGTGTGACTGACTGTGTGTGTGGGCACGCATGTGTATAACTGTGTTTGTGTGTGTGACATTGTGTGTGTGACTTTGCATGTGTCTGAGTGACTGACTGTGTGTGTGCATGTGCTTGTGACTATGTGTGTTTGACTGTGTGACTGACTGTGTGTGTATGACTGACTGTATGTGTGTGACTGAATGTGTATGTGTGTGACTGAATGTGTATGTACATGTGTGTGTGTGACTGTGTATGTAACTGACTGTGCATGAATGGCTGAGTGTGTGTGAATGATGGTATGTGTGTGACTAACTGTGTTTGTGTATGTGTGTATGTGACTGACTGTGTATGTGTGACTGTGTGTCTGCGTGGTAGTGAGTGTGTGTGTCTGTGTGAGAGTGAGGCTGTGTGTGTGTTTGTGCGTGACTGTGTGTACGTGTGACTGTGTGTGTGACTGACAGTATGTGACACTGACCATGTGTATGACTGACAATGTTTGTGTGTGTGTGTGACTGACTGGGTGTGTCTGTGTGTGACTGACTATGTGTGTGAGAGTGTCTGATTGTGTGAGAGAGAGACAGTGAGTGACTGTGTGTGCATCAGAGAGTGACAGATTGTGTGTGAGAGTGAGTGACACTGTGTGAGGCAGTGACTGACAATGTGTGTGTGTGTTTGACTGATGTGTGTGTGGGTGCGTGTGACTGTCTTTGTGTGTGTATGTGTGACTGACTGTGTGTGTGTGTGTGTGTGTGTGGCTCAATGTGTGTGTGTGTGACTGACTGCGTGTGACTGTGTGTGACTGTGTGTGTGTGACTGCAAGTGTGTAATTTTGTATGTGACTGTGTGACTGACTGTGTGTGTGTGAATGACGGTATGTGTGTGACTGACTGTGTGGCTAACTGAGTTTGTGTGAATGATTGTGTGTGTGTGTGTGTGACTGACTGTGTGTGTGCATGTGTATGTGTGACTGACTGTGTGTGCGACTGTGTGTGTAACTGACTGCGTGTGAATGACTGTGTGTGTGTGTGACTGTGTTTGTGTATGTGTGTGTGTGATTGACTGTGTGTGTGACTGTGTCTGTGTGGCAGTGAGGCTGTGTGTGTGTGACTGTGTGTATGTGTGACTGACTGTGCGTGATACTGACCATGTGTGTGACTGACAATGTTTGTGTGTGTGTGTGACTGACTGACTGGGTGTGTGAGAGTGTCTGACTGTGTGTGAGAAAGCGACTGACAGTGTGTGTGTGACAGTGAATGACTGTGTGTGTGTCAGAGAGTGACAGACTGTGTGTGAGAGTGAGTGACACTGTGAGGCAGTGACTGACAATATGTGTGTGTGTGACTGACTGTGTGTGTGTGACTGACTGTGTGTGTGTGTGTGTGTGTGTGTGACTGACTGTGTGTGTGTGTGTGTGACTGACTGTGTGTGTGTGTGAGACTGACAGAGTGAGTACGTACAGCACTGTGAGAGTGAGTGTGTGTGTGTATATGTGAGTGAGAAAGTGTGCAGTGCGTGTGACTGTGCATGTGCATGTGTGACTGACTGTGCGTGTGTGTGTACGACTGTGTGAGTGTGAATGACTGTGTGCATGTGTGTGTGTAGTGTGTGTGACTGTGCATGTATGTGTGCGACTGTGCGTGTGTGTGACTGACTTTGCGTGTGTGTGTGACTGCCTGTGTGTGTGTGTGACTGACTGTGTTTGTGTATGTGAGTGTAACTGATTTTGTGTGTATGTGTGTGTTACTGAATGTGTATGTGTGTGACTGAATGTGTATGTGTGTGACTGACTGTGTATGTGCATGTGTGTGTGTGACTGACTGTGTGTAACTGACTGTGCATGAATGACTGAGTGTGTGTGAATGATGGTATGTGTGTGACTGACTGTGTTTGTGTATGTGTGTATGTGATTGACTGTGTATGTGTGACTGTGTGTCTGCGTGGCAGTGAGTGTGTGTGTCTGTGTGTGAGTGAGGCTGTGTGTGTGTTTGTGCATGACTGACTGTGTGTATGTGTGACTGTGTGTGTGACTGACAGTATGTGACACTGACCATGTGTATGACTGACAATGTTTGTGTGTGTGTGAGTGTGTGTGACTGACTGACTGGGTGTGTCTGTGTGTGACTGACTATGTGTGTGAGAGAAAGTGACTGACAGTGTGTGTGAGAGACAATGAGTGACTGTGTGTGAGAGAGAGTGAGTGACACTGTGTGAGGCAGTTACTGACAATGTGTGTGTGTGTTTGACTGTGTGTGTGTGACTGTGTGTGTGTGTGTGTGACTGTCTTTGTGTGTGTATATGTGACTGACTCTGTGTGTGTGTGTGTGTGTGTGTGTGTGTGTGTGTGGCTCAATGTGTGTGTGTAACTGACTGTGTGTGTGTGACTGAATGTGTGTGTGACTGTGTGTGTGTAATTTTGTATGTGACTGTGTGACTGACTGTGTGTGAATGACGGTACGTGTGTGACTGACTGTGTGTGGCTAACTGTGAGTTTGTGTGAATGATTGTGTGTGTGACTATGTGTGTGTGTGACTGTGTTTGTGTATGTGTGATTGACTGTGTATGTGTGATTGACTGTGTGTGTGTGTGGCAGTGTGTGTGTCTGTGTGGGAGTGAGACTGTGTGTGTGTGACTGACTGTGTGTATGTGTGACTATCTGTGTGTGTGACTGACTGTGTGTGACACTGACCATGTGTGTGACTGACAATGTTTATGTGTGTGTGTGTGACTGACTGACTGGGTGTGTGAGAGTGTCTGACTGTGTGTGAGAAAGTGACTGACAGTGTGTGTGTGTTTGACTGACTGTGTGCGTGTGTGTGACTGACTGTGTGTGTGTGTGTGAGACTGACAGAGTGAGTACGTATAGCACTGTGAGAGTGAGTGTGTGTGTATATGTGAGTGAGAAAGTGTGTAGTGCGTGTGACTGACTGTGCATATGCATGTGTGACTGACTGTGCGTGTGTGTATGACTGTATGAGTGTGAATGACTGTGTGCATGTGTGTGTGTAGTGTGTGACTAACTGTGCATGTATGTGTGCGACTGTGCATGTGTGTGACTGCCTGTGTGTGTGTGACTGACTGTGTGTGCGACTTACTCTGTGTGTGTGTATGTCTGACTGTGTGTGTGTGTGTGTGCGTGACTGACTGCGCGTGTGTGTGCAACTGACTGTGAATGTGTGTGCGACTGACTGAAATGACTGTGTGTGTGTGTAACTGACTATACATGTGTGTGAGAGTGTGACTGACTGCGTTTGTGTATGTGTGACTGATTTTGTGTGTATATGTGTGTGACTGGCTGTGTTTGTTTGTAACTGACTGTATGTGTATGTGTAACTGGCTGTGTGTGTGTATGTTTGTGTGTGTAACTGACTGTGTTTGTATGTGTGTACGACTGTGTGTGTGTGTGTGTGACTGTGTGTATGTGTGTGTGTGTGTGAGAGAGAGAGAGAGAGACTGGCTGTGTTTGTTTGTAACTGACTGTATGTGTATACGTAACTGGCTGTGTGTGTATGTGTGTGTGTGTAACTGACTGTGTGTGTATATCTGTGTGTAACTGACTGTTTGTATTTGTGTGTGACTGAGTGTGTGTGTCACTGTGTGTGTGTGTGACTGTGTGTGTGTGTGACTGTGTGTGTGTGTGACTGTGTGTGTGTGTGACTGACTGTGTGTGTGACTGACTGTGTGTGTGACTGACTGTGTGTGTGACTGACTGTGTGTAATACTGACTGTGTGTGTGACTTACTGTGTGTGTGCGTGTCTGTGTGTGTGTGACTGACTGTGTGTGTGTGTGAGACTGTGTGTTTGTGTGTGTGAGACTGGGTGTGTGACTGACTGTGTGTGTGTGCATGTGAGAGAGAGTGTGACTGACTGCGTGTGTGTGTTGAGTGACTGTGTGTGTGTGAGTGACTGTGTGTGTGTGTGTGGGAGTGAGGGAGTGAGTGCGTGTGTGTGTGTGGGAGTGAGTGTGTATGGGAGTGAGTGAATGAGTGTGTGTGACTGTGTGTGGGAGTGAGGCTGTGTGCATCAGTGTGTGTGTATGGGAGTGAGCATGTGTGCATGTGTCTATGTGTGGGAGTGAGAGTGTGTGCATGTGTCTGAGAATCTATGAGTGGGAGTGAGAGTGTATGCAGGAGTGAGAGTGTATGCGGGAGTGAGAGTGTATGCGGGAGTGAGAGTGTATGTGTGTGTGGGAGTAAGAAAGAGTGAGGTTGTGTGTGTGGGAGAGTGTGGGTGTGTAGGAGTGAGCATGTGTGGGAGTGAGAGAGAGTGAGTGAATGTGTATGGAAGTGTTAGAGTAAGTGAGCGTGTGTGTGAGTGATAGAGTGCGTGAGTTTGTGGGTGTATGTATGTGAAGTAAAGAGTGACTGTGTGTGGGAATGAATGAGTGTGTGTGTCTGGGAGTGTGTGAGAGAGTGAGTGTATCAATGGGAATGAGAGAATGAGTGTGTTTCTGTGAGATTGTGTGTGTGTGGGGGGGAGGGGCAGTGAGATAGCGTGATTGTGGGAGTGTGAGTGAGTGTGTGAATGTGCCATGGAGCTATTAATGAGTGTGTGAGTGAGTGTGTGTGTGGGAGTGTGTGTGAGAGAGCCATGAAGCTACTAATTTATATAATATTGGAGAATACTTTTCTTTTAAAATAGAGGTTTAGACTGTGGGTGTGTCTTAATTGGATTAAAGCCAGCTAGTCTGAGTGCTTTGTTGTGGACTAGTTTTGATGTGTAAGAGAGGTTTACATTTTTTTTTTGAACTGAGCATTCAAGAAGGCAAGTGAAATTTGGCACCTAGCTAGCATTGACCAAGCAATATGTTTATATCACTAACAAAACTGGTACTATGAAAGAGGTTTTATTGCTAGAAGAGGCTGGTGATACAATGAGAACTTACATTCAATGAGCTGTGCTAGGTATAACAACAGTTGTGTGTATGCAGGGCAGAGGCAATGTAAGGTCAAAGGTGCTGTAAGCCTACAATTGTTTCCACAGGAACCAAAGTGAAAGGAGCCTCATTTTGAATTTGCTAGGTGAAAATGCTTGCTTGGTGTCTGCTAAAAGTCTATGGGTTGCTGTTGCCTTAATGGAGATTAGTTTGGGAATTTGTTAAAAGTTATGATAGTAATTTGTAGCCATGCGTAAATATATTTTAACCCGAGTAAATTAATAAAATGTTTCATTTAGTTTAATATAAAACCTCTGGAAAACTGGTGGTCTGATTCCTGAATTTAGAGCTGCCTCTCAAACATACCATTTAAAAATAGAGGTTATGACACTTGTTTAAAGTTTCCCTCTGGGATTTTTTAATAACTCAGCTTTACTGAAAGGCTGTCACATAACAACTGGGGGCTCTAGTGGGATAAAAATATCTCTATTTCCTTGATTGGTTTGTAATTGGTGAATCTTAAGGTTACAAGTATGAGAAGCACTTTGAATTCAGGACTTGGTGAGGTACTTTAGAAGTAGTGAACTGCAAGATGGCTTTGGAAATTGCTAAGACTTGTCTGGGAGTAGAAGAGATAACTCTGATTGGGTTGGAAAAAATAATCAAAAGTAAGTTAACAGAGTTGGCAAATACGTTAAAATTGGGGTTACCTGCTTGGGGGGGTGGGGGGGGGGGGGCGGAGGTGGTGCTAGGAAATCAGATATAATTAAAAGTATAGCACAGCATCTACAGTTGGAAGTGAAACCCAACAGTAGTGAGTCACAGCTAGAGGTAGTGAGACTTCAGTTGCAAATTAAAAACTTGAATTAGAAGCAAAGGATGAGAAATGGCTTTTAAAAGGGAAATAGAAATTGTGAAAATAGAGGAGGAAACAGAAAAAGAGAAAGAATTCCAATTGTAAATGTTGGCAGTTAAAAAAAAATGCCAGTAGGTGAGGAAGGATTCATCTCTAGAGAGGAACCAAGTGGGGAGATGTTTAAATGTGTACAAACTTTTCCAAAGTTTCAGCAAAAAGATATTGAAGCATTCTTTATTTCATTTGAGAAGCTAAGTAAACAGGTGAAATGCCCACAGGAAAACTGGACCTTATTATTACAGTTTAAGGTGTTAGGTAGGGTGCATGAGGTATATGCTTCGCTTTCAGAAGAAATGCTGGTGAATTATGATGTAGTGAAAAATGCTATTTTGAGTGCATATGAGTTGGTTCCTGAAGCTTACAGGCAGAAATTTAGGAATATGAGAAAACAGCCTGGGCAAACTTACACTGAGTTTGAAAGAGTAAAACAAAGTAGAAATGGGCATTAAAATTCGAAACAACCTGTACAGCTCTTAGGAAAGTAAGTCTTTTGGAAGAATTTTAAAATTCAATCCCTTCAGCATTGCAAAATCATGTGGAGGAACAGAGAGTTGATTCTGTAAGACAAGCAGCAGAGATAGCTGATGATTATGTGTTAGTTTGTAGAGCTAAACCTTATTTTTCCATCACCCTTTCAAACTGGAAAAATATAAAAAGTGGGAAAGTGAAAGGAAGGTAGGTAGTCATGGAAGAGCTGGAAGCTCCCAGGAAATTTTTTCTCAGAATAAAGAGGAAGGTGCTGAGGGTAGAAGTGACATTTGAAAGTTGAGGTGTTTTCATTGTAATAAAGTGAGGTGCACAAAGTCAGTGTGTTGGAGATTGAAGGAAAATCTATTGGAATTGTTGGGGAACAGAAATGCTCTGGAAGTAAAAGTACTGTGGGTTCTGAGGTTCAGGCACATGAGAAATCAATGGTTTGTGTATAGATGAAATAGGAAGATTCAGTGAAAGGTAAGGAAGTGGAAATGTGTTCCTAGTTTACTCAACAGAATTCTGAGGAGCAGGTTGCAGAAATGTTTAAAGACTTTGTGTGTGGAGGGAAAGTCTTTCCATGTGTACAGGGTGGACTAGGTAAAGTTGTTAAAATTTTAAGAGACACAGGGGCAAGTCAATCCTTAACGTTGTAGGATAGTGGTATGTGTGCTTCAACAGGAGTATTGCAGGAGAAGCAAAGTGGGATTTGTGGAGATGCTAAATCTATTCCAGTGTGGAAAGTAAATTTAAAGAGCAAATGAAAGACAGGTGAAGCTATAGTTGGAGTGGTGGAAAGAAATGCCCATTGCAGGGGTTCAGTTTATTCTGCATAATGACATAGCTGGATTGCAAATGTGGGTGATGCCTACAGTAGTTACAGAATTGTTACAGAAGGAACATCCTGGATTGTTTCCTGATTGTGTTGTAACGAGATCAAAGGCTCATAGGAAAGAACAAGACAAACAAGATAAGCAGGCATTTCAAAGGCAAGAAGAAAATGTTGACATCCAATTAGCTGGCACTGTATTTGATAGCATTGTTGAAGAGGAAGGAATACAGGAAAGTTCAGCTGAAATGTTTAACTCAAAGGGGTTAGTGGAATTACAGAAAAATGATTTGCAATTAAAACAGTTATATCAGAAAGCTTATTCAGAAACAGAAACAAAATGTATTCCAGTATGTTATTATCTTCTGGGAGGTATTTTGATGAGTAAATGGATGTTGGATCATGTCTCAGAAAATTAAAACTGGAAGGAGGTGCATCAGATTGTTATCCCATTAGGGTAGAGAAATGAGATTCTGAGGATTGCTCATGGAATTCCAATAGGGTTGGGGGCGGGGGGTTGTGGGGGGGGGGTACATTTAGGAACTAAGAAAACACAGGAAAAGATAGAGTTTTTTCTTGGCCAGGATTGCATAGGGATGTAGTCAAATTCCCTAGAACCTGTTATATATATCAAATAACTGGAAAACCATAAGCCAGTGCCTTTAATCCCAATACAAGCATTTGAAGAACCTTTTACTAGGGTCATGATTGATTGTGTAGGACCCCTCCCTAAGACTAAAAGTGAAAACCAGTATTTATTGACAATAATGGATGTGTCTACAGGGTTCCTGAAGCAATATCTTTAAGAAATATTATAATTAAAAAGATTGTGGAGGAGTTAATTAATTTTTTTCACAAGAAATGGTTTACCTGAAGAAATACAATCAGATCAGGGGTCAAGTTTCATGTCACCATGTCACCACTGTTTAAGGAAGTAATGAACAGTTTGGGGATAAAACAGTTTAAGCCAACAGCTTATCATCCAGAGTCACAAGGAGCTTTGGAAAGGTGGCATCAAACTTTAAAAACTATGATAAGAGCATACTGTCAGGATTATGCACAGATTGGGATACGGGAATTCCATTTTTGTTATTTGCTATTAGAGATGCTCCTAATGCATTGACTGGTTGTAGCCCTTTTGAACTAGTTTATGTTCATGAGGTAAGGGAACCACTGAAATTGATTCATGAGAAATTGTTGGGTCAAAATTCAGAAACTATTCTCCTGAATTACATGTCTAATTTCAGAGTAAGATCGAACAGAGCATGTGAGTTGACTAGGGAGCACTTAAAAATATCACAGCATGTGATAAAAGTGAAAGCAGATAAGAAGGCTAAAATTCACAGTTTTGTTTTTGGAGATAAAGTTCTGGTTTTGTTACCAGTATTAGGCAATTCATTAAATGCAAGATTTAGTGGGCCTTAGGGGATTGAAAAGAAATTGAGTGAAGTAAATTATTTAATAAATATTCCAGATAGAAGAAAGAAGCAGAGGGTGCATCATGTAATTATGCTTTAAAAGTATTTTGACAGGGAAGAAGAACAAAAAGAGACATTAGTGATGGTGGATGATGAGAAAGAGGTAGAAGTGCAGGACTCTGAAATTAGTTTTCCTTCAATCAAATTGGATAGTGAGAGGTTGCTTGAAAATTTAAATGAAATATTGAGTTACCTTCCAAGCAAGTGTCAAAGCAATTTGGAAAAGCTATTGCAGTCACACAAACCTATTTGTGGAAATAAATTGAGAAAGGCACATTTAGCTTTACATGATGTATGTATAGAAATGTCATCTTCAATAAGGCAACAACCTTATAGATTAAATCTGGCAAAGTTATCATGAGCACAAAAACAAATTGATTGCATGCTTCAAAATGATATCATTGAGTCTAGTTGCAGTAATTGGAGTTTGCCTATTGTACTGCTACCGAAACCGAATGGAACAGAAGGACCATGTGTGGACTATCGAAACGTGAATGTGGTAACAACAGTAGATTTATATCCCATACTACGATTGGAATTTTGCTTTGAGAAAGTGGGACAATCGAAATTTATCACAAAGCTTAACTTGCTAAAATGATATTTTCAGGTAGCACTGTCAGAGAGAGCAAAGGAGATACCAGCTTTTGTAATGCCAAGTGGACTAAATAAGTTTAAAGTCATGCCATTTGATATGAAGAATGACAAACAAAGTAATTGCAGGTCTAAGCGTTTTCAGTCAGACGTGGGATGAACATTTACAGCATCTGGAAGGATTATTTACTCAACTACAAGAAGCTAATTTGGTGATGAACGTAGCTAAAAGTGAATTTGCAAAAGCGCAAGTTACGTATCTAGGCCATACCATTGGACATGGTAAGGTAGCTCAGAGAGATGCAAAAGTCAAGGCTATTGTGGATTTCCCAGTGCCCACAAAAACCAAGAAGTTTTGAGATTCCTGGGCATGAGTGGGTTTTATTGGAAATTTGTACCAAATTTTAGCCGTGTGGTTGCTCCACTGACTGAACTATTAAAAAAGAACAAGAAGTTTCAATGGACACTGGAGTGTCAGAAGTCATTCAATAGTTTGAAAACTGTATTAACTATGACACCAGTTTTGGCAGCACCCAATTATGCCAAGCAATTCAAGTTGGCCATTCACGCAAGTGATATATGCGTTGGGACTGTACTGTTACAAGATGATACTGGAATTGGAAAAGTGATAGGGTATTTTACATGGAAACTGAACGTACAACAGAGAAGATATTCAATGATCAAAAAAAAGATTTTGAGTTTGGTATTAGAATTGCAGCATTTTGAAATTGTGTTGCAAAGAATTCATCAGAAACAACTGTTTATTCAGACCATAACCCTTTGAAGTTTTTGGACAAATTTCAGGACAAAAGTGCAAGGCTTTTCAGATGGAGTTTATAATTATAACCATTTAATCCAAGGATTATACATATTGCTGGAAGAAAATAACCTCTTCACAGATGCGTTATCAAGAGCTTGAAGTTTAAAGAAAAATGGGACATTTGAAAAAAAAACCTAGACACTGAACTGGAGTGATTTCTGTTGATACCAAGGACTTGTGTACATATATTGTTGTGTTAATGCATGCACCTTGTAATGTAATGGTGTAATAAGTATAGGAGAAGGTGTGAGATGGGTTATTAATATGACACCGTCTTTTAGACTTATGACAGCTCATTTTTCAATAGGGAGTGTGATGTCATGAAGCTATTAATGTATATAATATTATTGGAAGATATTTTCCTTTTAAAATAGAGGTTTAGGCTGTGGGTGTGTCTTAATTAGATTAAAGACAGCTAGTCTGGGTGTTTTGATATGTAGTAGTTTTGATGTGTAAGAGAGGTGGAGTGCATTTGCATTTTTTGAATAGAACATTCAAGGAGGTAAATGAAATCTGGCACCTAGCTAGCAGAGACCAAGCAATTTGCTTATATTAGTAAGAAAAGTGGTACTGTGAAAGAAGAGGCTGGTGGTACAGTGAGAATTTACATTCAATGTGCTGTGCTAGGTATAATTTCAACAGTTTTGAGTGTGCAGGGCAGAGACAATGTAAGATCAAAGCAGCTGTACGACTACCACTGTCTCCACAGGAACCAAAGTGAAAGGTGGAGATACATGAGGCAATGCATACCATGGTGTCCGTGATGGAGGAGTCCATGTGGAGCATCAGCAATGCCTCGACCCTCAAGTCCGAGCGCAATGCTTCCTCCATGGAGAGTGTGGCAACTCTCATGGAGAGTGTCCTCCAGGAGAACAATCAGGGTTTCCTGGGGATGCACTCGGACCTGCAAGCCCTCATAGCGGCAATGACCTCAGCTGGTCAGTGTCAGCGTGGGAGATGGATTGGGCACCCAATATCTCAGCTAGGTGCCCATCCATCAATGGTGAGCAGGGAGGTCCGAAGTGACCTCATGTTGGCGCATGAGCTGCCTGTCATCTCTGTGGACTCCTCTCAGGGCGCTCCGGATGCAGGCAGCAGCTCCTCCGCTCCTTTGCCAGTGACCATGGGATCCGATGAGGCTGCAGCAACTAGGGAGATGCCAGCTGTGACACTGGCCACTTCCTCCCAGGCTGGGCCATCACGGCTCCATGGGCCAGAAGATGCCCGCCAAGGACAGCAGAGTGCACAGGCTGTTTCAGATGCCGATGTCTGCAAGGGGGAGCACCTTGACGTAGCACCCAAAAACATAAGTGTAAGGCACCTTAGGCACATCACAGGCTTCTCACTGGTGGTTTTCTGTTGCTCTGCTATTAGTTGAATTTTCGTCTGTGTGCAGCTCAACACCTGTGAATGAACTTTCTTTTCCGTTTTGTTTTATGAAAACATTAAATGCTTTAGTTCTGAACAAGGCTCAGGGTGATTCCTTACTTCTGCAGGTGTACAGGAACCCATGATGTTATGAGTGACTTGCTTGTCATTGAGCTTTATTGACAAGGCACAAAGTTAATGTTCCTAATCAGGCAGATGTTGCTCTCAGGTATCCAGTATGGAGCCTGCAGCCCTGGCCTGTGTTGGAGTTCCATCTGCGGTGGGCTTTCATTGGATTAAAGCCTCCCGGGTGTCCCTGCTACCCTGGAGTATGCCTGGGTCAGCGTCTATCCCCTCAGCGTTCTCCTGTGCGTGCTCGTCCTCAGGCTCACTGCTGGACTCATCGTGTGTAGCCAGAGCAACTGTGTCTACATCTTCTTCCTCCACTGCATCCCCCCTTTCCAGCACAAGATTGTGGAGAGCGCAGCATGCAACCACTATCAGTGACACACATCTGGGGGGTACTGGAGTGCGCCCGCTGAACGGTCCAGGCATCACAATTGCATCTTGAGAAGACCAATATTTCTCTCTGCAGCAGCACTTGTGCATCCGTGGCTCCTATTGTAGCGCTGCTCAGCCTCTGTTCTTGGATGGTGGAGAGGCGTCATGAGCCATCTTTTGAAGGGATAGCGCTTGTCACCCAGCAGCTGACCATCCAGCTGGGCTGGAGCACTGAAGAGCCCCAGCACCTGGGGGTGTCTGAGAATGTAGTTGTCATGGGAGCTGCCTGGGTACCTTGCACAGACTTGAAGAATCAGCATCCAGTGATTACACACTATCTGCACGTTCATGGAGTGGAATCCCTTCCCGTTGACAAAGGCACCGTACTTGCCCGCTGGTGCCTTGATGGCCACGTGTGCAGTCTAGTGCACCCTGGACGCCGGGGAAGCCAGAAATTGCTGCGAAGCTTCTGGCTTGGTTCATCTGGCTGCCCTTGTCCCAGTGGTAGTGAATGAAGGTCAATGCACTCCTGAATAGAGTGTCTGTCACCAGCTTGACACTACTGTGGACAGCTGACTGGGTGACTTCACAAAGATCATTCATCAACCCCTGGAAAGAGCCAGAGGCAGAGATGTTGAGGGCAGCTGTGACCTTCAACGCCATTGGCATGGGATGTCCACCCACACAGCTGGAGCTGATCTCATGGCCTATCATTCAGGACTGCACCTCAGACATGTTGAGGTAACTGCTTCGCTGCCTGTAAACCCTAGCAGCATGATAGTAGTGTCTTCTGTGGCCCCTTCCACCTTTCACTTCCTGTTGGCCCTGTGCCCCTTGTGCCTGCAGTTGTCCTCCCAAAAGTGGCTCCCCTGGAGGCTGAATATGGACTCCTGGCCTCCTCCCCCTTCTGGCCCTCTCTTCCTCTTCAGAGCAGATGCTTCCAGTGGAGAACACAATCCCCATTCCCAGAGTAAGGGAAGGCTGCCTGAAACCGGGAAGGCTGCCTGAAACCGGGAAGGCTGCCTGAAACCTGCAAGGCCCCAAGAATGATATTTACTCCAGGGTCCTGACCTGAAGCCTGTTATTCCTGTACAAGTGGCTCTGAAGAGATTTGAAGTTCTCCTGATCATACAAGCAAGTAGCAGTAAGTTTAAAAAGTAACAGTGTAACAAATAGCACTCACGAGCCCACTCACCCCCCCCACCTAATCCCGCCCATGGATGAGGATTTTAATAATGTTGGCTACCTGCCTGCCTGTTGCGCCCGTGTGATGGTCTGAAGATCGCATGGGCCCCAAAAAATCTCAGTCTATTAATGCCTCAAGGGCCTTAAGTGGCCAGTTAATTAATGGTGGGTGCGCATCGGAGCTCATAGCACATTTGCCCACTAAAATATCGCGATGGCGCATGGTGATGTTGGGACACGCAGCCGACATCACCGTGCATCATTTTATGCGTGGGCATGTCAGGCCCACTCCTGCACACTGACTTCAGAATTCTGGCCCATGTGTATATATATTTTAACCTGTGTAAATTAATTAAATGTTTCATTTAGTTTAATATAAAACCTCTTGAGAGCTGGTGGTCTGATTCCTGAATTTAGAGTTGCATCTCAAACATAGCACTTAAAAATAGAGATTATGACAGTTGTTTAAAGTTTCCCTCTGGGATTTTTAATTAACTCAGCTTTACCAAAAGTCTCTGTCATAACAGCGTGGGAGTGACATTGTGTGTGGAGGTGCAAGTGAGTGTGTGTGCATGTGGGAGGGAGAGTGTGAGTGATTGTGTGTGTCTATGTGTGTGGGAATGAGAGAGCAAGTGAGTGTGTGTGTGGGAATGAGAATGTGAGTGATTGTGTGTGTCTATGTGTGGAGGAATGAGAGAGTGAGTGTGTGTGTATGGGAGTGAGAGAGTGATTGAGTATGCTGGAATGAGAGAGTGAGTGTGTGTGTGTGGGAGTGAGAGCATATAGGCATGAGTGAGCATGTGCGGGGAGTGATAGAGTGAGTGAGTGTGTGCGTGGGAGTGATAGAGTGACTGCGTGTGTGTGTGGGAGTGATAGAGTGGCTGAGTATGTGTGTGTGAATGAGAAAGTGAGTGAGTGTGTGTGGGAATGACTGAGTGAGTGTTAGTGTATGGGAATGAGAGTGAGAGTGGGTGTGTGAGTGAGTGTGTGTGTGGGAGTGATAGTGTGTGTGTGTAGGTGCAAGTGAGTATGTGAGAGAGTGTGTGTGTGTGTGTGTATAGGAGAGAGAGTGTGTGTATATGGGGTTGAGAGAGTGAGTGACTGTGTGTGTGTGAATGAGAGAAAGTGCATGTGTGTGGGAGTAAAAGAGTGTGTGAGTGTGTGTGTCGGAATGAGCGAGTGAGTAAGTGTGTGTCTGTGTGGGAGCGATTGAGTATGTGATTGTGGGAAAGAGTGAGTGTGTCTGTGGGAGTAAGTGTGTGATTGTGGGAGAAAGTGAGTGAGTGTGTGTGTGTGTGGTAGTGAGTAAATGTGTGTGGCTGGGAGTGAGTAAATGTGTGTGGGAGTGAGTGAGTGCTTGGGAGTGAGTGAGTGTGTGTGTGTGTGAATGAGAGAGAGCGTGAGTGTGTGCAGGAGTAAAAGAGTGAGTGAGTGTGTCGGAATGAGTGAGTGAGCATGTGTGTTGGAATGAGTGACTGAGTGACTGTGCATGGGAGTGAGAGAGTGAGTGTGTGTTTGTGTGTGTGGGAGTGAGAGTGTGTGCGCGTGGGAATGAAGGAGTGATTGTGTGTGCGTGTGGGAGTAAGAGTTTGTGTGTAGGAGTGACAGGGTGTGTGGAGCTGCAAGTGAGCATGTGTGCATGGGAGTGAGAGTGTGTATGTGGGAGTGAGAGAGAGCGTGTATGGGAGTGAGAGTGAATAATTGTGTGTGGGAATGAGAGAGTGAATGGGTGTATGTGGGAATAAAAGAGTGAGTGGGTGTGTGTGGGAATAAAAGAGAGTGAGTGGGTGTGTGTGGGAATAAAAGAGAGTGAGTGGGTGTGTGTGGGAATAAAAGAGAGTGAGTGGGTGTGTGTGGGAATAAAAGAGAGTGAGTGGGTGTGTGTGGGAATAAAAGAGAGTGAGTGGGTGTGTGTGGGAATAAAAGAGAGTGACTGGGTGTGTGTGGGAATAAAAGAGTGAGTGGGTGTGTGTGGGAATAAAAGAGAGTGAGTGGGTGTGTGTGGGAATAAAAGAGTGAGTGGGTTGGTGTGGGAATAAAAGAGTGAGTGGGTGTGTGTGGGATTAAAAGAGAGTGAGTGGGTGTGTGTGGGAATAAAAGAGAGAGTGAGCATATATGTCAGAATGAGAGAGTGAGTGTGTGTGGGTGTGGGAGTGAGAATGTATGAGTGTGTGGGGGAGTAAGAGAGTGAGTGTTTGTGTGTGTGTGGGGGGAGAGTCAGTGAGTGTGTGCGGAAGTGAGTGAGTGTGTGATTGTGGCAGTGAGAGAATGAGTATGTGGGAATGAGTGAGCAAATGTGTGTATGTGGGAATGAGTGAGTGTGTATGTGGGGCAGCGGGGAGGAATACATCTGCTCCTTCAAGAGTGAGCCAATCCTGACAGCAGCCTCCACTCAAGAAGGCTCCACCTGGCATTTCGATGTAGTTAGCTACTGGAAGTGTCTAAGGGGCAGCCACCATCACAGTAGGATGTGGCGCACTGGAGTACGCCATCAGCTCACTGGGAGAGAGTAGCACATTCTGCAGGTAAATCCCTCATACTAGCACTGAGGTGCTGCCAAATCAGTTCACTTCAAGCCTGCATTCCCCTAAAAAAACAATGTATTCTGCTTTTCAATAAATGTCCTTTCTTCCTTTGTGTTATTACAAGCCGGAGTGAATCAGGAAGTAGCCTCTAGTCATTGTGGCTCTCGCATTGCAGGTTTTTTGCTAAAACGGCACTTGCTTGAAAAATAGTGAAGATCATTGCCCTAAACTATGAGCTTTTATTTTCTACCATAACCTTTGATGTGGCACCCAATCAGATGCCTTCCGGAAATCCAAGTCTGTTAAGTCTATAGGGTCCCCTTTATCCACAGCGCATGTTAGTCCCTGAAAGAACTCCAATAAATTGGTTAAACATGATTTCCTTTTCACAAAGCCATGCTGATTCTTCCCAATTACGTTGGACTTTTCAAAGTGCCCAGCTATAGCTTCCTTATGAAAGATGTCAAGCTAACTGACCTATAGTTTCCTGTTTGAATAGAGGAGTTATATTTGCTGCTTTGCAGTCTGATGGATCCTTTTCAGAATCTAGTGAATTTTGGAAAATTAACACCAATGCATCTACTACCTCATTAGCCAAATCATTTAAGACCCTAGGATGAAGTCCATTAGGACCCGGAAACTTGTCAGCTCACAGCTCCATCAATTTGCACCATATGCTTCTTTAGTGATTATAATTTCAACAAGTTCCTCTCTCACTTCCACTTCCTGATTTACAGCTTTTAGTGAAATGTTTTTCTTAATCCTCTACAGGAAAAATATTTATTTATTTCATCCACCATTTCCTCATTATGTACTGTTAACTCCCCATTTTCACTCCCTAGAGGCCCGACACTCACTTTACTTACTCGTTTCCTATTTAAATACCTGTCCTAGGCCCAACCATTTTCAGCAGCTTCATCAAGGACCTTCCTTCCATTTTAAGGTCAGAAGTGGGGATGTTCGCTGATGATTGCACAATGTTCAGCACCGTTCACGACTCCTCAGATGCTGAAGCAGTCCATGTCTAAATGCAGCAAGACCTGGACAATATCAATGATTGGGCTGACAAGTGGGAAGTAACATTCACGGCACACAAGTGCCAGGCAATGACCATTTCCAACAAAAGAGAATCTAACCATTCTCCCTTGACTTTCAATGGCATTACCATCACTGAATTCCCCACTATCATCATCCTGTATTGACCAAAAACTGAACTGGACTAGCCATGTAAATACTGTGGCTATAAGAGCAGGTCAGAGGCAAGGAATCCAGTGGCAAGTAGCTCACCTCCTGAATCCCCAAAGCCTGCCCAACATCTTCAAGGCACAAGTCAGGAATGTGATGAAATACTCTCCACTTGCCTGGATGAGTGCAGCTCCAACAACATTCAAGAAGCTTGACACCATCCAGGACAAAACTGCCCACTTGATTGGCATGATATCCACAAACTTTCACTCCCTCCACCATCGATGCACAGTAGCAGCAGTGCGTACCATCTACAAGATGCACTGCAGCAACTCACCAAGGCTCCTTAGACAGCACCTTCCAAACCCACGTCCACTACCATCTAGGAGTACAAGGGTAGCAGATACTTGGGAACACCACCACTTGGAAGTTCCCCTCCAAGCTACTCATCATCCTGACTTGGAAATATATTGCTGTTACTTCACTGTCACTGGGTCAAAGTCCTGGAACTCCCTCCCAAACAGCACTGTGGGCGTGCCTATACCACATGCATTGTAGTGGTTCAAGAAGGCGGCTCACCACCACTTTCTCAAGGGCAATTAGGGATGGGCAATAAATGCTGGCCCAGCCAGCAATGCTCACATCCTATGAATGAATGGAAAAAAGGATGCAGCATCTGTGACTAACTAAGGAAGTTGAAGATGGTATCAAAATGAAAGAAATGGTGCAAAGATTCATAATAGTGAAGTAGATTGGGAAAGTTTTTGAAACCAGCAAAGGATGACTAATAAAAAGAACAGGAAAAAATAAGAGTATGAGAGAAAGCTCGCAAGAAATATAAAAATAGACAGTAAAAGCTTCTACAAGTATATAAAAAGGAAAAGAGTAGCAGGGTCATGAGGACTCGAAACGTCAACTCTTTTCTTCTCCGCCGATGCTGCCAGACCTGCTGAGTTTTTCCAGGTAATTCTGTTTTTGTTTTGGATTTCCAGCTTCCGCAGTTTTTTGTTTTTATTTTTAGCATCTGCATTTGTCACTTTGAAAGAATATTTTGCATCTGTCTTCACAGCTGAAGACATAGAAAACACCCCAAGAATAGTAGGAAATCAAGAAGCCAAAGGGAGGGGGGAACTTAATACTTCTTCTTAGGATTGTGATTGTTCTGAGAAAACTAATAGGACTAAAGGCTGACACAACCTTTGGACCTGATGGTTTGCATGCAAGGGTCTTAAAAGAAGTGGCTGCAGAGATATAGGATGCATTGGTTGTCATCTTCCAAGATTCCCTTGATTCTGGAAATGTTACAGCGGATTGGAAAACTGCAAATGTGACACCTCTATTCCAGAAAGAAGGGAGACAGAAAGCAGAAAACTATAGGCCACGTCCAAAGTATGCAGATTAAACTGGTAAGAGCAGGTTTGAACTTTGTGCATTGTTTTAGATAACCTTTGGATATGGTCCCAGGACAATTTTGGGTAAAGTCAGGAGTGCTTTGGAATTGTTAAAAGTAGGCATAGATGTGCATGAATAGTGCATAAACTCATTACTGTCAAGCCCACTGGACCTGTCAACTGGTGTGTCAAAATCAACTGCCAAAACTGTCAACAATGTGTCAAGAAGACCTATCAAAAGGACTTGTCAAATGTCAAGGGGACCTGTCAAGGCATTTAAAAGCCCTGCCCTTTAAATCTTTGAAAAAAATGTCTGGAGTGTTTTAAAAAAATCTTTGCTTGCTATTTCACTCTGTTGATATGAGGGCTTCCATTACGGGATTATAGCTGCATGCGTGATTTCACAACCATCCATTATCACAGGCGGGTGCCTAACATTTCACAGTTTGAGTGATAGCTACAAGTGGTTATAGAGTCTTTGATGTGAGACCATGAATTCCA
Source organism: Carcharodon carcharias (assembly GCF_017639515.1). Taxonomy (NCBI): domain Eukaryota; kingdom Metazoa; phylum Chordata; class Chondrichthyes; order Lamniformes; family Lamnidae; genus Carcharodon; species Carcharodon carcharias. The sequence goes on from NC_054470.1 coordinate 14,632,841, forward strand.
ATGCTTGTTATAAGGGATTATGCACTTGAATGAAATGTTTGTTGTTATAAGGCTTTATTTAGTTGAAGGAATGTAAATGTAGTAAATGGGTTTTTAATGAATGAAAGTTTTTCAATGTAGTGAAATCTGCAGTGGATGCTTAGAATTTTTATCTCATCTCTGCATGTGCCTTGAGTGCTGCCTGTGATGGATACTAGGTGTGTTGGCATGTTTGGTGTGGGGCAAAGGGTGGTGGGTAGGGGGCATGGGTTGGCTTGAGTTGGCAGAGAGGCTAGAAAGGGCATTGGGGTTGGGGCGGTGGGGCATAGGTTGGCACGGGAGGTATGTGGGGCCATGGGGTTGGGTGGAGGGGCATACCTTGGCATGGAGGGTGATAGACCAAAAGGGGTTGCTTGAGGGGCATAGCATAGCGGGGGCTATTAGGGATCACAATGGGTGGGATTAGGGGATGCAGACTGCATTATAAAGTCAGGGCAGACAACCCTGTGCGCTGAGCAGAAGGCCTGCCCCAGAGAGGCATCACTGTGTCCAAAGTTTACAAATAAAGAATAAAACATGAAACATGCCTCCAGCCCTCAGCCATTCCTCATGTCCCATCTATGCCAACCCATGTCACCCCATGGCCCTTCATTCCCCCCATGCCAAGTGTTCTGACACAGCAGCTTTTAAAGGCTGAGTTACTTAAAATCCCAGAAGGAAACTTAAACAACTGTCATAACCTATATTTTCAATTGGTATGTTTTATGTTGCTGCTCTATATTCAGGAATTAGACCACCAGTTCTCGAGAGGTTTTTATATCAAACTAAATGAGATATTTATTAATTTACAACAAATTTACACGACTACAAATTACTACTATCATAACTTTTAACAAATTCCCAAGTTAATCTCCATTAAGGCAACAACAACCCATAGACTTTCAATAGACAAAGCATTTTCACCGTACAAATTCAAAATTAGGTTCCTTTCAATTTGGTTCCTTTGCAGACAATTGTAGGCTTGCAGGCTTTGATCTTACATGTTTCTGCCCTGTACACACAAACTCCCCTCAGGTTTATATTCAGTACTTCGCTTTGAAAATTTTCATTGTATCACCAGGCCCTTTAAACTCTACCACTTCTAACAATAAAACCCCTTGCATAGTTCCAATTTTATTAGTAATATAAACATTGCTTGGTCTCTCCTAGTTAGGTGCAAGATTTCACTCCCACTCTTGAATGCAAAAAGCACCTCTACCTCTGTTTACATCTCAAAACTACTATACATCAAAGCACCCAGACTAGCTGGCTTTAATCCAATTAAGACACACCCACAGACTAAACATGAATTTAAAAAAAATAATTTCCAATAACATTATATACATTGGTAGCTTCACAACACAAGCCATGGCCTCCCGCACAACCACTATGGACTCTGCTTGCCAACCAATTAGCACTCTCCTGTCATACAGTATAAATTGTTTTCCCCTTACATTGGTATTCTTGTGAAGTGTCCTGATGAAAAGCTTTGACATGACTCTTTTTTCAGCAATAATGCATAAACTAAATAGACAATAATCATACAACCCATTACAAGTGAGTGAGGTTTACCAGGCCCAGAGGTTGAAAAGATGGGTGATACAGAGTGACTGTTGGTCTCTGCAGCCGATTGCTGGTAGTGCTAGCTCCTCCTTCTTAACCAAAGGATTAGGAAGTTCTGCAGTCATTTTCTGTCTGACAAGGGCTTCCTTTCAGAGCACCCAGTTATATGCTTTATTTCTAGGTACTGGTGCTTACTCCATATTAATCACTTGTTCGATCCCATCTGCCCTATTACCAAAGGCAGGTATTCACGGTAAACCCTGTTCATCACTTTACCTCAAAGTCATCTTTCAGTTTATCTCATGCTGGTTGCCACTTGTTAACTCCTGCCGGACAATTATCACGATAAGATGGTAGAAAGCTCTGTTCTGTCAGCTCAGGAATGTTAACATGGAAACCTGTACCACAAGACCTAGACATGAGACTCCTGAGAGCACCATTCTCCTCAGTGATTATGTTTGTTTACTTCTTTTCCTGGCTGCTCAGAATTGTTTTTTTCTGAAGAGAGAGAAGGAAACAGAAACAACCTTCTGCTAGGGGCTCACAATTCTATGCCTGCTCATTTTATAAGATCCTTAAACTACCATTTCTTACAAGTCAGATAATTTAGCAACAGTGGAGGAGTTTGGTGGGGTCGTGGTGAAGTTGAGCTGGGTGTCGTCAGCGTACATGTGAAAACTCCAAGAGAGCACAACAGGAGATAGAATAGAATCTAGAAAAATCTGGGTTCAGAGCTAGGGCAGTGGGGTGCATTGAGGGAAATTTGGCCCTCTGGGGTAATGAGGGAAGATGCAGGGACAGCTGAATGGATTTTCTCAATCTTCGTGACCAAAATGTCCGTGAGTTCATTGCACTGGTTATTAAAGGTGAAGGAGGGAGAGGAGGATGGTTTAGCAAGCTAGTTTGTAAGACGAGAAGCTGGGAATTATGTTTGCTTTCCAGGATGATCTTTGGACAATGAGCAGTTTTAGCAATGGACAGTAGGACCCAATAGTGCTTTATGTGGTATGACTGGATCTGGTAGTAGATCAAGTTAAACCAAGTTTCTGTCATAGGTATTCAAATCTGTCTCCATTGAACTAAAGAAAGTGGAATTGAGGGGTATATATATATACATATATCTATATATAAATAAAAAAGTCTTACTTCCATCTGCAGCTGCCCTGGAACAAACTATCGCACAATTCGCTTACAACTGCACTTTCAAAATCCCAACTATCTGGCCTTTGGCCATCCATTAGTCACAGCATTTCTGCAGCTACTGATTTGCTCCATTGCACCAACACCTCAATATTTGATGCCCTAGTCTCCAGTGAAACCATTCCTTTACCCTGAATGCTCCCCCGGTATGCCATCATCCCCTGTCCCTTAAGTCCAATGGATGAAGACTTGACATGATATGGTGGCTGATTGGTTTAGCCATCCACTGCCAGGTCTGGTTGGAGCATCTAAAACATTATCGGGCCTTGCTCTTATCGTCTAAAACTAACTATTGCAGGATCAGCGTGGAATGTAATTATATCCCTCAGCTTTTTTTCTCTACTCCAAACAGTCTTCTTCAATCCCTCTCCCCATCTCCTCCACTCTCACTTCCAACAAGAAATGCAAGAAACTTGTGGACGACTTTGTCACTAAGATTGAGGCCATCTGATTAGCTGCCTCTGCTGTGTCCCTCCCTTCCACCAGCCCGCTGGGCCAAACTTGCTCTAAAGTTTCCCGCTGCCCTAGTCCTGAATGTTCCTCTTTCAGTAGTTTCTCTGTTATCTCTCCTCATAGCCTCTCCAAGTTCACCTTGTCCATGAGCTCCTACTCCCAAGATCCTATTCCCACTAAACTTTTGGCCACCCAACTTCCTCTCCTGGTCCCCGTGTTATCTGATATTGTTAATGGTTCTTTCTCTCTATGTGTTGTCCCTCTTGCCTTGAAATTTTCCATTCATCACCCCTCTCAATTCAATTGAAAGCTATACGCCTGGAATGCTGCTTTCCACAGCAACCATTGAAGTGATTAAAAGTAGCGACTGTTACAATTACACATCACAGTACATCTGTTTACTTGGAGTAAAGTCATGCTTTATTCTAAGGTATCAGCTATGTCTCCATGTAGTACTTGCCTCTGAGTTTGTGGTTCAAGCTCCACTCCAGAGACTTGAGCCTATAATTTAGGCTGACACTTCAGTCCAGAACTCAGTTAGCACTACGCTGTTGGATAAGTTGTTAAACCAAAGCCCCATCTGCTTTATGGGGTGGAGAGATGAATAGGAGAGTTCTTCCAGTGATCAATACTTACCTTGCAACTAATCACTAAAACTGATTAATAAAAGCAAAACCTGCAGACGGTGGAAATCTGAAATAAAAACATTAAGTGCTGGAAAAATACAGCCAGTCTGACAGTATCTGTGGGGAGAGAAACAGGGTTAATGTTTTGAATCCAGAATGACTCTTCTTCGAAACTAAAACAGATTATTTGGTTATTTATCTCATTGCTGGGTGTGGGATAATGCTGTGCTTCTCTATATTACAACAGGGATTACACTTCCAAAGCAGTTTGGGACATCCTGAGGTAATGGAAAATGCTAAATTAAAGATCCTATTTTGCTGAACCCAACTTTAATGTCCCATTACTGATGATACAACTCTCTCAAGCTCTTGGTATTCTTTTGTTTCAGTGGCTCAAATTTGGAACTTCTGGAAAGAATAGAAAAAACACTTCCAATCAGCAATCATCTGGAAGAGGTGATCTTGATCATCATATAAAAGCAACTGATGTGAAGTCTTCACACAAAATGGTGAACAACCCCAATGGCCCGCTGAACCATAATTCACATTTTAAGTGTAAAAGAAAAGACTTGTATTTACATACGATCCCAGGGCATCCCAAAGCGTTTTACAGCAAATGAGGTACTTTTTGAAATGTAGTCACTTTGGTAATACAGGAAATGCAGCAGCCAATTTGTGCACAAGAAGCTCCCACAAACAGCAACGTGATAACATTCAGATAATCTGCTTTTGTGATGCGGATTGAGGAATAAGGATTGGCTTCTGCTCTTCTTCAAAATGCCTTTGGATCATTTACACGCACCTGATAGAGCAGATAAGGTCTCAATTTAATATCACATCTGAATGATGGACCTCTGACTGCACAGCAGTCCCTCGGTACTGCACTGGAGTATCAACCTACACTTTTGTCCTCAGGACCTGTAGTGGGTCTTGAACCTACAACCTTCAGACTCAGCAGTAACACTGCTACCAACTGAGCCAAGGCTGACACACCTATGTGGTGGAAGATCAATGTACAGAGCTGCAAAAATTAAGTTGATTGCCATCCTTCAATGCAGAATAATGCTGCAATATAGGTTCCTCACTTTTTCTTACTTATCTTCTGTTTCCTGTCTTTCCCCTTTCAATATTTCTACTTCTAACTTCACAATCTTTGTAATTGTTGCATGAGTGCTTTCTCTGCTTCAGAACGTACAATAAAATACAGTACCTAAGAATGCTATGGGACCAGGGCTTATGCAGCATCCACAGCACAAATAAAAGCCTTCTGTTAACCCTTCTATTAAAATAATAGGGCTTCATTTGCATTCTCTTGCTAAAGAAAATGCAAAGGAACAAGGAAGACATGAAAGTTGAGTTTCGAGGATTATAATGTTTATGACTTTACGACAGTGTCCATAATTACATGAACTGAAGCCTATTATCTCCATCTCTGCTGTATATTGGTTAAAATAGCTCAGATCTAACAATTAAGTCCAAGATTTATGGGATGGTACACGGAATGCTTCCCAAATCCTTCGCTACCTCAGAAAGTAGGGAAGGGTACAAAGTAAGAGGTCAGGCAGCACCCAGTGACAGATGGCTCAAGATCAGAGATAGTTGGGAACTTACCACTCAGTTCTCATTTTGTAGAACCGCTAAAAAAAGATAGAATGGGAGAAATAAGGAAGAAGAAATTGGTACGTTACTTTCTCTAAAAAAAGGTAATTAAAATAAGCAGCAGCATGGATGCTGGAACAAAGACAAAGCAAATTGTTATATTTCAATTCAAGGCTCAGAATCAATGTGGAAACTTGGCAACTACTTTAGCCTACAGTATCAATTTTTCACTTCAAAGGTATATTGACAATCCTGAAGGGCAGCATTTCCAACAGCCCTCGGGTACTCAACTATCACTCTAAATCATGGGCCCCAGATCTCGTTAAGAACGTAGGTTTGTGCCCATACTTGACTCAAAGGGACACGGGGAGTGCCAGCTGATACCTGAAGCAGTGTAAAGGATTTGCCTTCTCTGGGCAATCAATTCATTATCTTGTATCTCTTGCTTCGCTGCTTGCTCGGTTGTTGGATACAAATACTCTCCTGGTAGCGGCTGGGTCGCCTTCCTGCTGCTTCGCTGCTGTCTGGTGCCTATTGCTACTCTGTGTCGGGCTCAACCCTTTTGACTGATGCTTTTCAAACTGAACCCAGATGTGTGCCCGCAGAGGCGAGGCCAGGGAGGTTCCCACGGCGGGGCGGGCGAGTGGTCGGCATTCGAGACAGAGCCTCAGCCCCGGGATGGAACTCGGCCAGGATATTGCAACATTCCGATGCCGGGATCACGTGAACGCGGGCAGACGCTCACGTGACTCTCCCTTACAAATGGCTCTTGGGCCGCTGCTGAGTTGTGAACTGTGTTGATCCAGGCGGGACGAAGCTTCCCTACCACCCACCCCTCCCGGAGGTGACACAGCGGCTACGCTCTTTGAAAGGAAAGTGGTAATCGAGGCATTTTTGTCTGGGTCCCTCTGCACCATGCACCATATGATAGAAGTGGCCATTCCATCCTTCAGATACGAGGAGAGCGATCTGGAGAGAGGGTACACGGTAAGGACAGCCGGTTCTGGAGCGCCCTTTCTGTTTTATTTTTAAGGCCTCCGCATAGTTATCCACACCACTCAAAAAAGAAAACTGGCAACGGGCTGGTGGGGGGTGGGGGGGCACCCCGGGCACCCCCTCTTCATGTTTTCGTACCTCACCCTGTACGTACGTGTAACTCATTCACACACACACACACACACACACACACACACACTTCTGCCAATAGGCATGCAAATCTAGAGCGGACCCAAGGGAGGATGATGATGATTTGGATTTGTCAGAGCTGCAAAGCATTTGCAACGAGTTCTGTATCTTTCACTTTTTTTTAACCGATTATATAAACCAATACAATTGCTTTCTGTTAGTTTTTGCAGCAGTCCTTCCTATGGTGGGGGTGTTTGGGGGGGGGGGGAGCGGTGTAGAGATGCTATGGTGGGGGGTGGGTGGGGGGTGGGTAGAGATGCTATGGTTGGGGGTGGGGGTGGGGGGTAGAGATGCTAGGTTTGCCACATTCTTGACTCTAGATTTTGACTTGAGGTACTTTAGCCTTGTTCTGATCTATAGATCATGGGGTGATTTCAGGACGTTGCAGGGAAAAGTGACCACGGTTTTGCCAATTTAGGTTGGGAATGCTCAGATAAAAGCAAAATACTGTAGGTGCTGGAAATCTAGAACAAAAACAAAAATACCTGGGAAAAACTCAGCAGGCCTGACAGCAATGTGGAGAGGGATACAGTTAACATTTCAAGTCCGAATGACTCTTCATCAGAACTAAGGAAAAGTAGAAAAGAAGTGAAATATAAGCTGGTTTGAGGTGTGGGGGTGGGGGGGGGGGGGGGGACAGATAGAACTGGATAGAGGGCCAGTGATAGGAATTGCCATTTTGGCAAACTCCACCTATCACTGGCCCTCTATCCAGCTCTACCTGTCCCACACCCCTCTTTTAAACCAGCTTATATTTCACCTCTTTTCTACTTTTCCTTAGTTCTGATGAGTCATTCGGACTCGAAACGTTAGCTGTATCCCTCTCCCGCAGATGCTGTCAGACCTGCTGAGTTTTTCCAGGTATTTTTGTTTTTGTTCTAGATTGGAAATGTCATCCCCTCTGTATATGTACAGGTCAAACCTCAATGAAATCAATAGGCCACTATCAAAGTTTCAGTTTACTTCTATTGCAAATGTTGAGTACCTACCTGCACTTTCTCATTTTCTCCCTATTCAGAATCTGAACGTAACATTCACTATGTTAGACATGATACATAGTATGCAGTTATATATTTTACAAGTTTAAGTAAGTTCTTAAGCTTGGTGAGGCAGTTAATTCAAAGCAGATCAACTGTTTTATTTTGGGGAGGAAGGCAGCATAATGAGTAGAATACATATTCCAAAGAGCCAGTATTATCACTAGGATTCTCAGGTGAATGAGATGAAGAATTTGCATTCCATACCATTTGAACTCTAGAACATATCTAGCAATATAATTATCTATTCGCTTTTCCAAATATGAGATGTAATTGAAAAGTATAATTGGAGTTGTTTAATTTAGGATGAAGTACTGGTAGTTACAAATCTGTAACTGGTGATGAATTTGGAACATCATGTTAGAGATATACAGTGCAAAATTAAAGTATATTCCATTAGTTGGAGTTTTTTATATATAGATATTGCTGCCAAATGTCCTTCCTTTTTCAAAGTGTGTTTGTGTGTGTTTTAGCTGAGAGTTTTCCAGAATTTGAAGTTGTGAAGTTTAATGTCCCTCCCAAATAATTAGTCATATCTTTATTTAGTTGATTAATGAATATAAAGTTTAAAGAATGTTCTCTAACATGTGACCATCCTCATAATTGATTTCAGATTTATGGGACAACAAAATCAGTTCAAATGGTATGTGTGGTTACTGAGGTGGGACATTGTGGTGAATTAAATAAATGCCCCTTTTTCTACAGGTGGAGTTACAAACCTTGTACAACAGTAGCTTAATTCTATCAGCTCCAATTGTAATCATTTTTTTCTGCAAGATGTCCATAATAGAAGGCGCTATGAAATGTGTAAGGTACAGATTGAACATGATCTGATTAGTGCAATAGGCTTGAGGGGCTGAGTGGTCTGCTCCCATTATGTTCTTATGTAATATTTCCCAGTAGACTACAGTAAATAAATCCGAACGACATTTCAGTTCACATTACATGATTCAACTACAAAAGCTTGTTTTCCCCATCAGTGTTTACTATATGTTAAGGGGAATCCAAATGTCTAAGAGAAGGGGGAATGGTGCCAAAAAGGGGATTTACCTTTTGAAGGCGGAGGGCATTGCTGAGGCATTAAATGAATCTTCTGCATCTGCCTTTATTAAAGAAGAAGATGCTGCCCAAATCATGGTGAAAGAGGAGGCAGCTGGGATACCGAATGGGCTAAAAATTGATAAAGGATGTATTAAAAAGGTTATCTGTACTTAAGGCTGAAAAGTCACCTGGAACAGAAGGGATGCATCCGAGGATACTGAGAGAAGTAAGGGAAAACAACTGGGAGACAGTTGCTGACATCCGTGACCTCTGGAGATTGACTGCTTGGAAGGCCGTTGGAAGAGGCAAGCAGAAATGGCAAGCTCAGCTGGCTGTGAAGAATGCCCAGTAAAAAGAGGCCAGAAAATTATGCACCTTCTCAACCCACTGTCTTCCTCTGCAGCAAATGAGGCAGAGACTGCCATGCCAGAGTGTGGCTCCTGAGCTACACCAGGTGATGCTCAAAACAGTTGACTACAATGGCGCAAACCATCGAGACGGAAGGCTGCCACAGGAAGGGAGGAGATTGTGGAAGGGCTGGCCATAATCTCCCAAACCTCCTTAGATAAGTGAGTGGTGCCAGAGGACTTTGGAATTGCAGATGTTACACTTTATGTTCAGAAAAGGGTGTAAGGATAAACCCAGCAACTACAGGCCAGTCAGTTTAACTGTGGTGTGGGAGAGCTTTTGGAAACAATAATGCAGGACACAATTAACCGTCATTTGGACAAGCGTGGATTAATTAAGGAATGCCAACATGGATTTGTTAAAGGTGAATAATGTTTAGCTAACTTGATTTGAGTTTTTTTAAGGTGATGTAGAGCTGTTGAGGGTAATGCAGTTGATGTGTACATGGACTTTCAAAAGATACTTGATAAAGGTCTCCATAACAGGCTTGCCAGCAAAAGTGAAGCTAACGGAATAAAAGGGAAAGAAGCTGCATGGATACAAAGTTGGCTGAGTGACAGGAAACAAAGAACAATGGTGATCCGTTGTTTTTTTTTCCCGACTGGAATGTATACAGTGGGGTTCCCCAGGGGTCAGCACTAGAACCCCAGGCTTTCCTTGATCTATGTTAATGACCTAGACATGGGTATGCGTGGCACAATCTCAATTCTTTTCTGTGACACACAACTTGAAGTATTGTGAACTGTGAGGAGAATAGTGATTGGACTTTGAGGTTGAATTGACAGATCTGGCAGATAACTTTTAATGCAGGAAGGTGTGACGTGAACGTTTTGGTAGGAAGAACAAGGAAAGACAATGTAAAATAAAGGGTATATTTTTAAAGGGGGTGCTGGAGCAAGGAAACCTGGAGCTATATGTACACAAGTCCTTCAAGATGGCAGCGCAAGTTGAGAAAATGGTTAAAAAGACGATGGGATCCTGGGTTTTATAAAAGACCTAAGAGTGCAAAAGCAAATATGTTTTGAACTCCGCTTGATATTGTGTCCAAGTTTGGGCGCTACACTTTAGGAAGGATGGGAAAGCTTTAGTGGTGGGGGGCAGAAAAAATTTACGAGAACAGGTCCAGTGATAATGAGCTTCAGTTACGTTGAGAGATTGAAGAAACGGGGTTACTCTCCTTCAGTGAGGTGACAATTGAAAGGAGGTTGGTAGATGTCTTTTAAAACTGAGGGGGTCTGGAAAGAGTAGATAGGGAGAAACAGTTCCCATTGGTGGAAGGGCCGAGAACCAGAGGACATTGATTTCCGGTGATTGACAAAAGAAGCAATGGCGACATGAAGGAGAACTTATTTATGCAGCGAGTGGTTATGATTTGGAATGCACTGCCTGAGAGTTTGATAGAGGGAGATTCAATTGTGGCTTTCAGGCGCTTTTTCCAATTCCCTTTTGAAGAGAGAATTTGCAAGGCTACTGGAAATGTTTGCGGGAATAGGACTGGCTGATTTGCTCTTGTAGGGAATCAGCACAGACACAGCAGGCTGATGGACTCTTTCTGTGCTGTAATCATTCTATGCTTGTAGAATTATAGAATCAAACATAGAATACAACTACCAACAAAAATCCAATTCCCAGATATGCAAGTATGTAGGCATTAATATATCCAGGGATTTGTTTTGGCCTCCCTAACACACAGAGTAATATAAATACTCAAAGATAGCAGAGCATAGTTTGAAAACAACTGAAGGTCATAGGCTCGCTCCCAGTCAGACTGTTTTCCACACATGTGGTTCACAATAGTTAAATGTAAAGTAGTACATTTTTTGGTTAAAAGAACAGAGAAGACATATAATCAAACTAAGAATCTTCAGTGGGGCCAGAGTGAGAAATGTACCTGTTGATTGTTCAAAGCATGATCGTACCAGGATAAAGAGTGTATATTTATGCTGACACTGCATGAGTTGGAGTAAGGAAAGTTTTTAAGGGGAGAATCTAATTGAGCTGTGCAAAATTTTTTGCGAAGGTGTGAGATGGTCAGCACTAAATCCACAAAAAAAAATGAGGAATAAAAGCAGTAGTAGTCCATGCGAGCTTGCTCGTATGAGCCAAGTGGACTGTTGCTGTGCTGTATATCCTATGAATTCATCGCTGATCTTTGACATCAATTCCACTTCCCTGTCCCATAGCCAGATCACTTGCTTCCCTTAGAGTTCAAAAATCTATCTTGACTTTGAATATTTTCAATGACTGGGCATCTAAAGCCCTCCTGGGGTGGATAATTGCTAAGATTCATAACCCTCAAGAAATTCCACCTCATCTCAGTTTTAAGTGATGTGCCTTTTTATATTGAGACTGAACCCTGGTTCTAGAGTCTCAAGCCAGGAGAAATAACTTCTTAGCATTTTCCTGTCAAGCCTGCACTGTCCTATGCTTCAATGAGTTGACCTCTGTCTCATTTCGAGTGAATAAAGACCCAATCTACTGAACCTCATCATTGTACAACACTTTCATCCCAGGAATCTAGTGAACCTTCACTACATCCCCTCTAAGTCAAGTATATCCTTCCTTAAATAAGGAAACCTAAACAATGCAGTTTTGGTGAGTACTCCAGTACCAAAGCCCTTTGCAATTAATTTTTTTAAAGTTCCCTTATGGGATTTGGGCTTTGCTGGCTAGGCCAGCATTTATTGCGCATCCCTAGTTGCCCTTGAGAAGGTGGTGGTGAGCTGCCTTCTTGAACTGCTGCAGTCCATGTGGTGTAGGTACACTCAGTGCTGTTAGGGAGGGAGTTCCAAGATTTTGACCCAGCGACAATGAAGGAAAAGTGATATATTTCCAAGTCAGGATGGTGTGTGGCTTGGAGGGGAACTTCCAGGTGGTGGTGTTCTCATGTATCTGCTGCCCTTGTGCTTTTAGATGGTAGTGGTTGTGGGTTTGGAAGGTGCTGTCTAAGGAGCCTCGGTGAGTTGCTGCAGTGCATCTTGTAGATGGTACACACTGCCACTCTGCATCAGTGGTGGAGGGAGTGAATGTTTGTGAAAGGGGTGCCAATCAAGTGGGCTGCTTTGTCCTGGATGGTGTCAAGCTTCTTGAGTGTTGTTGGAGCTGCACTCATCCAGGAAAGTGGAGGGTCCATCACACCCCTGACTTGTGCCTTGTAATGGGGGGCAGGCTTTGGGGAGTCAGGAGGTGAGTTACTCGCCAGAGGATTCCTAGCTTCTGACCTGCTCTTATAGCCACAGTATTTTTATGGCTAATCCAGTTTAGTTTCTGGTCAATGGTAACCACCCCCCAGAATGTTGACAGTGGGAGGATTTGGTGATGGTAATGCCAATGAATGTCAAAGGGTGATGGTTAGATTCTCTCTTGTTGGAGATGATCATTGCCTGGCATTTGTGTGGTGCGAAGGTTACTTGCCACTTGTCTGGACATTGCCTGGGTCTTGCTGCATTTGGACATGGACTTCATTGTGGCTGGAGTTGATGTTGAGGACTCCTGACTATGTCATTGTGGCCCTGCCTCTGCTAGGATGGTGATGGTGGTGCCTGGGACATGATCTGAGAGGTATAATTCCGTGAGAATGACTATGTCAGGCTGTTACTTGATTTGTCTGTGAGACAGCTCTCCCAGTTTTGGCACAAGCCTCCATTTGTTAGTAAGGTGGACTTTGCAGGGTTGATTACATAAACCATAATTACCACACGGACCTTCAGCTATCTCTTTGGACTTTCCTGCCTCTTGTAAGCTGTTCTCACTTTAAATCTACTTTCTGCAGCTTTTGCCTCTTTAAACCAGAAGCTTGGAGCCTTTCTCTCGCCCCTCACTCTTAACTTTACTTAACCTTTTCCATGTTCTTGTCCTTTCTTTGACTAGAAGGTCTGCTTGGGACTTTCTCCTGCTCCACTCCCCTGGATTTTGGGGTCTTTTCTTTAGCTTGGGACTTGTTATATATTCCCTTTGCTCCAGTCTCTCCTGGCAGCTGTTTTCAAAACCAACTGAAATCAACAGCTTCCAAATCAATACTGCTGTTTCCAGTTTCTTCTGTGCCTATGGGAGGAACCTGCCTCTCTGGGCCCCTGTTGCTAGGCAACAGCCCAATTTCTCTACTCTTGTTTATTTAACTTTGCTGCAACAGTTGTAAAACTCTCCATTAGAAATGCAGGCACCTTTTTTAAAGTGAACCTAAAATTCCATTTGACCTTTTTCTTAATGGACAAACACAGAAATACAAACCAAGCTTAAACATTAAAGCTAAAACTTATTCCTAACACCCACAAATACAAGTATAACTTATTTAAACTATCTCTATTCCCCAACAATTTATGTTATAATACAACATCTCATTGTCACACTTGAGGTGACAAAACATTCCAAGTTGTCAAAATATTTTATACACTATAGTGTATAAAATTGAGGGGCATAGATAGGGTAGACAGGAAGGAACTTTTCCCCTTGGTGGAGGGATCAGTAACCAGGGGGCATGGATTTAAGGTAAGGGGCAAGAGGTTTAGAGGAGATAAGAAGAATTTTTTCACCCTGAGGGTGGTGGGAATCTGGAACTCACTGCCTGAAAGAGTGGTAGAGGCAGAAACCCTCATAATGTTTAAGGAGTATTTGGATGTGCACTTGCAAAGTCATGGCATACAAGGCTATGGGCCTGGTGCTGGAAAATGGGATTAGAATAGTTAGGTACTTGTTTGACCGGCGCAGACTCAGTGGGCTGAAGGGCCTTTTTCTGTGCTGTAGACCTCTGACTCTATGACAGGGCTGGGTTTGCTGTTGTCATTTCCAGTGCCTCGGCCGATTCTGGTGGTCTGCCCGGTTTCATTCCTTTTTCTTGACTTTTTAGTGGTTTGATACAACTGAGTGGGCATTTCAGAAGGCATTTAAGGCCCTCCATATTACTGCAGATCTGGAGTCACGAGTGGGCCAGACCAGGTGAGGATGGCAGATTCCCTTCCCTAAAAGGTATTAGTGATCCAGATGAATTTTTATGACAATCGACAATGGTCATCATTAGACTTTTAATTCCAGATTTTTTTTGATTGAATTCAAATCTGCCATGGCGGGATTCAAACCCGGGTCCCCAGTGCTTTACCCTGAGCCTCTGGATTACCAGTTCAATGGCAATATCACAATGCCACCACCTCCATTATTCTTGCACTCCCAATGTCCTCGCAATCCAGGCCAACGTGCCATTGGCATTCCTAATTGTTTGCTGTACCTGCCTGCTAACTTGGTGTTCCTTGTTCTAGTGCACCCAGGTTTCTCTGAACATCAATATTTTTCAAAACACTCTGCTTTTCTGTTCTCTCATTTCCGCACATTATATTCTATCTGCCACCTTATTGCTCACCCTCACCTTAACCTGGTATACCTCTTTGCAGCCTCTTTGTGTCCTCCTCACAGCTTACTATCCCACCTAGCTTTGTATACACTATTCCTGGTACCTTCACCTGAGTTGTTAGTTTAGATTGTAAGTAGCTGAGGCCCCAACACTGATCCTTCCGGCAGCCCACTAATAACAGCCTTCCAACTTGAAAATGACCCATTCATCCCTACTCTGTTTTCTGTCTGTGAAATAATTCTCTAGCCATGCTAATATATTAATGCTAATCACATGATTCTTTTATATGGCACTTTCTCGAATGCCTTTTAAAAATCCAAATATACTGCATCCACTGCTTCCCCTTTTATTGATCAACTTATTTGCATCTTCAAGAAATTCTAAGTTAGTCAAACATGATTTCCCTTTTATAAAACCATGCTGACTCTGCCTAATCATATTATGAATTTCTGATTGCCTTGCTAACCTCCATTTTAATAATAGATTCCAGCATTTTCCAAGTGAATGATGTCAGGCTAACAGGTCCTTTTTCTTGAATATTGTTGTTATGTTTGCTACCTTCCAATCCATGGGGACTATACTATAATCCAGGGAATTTTAAAAGATATTATCATTGCATCCGTTACCTCTGCAGCTACCTCTTTTAGAACCCTAGGGTGTATACCATTAGGTCCAAAGGATTTGTCGGCTTTTAGTTCTTTAAGTTTCTCTAATGCTTTTCCTCTACTGATATTAATTACTCTCTTACTTGTCTGTTAGTTCCCACATATTTTTGCTCTGTGTTCATCTACTGTATAAACAGATACAAAATATTTGTTTAATGTCTCTGATGTTTCCTATTCCCCATTATAATTTCTCTTACTCGAAGGGGCCATTGTTTACTTTGCCTATTGTAGAAGCTCTTAAAATCCCATTTTTATATTTCTTGCCAATTCTTTCTTATTCTATTTTTGTCATTGTTTGCTGATATCCAAAATTCTCATTCCTCTGACTTAACTCACAACATTAAAAGTCCCTTTTAGTCTAACGGTGTCCTTACCTTTAGTCAGTCATGAATTGATTACTTTTCATGTGGAGCTTTTGTTTCTCAATGGAATGATTTTTGTTGAGAGTTTTGAGTTATTTCTTTAAATGGTTTCCACTTATCTGCCATTATGCCCTTTTTTAAAATTTTTTTTTTCCCCAGTCTACCTCATTCAACTCTTCTGTCCATACTTATGTAATTTGTTTTAAGTTTAAGACTCTTGCTTTGGATTTATGTATGCCACTGTCAGAATTTTACATTAAGTTTATCTTATCGTGATCACTCTGTGCCTTTGGTCCTTTTACATGAGATTACTAATTAACCCTATCGCATTAAACAATACAAGATCTAAAATAGCCTTAACCCTGGTTGGTTTACAATGTATTGTTCTATGAAGCCATTTCAAATGCATTCAATGAACTTGTCCTCCAGACCTGCATTGATTTGATTTATCCAATCTGTATGATGATTAAAGTTCCCTATGATTATTGCGTTAACTTTGATACAGGCTCCTCTTATTTCTTGATTAATACTCTGCAATGGCATAACTATTGTTAGAGGCCTGTGAATTATTTCCACCAGTGTTATTTTCCCCTTGTTATTATACTTACGCACACTGGTTCTACTTCCTGATCTTCCCCTGAGCCAAGATCCTTTCTCACAACTGTTCCCATGTTATCCTTTGTATTCAGGGCTGCTCCCACCCTTTTCCATTATGCCTGTCTTTTTAAAATGTTAAGCAACATGGAATGTTTAGTTCCCAGAATAAGGCCAATAATTTAGGATTAGTACTAAACGCATAAACAGGCAGGTTAGAAGATTTTCTTCACGCAAGGGTTTTGTAGCAAGTGGTTACTAAAATTGAGTCATGTGTGGTATTTAAGAGGCAATTGGTTAAATGATTAGAGCCAAAAATATTAAATGGTACCAGAAAACTGCAGGGCAGTGAGATTAAATAGATGGCTGTGATGTGGACTGAACACTCACACAGGTAAGATGGACCAAATGATCGAATGTGCTGAAATTTTTTGTCATAAAACGTATGGAGTAACTCGCCTCCTGACTCCCCAAAGTCTGTCCACCATCTACAAGGCACAAGTCAGGAGTGTGATGGAATACTCCCCACTTGCCTGGACGAGTGCAGCTCCAAGAACACACAAGAAGCTTAACGCCATCCAGGACAAAGCAGCCCACTTGATTGGTACCTCTTCTATAGACATTCACTCCCTCCACCATCGCTGAACAGTAGCAGCAGTGTGTATCATCTTCCATATGCACTGCAGAATCTCACCTAAGGCTCCTTAGGCAGCACCTTCCAAACCCATGACTGCTACCATTTAGAAGGACAAGGGCAGCAGATAGATGGGAACACCACCACCTGGAAGTTCCCCTCCAAGCCACTCACCATCCTGACTTGTAAATATATCACTGTTCCTTCATTGTCGCTGGGTCAAATTCCTGGAACACTCTCCCGACCAGCACTGTGGGTGTACCTACACCACAGGGACTGCAGTGGTTCAAGAAGGCAGCTCACCACCACCTTCTCAACGGCATTTGTGGATGGGCAATAAATGCTGGCCTAGCCAGTGATGCCCACATCCCGTGAATGAATTAAAAAAAAATCGCAACTAACCTATGCTGATGATGCTGCACTAGGTCACTCGCATAGAAATTCTGCTACAAAGACTCATGGATTGTGTGCTCCTCTAAGTCCTATATTTGTGACCTATATATTGTGTCTTCCATGTGTCTAACTTGTTCTCCCTGGCTATGTGTCAAGAAAACTGTGGTCATGGGACCCTTGACCACACTAAATAACATGCTGGAAATGTTGAGCAAATTCTGCTACCTGGGTGACATGGGGCCCACGGTGACTGACAGTCTGCTTCTTGATGCAGAACTCCATACAAGCATAGGGAAAGCAGCTCCCACCTTTGGCCGACTTGTGAAATGTGCATAGAACAACATCAAGCTGAATCTTAGGCCTCATTCAACCCTCATCTTGGTCCTGTCTTCACAGCACCTTGTGTGGCTGTAAAACATGGATGACTTGCAGCTATTGAGAAAAGAAACACGACCATTTCCTTCTTTGCTGTTTGCGGCACGTTCTGGGCATCTCATTGAAGAACAAATTCATGAGCATGCCAGTTCTTTCATAGGCAAATCTCTGAAGTATGTTGATGCTCATTGAGCAGAGGTGACTTGCTGGCTGGGGCACATTTGAAGGTATGCAAATCTACCATCTACCATCCTAAGGATTTTCTGTATGGCAAGGCAGTTGGAGTCAGACTACAAGGCAGATGCCCAAAGCTCCACTTCAAGGATGCTTGCAAGCATGATATGAAGGTGATTGATTGTGAAGGTGATGCTTGCACCTGAGAGACATTAGCTGATGACAGTGGAAAATGTGACATCACCACCTGTAGACCAGCATGCCACCATGACTATTAGTGGCAACATCACCGTGACAACAGGCACCTAAACTGAAAACAAGTCTCAACGACACCTGATAACCACTTCATATGCAGCGTCTGCCTCTCATAGATTGGTCTCTTCAGCCAGCAGCAAAAGTGCACCGCATAAAACCACCCCATCCCCATTTGATTTGTGTGTCCTTTAAGTAGTTGGAAGGATGCTGATGACTATGAGCTAACACTAATAAAACAGATTACCTGTCCATTATTGTGGAATCTTGTTGTGCACAAATTGGCTGTTGCCTTTTCTCCAAAGGTAAATCATTGGCTGTAAAGTGATTTTGGGATGTCCTGAAGCTTAGAGTTGCTATAATCCTGTCTGTCTATGTCTGTCACTTGCACAGACATATCACCCTCTTGAGAGGATTCTGTCCCCTAGTTCTAGCCTGTCCCGTGAGACGAAACACCCTCTCAGCATCCACCCTGCCAAGTCCCCTCACGATCTCTTTTATGTTTCAATAAGATCACCTCTCATTCTTTGAAACTCCAGTGTTTACAGGCTCAACCTGTCCAACTTCCCCAAAGGATAACCCCCTCATCCCAGGAGTCCGTTGAGTGAACCTTTTCTGAACTGCTTCCAATGCAATTATGTCCTTCCTTAAATAAGGAGAACAAAAGTATACACCGTACTCCAGTATAAAAGCAAAATACAGTGGATGCTGGAAAAACTCAGCAGTTCTTGCAGTGTCTGTAGAGAGAGAGAAATGGTTGTTAATCTTTCGAGTCCAATATGACTCTTTTTCTGATCTGTTTCTTTGGAACCTCGTTCAGAAGAAGAGTCATATTGGACTCGAAACATTAACTCTGTTACTCTCTCCACAGATGCTGCCAGACCTGCTGAGTTTTTCCAGCATTGTCTGTTTTTGTCACAGTACTCTAGATGTGGTTTCGCCAAGCCCTGTACAACTGTAGCAAAACTTGCCTACTTTTATATTCCATTTTCCTTGCAATAAATGACAACATTCCATTTGTCTTCCTGGTCATTTGCTAAACCTGCATACTAACTTATTTTTTGTCTTTCATGTACCAGGACAGCCAGATCCCTCTGTACCTCAGTTCTACAATCGCTTTCCATTTAAATCATGTGCTGCTTTTTTTTTATTCTTTCTGCCAAAATGGACAAGTTCACATTTTCCCCACATTTATACTCCATCTGCCAAGTTTTTGCCCACATATTTAACCTATCTGTCCCTTTTTATGTCTTCTTCACAACTTGCTTTCTACCTCCCTTTGTGTCATCAGCAAATTTAGCTACCATATATTCAGTCCCGTCATTAAATAGGTGAGGCCACAGCACTGATCCCTGTGGCACATTGACATCTTGCCAACCTGAAATTGATCTATTTATGCCATCTCTTTTCCCTGTTAGCTAACCAATCCTCTATCCATGCTAATTTGTTACCCCCAACATCATGAGCTCTTATCTTGTGTCATAACCTTTTGATGTGGCACCTTGTCAAATGTCTTCTGGAAATCCAAGTACACCACATCCACTGATTCCCTTATGTGGCTAGTTAAGTTCAATTTCTGGTCAATGCTAATCCTCTGGGTGTTGATGGTGGGAAATTTGGTGATTGGTCATGCCATTGAATGTTGGAGCTGGTGATTGTCTTGCACTTGTGTAGTGTAAATGTTACTTGTCAGTCCAAACCTGAATGTTGTTCGCTTTTGCTGTATGTAAGCACAGGCATTGTCTGAAGTTGTGAATGGAATACCTGTGCCCTCATCAGCAAATATCCCCACTTCTGACTGTTTGAAGTAGGGAAGATCATTGATGAAGCAGCCGAAGATTATTCAATTTTACTAGGTTTGCTTGATGCCACTCTTGACCGCATGCTGCCTTAATGTCACGGGCAGTCACTCTTACCTTTGGAGTTTGGCTCTTTTGTCCATGTTTGGACTAAGGCTGCAGTGAGGTTTGGAGCTGAATTGTCCTGGTGGAATTCAAACTGAGCATCAGTGAGCAGGTTATTGGTGAGTAAATGTCACTGGAAGGTGCTGCCGATTTGATGCACTGATGATTTAGAGTAGACTGATAGGCAGTAATTGGCCGGATGGATTTCTCCCCATTTTTGTGGTCTTCCTTTTAAAACCCACCTCTTTGACTAAACCTTTAGCCACCCCATCAAATATATCTTCCTTTGGCTTGGTATCACTTTTGCCTTGCTATTAATATTCTTTGTTTAGGCAAGGCTGATTTTAATGGAATGAGTCTGGGACTATCCATTACTAAACTGGACAAATCTGTTAATTGTAAAATGACATTAGGTCAGTGGGAAATGTTCAAAAAATAATTGAATGTGATACAGAACAGATTCAAGTGGGTAGAATTCATGCTACAACCATGTAAAATGCTGATTAGACCATACCTGGAGCACTGAGCAGTTCTCGGCACCACACCTTTCAGAAAGATATATTGGTCTTTGAGAGAATGCAGTATAGATTTACTAGAATAATACCTGGACTCCAAGGGTTAAATTAGGAGGGTAGATTACACAAACAAAGGTGGTGTTCCCTAGAATTTAGAAGGTTATGATGTGATTTGATCAAAGTTTACAAGATAGTAAAGGGAACAGACAGGCTAGACAGGAACTTGTTCTCCTGGTTGGGGAGTAGAAGTCAAAGGGGCATAGTTAACAATTGACAGCTAAACTTTTCAGGAATAAAATTAAGAAGCACTTCTACATGCAGTGGTTGGTAGAAATTTGAAACTCTCTTCCAGAACCAGCAATTGATGGGTCAATTGCTAATTTAAATGAGATTGATGGAATCTTTTGTTAACCAAAGGCACTGAGGGATATGAGGCAGAAGTGGGTATATGGAGTTAGGCCCCAGATCAGTCATGATCTCGCTGAGGGGCTAACTAGACTATTACTGTTCCTGTGTCTAATTACACCTCTGTGAAATGCTTTGGAACATTTCCATATTAGAGGTGCTCTATGAATGCAAGTCTAATTTTGAGAGAGATAGGGGTTGGTAGCATAGTGGTAATGTTACAGGAGTGATGATAATCCGGAGATCTGGAGTAGTACTCCAGAGACAAGAATTCGAGTCCCATCATCATGGTAGCTGGAGGAATATAAATTTAATTAATCTGGAATAAAAATGCATAATTATTAATAACCATGAAACCACTGGATTGTTATAGAAACTCACCTGGTTAACAAATATCCTTCAGGGAAGGAAATCTGCCATCCTTACTTGATCTGGCCTGTGTGATTCCAGACGCGCAACTACGTGGTTGACTCTTAACTTCCCTCTGAAATGGCCCTAGCAAGCCACTCAATTCATGGGCAATTAGGGATGGGCTTTAAATGCTACCCTTGCCAGTACAGTAGTGTTCATCCCCCAAGAAAGAGGGGAAAAAAAATTGCAAGGACATTTTTTTTTAAAGGCAGGGATGGGGGAATCAGATCCGACAGTTTGGAACAGAAATACAGATCAATTGCGGGATGGGAATTGGTTGACCTAGAAGCATCTGAGGCAAGAGAGAAGCTTAGAGACATAGAATGTTGCACTCACAAAGATATAGGGAACAGAATGGCTTCATGATGAGAAGAGATGAGGATACATGGAAACGTTGCTAGAGAAAGATCAGCTGAGAGAATCACTTGGGGAGAGACATGCAAGTTAGAGCATTGGAAAAGAGTGAAGGACTCAAAGCAATGGCATGAAATATGTTTAGCAACGTGTCCGGGTAAGTGAATGGGTTTACTGTTTGCAACTGAGTATAAAATTGGATCAAGTACAATGGAATTGGGCCTACTGAATTAAACCTGTATTTCTGATAGTCATCATATATCTCGAGTTGTACATTTTATCAGGCAAGGCATATGGACATTAAAGTCCATAAATAGTGAGGAAGGACCTGAGGCCCTGGTCTTTGGTCCTGTGGGGAGATACTGAAAGTTTGTTGTCTCCAATCTGTTTGTATGACCTTTGCCAATTGGAACCATATCCCTGTATTTTATAATTTTGTATACTCAGGGTTGAGGCTATTTGATCAAGATAGTGACAAGATCACTCCGCATTTAGTAGATTTGTATATGCTTGCAGTTTGTGTGATTTTTTTTTTAAGATGCTTGGAATCGTAGAAATTGAAAGCACAGAAGGCAATTCACTATTTTGTATGTGATGACTGAGAAGAAGCTATCCAGCCTAATTCACTTTACATCTGTTAGCCTGTAGCTTTAGAGGTTATGGTACTTCAAAGTGCATATCTGTGTTTTTTAAATGGGCTGAGGGTTTCTGCTTCTACCACTTGTTCAGACAGAGAGTTCTAGACCCTCACCACCCTCTGGTTTAAAAAAAACTCCGCTCAACTCTCCTCTGATCATTAGAACCATAGAAAAGTTACATCACAGAAGGAGGCCATTCAGCCCATCTTGTCCATGCCAGCCTGAGGACACCCAGGTGCCCTTTCTAATCCCACCTTCCTTTACCTGGCCTATAGCCCTGCAGCTTACAGCACTTAAGGTGCAGATCCAGATACTTTTTAAAAGTGTTTAGAGTTTCTGCCTCTACCACCAACTTGGGCAGTGAATTCCAGACACCCACTTCCCTCTGTGTTAAAAAAGCTCTTTCTCATGTCCCCCCTACACCTTCTGTCACTTATCTTGAATCTATGTCCCCTGGTTCTAGAATTCTCCATCAAGGGAAACAATTTTATCCTGTCCACTCTATCTATTTCCCTCAATTTTGTACACCTCAATCAAGTCACCTCTCAGCCTTCTTTGTTCTAAGGAAAATAACCCCAACCTATCCAATCGCTCCTCGTAGCTACACTTTTCTAACCCTGGCAACACTCTTGTAAACCTCCTGTGCGCTCTCTCTAGAGCTATTACGTCCTTCCTGTAATGTGGTGACCAGAACTAAACACAATACTCCAGTTGTGGCCTCACCAGTGTTTGATACAATTTCAACATTATATCCTTACTTTTATATTCTATACCTCTGCCAGTGGAGGAGAGTATTCCATATACCTTCTTTACAACCTTGTCTACTTGAACTGCTGCCTTCAGGGACCTGTGTACTTGTACGCCAAGATCTCTCACTTCATCTATCCCGCTTAGTATATTCCCATTTATTGTGTAAGCGATGTAACTGTTTGACCTCCCTAAATGTATGACCTCATACTTCTCTATGTTAAAATCCATCCGCCCACTCCACCAAACCACCTATATCGTTTTGGAGATTATGGCTATCCTCTACACTATCCACTACTTGGCCAATCTTTGTGTCATCTGCAAGTTTCCCAATCGTACCCCCCACGTTCAAGTCCAAATCGTTAATATATAACACAAACTGCAAGAGTCCCAATACCGAGCCCTGTGGAACACCACTTGAGACAACTTTCCATTCTTACACTTTAAATCTATGCTCCCTGGTAACTGACCTCTCTGCTAACAAAAATAGGTCCTTCCTATCCACTCTATCTAGGCGCCTCTTAATTTTGTACGTCTCTGTTAAATTCCCCCACTGCTACCTTTTTTTTTCCCAAAAAAATTCCACCCCAGCCTATCCAATCTTTCCTCATAGCTAAAGTATGCCATTCCTGGCAACAGCTTTGAAAATCACCTTTTGTACTCTTTCTCATTCAATTGCTTCCTTCCTATTATGTGGTGACCAAAACTGTACACAGTACTCTAGCTGTGGCCTAATTAGTGTTTTATACAGTTCTAGTACAACTACTGTCCTCCCACTCTTGTATTCTATGCCTCGCCTAATAAAAGAAAGCACTCCCACTTGCCTTCTTAAGACATATCATTTCTGGTTAGTAGTATAATGATAAAATGATCTTTTTAATGGTTTCTAATTTTGATTATAACAGTTATCCTTGTGATTTTTGTGGACAATGCTGATTTATTTAATTTACCTTGCATTCTGTTGCTTGAAGGGCAAGAAAAGGAGATAGAGTAATGTGCACCCCACCCCACACCCATTCCAAAATGCCTGTTGCCAGGGTCTATTATAAGCAGTAAGAACTCTGGAAATGTATATTGAGGACACTCAAATTTTAGTCCAAATTTCAGTAACTTATGAATGAGATCTTGGGTTTTGGGTGGTGTTATGCCATGATATCTTAACAATTGAACTGAAATTGAGAGAAATTATGGTTACAATCAAATAACTCTGGCAGTATGTAACATTTTGAATCCTCACCATGCATCATCTACAGTAAACTTTCTGAATGAGCTTCAGCTGTCCTGCATAACATTTTTCATCTTATGAACCTATGAGACACCTTTTGTAAAAGTAACTTCTAACATCAGATTCCCCCTCTCCTGTTTTCACCTATATGTTGAGACTGAGAATATTTTGGAAAATCGTCTTTTGTTTCACTTCTAGGATCTGGTATCTTGTGAATTAATGAGCAGGGAAATTAAGTGGCTAGTCTTCAAGTAACACATAAGCACAAATCAAAAATGTTGATTACTCAGTGAAATGATCAATGACTGCTGGTGAATGTTCATTGATTCATATGGAATGGCTGTGTGAAAAGTGATCAGACAATTTTTCACCTGACTTGGCTGCCAGAGTGCTGCTTTATTGGCAGTGAGATCGTACAACTGCATCATATATCAGAAATACTTCATTTCTGCATCATAGCAGTATTCGTAATGCTGACTTACTTTTTTTTCACTAGATTTGGTTTGAATGCAGGAACTGAACGTAAACCTCATGGTAGAGGTTCTTATATGCATGTGGCATAATATGTTTGAACACCTCGAAAATTGAATACTTAAAGGATTTTTTTTTCACCAGAACTCAATTAAAATTCAAAGATTTTAGCAAATCAAATAGCTTTTTTTTTTTGAATGCTTAACATGTACTGTATGCATCCGACATTCTGAGTGAACTTCCAGCTTTCCATTGTGCAGCATTTTGCAATGCTTTAGAGGTTAATTTGTACATTTAGCTTCATTTTCCGAATGCCTTTCATTGTGCAGGGCTATTTTACCAACAAGAGAAATTTTGGGAATGACCCTCTCACATTGTGCTTCTTTTGCTGAATTGCTCCCTGTATTTGCTGGCAATTTTGAGTGACTTTTATCCAGGAGCAAAATGTGTTGTATGGCCAAATAAAGCATAGTCCTGGCAAGTTGACAGTACACAAAGATATGTAACTTTAAATGCATATTTTCTGTTGATGCAGATTTAAATTGTTCAATATAGGAGCCACTGCACAGCAAATAGAAGTGGATCATTCAGTTGCTTCCCTTCATTTTCATGGTGCTTACTGATATTATCCAAAGATACAACAGTTTCCACAATATGTTGACGACACCCAGCTATACCATTATTGACCTTTTCCACTGTAAATTACCAGACTGCTTGCCTGACATGCAGTACTGGATGAGCAGAAATTTAAATATTGGGAAGATGAAGCCATTGTCTTCAGTCCACACCATAAACTCCGCTCCCTTGTCACTGATTCTGATGTTGACAATCTTTTGTTATGGATGTATATCCAGATAAAACATAGTTAGGGTCATCTCATTCTTCCAAAGATTGTTATAACCCCCAATGTTGTAAAGTTAAACTATTTTGGTGTGAAAAGAACACATTGGCCTGGATTTTACGAGGTGTGTGGTCTCAACACCCCTGGCTTAAAAAGTAAGGAAGGAACCTGCTTTAAGGCAAGACTTCCGCCCCTTTATTGGGAGGAAGTCCCAAATCGGATGGCTGGCGGCTCTGTAGTTCAGCAGCGCTAGCCAGGAGTGGTGGTCACTGTGTGGGACTACAGGCAGCCCCACCATGATGAGGAGCCCAGGTAAGCCTGAGGTCAGGGGTTTCAATGAAGTGGATGAAGGGGCTGGATGGCGAGGTTTGAGGCTAGAGTTGGGTTAAAGGGGGTGGAGGGAATGACCTGGGTGGGTGGAGAGTGCTGCCACAAAGTTCTTCCCCCACCCAGTCCCCTTGCCTGACAATAATTGGCCACTTAAGGGCCTCATCCCACCTCCACTAGGACCGTTGTGCAGCTAATGGCTACTTGAGGGTCTCAGTGGGGCAAAGGGTAAGCTACCCAATGTTTCCCCTGCCCCTGTAAGATTTCAGAGAGGGTCAGGGACAAGCAGGTAGGCAGGGGAAGGCCACCCTCCTGGATTTTATGTGCCCCCTGGCCTTAAAACCCACTGGCTGGGGAGCACAATATCCAGCCCCTTGTTATGATTGCCCTGTGTTGCTATTACCTGGAATACTGTACACAAGACAAGAACAGACAACGCCACACAACCTCGTTAATATTTGTAAGTTTCTGGCTTTTGATAATTTTAGGTTTTCATTTTGTTTTGGCATAGTGTCATGGGTTAGATCTCTTCAGGGGATATATCTTAAGTTCACTGCAGTTTTTTTTCAGGAACTTTGAAAATGTTAACATAACTTGAACACAGTAACGATGATGTTTGTTCATGAATTGCTTACTTCATTTCCCTTGTTTCAAAGGCAGCTAATCAACCTCCCATGATGTTGCATGTGGCAAATTGAAAAATACAGTCCCTTTTTGTCTATTTCGTTGTCCATGTTATGTGGATGTTCTCTCTTGACTTTTTTTTGTTATCGAAATACTACCTTTTGCCTGTCTTGTGTTTATGGCAAGAGTATGGAATTCTGGGTCCCACTGTTGTGCTGCTGCTTTTCTCTGGAGGACTGATGGCCACATTTCTCCAATATTGTTGAAGGTGGAATAGGCTATCCTCATCTTGGGACTACTGATCCTCTGAATATTAGATGGATTTTTCTTCCAGGTTTACTTAGCAAGGTTGAAATGTTCCATTACAAGGTAGATTATAACCTTTATATTGTCATCTGCATTTCAGGGATGTTTGACCATAAGATTTGGTGAAGTGTTGTGACATCACCTTCTGAGCTGCTTTCCTTCTAATCTGAGAGAGCCAGTAAATTTTTCCTATGTTGGTTTATTAACATGGAGAGATGATATAGAAGCTGCATGAATTGCAGGTGATTTGTTTACTGTATTTTCTGATTAAGAAACTCGTGGAAGCGCAAAACGCTCTAGCGGGATGGGTATTAGTAGATCTTTCTTTTATTTTAAGAAAGGGTGAAATTAAAACACTTGATGGCCTTTAAATTCCATGGAGAAAAACTTGTAATAAAATCCATGATAGGCAGTGTTCACTCTGCCCAGAAATAACATGGCACTGCCCTTTTATAGCAACTTATGAATAGTTGAGGGGAAGGAAATAGCTCATGCCAAGTACACACCCTAATACAGGTACTTCTAATGTATTTGTTTACTCCAGTAAATACACTAGGATGGTATTTATTTCCTAAATGATCATGCTCACAATAGTGGTGGAGCCTTTTATTTTGATCTTCTGAACTAGGTCACCAAAGCATTAGAAGTAATGGAAATGGAATGAAAGAAACAATGAAGGATTGTAAGTACAGGGATAAATGCATTGTTAGTACTTGCAAGCAGCAAAACTGGTTGATTTTCAGTTCACTAAAGCTGTACAATAGCTCTCTTGTTTCTTCAGTTTTGCAAGTGAATACACGCTTCTGATTTGGGTTCCAGGGGTTTACCCCAATACAGGTTTAAAAAGAAGCATTAAAGCCAATGCATAGCATTCATACTTCCCTTTCCTCCTTCGGAAAATGTAGCTCTTTTGTCAAAAGCTGCAGTCAGTCTGGAGGAGTATAATACAGCACAAATGTCATGAAAATTGAAAGAAATAATGGAATTGCTGACTTATTTTGATGACTGAAGTGTTGAGTTTTCTCGTTGTGCTAGAGTGGGAGTGTTTTCATTTTATGGTTCATCATAAATGTTGCGGCCTTGATGATGGGAACATGAAAAATTTTGAGGGTGTTGCTGACAGGAGACAGATTCCAATCACTTTTTCTGGCATGACAGAATAATGTTTCCACACTAGTTCATTTAAAAAGCTGAACTGTGAAGAAACAATGCTGAGCCATGTTTTTATCTGCTAGGAGCTGAGAAGTTAACACTCCATTTGTCAAAGGAGTTTTTGCAATAACTTTGATAATGTTATCACATCATGAGTGAATGGTGCTTGGTCTGACCTCGGTGGTTGCTAGGATACAACAATACACTGAATAATTTATCGATTAAAATGAAATAAACCCTGAATTGTTTTCTTAATCTGCACTGCTTTGTTTTACTTATCATTCAAAAATGAACAATATTTTACCATGTTTTGGTCAAAGACAATATGACCTTGCATAATCACCAGTATCCAAAAGCCCAGATAAGAACAGGAAAATAATAGAGTACAAGGGAAACAGCTTACTGTAATTATTTGTGGCTTGTCAAGTAAAGCCCTTAGGCCCACTGATTCAAATCTAAGAAATCTGCACATTTCTGCAGATTAACCTTAGCTAACATCAGACAAATATTGCCCGTGTTCTTCGGCAGTGCTGAAATTGCATCAGTTTGTCATGCACTCCGCCTGTAGCCTCTGAACAATATTATTTGCTTGCAAATGGATACTGGTGAGAAGCCCCTAGATGCTTTCTCTGGTATCTGACTTTTGCCCTGTGATTTGTCATGTCCCTTTTTGCTATCAGTTTCCAGTAATTTTAATAGATTCTGATGGTTTGCTTGCGGGGATAGAGGAATGTAGATTGTGTCAGCTTTTGCTATATGTATTGTGCTACATCTTCAACACTGAAAGCCCAACAGATCAGAATGGAGTAGGTTCATTCAGATTGTAAAACTTGCTTTTTATGAGTTGATAGTATCCTATTTTAGTAGCATTAAAGGAACAAGTGGATGTGTAAAAAGTGAGCTTGTGTTCTTTTAGTGTGAATCTTGATGCCTTTTGAAAGGCATTTTTTGTTTTTTTTATAATTGTCTAGAGTTGTATTTATTTTAAAAACTTTTATTAGACATTGATAGAAAATGTTTGTTTTTTAAGTTATAGTGTCTCATTATTGAAAAAAGAATCAGTGAAGCATTGGAAAGATGAGAGCAATCAGTTTTCTGTACCTTGCTCAAGTTACTTATAGACTCAGACGTTTACAGCGCAGAAGGAGGCCATTCGGCCCATTGTGTCCACGCTGGTTAACAACATCTGACTACACTAATCCCATTTTCCAGCGCTTGGCCCATAGCTCTACAGCCTATGGCAGCGCAAATGAATATCTAAATACTACTTAATGTTACAGGAGTCTCTGACTCAACCACCCCCTATCAGGCAGTGAGTTTCAGATTCCCACCACCCTGTGGGTGAAAAAAATTTCTTCTCAGCTCCCTTCTTTGCCTTCTACCTATTACCTTAAATCTATGCCCCCTGGTTATTGACCTCTCTATTAATGGAAAAGTGTCTTCCTATCTATGCTCCTCATAATCTTATACACCTCTTTCAGTTCCCCTCTCAACCTTTGTTGCTCCAAGGAAAACAACCCCAGTCTATCCAATCTTTTCTCATAGCTCAGACCCTCCAGCCCAGGCAGCATCCTGGTAAATCTCCTCTACACCCTCTCCAGTGCAATCACATCCTTCCTATAATGTGGCGACCAGGACTGCACGCAGTACTCCAGTTATGGCCTAACCAGCATTTTATACAGCTCTTACTTTCTTGACCAGTCTACCATGAGGGACTTTATCAAAAGCCTTGCTAAAGTCCATATAGACCACATCAAATGCATTACTCTCATCAACAACTGACTTTCTTGACAAGTGGATGCTTTTATTTGAATTGGCAGGTGACATTCATGGGAACCCATTGCTATGACTAAGGCTTAGATTTTCATCCACGTCATCTGATGCACAAGAGGCTGGAAAATTCCCAGCCCCATGAACAGGACTACGATAAATGTCTGACCAAATGTCAGATTTTGGGGGGGTGGGTGGGTGGGATAGCAGGCTATGTTACGAATTGGGGCGTGCGACCCCGGGAGTAGTGAAGGGTTTGGTGTGGTTTGGGGTGACTCTGGTGCAGATAAAAGGCGGGTCCTCAAATTGGCCCATTTGAGAAGTTGGTTGTCCGTGGTGAAGCCCCTGCCCCTCTGAGGAGACGTCACTGACTTGTCAGGTGAGTGGAAACTTTTTGTAAATGTTGTCCAGCTACTCGCTGACGCTGGAACATCATGGGCTTTGTCGAGGGAGGGGAAAAATTGTCATTGTTGCTGCCTGTTTGGTGTACTGTACTGAAGCACTAAAAGCATGGAGTGAAATTACAAGACACAGGCATGGAGATGGCATTATCTTGCCACCACTACCTGGTACTGATATTCTGCAGTCATGTAGTTACCTGCCGTCACTCAATGGATGAATGATGAACAGTGCCATGGTCATTCTCTCATCCACTTTCCCTCTTGCCACCCATCTATCAGGATACGCCCACACTGTTGACCCCAGACCAGGTCCCTCATAGTGTGCAGCTATCAAGGTTAAACAGTTTGACTAAGAGTGAATAAAACAGTAGGGATGTCAATGGTCGTGGAGCACAGCATGCTACGCTGGAGTCACAGCCGCAACATACAAGGCACCAAGCATTTGTGCAGAGCCATTTTCTCCACCACACCTTAACAGTAATCATACATGATATGGTGAAACAGTACATGTAAGCACACAAGAGTGAATGAGAGCATTGTAATCTGAATGGCTAATGACCCTTTTGGCCTTTACATTTTTTTTTTATTGATAGAATGTCCCACACAGATGTGGGGGAGGGGATGGGTCCAGCTGCCCCACGCTTCTCTGATCAGAACCATCAAGTTTTAGTGGAAGAGGTCCAGCAGAGGAGAGAAACCCTGTACTCTACTGGCTATTTTCTCTTGCTCCCATCCCTGGGCTAGATCATCCCTTGGACATCAAGGGGAAGAAGAGATTTCCAAGGAGGCAGCATCACAACTGACTAGTCCACACTCGGTCAACTCCAATACCACCACTTTGGAGGGACGTAGTCAATGTGTAAGAGTTGCTGGCATGTGGTGAAGGACACCGCGCTAAAGTACAGGAAGAGGTCCGAGTTGGGAGATATCTGTGCACAGCCGCCAACCCCCTGGAGGAGGGAGGAAAGTCACAATGATGCTCCAGTGGGTGGGAAGGTGGAGCCTCAGGGAGTTGCCTTTTGGGGTGTAGAATTTGGATAATCAGCAGATATGTGGACACCTGGTGGAGTTCCCAGAGGTGGTGGGAGCTCTAGGACTGTGAAAGGAGGAGTCCATTACTGTTATGAACTCTGCATTGTCCCTGGGGCTGAACTGTGTCAGCTCCAAACTCAAGAGGTTGGCTACACTTGTATAGAGACACATGCAGCAGGACTCTGAGCAGCACTATGGCCAGGAATGGGTGCAAGTCTCCCTCGGTAGCCTGGATTAGTCTGCTCAGAGTATGACTGCTGACATCCACGGATACATAAGGAACTGCGTACTCTTAACAAGACGATTGCACTGTTGGCATAGTGGTTGCTGGAATGGACGATTGCTGTGCATCAGCAGCCAGCCCCATTGAGTCACCTAAAGGCCAACTCTAGGGCTGTGAATGTACCAGGAGCTTCTGAGCACCCTCATCTTCTTTCAGCTCTCCAGCCCCTCCACCTAAGTCCTTGTCTTCTCCACATGTGCCAGTGACCATAGCTGCCCACGAGGAGATGCAGAGGCTGCAGTCTGAAGGAGAGCCCCAGTGGGTGTTCATATGACGAGGCTGGTCATCATGCTGCTCATCACCACATGGACTGAGAAGCGGGCAACCTGCCCCTGCCTCCTCCAAAATAACACAGGAGGTACTTTGTAGGAGTGTACATGAACGCATGTTCTTTTCGCCTAGAGCATTAATGGATTCACTGTGATTATTCTTTCATATTGTACATGTTGCATTTGAGCACTTTTTGCACATATTTACATACATAGATAACTCAAGCATATGTATTTGTGCACGACAGAACTCCAGAATTATGAAGGGTGTTCTTTCCAGTGATAATAAAGGCAGCATGCTAAGGTTCATCTCTAGGTTAAGTCATCAGGAGCAAGGGTGTGACCAGATTTGTGGGACATTGGCGAGCTTCTTCCCTCTGGTCTATCACACAGAATCCAGTGTTCAAAGGCTCAAGCACTGAGATGCTCCTTGTATCTTTTCATTGTTCATCCAAACTTGATTTAAGGGGAGACTCAACGATTTGACTACACAAACAGATGCTGGATAGCAGATGCATCATCAGCATGCCTGCTGGATTCAAGGCATCCATCTGCATAGCAGTGTTTCACAATGAGTTAAACGTTAGCATCACAGCTCGACAGGCCATGTATGCTCCAGGTAATATTGCTCGTCTGCTGTCCCCACTACTTTGGCAGCATTTGCATTCTGGGTGGCAGAAGATGTGCTTTGTGAGGGAAGCAGATGTACATGGAAGCCTGGAATGTTGAATATGGCATCCACTCCAGAAACTGGGCCATTGGTTAGAATGGTTGGTGAGCAGGTTCTTTGAAAGGGCTGTTGCTGCACAGTTGTGGGCTCGTTCTGCACAATATGCCTTATCTGCACCTTTTGTTGGCATGTACTCTCTACCTGCTGATAGGATTGTGTAAGGTCTTAAGTCATGTCACTCTCAGCATTGTTTGCATGATTTGACTTATGCACAGGGTGGTGGCATTGGTGTTTATGTTGGTTGGGGGTGGGGTGGGGTGCAGGCTGCGAAGGACTTCTTGCTGTGCGTGCTTGTAATTTGTTGAGACTTATGGTGAGGGTTTGAGCCATTTTAATGTAACTGAGTCAAACTCATATTTGATGTTGATTCTCCCCCTTGAGGATGGGCATTCCCCTGAGTAATTGTGGCATCATTGTTAAAGGTTCTTTAGTTAGGAATTGTTCGCCACCAGGGACTGGCTGATGGCAAAAATGAGATAGGACTGAGGATGCACAGTTTTCAAACTAAGTGGTCTACCATTTGATACAGAGATGAGAAGATATTTCTTAGACGTTTGTTAGTCTATGGAATTCTCTTTGCCAAAAAGCACAGGAGACTGGGTCATTGAATATTTTAAAATAGAGTTAGATTCTTGAATGACAATGGAGTCAAAGGTTATAAGGGGTAGACAGGAAAGTAGAGTTGAGGCCTCAATCAGGTATGATCTTATCAAATGGTGGAGCAGGTTTGAGAGGCCAAATGGCCATCTGCTGCTACTGTTCCTAATTCTTGTGTGCTCTTGTAGTATTGGAAAGGGGGGACAGAGAGTGGGGGGGATTTGGTTAGAGTTGAAAGGGAAAGGCTATGACCAGGCTACTGGGTGTATTTTATATGCCTCCATATAGTGAGAGAGAGGAGTAAATCTGGATGGAAATCACAAATGTGGAAGAACTATAGAGTGGTGATATTGGGAAATTTAACCCATTCGATATTCGAACAGTAAATTGCCCAAATAGAGGGGAAGGAATTTCTGAAATGTATTCAGGAGTACTTCACTGATCAGAATGCTCTCAGTTCAATTAGGAAGGAGGCATTGTTGGGGATTGAGGTGAACCCAAGTGTCTGTGGGGGGAACAGGGCAAGAAAGATGTATTGTAAGGTTTAGATTAGTAATGAAGAAGAGCAAGGAACAATTGAAAATAGAACTTTGAAATGGGAAGTCAGCTAATTTCAATAGTATGAGTGGAGATCTAGCCAGAGTAAAATGGAACCAAAGAGTGACAGGAAAAATTTTTAATGGAACAATGGCTGATCTTTGAGGAGAGGCTTCAGTTGTAGAGAGACTTCAGTTGTAGACTAGGTATGTTCCAAGAAGAAGAAAAGATAGGGGAATTAAAGTCAGGGCTCCTTGGGTGACGAGGCATTAAAGAATATGATGAAACAAAAAAAGAGTGTATAATGTGTTGGGTGAATTCTTCAAGCAAGAGTCAGACGAAATACAGCAAGTTAAAAGGAGAAGGAAAATATGATTAGCAAAGAGGGAATGAGGTTAGAATGGCATTTAACATTTAAAGGGAACCCAAAAATCATCATCTAGCATGTAAATAGGACCTAGGTTGCCTCTTACTTTTAGAGGCATAGAGGGTGATTCCTGCTGAAGAGGTGCAGGGTAAAGCCAGAATACTTAATGAGTACCGGTGTTTACTAAGGAAGAGAAATCTGATAAAGTTTGATAGAAGCCGAGATAGTAAAGCTAATGGACGAGGTGAAAACTGATAGCCAGGATGTACTGGAAACACATGCTATGCTTGTTATTTTACCCTTTTTAAAAACTGCAGTCATCAACCCATTTCTTAAAATAAAAGCAAAATATTGCAGATGCTGGCAATCTGAAATAAAAACAGAAATTGCTGGAAAAACTCAGCAGGTCTGGCAGCACGTGTGGAGAGAGAAACAGAGTTAATGCTTCAAGTCCATATGACTTCTCTTCAGAGCTGTAGCAATGTGATGGATTTTATACTGTTTAAGAGTCGGTGGAGCAACATAGAAGGGTAGGGATAGTTGGGAGCTCAGGAGAGATTTAACAAAGGTGTCATGGACACAGGACAAAGGACAAACCTTTGTTCCGCTATTAACACATTCTACTATTTTACCTTTTTTATGCCACTATTAGCACCTTTTAGTCTTTAACATTCCCTTTCATCTTGTGTCGTGACATCTTTGTCAAATCTCTCCTGAGTTTCTGCCTTTTTATTTTGCGCCACCTACTCCACCTCCTCCTTAAAGGTATAAAATCCACTACATTTCTACTAATGGTTTTTCTTCTTGCGTCCAAACAGTCCATTTAAATAGCCCAAAACTCCATTCTTGGATTCCCTCACGCTATTATTTATATGTTGCTCGTCACAGCGTTCTCTACAAACATGGGCTAACTTGCTTCCTGCTTCTACACCTGATGTCAGACAGCCACAACAGTTCTGAAACAAAGTCCTGGAGGAGGCAGAATTTTCTCAGGCTCAGCATTGGCTAGAATAAAGTCACTCTTGAATTCTCAGCAGAAACTTTGCACTCAGGAGCCTATTCTCTCCCTTTTCCAGCTGCTTACTCAGTCTAAACTCCCAAATGCACAGACATTGTTGTCTTCAATCTGATCTGAACTTCAAACCTGACAACTGTTCTATTGCCAAGAATGCTTATTTTCACCCCCAGAGGATCACCTGCCTACAAATCTACTTCACCCACTGTTGCTAACACCCTAATGGGATTTGTGAACTGCTTAAAGTGTCATTGATGCATTTTTTTTCAAATGTCTTTCTTAATTGATTGATTTTTGTGATGTGTTGAGGCTCTAAGTTCGATTGTCAGAATTCTGCTGACACAAAATGATTAGTGTGGAATGACTTGGTTAAGGATCCTATCATTCTAATATTTAGAACGGTGCCAGTAATCTTTTCTGGAAACTGTCACAACCTTTATAATTTCAATTATTTATAATGATATGGAGTAAGAAATAGCCCTACTCATGCTGTCTTTGGTTAAGTTCAATGTGAACAGCTTTAACACTGCCCATTTTAACTGTCACCTACCTATAGGGCAATTAATTGTTTTCCAATGTAGTTTTTCTGTTAGTAATTCTCAGAGCATACAGCAATCAAAGTGTGGTGCTATTGCAGACTATTATCTGTTTCATTGTCTGACAGTTGGCACAGCAATACAGCAACATGCATTAATATAATGCCCAGTTTAGTTGGCTGTGCATGTAGTTTATAAACATTACTGCCAAAGGGCAGTCAGCAATGTGGTTAGTCAGATGCTCAGCATTTGCTTTGGGAAACTATGAGGTTTTTAATTGGGAGAGCATAGTTGGCTTTTATATGGTGAAAGTAAGTGATGAATTTGATGTGAAATGTAAGAAAGCATTATTAAATCTCAAATTGAACTTATTAGGATAGCTAGTGTAGGAGGAGTTTATTTAATTACTTGATGCTGTATGTGAGGAAGGGTAGTAATCTGATTGCAAGTAACTGTTTAACATGCAATTCTCAGACACTTGTGGATTGGGAGAAATGCTTACTTTCAGTGTTCAAAATAAGAACAGGAGTTGACCATTTGGCCCCTTGGGCCATTTCAAAAAGATCATGGCTGATCTGCTTGTGTTTTGATTTCCACATTTCCATCTACCACTGATAACCTTTTGATTCCCTTGCCTAACAAGAATCAATCTACCTCTGCCTTTAAAAAATATTCAGTGACACAGGCAGAGAGTTCCAAAGTTGCACAACCCTCTGAGAGAATAAGATTTCTCATCCCTATCCTAAAAGGCTGACCCCTTTTTTTTAAAACAGTGCCCCCTAGTTTTGGACTCAACTACAAGAGGAAACATTCTGTCTATGTCCACTTTGTTCAGGATCTTCTATACTTCAGTCAAATCACCCCTCACTCTTCTAAACTCCAGTGGAAACAAGCCCAGTCTTTCCAACCTATCCTCATAAGACAAACACTCATTTCAGACATCAATATAGTTATCCTCCTCTGAACTGCCTCCAACACGTTTACATTCTTCCTTAAATAAGAAGGAACTGCACACTGTCTCCTCAATGCCCTGTATAACTGAAGCATAACGTCCTTACTTTTATGTTCAGTTCAAGGAACAGCAGCATTTTGTGGCAGTGACATGGTGGAGTTGTACGGTGACACTTCAAGGGTAAAAAGAAACAGGGTTTGTAAAGAATTTTTAACAGCGTAGCTTCTAGTTACTTAGACTTGCACTAAACAGTTTAAGTTCTTTTGTAATTAACTTATTCAAACAACACATGGTATTAAAGGGACATTGGTAACTTAGGCATAAAATTAATTAAAGGATAGGAGGCAGAAAATAGAGGTGAATGGGTGTTTTTCTAATTTCAAGGAAGTTGCTGTGGGGTCCTCCAGGGATTGGTACTGGGACTGTTGTTTATCCTATATAAAGGCCCTGGACTTGTGTATAGGGAATGCAATTTCCAAGTCTGTGCCAAGCTTTGCATCATCCAATGTCATAAATCGTGAATTGGATAGCATAAGACTTCAGTAGGATTGGTGACATGTAAAGACAGGAGATGCAATTTAATGTGGCAAGTGTGAAGTGATGTACTTTGAGAGGGGTGTGATAGAAGAGAGGAATCTGGTGGTGCATATTCACAGATCCTTGAAGGTGGCAGGGCAAGTTAATAAGGAAGTCAAGACCCCTGCTTTTAAGGATTGTGTGCTCGGTCGTCACTGGACCTGTGACAGCGTGGCCTTGGAGCTGAGTGTTGTTGCCCTGGAGATGTTGCTGGTTAATATGGGGCTCTTGGGCTGGAGAATACCTCTGTACAAGGACGAGGGTGGGGGGGGCAGGGGTGGTTGATGGGGCCAGCAAAAGCAGGTAGTCTCTTCAGCCTGGAGCTTTCTAGAGCAGAGAAATAGCAGGATTTCAAGGTTGGCAGAGTGGCTTCAGACAGACTGTCTACCTGAGACTGGAGAGCTTCCCAAAACTCCACATTTAGCCTCCCCTCTATTCCCAATACACCACCAACACCAGATAGAGAAGACAATTTGGAGGACATAGCTACATTCGTATCCATTGATTGTATCTGTACCGGGAGGGAGCATGAACACCTAAGACTCTTTCTTTCTCTATTTTCCCCCCTCTCTCTATTTTTCGGATGTGATATTGGTGCTGCATCGCATTGACACAGGTTGTGGTAATGCTGATGTTATTCTCTCTCTCTCTCTCTCTCATTTTGGTTATGCACGAGCAATTGTACCTGCAGCAAATTTCCGTTAGGACAATAAAAGTGTATTGATTATTGATTTCTTCACACACAGGGTTGTGAAGATCTGGAATGCACTACTGAAAATGCAGTGGCATCCGATTCCATACCAACTTTCAAAAGGCAATTGGGCGTGGTCTGCTGGAAAGCAAGATTTTGAATTGGTTTTGCTGCATATTGAATTGGTTCATGTGATGTTTTTCATTGCAACAGATTAATTTTGTTAGCATGATTGGGCAAGAAAATCAGTCAGTGAAACATGCTTGAAATGAACTACTTTTGTTGAGACAGAGAACCAATGGATTTTGTTTGTTTTGTACTGGAGTTTCACTTATGACAAGCTTTAGAAGTTCAGCCCTGTTACAAATCACAGCATTTGCATTATTATTGCATTTCATGATCAACCTAGTTTAGTTACTGGGACTGAGAAATGAAAGACTATCTGAACAGCAGGTATTTTATATTGCTTTTTGTTTTCATTTAGTATACTTCTTACAAATGAAGATTGTCCAGCAGGTGTCACCAGCTAGGC
The DNA here is from genome assembly GCF_017639515.1 of Carcharodon carcharias. Classification (NCBI taxonomy): domain Eukaryota; kingdom Metazoa; phylum Chordata; class Chondrichthyes; order Lamniformes; family Lamnidae; genus Carcharodon; species Carcharodon carcharias. The sequence goes on from NC_054470.1 coordinate 14,670,972, forward strand.
ACCTTGCCACAACCCTACATTTATTTTTATGATCTGGCACAATATACAGTGGAGACATTATATTTATGCACAGTTTTTTGTCCATGAAAAGCGATTTTCGTTTTACAAGTGAATCTTTCAATTGTATGTGTAACTTTTTTGTAATTACATTTTAATATTGAGGGGGCAAAAAGCATCTTTCAGCACTTAAGAGGTGAACAGAGCTATGGATGCCACCAATTACAATATTTTACAAATGTGGAATAGGTTTATTCATATAGGATTTTGGTATGGAGGTTTATTCATTTAGTCATAAACAAAATATATCAAATTAGCTGACTTATCTGAGGCCAAATGACATGGTTACTTTAAAATCAGAAATTGAACTGGACAGTTTAGTGTCCAGTAAATACAAGAGCTACAAGAGCAAGCCAGAGGCTGGAAATTCTGCGGTGAGTAACTCCCCTCCTGACTGCCCAAAGCCTGTCCACCATCTACAAAGCAAATCAGGAGTGTGATTGAATACTCTCCACTTGCCTGGATGAGTGCAGCTCCAACAACACCCAAGAAGCTCAACACCATCCAGGACAAAGTAGCCTTCTTGATTGGCACCCCATTCACCACCATAAACATACACCCCTCCATCACTGATGCACAGTGGCAGCAGTTTGTGTCATCTACAAGATGCACTGCAGTAACACCCTTGACAGCACCTTCCAAACTTGTGACTGCTACCACCTAGAAGGACAAGGGCAGCAGATGCATGGGAACATCACCACCCCTCCAAGCCAAACGTCATCCTGACTTGGAACTGTATCACCGTTTCTTCACTCACTGGTTCAGAATCCTGGAACTCCCTAACAGCGCTGTGGATGTGCCTATGCCACAATGGACTGCAGCAGTTTAAGAAGGCTGCTCACCACCACCTTCTCGAGGACAATTAGAGATGGCCACAAATGCTGGCCCAGCCGGCGGCGCCCACATCCAGTGAAAGAATAATTTAAAAAAAAAATGCTCCTTCCATACTGCTCATGCCCAAAAAAACTCAATGACATTACGAAGTGCTGTAGATTCAAGTACGGAGTATAGTACACTTCATAATACTGCGTAGAAAAATGACAAGGTCATGTAGAATCGTTTGTGGGTAATTTGTCTTTCAGACATGCCAGCCCTACCCTTTCATAAATCAACAGACAAACTTAAAAATCTAGGGATTTGATATAAAAATCATCAGTTGCTATTTTTTTGTTTTTCAAACGTAAACCAATATAGGTACAAAGTTGATTTATAAACCTCTATTAATGACTTTAATTTCCTAACTCTCCCAACTTCTTTACAAAAAAACTAGGTCTGAAAATGCTTTACCAAATGCTTTTTAAAATCTGACCTGTTATCTCAGTACATGTTAAGGAAGGAGCCTCCCTCCTAACCTGTGGAATGGTAGACCACAGAAGGAGCCATTTGGCCCATCATGCCTGTGCTGGCTTTTTCAAGCAATCCATTTAGTCACACTCCTTTTACTCTTTTTCCCCACAGCCCTGGTAGCTATTTTACTTCAAGTATCCATCTAATTCCCCCTGCACTACCATTTCAGGCAGTGCATTCCAGATCACAGTCATAATTTGTGAATGGAGAAATGAACTATGCTGATAGGGTTAAATGAAATAAGGTGGGAGAATGTTAGCGAGATGTAAGTAGAATTAAGCTCTGAGCAATGGAATCCAAATTATACTTTCCAGTTATAGCTTCCCAATATCACTTGGATTATTTTCCATAATATATACTTTTATGAAGGAAAAAACATAACATTGGGCAAGGCTAATTGAATGTTCCTTACTGTAATATTCTAATTCTATGAACAAAATCCTGTGGCGATGACAACCTTTTTTATGTGTTCCATTATTACCTTCAGTTTACATCCGCTAGTTGGACATGAATTCCTTGATGTGTAATTCAGTATTGATTTAATTTATGGCCACGTAACCAATAACACGGTACCATTATTTACACGCAAGGCTGGATTTTGTCAGGGTGACAGGGACCCTGATGACGGGCCTCTGCTGTTTCAAGAAGCCCACGCTGGATTTTATGCCCAGCTGGCAGCTATTGAGCTGTCATCAGGGCTGCTACCCTTTTTTTTTGAGGGACAAGAGCCCCACCCCCCACCCCGAAGAGCTGCCATCCAATTGAAAGGCCAGAAACATTTTAGTCCCAGCAAAGTCACCGGGAATGCTGCACTCAATCAAGCAACATGCGCGGGACACTGTTCTTACAGCAAGGTAAGTCAAGAATACAGCTTGCATTCCACATCGTAGCAACCAGCTGTCCATCTCAAGTATTCCACACTAGCAGATGCTAAGTGCCTTTCTCAAACTGCATCTCTTTGAGAAGTGCTTCCCACTATCTTTTTAAAAGCTGAACTAATCCAAACTTAACCTCATGGCCCCTCATGCACTCCATCACACCCCATGAGCTGCACCCCCACCCAACCCCCTCCCCATTCATCCACATGGCCCTTTTATAGCCCCTATCATAACTTAGTGTCAACTCGTGCCATCCACCACCCTTTACTCTTAAATCCTCCATGCCACCTCACCCAGTATCCACCATGGACAGACCTCAAAAATGTATTTTATTTCATGAAATCATGGCTCCTAAGTAACTATTACTGACTTCACTATATTTTTAAAAAACTTTCATTGGTAAAAGCCCATTCAATACATTTAAATCCCTTCAAGTACTTGAAATAAAATTGTCTTTATGCTAATCCTTTATAACCAGTTGGCGGTGTCATCAAACTGTGAATTTACAGGTTAACGTGATAACATGTTAATTTACATGATAATAGGTTGTGGAAGCAGTCAAGCAGAAATAATACTACAATGGCACCACTGGGGCTTTTGTCAATAATCATGTATTGAAATTGCAAGCGCTTTTTTTCAAAACTGCAAGTGTGCTTTTTTACTCCAAATTTTAAAGAGCAGGGGATTTAAATGACTGACAGTTCCACAGACCTTATCCATCTTTTATGCATATACATGTCTACTCTTAACAACACCAAAGGGGCACCTGACCTCTCCAAGTAACTCCAGTGGGTTTAGACCTTTCAGTCAAATTCCTAAAGCCCATGAGTCATCATTCAGAAAACTGGATGACCAAAATTGCTTCTGCACTTGTGCCACTGCCTCCTTGAATCACACGTGTGCAAACTACGTCCCATCCTTGTCTCTTTTCTTCCCTTGCCCTCACCCTGCAAAAATGGTGTGTGCTGGATATGGGGTGGGAGTTCAGGATTCCAGGCTCCAGTGCCATTTTGGCTACAGCATGGAGCCCTTGCAGCTTTGCAAAAATTCAGGCCTATGTCTCTATTTATAAAGCCCAGGATCCTATATGTCTCTAACTGCTTTTTCAAAGTTCACCAATTTGTGCACATATACCCGCAATCCCTCTGCTCCTGCGCTGCATTTATATTGCCTCTTTTTGTTCTTCCTACCAAAACGTAACACCTCACACTTCTCTGCATGACATTTCATCTGCCATGAGCCTTCCCATTCCATTAACCTGTCTGTGTCCTCCTAGAGCCTCTCAATATCCTCTTCACAGTTCCAAGCTTTGTGTCATTTGCATGCTTTTAAATTGTGCCCTGCACACCCAAGTCTGTTATTTGTATAGATCAAGAAAAGCAGTGGTCCTAATACCAATCCCTGGGAAACCCCACTATACACCACCTTCCAAACCACCAAAATCAATTGTTTACCAGTACTCATTGTTTCTTGTTAACTTTGCATCCATGCTGCAACTGTCTTTTTTATTTCATAGGCATGCTAGCAAAGTTGAAGCCCATTATCTAGCACTGCAATAATCATGTTTTGGAAGTCCATGTACACCACATCAAGTGCATTACCACCTCCAACCCTCTCTGTTACCTCATCAAAAAGCTTAATCAAATCAGTTAAATGTTATTTGCCTTCAACAAATGTACGCCAGGTTTCCTTAATTAATCCAAATTTGACCAAGTGACTTAATTCAGGACAAGAGTTATTTTTTTGAACCTCCCCCTCCATTGCAGTTAAACTGACAGGCTTGTAGTTGGTTTTATCCCTGTACCCTTTTTAAGCAGGAGCGTAACATTCGTAATTTTTCAGTCCGCTAGCAACACCCCTACATCTGAGGACAGTTGGAAGATTATGGACGGTTCCTCCCCAATTTCTACCCCCCCCTTCTTGGCACCCTCCAATGCATACCATCTGGCCCTGCTGACTTAGCAACTATAAGCATGGCCAGTCTTTCTAATACCTTTTTATTAATTGTTAGCCCATCCAGCATCTCCATGACTTCCTCCGTGATGGAACCAGTGATTTTGAAGATTGTATTTTTTTGAGATGGATCCCAACCGAAAAGGGAACCCAAAAGAGCAAACAGAAAGGAAACTGACCCTTCCAGTTTCTAAAGAAATGAAAACTGAAACCCAGATTGAAAACCAAAACTCTTGGAGAGATTGAAACTGGTTTAAACATCTAAAAGGACACGAATCAATCTGAGCTCGGTAGAGTTTGAGTCCAGTGGTGCAGTATGGGCAAGCTGATGAAGGGACATGCTAGATTCAGAAGCTAGGAATAAGCAATTACACAGTTGCTGCAGCTGGTTCTGTTACTTGAAGATAACATTGGTGGATCTACACCATCCAGGCTGAGCTGAGCAGGTTCTGTGATGTGTGCCATGTTTGGTGAAGACTGTGCTTGTGGAACTCTGGTTGTGCACTGCTGTCTGCTGTGGATCAGGCTGGCTTCTAGGAGGAAAGGAGCTGAAATCCCTGTGAGGACGTTACTGTTTTGAAGGACTTTGTGACTGAGTTTGATCTATTTACTATGAGGACTGCTGAACCAATTCATAAGATCTGTATTGGTTGTATCTGTCGTTTTAATTTGTAGTTTATAGTTCATATTCTATTGCAATTTGCCTGCTGATTCTGGGCTTTGGAGTATAGGAGGGTATCTAAGATGATAATTGATGTTTGCATTGTTTGATTCTTGTAAAGTAAAAATTATTTTGTTTAAACCATGGAATCTTGTGGCTTCATTCTCTCAGTAAATAATGGTAAATAAATTTGGATGTCTTTTTTAAAAGAATGTTGTTGGTCTCTAACCAAGAACATAACAAAATTGGGCATGGTCCAGTATAGTAACACCGCCTCTTTCTATGACTTGAAAGCATCACCTTCCTTGAACGTACTCATTTAGTATCTCCACCTTTCTTGGTCAGCATATAACGCTTGTTGGGCAGGCATGCGTGCCTGACCCAAACGAACGTAAAATGACGTGCACTGATGTCGGGTGAGCATCCTGATGTCACCGTGCACTACTGGAGACCTTTTGTAAAAGAGCTAGAAGAATGGTCCTGTATCTACAGGGGGGTAGGAGACCCTTCAAACACAAGCAGAAGGCTGTGGGAGCACATAGCTATGCAGGAAGAGTCAAGCCCCGAAGACCTTGATGCAGTACCACAAGAAGTTCACTGATCTCGAGCATGTGTTCAAGATCAATGAATACATCTTAAAATGGCATACTTACCAACTGGACCACTAACCTCAAACATTTTGCAATTCCCCATAACTCCATCACTCATCTATCAGTCAGGAATTATAGCTGGCATTCATTTGCTCCACATACTTTGCATTGTTGGCGCTCACACCCACATTTCTCTCAACTTGCACAGTTGAACCATTACAGTTACTTTCATCAGACATAGAGCCATAACCTCATCACTCACCTACCAACCCTAATTCTAACTGCCAACAGTTGCTAGGACTGTCCTTGCACCCTTTCTTTAAGGTTGTATTATTTGCCATTCTCCAGTCCTTTGGCATCTCGCTCAGATCTAGGAAAGATTGGAAGATTATGGCAAGGTCTTCTGCTATCTCCACCTCCACTTCCCTTAGCAACTTGGAATGCAGGCCATCCAGACTGGGTGACTTATCTAAGCATAGCCAGCTTTCCCAGTATCACCTCCCACTAAATTTTCACACTATCCATTACATTCTCTGTATTGGTGTTTACTAAGGCAAAGGAATCTGAAAAAATATTGGTAGAAGCAGAGATAAAGTACTCATTAAGTATTTTAGCCTTATTCTGTGCCTCTAAGCACGTATCACTCTCTTTGTCCCTAATAGGAACAGAATTACCTGGAAAAACTCAGCAGGTCTGGCAGCATCGGTGGAGAAGGAAAGAGTTGATGCTTCGAGTCCTCATGACCCTTCAGCAGAACTGGTTGAATCCAAGGAGAGGGGTGAAATATAAGCTGGTTTAAGGTGGGGGAGGGGGGAGAGAAGTGGAGGGGGGTGGTGTAGTTGTAGGGACAAGCAAGCAGTGATAGAAGCAGATAATCAAAAGATGAAAGCAGATAAAAGATTATCTGCTCCTATCACTGCTTGCTTGTCCCTACAACCACACCACCCCCCTCCACTTCTCTCCCCCCACCCCCACACCTTAAACCAGCTTATATTTCACCCCTCTCCTTGGATTCAACCAGTTCTGCTGAAGGGTCATGAGGACTCGAAGCATCAACTCTTTTCTTCTCCACCGATGCTGCCAGACCTGCTAGGTTTTTCCAGGTAATTCTGTTTTTGTTTTGGATTTCCAGCATCCGCAGTTTTTTATTTTTGTCCCTAATAGGACCTATTCCACCTTTTATTACCCACTTACTATTTACGTGCCAGTAAAAGATTTTTGGGTCCCCTTTTATGGTGATTTGTCATTCTCTTCTCATATTGTCTCTTTTGCCAGTCTTATTTTCCCCTTCACTTCCCCTCTCAGCCTATTGTATTTATACCTAGTTCTCACTTGAAAAATTCACCTGACATGTGTCATACACCCTCTTTTTGTTTCATCATAATCTCTAACTCCCTCCTCATCCAGGAAACCCTGATTTTGGCTCCCTCCCTCTCGCCTTTGTTGGAATGTACCTCGCCTGCCCTTGAAGCATGTCTTTCTCTTAAAGATCATCTATTGTTCTGTTAGTTTTTCCTGTCAACCTTTAGTTCCAATTTTCCCTGTTTGGATCTATTTTCATCACATTGAAATTAGCCCTCTTCCAATTTACACAGAATCACAAGTTTTTACAGTGCAGAAGGAGATCACTCGGCCCATCATGTCTGCACTGGTTCTCTGAATGAGCAATTTACTTAAGCGCCTTTCTTCTGCCTTCTTTGTTCTACGTTAGATTAATCCTTGTTCTTCTCTGTTACTAGTCTAAACCTTATGATACAATGATCACTCATGCCCAACTGTTCCCCCACAAACACTTTGTCCACTTGGTCCATCTCATTTCCCAACCCCAGACCCAGAAATGCCTTCATTCTATTTGGGCTGAGAACATACTGGTTAAGGAGGTTCTCCTGAAAATAGTTCAGAAATTCCTCCCCCTCCTTACACTTTAATTACTCTAACATTATCCAATAGATATTTAAGTAAAGTCTCTCAATGTCATTGCACTATAGTTCTTTCACATCTCTCTGATTTTCCAGCAGATTTGCTCCTCTATCGCTCTACTATTTGGAGGCTTATTGAATACCCCTAGTAGTATGATCATAGTCTTTTTGCTTCTCAACTCTAACCAAATGTCCCCTCAAGGACATTCCTCTCTTTCCAACGTTACAATGTCTTCCGTAATCAGTACTGCCACGCCACCTCCCTTTCCTCTTTCTCTGTCTTTTCCAAACACTTTATATCCTTGTCTGTTAAGCACCCCATCCTCACCATTTTAAGCCACTACATCATATTCCGTCACTGCTATTTGTGCTTGTAGCTCACCAACCTCCTTCAACACACTTTTTCTGCATTTACATGCATTGAAATCCTGTCTTTGCATTCCTCGTAGTCCTTCTTAGTCTACTCCTATCTAATATGGAACTTCTTCCTTCTCTAGCGCTGCCCAGCACTTTTACTTTATGTGCTTTTTTCCTCTTTTCTGCTTCTGTGTGCTGGTACCATCCTCCTGTCAATTTAGTTTAAACCCTCCCTAGCCACACTGATGAACTTCCCTGCAAGGGCATTGGTCTCAGTCCTGTTAAGGTGCAACCTGTCCCTTTTTGAATAGATGCCTTCTGCCCCAGAACTAGTCCCAATGGCCCAGGAACCTAAAGCACTCCCTCCTGCACCATGCTTCAAGGCACTATTGATCTTCCCTATCTTCCCATTTCTACACTTGATAACACGTGGTACGAGGAGTAGCAAGGACTGTCCCTCATAATTGAAGGTGTGCAGAATGCAGCAAACCACAATAAATCTTGAGACTTGTTCTGCTGAGTATGGCAGCACTCCTCCAGAATGTTTCGGGCAATGGAAACGTTGATTCAGCATACCAATGTTCTGATTTATCCCATTTTGTATAAACGCATGGCTTTCATTGTGCAACCCATAGTGCATACATACAATTTAGCCACACCATCAGTGGTAGCGTTCATTGCTCAGTAGCCAACCTTTTGAATGGTTGTGATCCAATGCCGCTGGCAAAGTGGACTGCAAGTGACTGTGGAGCATTATAACAATAGTACTCACCTTTCAAAATGTTCTCTTCCTATTTTATATTTTCAATGCTTGTATATTAGTGAACGAAATCATCTAGTATTAGATTACTTTGTCCAGAAATGATTAAAAAAGAAAGGAGAAGGAAGGCAATTTCTTTAAAAAAACAACAGGACGTTATCATAAGCAGTTTGACCGTGCATTATCATGTTTAAGATTTAGCCACCTCAAAGCTCCCAAGGAAGCTTATCTGTTTTGGGCAACTTTCACAAGATAGCAACAGCTAAAGGAAATAATGGAAGAAATCCATTATTTGGAATCCATGCTCCCTTGTTAATTAAAGGATGGCTGTGCAGAATGGAGAAATTGATTACTGGGAAACGGCATATTGAATTGTGGTTTGTCAAAATTGGGAAACCTTGCTGGGGATGCAGTTTTAAGTTGATTCTTAAGAGATATTTGATGGTCATTCTTTTGTTTCCTTTTTCTCTTATCTGCAGATTACACAGTTACGTGTTAATTTGCCATTTATTGATGATAACCAGGCACCCATTAGACTTGGTTAGTGGTCATAGTGGGTTATTACTCTGAGTGTGTTCTTATCTGTATAATAAGAAAAGATGAATTCAAGAAAAGTGCCAATTTATTAAAACAAAACTGAGTTGAGTTGTCTATTCCTGCAGTTTAAAGGGGCACTAATAACAAAACACTACATTTTACTAGTTAAATCAGTCTTTTTATGAGATGCTAGCCAGTATTAATGTGGCACAAAATATAGATTTTGCTGATTTGATGCAGGAACTGTAAATTTGTATTTAATTGAATTCATGGTACTAATTAAGTCTGAGAAAGGTCGACCAGACCATTTGGAATTATCTGTTTTATCAATGATCGTTGGTTTTTCTTCCATTCAGTGTATTCGTTAGCTATTTATGTGCAGATTTGATACCTGATTTGGAGAAGGGGAGAAATGAGAAGAGGTTAATTTATTGAATTTAACCTAACTTTTAATTCAGTTTTATTTTTGTTTTTGATCCCCAATTTTTTTTTCCCTGCTTGAATTTTTTGGGTTTTGGTAATAAATAAACTGTTCAGAAATTAAACATTTTCTTTTCATTTCCTTTGCTGTTTAAAAAATCCTTTGTGACTTAAGCTCCAGGAAAGTATTCCCTGTGCCAGTTCAGTGTGCATTTTAAAACTTTAGTGCTAGCTGTAGCCTTCCAGTTTCATGTGCATAAATAAATATATGTATCATGTCGTAAATGCTATATATAGCGTGTGTGGTACATTTTGCTTTACTGCAGAAATGATTTTGGCCCCCGAGGTTGAGCAGAAACTGCTAAGAGGTCATAGGTCAGACTTGAGAGGGCTGAGACAAATTGGGTCCCTTTGGTCTAGTTTCCATTATGTTTTGTTCCAAAAAAAAATTGCATTTACCATGTTTTACCCTTTTATTGTTTTCTATTTCTTGAATGAATTTTACCAACCATGAGACAAAAATTGTTAGTCAATCTATTTGTAAAGTCTTGTCCTTTCAAAAAGTCACTTATTAGTATTCAGTAGCTTTTAACATTTCAACAGACGATCTTTCAATCATGACACCATTGCAGCTGATTTTAGGAGACTGAGGCTTGTAACATATCGAATAGGACTGTACTCAGCACTATACATACAGAATGATCAAGGGATCTTTCAAGTGATTCAAAAACTAGAGGCATGGGATAATGAAGTTGTGTTCCATTAAACTCTTATGTACAGCCAAGCATAATGTCATCACCCTTTCTGTCATGGTATCCCTATCATATCACCTCATCTGCAGCCTCAAATAGTTTTCTTCTAATCAATAAGCAGTTTTCTGTGGCCTTTCACTGCTGTCAGATGTCATTGAATGATGTAAATGGACGTCAGAATAGCAGCTTGACAGCTTGCCTTTCCCAAGGAAAAGAAGTCGCTATAGATGATGCCAGTGACAGCTTGCATCTATAACAAATTTGATGTTGCTTGAGAAATTATATAGATTTTTTTCCACAGTAGAAGCAGGAGTGGCAGTTGGGTTCCAGTTTGTTAGTACACACTGCACTAGAATATCTCATTTTGTACTCCGCTATTAGCAAATAAGGAAAATCCCAGGATCTGATCTTGGAATCTTTACAAATACTTTATTATTGCACAAAATTTTAAAGCTAGGATGCTAGTTTGGTTTTAAAAGCATGTGTTTACAGAATCTTGCTATGCAGATTTATTCACAAGAAAAGCATTATGTATATTTTCACCATGTTTTGGGTGATATTTGGCTGGATACCAAACTTTCCTGTTCTTTTCCTTTTCTCTCCCTAACCCAGTAACCTGGAGACCAATTGTAGTACCCCTGCCATAGAAACAGGTGCAACACCAGGCTATATATTTATCAATTAAGATGATATAACACAAAGAACTAGAACAAACTGAGTACATGACCATGGTAGGATAAAAATCATTACCTTAGTGTAGAGTATAGTGTTTGCAAGAAAATAAACGCAAACAGCAGTTATTTGAGATTCCCTAGGTGTAGTGAGGACCATGTAGAATTGGGGCTTTCATAATCTAGCAAAGCCATACTAGAGCTTTGAACAGCCAAGTCAAAGTGGCTTATTTTAATTTTTGTAATCCTTTCAGTCTTTGCTGAGTATTATCATGCCTTTTAACACTCTATATATTTTTTGTCTCTCGCCTGGTGACGTTTCAAATGTTTTTAGCCTTCATTTTAAAGGGCAAGGGGGTTGGAAATGGTGCATGCGAGACCAAAAGCTGGCAAATTTGAGAGTGTGACGAGGAGGCACTGAGAAACTTAAAGGCAGGACCTTATTGACATGAATGTTCCCAGCACCCTGCCTGAGACCTAGCCAGATCTGCTAATTGGCTGGAAGGTGAGGGCGAAAATTTGATGGGAGAGGTCACGGTTGAAGACCCATGGAATGATCATCAGTAGTAAATGGGAGCAGGGGGTTGGGGACACAGATATAATTGGGAATTGTAGAGGGCAGGTGCTGACGTGGTCAGGAGATGCCTGGACTGCACAGTCAGTACTGGTGTCTGGCATCAAATCCAGTGAATTGCAATTTCCTTCAGCTCAAAATCTTTTTAAACAAAAAAAGCATCCTTTTTTGGCTTTCATCAGCAATTTATGTATCTTTGGCTTCAACTACATCGATTTTCCTGTTTTGTAACCTTAGGTTAAATTTAGGATTTTGGTACCTTGATGTCCAGTTGAACCCCTAGGTAAACTTACCATGCCAAGTTTATTGGCAAGCTTGCTCTTTTTCCAGCCTGCACTCAGACCTTTCTCTTAGGGTTGCCAAAATTGTAATCCACTCTAATTACCGGAAGGGTGAACTTCTCCAGCACTGTTCTCACTGTCTATCTTCTCACCACACTACAAACTCCTACTTATTCAAAAACCCACATCAACACCTCCACAAAGTGCTTGCTGCATATCTATCAACTCATCCTTACTCAATTCTACCTACTTATGTGACCCTGTGATTTGACTCTTGTTTTTAGCTCCCTCGTTCCTCAAAGTGAAATGTGATCAATCTCCTTTTAGCCACATGCAGAAAAGTCCCAGGGTATCCACCTACAAATTTGTGTTAAGCAGAGCTTCGTGATAGCTGGGGAAGCCCCATTCCCACATCTCTCTGTAACCCGATGTGCCTATGAACGCTAGTCTATGTAAAAACCAACAGATTCAAATTCCAAATAAAAACACAGTTAAGCAGTGAATGTGTGAAAAAGTCGATTCAATTTGTTCGCACCTCAATGGCCTGACCTTGCAAAAGGCCAGGGCTCTCCATTGAAAAATGTTGGGAGTTAGCTCCAGAAAAGCTCTAATCTTTTTCTGCTTATTGTGTTTTCTCGGACGTGCGCGATGCAGTCCACCACATCGTCAATGCAATCAAACGTGTTTTCATGCTGCAGTGTGAAATCCCAGAGCATCTCTATGGTCTTTGCAGAATTGGCTAGGGAAATGAGCAGATGGGCTTTCATTGGACTCTTCAGGATCATCGGCCTCCTTGGGCACCATGATTTTGCGCTCAAGTGGTCTAACTCTGCTCTGGTCGGTGCCATCGTATGGCACTCTCAGACAAGCTCAGCTAATCTGGAGTTACCAGTGTGGAATTTCAGCTTATTACAGGCATCATTATATGGGATTTGCTACTTTGGCAAGTGTGGTGGACGACTTCAACATAACCGGAATTTTGTGTCATTTGAGTTTTCATTGCGATTTCACTGTACACATCATTTACACCTCCCATGGCACCAGGTTATTGCCAGTTACACTCTGCCCCCACTCCACTTTCAGAGGCTGTTCTTTTTAGCTGTGCTTTAACTCTCTGACATGTTTAACTGAACTCTTTCCCTGTCAAGTGCCCTCAGAAATGTCTAGTTGACTGCACTTTCTTTATTCCACGACCAGTTAATCTTTTCATATTCTTTTCCTTTAACTTTCCCCTACCTTTTCATTTGCCTGCTGTTTTGCTTCACCTTTTGCCTTCCTGCTTTCTGCCTTGTTAGCACTGAGACAATTTTATGTGCATTGCATATTATAAATAGATGTTGTTGGCAGCCAATTAGAGTGGAATTCATCAAGTTCTACTGTGGAAAGAGGGAAGGATAATAATATGCTACTTATAACCAGTTTCTTTTGTAAGAGATATAGTGATACACTTGGTGTAACGGAGTATTGATTAATTTCTGTATTTTCAGGTTTCCAAGTAAAACAGCTGACAACACTATCTGTTTTGCGATCATTTCCATTTTTCTGTTGGAGATCACAATCTTACGTGTGCAGTATTGACAAATTACTCTGATTTTGAATTTGCGCTGCTATTCCATCCCAGTCACAGTGCAGGAACAAACGTCACAGGATCGATGTTGGTGTAATTTGTAAGCACTGCAAGCCTGTGAGATCTTGATGCTTACCCAGAAGTAGATTGTCTTCTAGCTGTGAATTTTATGGAGGTGTTATTGGGACTCTGGTGTTTACTGTGTATATAATTTATTTATTTTAAAAGTTTATTTTCACTACCTTAGACTTTCTTATCGTACAACATGACAGCATTGCAGGTGTACCCTCAAGTATGACCATCTTCTCATAGGTATTAAATGACAGTAACACCCATATCCTGAGAGAGAATGAAACAATTTTTTTGTGGCAGCTGCACTTTTCATGTGGCCGTGTATATTGCCCGAGTAGGTTCAAATAGATCTGAGTATAAATTATTTGATCATGTAAGGGACCAGAAGCTAGCAGGTGAATGTTAAGGGCATTTTTAAATTTGCACTTTCGTGGCACCTTGGTGTCACTGACGAGGCCAACATTTGTTGCCTATCCCTAATTGCCCTTCAACTGAGTGGCTTGCTAGGCCATTTCAGAGGGGCAGTTAAGAGTCCAACACATTGCTGTGGGTCTGGAGTCACATGTGGGCCAGACCAGGTAAGGATGGCAGATTTCCTTCCGTAAAGGATATTGGTGAACCAGATGGGTTTTTATGGCAATCGCTGATAGTTACGATCCCTGTAACTGAGATTAGTTTTCAATTTTCAGATTTTATTAATTAGACCAGTGACATAACCATTATATCATCTCCCCATGTGGAAAGCTCCCCAAATGGAAGTAAAGAAGGGAGTGCCTTGCCAACGATGGAGACTCGTGACCACGTATAACCAAATTGAAGGTGCAAGGGTGGGGTGGGTGAATTGACGTGGAGGGTGAGGTTGAGAAAGGGGAACAGAGCAATTAAATTGGAGGCCCAAAAGAGCAAGCTCAAGTGAAAATTGAAATTGATTTGTTGGATTCAAAGGCAGAAGTCAAATGGAGAGAAGACATTTGGTGATGGGAGTCAGGGTGGGTGATAGATGATTAGGATCTTGAAGGAGAGGCGGTGTGGGTGCATTTGAATGAGAAACAGGGGCTGACAGAATAAGGGGAAAAGCTGAGGTGTAGTCTGAGTGTCACATTGTAATGGTAACTGTGCAACTGTGCTAGTTTGGGTCGTAACATAATGTAGCATAAAGCTGAATGAGGTGTTTTGAAGGCAAAGTAGTCACTTGTGATGCTATGCTTCAGTCAGGTTGGGATGTTGAAGTGTTTCCCAAAATAAGGTTATGAATAGAAAGGGCCTTTTCCTGAATAATTTCTAAGTTGCTCTGCAAAATGTTTAGAAGGGTGAGGTCGGGTGTACAGGGTGACCAGAGGATTTCTGAATAGGACTGAGAGTTTAGAAATGATAATGATGACATTGGTTGGGGATGAGCTTTAGGGGATTGAGATGAACAGGGAGGTGCCGAGAGAGGGAAATGAGACAGATACAGGGTAGAGCTGGCAGGATCACCAGGCTCCTGTCCAATCATGGGTACAAGATCTGAATTCTAGATGTCAAACAGTGACTGCCCTCAACATGTTGTCAGAGCAACCATGTTCAAGTAAGCAGTCAAGGGGGTTGAAGCATGTCTGCAGGTGAGTTTGAGTGTGGGATGGACATGTAAATATCTGGAGTGGTCTGAAAGATCAATAAATACCCGCACCAGCCCGTAAAGATAGAAAAACTGTTTGGGGAAGATTAGGTTGGAAGTAGAAAAAGTCTGTGATAGGATTGGAATAGGTCCCCAGTCTGTGTAGTTTCAAGGTGACCTTGGTCTGTAAGGAATAGGTGAGATTATGAGCTTCAGAATAAACCAGGCTGAAAGATGAGCATGGAAAAGTGTGGCACGAGAAGACTGCACTTAAAGCGACAAGTAGGTGGAGGAATGAAAATAACTGGGATATGACTGAAGGTTCCTGCTGTTGCTGTGAGACCAGAAATAGCTGAGTAGCAAGTGATGCAGGAGAATTTAGGATAGAGGTTTTGGACAATATTGTGCTTTAAAACACAATTAACTTTGCAGCAATATTGAAGTAGTGATCTTTTTGGTCTTTTAGCCTGGGGAGTTTTGGGCAATTCAGGAACAGAATTGTGTATTATGGGATACCTCCTTGACCTCTCAAAATTTTTGAGGAAACTAATCTTGGTGCCTAATCCTGCCAACTATGAGGCAAGATTATTATGTTGCTATTGTGAATACCCATTACAATATATTTGTTTTGATCTTCGACTGGGAGCATTTAGCTGCCCAAAAATAGTTGATGGGACCTGAGTAAAGAGTTGAAAGTTTTTCTTAACTGGAAAATCCTGGGTGAAGAGCCACAGCCTACAATACAGAACAGCATCTGGACTTCCAAATCCTGCTTGGAGACTTGCACCTGGTTCACAACCTCCCATCCTGCTGCTACAGGTCCATGAGTTCATGTATGGATTGGCCAAATCAAAAGATGTTAGTAATGTTAACAGGCCTGGACACCATCAAGTTTGAAATATGTAGGAGAGGAGATGACCGAAGTCAAGTGGCGAACTAGGAAGGTCCCTGATTTGGTACCTAGTCGGTGAGTTAATCTGGTTGTCACAACACTAACAACATTTATTTAAGCCTTTATCTTAATAAAACCTTTGGTGCTTCACAAGTGTTATGAAGCAAAATTAGACACCAAACCACATGAAGCAATATTGGGGCAGATGGCCAAAAGCGTGATCAAAGATGTATGTTTTAAAGAGGTTTGTTTTCCTAAAGGAGGAAAGAAAGTGAGAGAGGAGTAGGGGGGGGGGGTGAAATCCAGAGTTTAGGGCTTAGGCAACTGAAGGCACAGCCCCTAATGGTGAAGCAATTGAAATCAGGGATGCCCAAGAGACTAGAATTGGAGGAGCGCAGATATCTGGGAGACTTGTGGGGCTGCAAGTAATTACAGAGTTAGGGAGAGATGAGGCCTTGAAAGGATTTGAAAACCAGGATGAGAATTTTAAAATCGAGGCATTGTTTGACTGGGAAGTAAGTCCAAGACACCAATATGAGCCAGCGAGCAGCGAGCACAACAGTGATAGACAAATAGAACTTGCTGTGAGTTAAGACATGGATGACCACAAGTTTATGGAGAGTAGAATGTGGGAGGTCAGCCAGGAGTTTGATGCAATAATCTAGTCTAGAGTTAACGAAGGCATGGATAAGGGTTTCAGTGACAGATGAGCTGAGGCAGCAGTAGAGTCAGGTGATGTTATGGATGTGGAAATAGATAGTCTTAGTGATGGTGAGAATATGTGGTTGCAAGCTCATCTTGGGGTCAAATATGACACCAAGGTTGTGAACAGTCTGGTTTAGCCTCAGACTGTTGCCAGGGAGCAAGATAGAGTATGCAGCTAAGGAATGGAGTTTGTGGCGGGGACTGAAAACAATGGCTTCAGTCTTTCCAATATTTGATTGGAATAAATTGCTGTTCATTCAGTACCAGATGTCAGGTAAACAGTCTGATAATTGAGCAACAGTGGAAGAGCTGGGAGAGGTGGTGTTGTCAGGTTAAATGTGAAAACTATCACTTGCTTCTGGATGATGTCGCCGAGAGTCAACATGCAGATAGAAATAGGAGGGGGTAGAAGATAGACCTCTAGGTGACACCCCAGCTAATGGTGCAGGAGCAAGAAGAGAAGCCATTGCAAGTGATACTCTGGCCACGATTCGATAAATAAGAATAGAACCACATGAGAACTGTCCCACCCAGCTAGAGACATTGTTGGGGTTGGGGGTGGTGCACGGGCGTGTTGGAGGAACATGGTGTAATCAACCATGTCAAAGGCTGCAGACAAGCCAAGAAGGAAACTGAGAAGTTTTACAATTGTCATTTGTGACTTTGATGTCCACAATCGGTACTGTGGCAGAGGCAGAAATCTAATTGGGAGGATTCACACATGGATTTCCAGACAGGATAGGCACAGATTTGGAAGGTGACAGCACGTTCATGGACATTAGAGAAGAAAGGGAGGTTGGAGATTGGATGGTAGTTTGCAAGGATGGTGGGGTCAACGATTTTTTTTTATTGGAGTGACAGATGATGATGGCAGATTTAAAGGAGAGAGGGACAGCACTTGAAGAGGGAGAGGTGTTTACAATATTACTAAAAAGAGACATGTCAAAGCTTTTCATCTTGCACTCATCAGGATACTTCGTAAGAATACCGCTTGTAAGTGCAAGTTGAAAAGCTTCGACGTGTCTCTTTTTTCAGCAATACTTAAATTCTGTGCTACCAACTGACTATTGGTTTACAATATCAGCTAAGATAGAACCCAAAGGGGAAGTTAGGTGGTCAGCAGTTTAGTGGGTCTCGTAGATGAGGTGAACTCTGAGAGGGTATGAGGGAAAAGAGTCGTGACAACGATGCAAGTTCAGGACCAGGGTGGGTGGGGTGATCTTTTGAGGAAGTTTGGGCCAGGGGATGGGAGGAAAGCAGCAGAGGCAATTGTTCAGGTGACCTTGATTTTAGTGACAAAAGCCTGTGAACTCCTTGCATTTGTTGTTGAAGGTGATGATGGAGGAGGTGGGGAGAGGGCTTTAAGAAGATGGTTTTCATCAGAGAAAAGAAGCCATGGGGGTGATCTTTGCATTCTAGGAGGGTCCTGTAATAGTGAGTAGTTTTAGCAGGTGAGAGCAGGAGCAGATAGCGCTTTATGTGATGCAGCCAGCTCTGGCATTGAATGGGCATCAAAGGTGGGGATGAGGGTATGGTTTACCAAATCAATAGCTGGAGAAATGTTGTGGCGAATTGAAGGTCAAAGGTTAGGCGTCTGGGATTTTGAAAGTGTAGTTGTAAGTGAATTGGGCAATTAGGTTTACCATGGGTGGATACACAGAGGTAGGGTTGAAGTGTTCAAGCGGGCTGTGGGTGAAATGATTTTAGTTGGTCTTATCTGTGATTTGATGCTTCAGGAGTAGCCATACCACATGGGACATGACCATTTTAAGGAGGTGGCCTTGAGTATGGATTGGGGAGATTACATCGAGGGAGAGATTTAGTGATGATAAGAGGGGAGTGAGCTTGATGAGTTGAGATGATTGAAATCACATAGAATGAGAAGTCGTTTGGCACAGAGACTGATGGAGGAAAGCAGTGAAGATATCTAGGCCAGAAAATATTTTATTATACTTGGGAGGCTGGTAGAAAACAAGGACTTTGAATGAGATATAAGAGGGGATGGAACAAGGCGAGCTGCTCAACGGAGGAGAAGGTGCCAGATGAGTAGGAGGTCAGGCCAAGGTACGATTTGGTGATAAGCACCATACTGCCACCACAATGGTCTTGACTGGGCAAGTGGGGGAAAATATAAACCAGATGGAGAGGTTTCATTTAGGGGGAAGTTGGCATCACCCCTCATCCAGGTTTCTGTTAAGGCCATGATGTCAATGTAATCATCCACAATAAGGCCATGGATAGAAGGGGCCTTGTTCACAATTGAACGGACCATCTGGAGGGAGATGCATAGAGGGGTGGTAAGAGTTGATTGCTGACAGAATCCACAGGTTCAGCAGTGGGAGGGGTGAGTTGGAAGAGGAGGGGATTGAAAAAATTATCCCCCAGTGGGGACACTAGTCAGGGGGTTCGGCAAGAAAATTGCACGAAGCAATGAGCCACTGTCAAGTGCTTCAATGAACCCTTTAGAGGATGTCAATAGAGGGACAGAAGGAAGCGGTAGGCCTATTTAAGAGGGAGTTGAACCTAGAACAATAGCAAGAGAGCAAGAAGATCGAGGAGTGAAGGGTTAAGGTAGGGAATTAGAGGGGTAGAGTACCTGAGAGGGGAGAAGTGAAAGGAGGAATGACGATTGAGGAGAAGGATCTTGAAGGGGTAAAGAGAAAAGACAGTTTGTTTTAGCATCAGAACTCTGATTAGACCTCCACCTGGAGTGTGAGGGGCTAAGATCTCACATTGTATATTTTTATAAAATATATATAGCCTCATGGCCATTTATACAATGTTAAAACTCGACAGACCTTTTAAAATGGCTCAAGCTATGTCGGTCTGTGACCCTTGAACAAAAGAAGCTACCTGGCAGTATCAGGGAAACTCGCACCTTGTTATCTCTGAAGAGACACTCATGACCTTCTGTGGACCGTACAGATCAAATTCAAAGAGAATACAAAAGCCATCTGCATTTCATAATCCAGGCTGGCTAACCAGAGTCTCGTTGTCTGCTAGAACAAAGGGCCGCAAAACCTTCCTTCCAATTCTTAATGGTAGGGACCTAGATGAGGGATACGTGTCCTTTGTCAAAGACGGTGTGGGAAGATGGGAGTCATGTGCCATGGACCTCTAGTTTGTGGATCAGTTGTATTGCCTTGCAGGACTGCAAAGTCAGTCTACCATTTTAAGATCCTACAAGCAGAAAAGGAGCTCTGCCAGGGTTGACTACCTGGCCCCATTTACACTGTTTCTACGGGGACTTCTGTACCATTACATACAAGACTGATTCATCTCTGCATGCCTACCTCATCGTTTGAAGTGAACACCATCGGAAAAGTGAATTCACTAGCATCGGTTTTTAGCCTGCTGACCTCTTTGAAGGAAAACCTCATTAGACTTTGATTCATCACTCTGGAATCCACTTGAAACAATATTTCTTTTCTCTATGGTCTTTGCCCTGTGAATCTTTTCTCTATCCCTCTTTTATTGTACGAGGGCACAGGAGGCAATGTTGCGACCCTCCTCCTGCGATTAAGTTCATCCTATCTTGAGTTTGCTGTAGGGTTATTAATAGAAATGGAATCACGCCAGAACCATGAGGTTGAGAAATTCAGCACCGCTTATAAAGGGGGAAGCAAATCAAAATATCTTTCTGTTCACAGATGGGTGGTGAGAGGAGAAATTAATGCTGTTTAAATTAACCTGCCTCCTGTCCGTAACAGGAGTAATGCATCCAGTTCTGACACCGTACTTCAGGATGGGTATATTGGGTGCAGCATAGATTCACCGGAAGGATACCAGGGCTAAAAGGGTTAAATGATGACGACAGGTTACATAGACTATGCTTTTATTCCTTTTGACTAAAGAAGATTAAGGGGTGATCTAATTGAGGTGTTTTAAGATTATCAAAGCTGTTGTTTGTTTCTCTCTAGCTAATCTATTTCTAGTAGATGAGACGTTCAGATGAAGGGGAATAACCTTATAAGTAGAGCTAAGCCATTCAGGGGTGATGTCGGAAAGCACTTCTTCACACAATGGGTAGTAGAAGTATGG
The DNA here is from genome assembly GCF_017639515.1 of Carcharodon carcharias. Taxonomy (NCBI): domain Eukaryota; kingdom Metazoa; phylum Chordata; class Chondrichthyes; order Lamniformes; family Lamnidae; genus Carcharodon; species Carcharodon carcharias. Next base: position 14,691,603 of record NC_054470.1, read on the forward strand.
AACTCTCTTTCCCCCGAGGTTAATTCAATTGAAAATTTCAAAACTGATAGCAGTTTGTTAGACAAAGACATTAAGAGTTACGAAACCAAGGCAGGTAAATGGAGTTATGATGCATTTTGTGTTTTTTTTAGCTATTTCGAACAATTCCTTTAGGAGTGCGAAGGCAACCTCTCGTCATTTTTCTGTACTGTTCATTCAGTTCCCTAACGAACCCCATTTCTGTCTTTTTCTGGTTGTCTCAAAGCAACTTCTTACTGCTTATTAAGACTTCGAAGATACAAACCAGTAGCTTAGTAATTGCTTTCTTGAATCTGCCTTTAATAATTACACCTAGTAAAGCTGTACTGAAAATTAGAAAGGCAGAGACTAATGGAAAACTAGATTTTTCACTGAATTAGAAAGCTAGACAATCTATATATTGACAACATTTCAAGTTGAAAGAGATCAGGAAAACTGCTTTGGACTGTCCGTGCGAGGAAGGAAACAGAGGCTTGATGTACAATGGCATGTACATTTTATGGAGGGAGAAATGCTATAGCAGACTTCATAGAAAAGATGGCTTTAGAAGGATGGGTGCAAATGATAGCTGATAGAAAGCAACCCTGTCACAGATGAGAGACAATTTGGGCTAGAGAATCTAACTGAAAATGCTTATGTGCAACAAAATGAGATTATTACCGCAGTTCTGTCTATCTGTAAACCAGGCAAATATTAAAGGACTTAAGTTTTTGAAGGGGCAATTTTTTTTGTTTTGAAACCTTTCCAAATCAAGATAAAATTCAAAATATTAATGTTATCTTACGCTTAATGAATGGTTTCGTATTGAGTTTTCAATACTGCAATGTTTTTCAATGAAGGTGATCAGTACTTTACCATTAAAATAAGTTTTCATTTAATAGATCAAAAGTCATGTACAGATTGTATTATTCTACATCTACACTTTGAGAGTCTGACTGGGACTTTTTAACTGGATCAAGACCAGATTTCTCCCTAATTTTAAAAAGAATGATCATTGAGGGAAACATTAATTTTCAATGGATTCTCCTTCACCCTTCCTGTATCTTCAGATGTAGCACTTTTTCATGATCCAGCTCATTCTTTCTCAGCACAATGCTAATAGTTTGGAAGCCCTAACTGGTACTTTATAAAGAGGAAAAACTGTCAAAGTGAATACACATTTAGGGTGGAACCATCCCAAATTTGCACTAAGTGTGGTAGCGAGCAGGAAAAACGGTGTTTTACCCACTGGCTGCAATGGCAGTTTTAATGGCGTATCATCCCAATCCCACCTCATTAATTATACATTCCTGGGAAACACACCCTTTCGATGGCAGGCAGGCTCTCATTCGCCCACCACGCCATCACCTCACCGCTTCATCACCCTGGGCACCATATTTGAAGTGCTGCTGCGCGCACCCCTCTCAGTGCTTCAAGACCAGGGCTGCTGCTCGGAAGATGTGGCCCCGAAAGGCAACAAGACTGCAGTCCCCTGGTTTAATTACACATCCTTCCAGTGCCTTTTGGACGCAGTGGTGGCCTGCCATGATATCCTCTACCCCACCTCTGGGCGAAGACCAGCAAGCAAGGTCAACGATCCAACATGGGAGGCAGTGGCAATGGTGGTCGGCACCAATGCCCTGCAAAAGAAGACAGCCAGCCAGTGGTGAAAGAGGATGAATGCTCTCATCCGTTCTGCCAGGGTAAGTCACACTTACCCTCAAGTCATACACTCACAAACCCATCAGACATCCACAGGGATCTCACACCTCAAGGGACAACACCACTAATTCTCACACACCCCCTCACATCTTCCTCAGGCTCATGTCCCCTGGAGCTCGTGTCCTTATCCCGTCCATATGCCCATCTACCACACAAATATTCCATGCAGTGCTACGTGTCCTTCTCACTCACTCTCCATCTGTTTTCATGCAGGAGAAGCTGCCTTACAAAAGCAGGGAATAGCCCCAGAATGGGGGTGGAGTGGCCCACATTAGGCCCCTCGCTCACTTTGAGGAGCGCGCCATCATGTTGACTGGTGAGGACGTGGACCGTGCCTGCGGCGATGGTGAGTTCGGTGCTGAACACCCACGTGAGGATCCTGCACCACATCATCCCTCTCTCAACGCAAATGTGATTGCTCTCATCCCTGCTTTTGACTCTGCTGCCATGCACTAATCATCTCTACTTTGGTTCACAGGGAGCTCTGCCAAGCAACCGACACCCTCAGCCAGCCAGTCCCTCAGCTCCATCCACGTCCTCATCTCCAGCCAAGAGGACACCTCCTCCATTGGAGAGCTGGAATTAAGCAGCCTGGAAGACCCATCACAGTGCCTACCCACACCCTGCACCAGTGCAGAGACACACGCCTCAGTGGGACCTCAATCTAAAGCAGGCTTGGGTTCACAATCTGATGGTCACCGCACGGACACCTGTCCGCAGCAGGAGGTGGCAGGTTCGGCTGAACTCTCTGGAGCTCAGAGGACTGCTGGGGAAGAGGCATCTGTGAGGTCCAAGTCAGATGATGGGCCTCTGGATTAGGCCTTCCAATTAATCCTGGAGAGTCAGTAGAAGGCGGGGGAACGTCACGCAGAGCTGTTGGAAGCCTTCAACAGACTGGCACATGAGTCGGAGGGGTGCATCTGCCTACTCGCTGATGAGTTGGTGCCCACACATGCATGTATGGAGGCTTCCATGGGGAGGATGGCGGACGCCATGGAGACCCTGGTCCAGCTGAACATGAAGGTGCTCACAGACCTGCACTGATCACGATAGCCATGGGTGAGTTCCTGCAGTGGCGACGCGAGAGTCAAACGGTGCACCTCAATGCCCCTCCAGGTGCTCCTTCCCCTTGAGGAAGTCAGGCCAGGACCCTTGGCCGCCTGAAGGGAGGAAGAGCAGCAGCTGGACACTCCTGGGTCATCTACTCAGGAACCTCAGAGGCTGTCCTCCACCTCCACCTCCAAGTGTGACTTCCTCAACCTCGTCCTCTGTCACTGCAGAGGGAGTAGCTGGCCCACAGGAGGACAGCCAAAGCAAACCAGGGCCCCCAAGGCCTCGGCTTACCAGAGGACACGTGCTGAAGACATCGGACGCACCAGGGCCAACCATTGCACAGGCTGTCTCCACCCTGCTGTGGATGTCAGGACAGCACCTAAAAGTCTACGGCGTTCAAAAGTTAAGAAATTCTGATCACAATTATTTGCATGGGTGAACACGTTTTGTCACTTTATTCAGTGACTGTGAATATATTTCCAGATTGTAATGTGTACTGGTATCGTTCAGCTTCATTGTTAGGCTTCGCGAGTCCTCCCACTGCATCCCCCCTGCCCACTAGCAGCTCAGCTGCACACAGCAGGCCCAGGAGTGGTTCTGGAGGGAGAAGTGTGTATGTGGCAGGGCCTTTTGGAGACTCGTGCAAACACTCACCCGTGCACGGGAATCATTCCCACATCACACTCATTTCAATGTCCTGAGCATTTTCAATGCTGCCTGCTGGGGTTCTCTTTCAGTTGTCCATCTGAGCTGACCTGCATCTCCGCCCACCCACTGATCACACTCCCACACAGCACCTGTTCCCGCCCAACATGACTCTTGTTTCACTTTCAATTTAGCAAGCATAGTGCCTCTAACATTTTTCTTCAGGTTCCCCCATCCTTTCCCCTCACCAATCACCTATTTCTTCCCCCCATCACTGTCGACCACCGCACCCCCTGCATCACCTTTCACCTCCCCACCATCACCTACCAGCCAGAACCCTTTTCTTTTGGGGATGTCTAGGTGAACACACTCCCTTCCTGAAAATCCCACCTCCACATCCACATTAACCTCCCTGACATCCTCCTTCCCATCCCCCCGGGTCTGTGTCTGCCTCTGAGGCCCACCAACTACCCTCACCGTCCCTTCCATAGATACTGCCACACCCTCCCACCCTACCGCCTCACTCTGCCCTGGCTTATACTGTCTCCTCCTATCACACCCATTCTCAGTTCGATCCCCAGGAGGCAGTCATAAACTCGACAGAGCCCTCCCTTGCACGTTCACCTGGATACCGCACCACCCCACCCCACCCCCCCACCGAGGATCCCTTCCCCTCTTGGAACTCCTTCCCTCCACCCCCTTAGTTCTTCCCCCTACCTGACTCCTTCCTCCAACCTTCTTCCTTCACCCTTTATTCCTCCACCCATACTCATTCCCCTCTCCGGACTCCTTCCTCTTCCCCCCCCACCCCCCCACCCCAGAATCCTTCCCCGCTATGAACTCCTTTCCTTACACCTTCCTACCCCCTTACACCTACCTCCCCAGTTGCTGTCTTCTCTTCCTTCTCCCCACCACCTCACCTTCCTGCTCCCCGACACCTTTGTTCTCACTCCCCCACCCCCCGACACACTTTCCTCTCCCAGTCGAACCTAGACCTTCCTCTCCAACTCTCTGGTGCATCTTCCTTTTCCAAACACAGCTGGACTTTCCTCTCCACCCCCTCGACAGTCATCCATTGTGAGCAGACCCCCAGTGGTGACTTTCCACCTTCCGTGAGCTGCTTCGCAGGAGAGCCATGTCCATGAGCTGCTTTCTCTCAGCATGTAATGGATGTTCCTAAAGGGTCCTGTTGCTGTCAGGCTCCAACATCTTCTGCTCCTCAGATGTCCACGATGTGAGCAAGGCCCTGACCGTAAGTCCTGACCTCTGTGCATCACACTTGTCAAGACGTGTCCTGCACCGGCGGGTTTTCCTGCTCAGACGATCCAGCACGTGGGGGTTGATTCTGGCGAGCTGGGCTTACAGTGACATGCAGATGTATTACAATGAGGTTCCCGATAGACGATGGCAGAAACACGCCCCGCCCTTGATGGGCTGAGCGAACGATTGCAAACTGGTTTCACGATGTTGTGAAACTGATTTTTGGCCTTCTCGCCATATTGTCCAGTCACCCTGCCAAACACGCCCGATGCCAGCCTTAGTTTTGGCTGAAATTTTGGTGTTGAGTGTAAATCATTGGCTCGTGTTTGCCTTACGCCAATATCTTTCTTGCTTGGAATAAGTGCATGTACCGTTTTGACTAAAGGCATATTATTGGGTTCTGAGTCTGCTTAAGCAAATGTCCCTTTTTCTCTTGGAATACATGTCTATGCAGGTGAGTTACAATGAAGAATTAGGAAAATAACAAGTATTATCTGCAGGGCTTAGGTAAAGTATAATAATGGGTAAAGTATAATAATGGGTAAAGTATAATATTGGGTGCATGATTTTTTTTTTGTATTGCATCAATTTAATCTAAAAAAAAATTCTTATAGATTTTGGCCTTCTAGACTTCTAATGCCCAGATTGGGAATTTTGAGCTACATTACAGACTGGTAAAATGCGAATATGTTGGGTGCATGAACTAATTGATTGACTTAAGTGTATTTTTTTGTGATATTATGTTAAATAAACTTGGGGGATGGAGGGAGCTAAATTGGATTATCCTCGAACATGGGCATTGGGATAACACTGTGTGATTAATCCATGCCCATTTCATGACTGCTGCGTACAACCAGTGCTAACAGCATCAGCAAGGGTCCAAAATTATAACTTGAGGGCACTATTTAAAGCAGGCCTGCACCTTGTAAAGGGGAGGCGCATTGTGGTTGAAGCAGATGATGGCAATCATGCAGGAAGTGAATCTCACCTGGGAAACTAAGAGTTAAGGCATAACTTGGGAGGAAGTGGGCTCCAAGATTTTCCAGACTCTGCACTGGACCCCTTTGTAGAAGAAATGAAAAACAGGAAAGATGCCCTGTATCTACCCTCCAGATATGTGGTGAAAATGCAGTGGGGGCAGATAACCACGGAGCTCAATGCCAGAAATTAAGATCCAAGGAGTGGATATAGTGTAGTTAGAAGCTCAATAACCTTGAGTCGTCAGGGTCAGTGTATGCATCTTCAAATGGAATATCCTAAAGTTAATCCACTCACCCCATGACTACCAGACCCCCAATGTTCACCTAAGAGCAATCTCTATAAACCAGGATTCACACGTGACATTCATGTGCTTCACCTCACCCTCATGCACTTAGTGCTGTTGCAACCCTCACTCTCACAAGTGTGCATATATTGGACTAGAAATCCAGAGGGCTTTGCTAATGCTCTGGGAACATGGGTTCAAATCCTACCACAGCAGCCGGGGGAATTTGAATTCAGTTAATAAATTATGGAATTGAAAATGCTAGTCAGTAATGATGCCCATAAAGCTATCATCAGTTGTTGTAAAAACCCATCTGGTTCACCACTGACCTTTGAGGAAGGAAATCTGGCCTACATGTGTCTCCAGACCCAAAGTAATGTGCCTCTGAAATGAACGAACAAGCCAAGTACAAGGGCAGTTAGGGATGGGCAACACATGCTGGCCTTGCAAGTGACACTCACATCCATGAAAAAATAAAATTATGTTGGTCTGCTACAAGAGGATGATTTATTTTTTAAATATTATTTAATTTATTATCAAATTGTGTAAATGAAAGACATACCGTACCTATTTAAAGCTGTGAATAGGGCTTGAAAGGAATAGGTTGATTTGTTAAATAATTTTGAGCTCTAATAGATCTATCTTTGGGATATTTCCAGTGGACTGTGCCAATGCCTCGTCCTTTGAAGGCAGCTAGAAGTTGACCAATTCATTGACAATTTACTGATCTGTCTATTCCAGCAATAGGTTAAATAATTCATTTTTAATCAGTTGAAATCAAATGTGTATTGTGAGGTGCTAATTTTTAATTTAGCAACCCTACCCTTCTTATAGAAGTAGAGCAAGATATTTTCTTGACTGTGATGTAAAATCTAATTTTAAAACTAATTATATTTTAGCTTTTTTTATATGACTGCACTACAAACCAAAATTGAACAACTTACCACATCGGAGGCATTCACAACTAGATGCATATTTCAAAGCAGCCACATAATTATGTAACAACTTTCACATACTGTAAAGCAGAGCACTGTAGATATGAAAAGCAGAAAGTTAAAACAGAAAATGCTGGAAATACTCAGCAGGTCAGGCAGCAACTATGGAGAGAGAAACACATCTAATGTTTCAGGTCTGTGACCTTTCAGCAGAACAGAGAAAACTTAAAGATGTAATAGGTTTTTGAGCAAGTGGTAGGTGGAACACGGATAAAAGGAAAGTCTTTGGTAGGTTGAAAGGCTGGAGAGATTGAATGACAGATGAGTTAGTCTTATTCTTACATGGCCAAAGGGAATGAAGACGGAGAAAAAAGAAACAAAGAACAAAAGATATGTCGACTGTATTTGCAGCTCCCAATGCGGTCTTCCCTACGTTGGGAAGGTTAAATGCATACTGGGTGATCACTTTGGGGAACATGCTCAGCCCACAAGCATGATCCAGACCTTCCTGTCGCTTGCTATTTCAACACACCATCCTGCCCTGATGCCCACATGTCCGTTCTTGGCCTGCTGCAATGTTCCAGTGAAGCCCGGTGCAAACTGGAGGAACAGCACCTCATCTTCCGATTAGGCACTTTACAGCTTTCTGGACTTGCCGCTGAGTTCAGACCATGAACTCTCTCCTCCATTCTCAGCCCTTTTTTTCAGCCAATTTTTTACTTTTTTCAAATCTACTTTCATTTATATATTCATTTTTTTTGTATCCTTTTTCCCCAACCCCACCCCCACAGGGCCACCCATCAGTTGTTTCTATGTTGTACTTTCACAGAATGCTGACCCTTGTTCTGCTATGAACACATTGCTGTTTTGCCTTTATGCCACTATCAGCACCTTCTTTAGTCTTTAACAGTGCCATTAACACGCCCTTTGTCTTGTGTCCGTGACATCTTTATCAATCTCTCCTGAGCTCCCACCTATCCCTGACCTTCTATTTTGTTCCACCACCTGCACAGTCTGAAACGGTATAAAATCCATCACGTTTCAACTTATCTTTAGCTCTGATGAAGCCATGTGGACTTGAAACGTTAACTCTGTTTCTCTCTCCACAGATGCTGCCAGACCTGCTGAGCTTTTCCAGCATTTTCTCTTCTCACGGGCAGAATTTTTCACTGAGATGGTGGGTGCACGCTCAACCCGCTCGGGTGTAAAATGGCACGTGATGACGTTGGACTATCCCAATGTCATCGCGTACTCGCAAGATATTTCGGTCAGCGGGCGCTCGCAGGAGTTGGAGCTGTGCCTGCCGTCAATTACAAGGCCAGTTAAGGCCATTAAAAAAGACAATTAAGCTAGATTTTATGTTGCCCGTGCAATTTTGCGCTCGTTGCACAAGCAAAATGGGCAGGTGGGCAGCCGATAATTTTCTGAGCCTCATCCAAGGGCAGGATTAAAAGGGTCAGCCGCATTGCCAATGTGAGTAGTGAGGAGTTTTGGAGATACTTTGCTGCTGGTTGCTTATTGGAACTTAGGAGCTTCATCTCTGATGAGCATTTCCAGGCTTCCTTTCAGGACTTATTGGTGTCTCCAAGGCTCCCAGAGAATTCAGACCTTGTGGACCTTTCCAGGTCTCAGACAGCCTTCCACTACCCTGGTAATGGGAATTGTGATCTCTGCTGGAGGCACCTCCTCTGAGGAGGAAGAGAGGGGCAGAAGGGAGGGGGGGGGTGTCCAAATGCAGCTACCAAGAGAGCAACCTGTGGGAGGAGAGGCACAGGCCAGCAGGAAGTCCAAGGCTTTAGGGGCCGCAGAAGACATCTCTATCCTGTTGCCAGGGTTTACAGGCGATGATACAGCTACCTCAATATGTCTGAGGTGCAACATCGAAGGAGGCTCCACCTCTCAAGGGAGACCGTGACCTCTATTTGTCTATTGTGCCTGAGATTACCTCCAACTGTGTGGGTGGACACCCCATGCCAGTGGCTCTGAAGGTCACAGTGGCCCTCAACTTCTAAGCCTCCAGCTCTTTCCAGGTGGTCAGTGGGTGGATCAGTGTGGAGTCTCCCAATCAACTGTCCAGAGTTGCGTTAAGCTGGTGACAGAAGCTCTGTTCAGGCAGGTACTGATATTTATTCTTTACCATACAGACAAGGCCAGCCAGGCTGAGTGAGCCAGAGGCTTTGCAGCGATTGCTGGGTTCCCCCGTATCCAGGGTGCCATCAACTGCATACATGTGGCCCTCAAGGCGCGAGCGGGTCAGCCAGGTGCCTTCCTCAACAGGAAGGGATTCCACTCCATGAATGTGCAGATAGTGTGTGACCAGAGGATGCGCATTTTGCTAGTCTGTGCAAGGTACCCAGGCAGCTCTAATGATACTTGTATCTTGAGACACTCCCAGGTGCCAAGGCTGTTCAGTGCTCCAGCCTGACCGGGTGGATGGCTGCTGGGTGATGAGGGCTATCTGTTGAAAAGGTGGCTTATGATGCCTCTCCGCCACCAAGAACAGAGGCAAAGTATCATTACACTGGGATTATACCTCCACAAGGGCAGTGGTAGAGAGGATCATAGGTCTTCTGAAGATATGCTTCTGATGCATAGACTGTTCAGGCGACGCACTTCAATACCCCTAGAGTAGTTGTCACTGATAGCGGTTGCATGCTGCGCTCTCCACAATCTGGCACTGACCAGGGGGGACCCAAGAGGGCACTGGAGGAAAAGGATCTTGAGGCAGCTGCACAGGCCACAGATAATGAATCCAATAGTGAGTCAGAAGAGGATCACGGTGCGGAGAATGCTGAGGGCGTGGAGCCAGACCTCGGTAACCTCCAGGGAGGCAGGGACACCTTGATCCAACGCTCCTTCAGCTTGGCTGCCAGAGATCTGCTTCCACCTCATGCCAGGGCTGCTGCCTCCATCCTGGATGTCTGAAATGACCCTTTCATTTGCACCCAAAGTCCATTCAATGTCTGTGCAATAAAATGTCGAGCCACTCACATCCAGCATTACAAACTGGCATACCCTGCACCAAAAAGAGAAAAGGTGAAGCATACTCAGGCCATCAGAACCAAAGCAAATTTAATGCTGTTGTCACATTGAAAGCATAATGACATAACCATTACTGATCTTGATGTCCAAACCAGGAGATAAATAAACCGAACACAAACGAACAGAAAATCATCCGTGAACTGTCCTCCTTGAGCTCATGGTGCCTTTAACTTACATTTCCGAGCGCTACGTCTTGGTGCCCCCCTCTCAGTAGCACCGACGCTGGAGACAGCCTGCTGGCTGCTGTCAGGACCTGATGTCCTGCATCTGAGGGTTTTAAAGGAAGTGGTTGCAGAAATAGTGGAGGCATTGGTCAAAATATTCCAGAACTCACTGGATTCCGGGAGGGTCCCAGTGGATTGGAAAACCGCTAATGTGACGCCCCTGTTCAAGAAGGGATGGAAACAAAAAGGAAACTATAGGCCGGTCAGCCTAACATCTGTTATTGAGAAAATGCTAGAGCCAATTATTAAGGGAGAAATAGCAGGACATTTAGAGAAGCTTAACACAATCAAACAGAATCAACAAGGTTTTGTGAAAGGGAAATCATGTTTGACAAATTTGCTGGAGATCTTTGAGCATATAACAAGCAGAGTTGATAAAGGGGAACCCGTAGATGTAGTGTATTTGGATTTCCAGAAGGTATTTGATAAGGTGCCACACAAGGTTATTTCACAAGATAAGAGCCCACAGTTTTGGGGGTAATGTATTAATATAGATTGAGGATTGGTTAACACAGAGAAGACAGAGAGTCGGGACAAATGGGTCTTTTTCAAGTTGGAAAGACGTAACTAGTAGAGTGCCACAAGGATCAGTCCTAAGGCCTCAATTATTTATTATCTATATTAATGACGTGGAGAAGGGGGCAGAGTGTAATGTATCCAAATTTGCTGATGATACAAAAATGGATGGGACGGCATGTTGTGCTCAGGACATAAGGAATCTGCAAGGGGATATAGACAGGTTGAGTGAGTGGGCAAAAACTTGGCAGATGACGTTTAATGTAGGAAAGTGTCATGTCATGCACTTTGGTGGGAAAAATCAAAAGGCAGACTCTTATTTAAATGGAGAGAGACTCCAAAAAAGTGCAGCACAAAGGGATCTGAGTGTTCTTGTGTGAAACAAAAAAGTTAGCATGCAGCTACAGCCAGTAATTAAGAAGGCAAATGGAATTTTGGCCTGTATTGCTAGGGGGTTGGACTTTAGATGTAGGGAAGTCTTGTACAGGGTGTTGTTGAGGCCACACCTGGAGTAATGAGTACAGTTTTAGTCCCTGTATTTAAGAAAGGATATACTGGTATTGGAGGCAGTTCAAAAGAGATTCACTAGGCTGATTCCAGGGATGAAAGGATTGACTTATTAAAAACGGCTAAACTGGTTAGGCCTTTATTCACTAGAGTTTAGAAGAATGAGGGATGATCTTATTGAAACATACAAGATTCTGAGGGGGCTTGACAGGGTAGATGTTGAGAAGATATTTCCACTACTGGGGGAATCTTGAACTAGGGGACGTAGTTACAGAATAAGGGGACACTCAGTTAAAACTGAGATGGGAAGGAATTTCTTCTCTGAGGTAGTGAATGTCTGGAATTCTCTACCCCAAAGAGTTGGGGAGGCTAGATCACTGAAAGTATTTAAAGAAGAGGTAGGTAGATTTTTGAAATATCGGGGAGTTGAGGGTTATGAGGAGCTGGCACAAAAGTGTTGAGGCCTGGGGCAGATCAGCCATGATCTTATTGAATGGCGGGACAGGCTTGAGGGGCCAAATGGCCCACTACTCTCTTTTATGTTCTGATGTCTTGTTGGCCTTGATGACCTTGGCGGTCGTCCTCTGGCCAGTGGAGCCTGTGCTGATCCCACCTGGGAGGGAGGGGCCAGTGCCACGGCTTGCATTTCCCCAGGCATCACAGCCTCATCCGATGCCACGGTCACTGGCGGAGGGGTGGAGTAGCTGCTGCCGTCATCCAGAGTGCCCTGAGAGGAGCCCGCAAAGATGGCAGGCAGCTCATGCACCAACGTGAGGTTGCTCTGGACTTCACTGCTCACCATTGATGGACGGGCACCTAGCTGGGATACTGGGTGCCTCATCCATCTCCCACCTGGCACTGACCACCTTAGGGCTTGCAGGTCCAAGCGCAACCCCAGGGACCGCTGATTCTGTTCCTGGAGTCACCACTCTCAGCGGATGAGGAATTGCACTTGACCATGGGAGCCAACGCAGTGCTCATGCTCCGCATGGACTCCTCCACAACAGAGAGCATGGCACGCAGACCCCTTTGGATCTCCGCCAGATCCTCCCACACATCCCGCTGGATATCCAGCATCTGCCGCCTAATGGACGACTCCAGAGCTCGTCATCAGCCTTCGACTGAGTGTCATCCTGGTCCCCAGTCGTCGTCTGGGACTGCTGGTGTCCTTGGCACTCTCTGCTTTCACCTGTACCTCAAGCGAGTGTGAAGTGCCCTCATCAATGTACACTGACATTCTGGCCTCTGATCTAATGCCCACCAAGGTGCTGGTATCTGCGCTGGTGCCTGGTTCAGAGAGCAGGTACAAATGAAGCTCCGTGGTCCTCCAGTGTCAGGGGTGGCCCTTCGGGGTCCAGAGTATGATTGCGTGCTGGCGAATCTAAGGGAGGACAAGTATATGTCATTAGATAAAGTCAGGCACCCTGGTGAGGCAATGGCGATCTGCATCATAGTGCGATTGTCTTTCAATGATCAATGGGGACTCCAGGCTTGAGGCTCCCATCAATGAAGAGACTACACTGGAATTGTTGCACATTCTGAAACTCTCACCTCTGTGCACTGCACTCTTACCTTCGTCTGGCACCCCAGCCTCTCCATCCTCGGTTGCATGTGGAGCGCGCTAGCTCTGTAGCTCTTGGGTTTCCCGCTTGAATCTGGCCTCTGCCTGTACTTGATCTCTCTGGTTATGACTCGTCTTCTCCTGAAAGGACATAGTAGCATTGATTAGTCCATTCTCTACCTGCAGCACCATTGCAGCCTGACCAACCCCAGCTGAGAGCACCTTGCAGGGCACATCGGAGTCATGACCCTCGAGCCGCAAGATACTCAATCCAAGCAGCCAGGGCTCATCCCCTTGGCCAGCTCCAATGTGATTGTCATTTGGCACTCAGACTCTAACACCCCTTAGGGTGACGGTCAGATCCTAATGCTTCTGCATCCTGACCCATGCCAACATGGTACTCACCCGTCCTGAGTGCAGCAGGTCATTAAACCTCTTCCGGCACTGCACCCATGTGCACCGCACCATGTCATGGCTGCTAACCAGCGCTGCAACCTCCTCCCACTTGGTGAGGTGCAGTGGCCTCCTCCCACCTTTGGGGACAAGGATGTCCCTCCTGGCAGTCACCTCCTCCAGGAGGACCGCGAGGCACTCACCTGAAAAGCGGGGGGCTGAGTGCCCACCTGACCTGTCCTCCCGCCTGCCGTTGTCCAGCCGCGCTCTACTCCATAACATGAGTTTTCAAAACGCAGGAGAGATGTTCTTCCATAGCAGCCTTCAAGGGGCTACCTGGCCGATTTTAAACTGGCCGCCGGGTTGCCATGGGACCTGGCAGCCAACAGTCACCTGCCCCTTCCCAACCAGTGGGGAGCTGCATTTCCCATAAGGCCTGCCAGCGTGAAATCATGGTTGTGGGCTGATTGTCGGTGGTAGCCCACTGATTGTGCCCGGCTGCTGACTTAAAAATCCTGCCCTACGTGCCTAGAACAGGTGTGCCGCCGACTGAAAACACAAATAAAAGAAAAAACGAAATAAGCAAAAAAAAGAAATAAAAATGGGGTCAGAGATTATGTTCTGAAATTGTTGAACTCAGTGTTGAGTCTGGAAGGCTGTATAGTGCCTAATTGAAAGATGGGCACTGTTCCTATAGCTTACATTGAGCTTCGCTGGAGCAGGGGCAGGTAGGCTAAGGGCAGGGAGGTCAGCGTGAGAGCAAAGTGGAGAATTAAAATGACAGGCTCGGAAGCTCAGAGTCCTGCTTTGCGGACTGAGTGAAGGTGTTCCTGCAAAGCGGACACCTGATATGCATTTGGTCTCCCCATTGTAGAGGAGACCTCATCGTGAGCAGTGAATACAGTGGACCAGATTGAAAGAAGTATGCTTAAATTGCTGCTTCACCGAGGAAGAGTATTTGGGGCCTTTGGATGTTGAGGGGAGAGGAGGTAAAAGGGCAGGTGTTGCATCACCTGCATTTGCATGGAAAGGGGATCGGGTGTTAGGGGTGACTGAGGAATGCACCAGGCTATTATGGAAGGAACGGTTCCTTCAGAATGCTGAAAGGGGAGGGGAGGAGAAGATTCATTTGGTGGTGGCATCATGCTGGAGGTGACACAAATGGCGGAAAATGATCTGTTGATTGAGGAAGCTGGCGGGGTGGAAGGTGAGGACAAGGAGAACCCTGTTCTGATTCTGGCAGAGAGGGGAGGGGTGAGAGCAGAAGTGTAAGAAATATGGTTGATACAACTGAGAGCCCTGTCAACCAAAGTAAGGGGGTGGGGGGGTGTGGGTTGGTGGAAATCGACATCTCAGAATGCTGTTGTGGAAGGTCACATCATCAGAACAGATGCAATGGTAATGGGGGAACTGGGGGTATGCAGTGGGATCCTGACAGGTTGCAAGTGTGAGGTAGATTAACCTTTCTGTCATTCAATCCTGTCTTTCGCCCCATCACAGACCTACCTTTTGAATTTGTTCCACCCACCCTTGTTCAAAACCTATTACTTTTCTAACTTTCCCAGTTCTGACGACAGGTCACAGAACTGAAACACGGTTTTTCTCTCTCTGTGGATGCTGCCTGACCTGCTGAATATTTCCTGCATTTTCCTGTTTTTATTTTAACTTACACTTTTTTTTAATGGATTTACCTAATTTTAGATTTTTAATTCACTATTTTGTTCTCACTTTCCTCTATCAAAATCTCCCTAATTGGATCAAATGTAAATTTGTGGGACTTTTTCCCCCCTAAATTTGCTTCTTAATGCTTTTCCTATTTCTTACTTCTCCTGCACCACAGGTCCAATTTTCACCTGTGCTATGGGTGGAATCATCCCAGATTTGCACAAACCACAGTAGCGGGTGGGAAGAATGTAGTTTTACTCGCTGGCCACAATGGTGGGTTTTTGTGCCGTAGCGTCCCATTTCCACCTCGTTAATTATGTAGCCACAGGAAACACGGTGTCTCGCTGGCAAGTGGCCTCCAGTTTGCCCGCCATGCTGTTACCTCGCTGCTTCCTCACATAGGGCATCATATTTAAACTGCAGCCGCGCGCACAGTTTTAGAAGCTTGCAGCCCAGGACTGCTCCAGTGAAGACCTGGCCCTAAATGCCAAGAAGAGTGCAGCTCCCCCGATTCAATGACGCATCCCTCGGAGCCCGTGGAGGGCCGCCACGATGTCCTCTAGCCCCGCGCTGGCAGCAGGAGGCCCATCAGTCTCACCACTTCGGCTTGGGAGGTGATAGCAGAGATGGCCAGTGCCAATGCTGCACATGAGAGGTTGGCCATCCAGTGCAGAAAACAGATGAATGTCCTCACCCGTGCCACCAGGGTAAGGCAACCACTCTAATCTCTCACACTCACAAGGCCATCATGTGTTCACTGGCATCTCACTCACTGCCAGCTCGAGGGATATCACCATTCACTCTCACACACCCTCACATTTCCATCTGGCCTAATCTCCTTTGGAGACTGCCTTCTCAGCCCTCACCCCTCACCAACACACACGCTGGGATACCCCCTTCTCCAGTACAGCCCTCGCACTGAAGCCTCTTCCTTCGTCTGAGGCCACTTCTCCCCCTTGCCCAAGCAAGCATTAACCCTACAGCCATTGAAAAGCCACACCAGCTTATGGCTGGTCTGCTAGGTAGAGACCTGCCCGTGAGCCCCCCTAAAAGTGATGTGGTGCTGTCGGTGAAGCCTGGCGTTGATGACCGTGAGTGCTTCCTAAATCAAGGTAGGCAAACAAACCTTGAAGTCCTGAGCAAAGTGCAGCTCGCCAGGTGCATGTCCACTTATATACAGTTGTGAACCACATCGCTGTGCAATCACGCCGATGTGCCCGGATCATCCATTGTGGAGGGGATGATTCCGGTGAGCAGGACTTACAGTGAGATGCTGAAGTATTGAAATTAGGTTCCTGACTTGCGGCGGCCGGAAACACGGAGTGGAGCAGACAATCACAAACTGATCTCACGACGGCAAGAAACTGATTTCTGTCCTCCTCGCCATATTGTTTCCCCCCCCCAACGCGCCATGACGTCTGCGCCAATGGGGCCGGAAAATTCCAGCCTACATAGTATGACATGCTTCATTTAAGTTCATTAGCTGTCATATGCAGGATAGCAATGCAGGACCTTAGCAATGTGCTCTGCACTCTGCCAGTGCATGTTGCCATCTTCCCAATATTATTCTTCAAAGATTCCCATACAGTCTCCTTCTCCTAGGGACGTACTCAGTGGCAATTCTTTAATGTATTTACCTATGCCACTTTTAAAAAAAAACTAATGACAATTTATAATTAAGTAATCATTGATATAGCTAGTTTACAGTGGCCTATAAGGTCCTTTTGTAGGACTGGTAAGGTAAATAGCCATAGACCACTCAAAGACCATAGCCATCTCTATCCATTAGAGAGAGAGAGACATTTGTTTGTATACAGCTTGAGGGGCATCACTATGCAACAAGAATGGGGCAAGTCAAGGAGGCAGGTCTCTATGAACAACCACAACTGATGTAGGGATTGAACCTGTGTCATTGGCATCCTTCTGCATTACACCTAGCCACCTAGCTAACTGTTTACTGGTAATGTGGAATAGTAAAATGCTACTTTCCTATTGTAAGAAACTAATATTTCAGCATTAGGGTATAATCTAAATGAAGAAAGCTCTGTAAAATCAATAATCTTGTATGTTTGAAAATTTTGTATGGGCTCAGAGCTTCTTGAGTTTTCAAATTGATGTGGCTTATCCTTTGATTTATCAAGATTATTGTCAATGACTGAAGTTATCTTCCTTTTATTATCCCTGAATCAAACCTTGCTACGAAGGAGAAAATGTTATGGTCCTTTCTTCAGTTTGTAAGCAGTGAAATGACACTTGTTTTACAGGTTTAATGTACTTTCTTAGCTGAAAAAGAAATATTTTGCCTTGGATAATCAATATTCCTATTTACTGTATGGTAAGGGAAAATATGATTATTGTGCAAAGACTTTTGTTTTGTGCAATTCCAGTGCTTTATTCAGTGTGTTGTTGGCACAAAAGACCACAGACTAAACATGGAAGATGCCAAAACATTTAAATCAACAATATATGTTATAGCATATAGAATTGTACCCCCAGGAAGTGTGTTATTGCAGCTAGTCAACAGGTGCATAAGTATTTGGATTCTGTAATGCATGTTGTTGTTTTTCTGACACTAACCCAGGAAATTTTCTTTGTTTAGAATGTACAAATTTTATTTAAACTTTTTTTAAATTAATGCAAAGACTCCATCTGGTGGTTGTGCTGGTTTTATTTATTCAACATTTTGTTCTGTTTTCCATGTAAAAGAAAATTTTATTGTGAACTAGTATGTAACAGCTATTGCTTGGACATAAGTGTGTCAGCACTGTTGGACATTGAGATTCAAGGATTGTTGAATGTTTCCAGTTAATCCCATTAATTAATGAGTTCAGTTTCCTTGCATCATTGTGTTGGGCAACTGTACTTCATTATGCCAGTGGTATTGTGAGCATTTGCTCTGTAGGTAAAATAATCTTATTAAAAATTGATTCTAATTTTTAACACATTCATCTTTTAGGAGAGATTCTGACAGTTATCACCTGCTTAAAGATTTTGTATAACTTGTACCAATTTTACACCAATGTGCTTAGTTATAAGATAAAATGGAGGTGCAAAGGAAAATATACTGTTATGATGTGGCAGGTGATGTGTGCTAGGTGGACCAAATCCACAAGGGAAACTTGGCCACACTATCACAACAGTTTTACAATGCTGTATTTATTGCGAGATGTGTGCACCGGACTCAGAAGTAATGAGTCCACTGAGACCGTTAGAGATTTTAAAAATTAAGTTAAAATATTTGTTAACAAAATAAAAGATTTCAAGGACATAAGACTACAATTACTTAATACTATACCAAATCCTAAAATTCCTAACTAACCTGACTCCCAGTTACACACCACTTTAAGGCAACAGTTCAAAATAGATTTTAGATTTAAAAAAAAACAAACCAGCAAGTTACCCACAGTACCCACTTGACAGTGGATTTCCAAATAGTTTTCTCCAACTTCGGTTACTGGATACAGCAAACTTGTGTACAAATGGCTGGAGGCTTCTTCACACACTCCTGTTAAATCTTACATGGCCTTTCATTCTCCTTTTATATATGTTTTTCTCACTTTAATATGTAAATTCCATTGTTGGATATGTCATTGAAAGTGTACCTTTCCCATAATATAAAAACTTTCATGTTGCCAATATTATCAGTAACCTTTGGGAAAAATAAACACACTCCTTAGTCTGTTTACAACCAGCAGATAAGCAAGGCTAACATTTCTTTGAGATCCAAACAATCTCTTCACTTCTCTAAAAATGCAAATTCCCATCACACCTTGCATGCTAAGACCCCATCCATGTTTACTCATTAGCATTTCAAGTACATTTCTACACCTAGCTTCTTTTGATAAATTCAAGCTTGCAGTCTACCTGACTCCAAATGTAATTAAATCAAACAGGCAGAACCATCTACACTCACACCCATAAACCTACTTTACACATAAACCAGAAAAATATTATGAAAATGATTATACTTTTGTAACAATGCCTTCCAGTGATATTTGAAATCTTCAAAATAAGGCAAAATACCTGGTGCATAACAGGGTGGGGTAGATGAATGGCTTGCCCAAGTCGCATTTCAGATGGGGCTAGGCTGCTTGGGCGTGTTAGTCAAAATTAATTCAGCTTAGTACAGACATCAAAGCTATCTGAGGAATGGATACAGTTATTAAAACATCAGTTCAAAGGATTGGCGGAGAAGAAAAGAGTTGATGTTTTGAGTCCTCATGACCCTTCGACAGAACTTGAGTTCGAGTCCAAGAAAGAGTTGAAATATAAGCTGGTTTAAGGTGTGTGTGTTAAGGTGTGGTCATGAGGACTCGAAACGTCAACTACCATCCATTCTTAATTAGCACATTCGTTTAGATAATATCACCAACTTTAACTTTAACACCTATGTGTTCTATTGTACTATTGTCGTTGACATCTTTTGATGATCTGCTTCTATCACTGCTTGTTTGTCCCTACAACCACACCACCCCCCCCGCTCCACCTCTCTGTCTCTCTATCTCTCCGCCCCCCACACACACCTTAAACCAGCTTATATTTCAACTCTTTCTTGGACTCGAACTCAAGTTCTGTCGAAGGGTCATGAGGACTCGAAACGTCAACTCTTTTCTTCTCCGCCGACGCTGCCAGTCCTGCTGAGTTTTTCCAGGTAATTCTGTTTTTGTTTTGGATTTCCAGCATCCGCAGTTTTTTTGTTTTTAGTTCAAAGGATTGGTTCTGTGGCAATTTGCCTGGTATAAATTTTAGCATCTTCATCTGAATTACTGAAGACTGTTGTGACTTGCTTCTGTGGTAAGGAAGCCAGCTGGGGATCTACTTCAGGTCACCTTAGGACCTCTGCAATAAGCATTACCAGAGGTTAAATGCCGTTGGTATAACTCTGGAGCATTTAGCCTGATGGGCGACAGCCATTTTGGGATAGGTTTCAGAAATTGGAACAGCAGGCCTCACAGATGAGTGGGGTGTTTGCTCCATTAGTTATGAGGTTTAGGTAATTGGAAATGAAAAAAGGCCTAATAAAATGCAGATTGCATTCATTCCTTCCACTCCACAAATTTAAATTACCATTGGGATAGTTTCTACTCAAAAAACTCAGGAAAAATTGTATACAATAATTTTCCATTGATAGTGGCAGAATTGGGACCCTGATTTTGCACTAATTTCTTGTTAGTGAAATTTAAGAATGGAAGTGAACCTCTCGTTGGAAGGGCCATTTGCATGGGTCAGGTGAGTACCCATGGGATGTCACTGCTGGATCCGACTACTTTGGAATGGTGTTGGCCTGAAAAAATTGTAGAAGATTGAGGGGGGAACTTTCCTGTCCTGTCAGCGGCAGGTTTTGTGGTGGGTGGGAGCGGGAAATTTGGAAAGAGGCCAAAAATCGGGTTCCTACTGGTGGGAGATCACTTCAGAACTTTCCGCTCACCGCTTTCATGGTTGATCGATGGCCGGTCAGGTTTCCTTCTGATCAATGTTGGGAAGGTCATTTGCATGCATTACCCTGTCATGAATGCTCATTAAAAACACTATTCGCCGGAATCATGATCTCCCTCCCAAACTTGCACTGCGCTAGTGGGAAATTAGACCGGTCTGAAACAGGTTTTGAAATGAGTGGCGTGCAGCTGCAAGCCCTCAATTCACTCGTGACTATGAGGTGATTGCAACATCAAAGCCTACCTGCAACAGCGCTACTCCAGGTTCTCGCCATTGCCAGTGATTCGCTACACTGATGGGGGTGTAGAGTTGGTCTGCTCACTGGATTCCTCCGTTACCCGGGGAGGTGTCTTCTGCGAGGTTCAGGCAGGGGTGCACTATGTTACAGAGATCAGCGTTACGACCTGGGGGAGCGGTGGGAGTGGGGGGGAAGGAAGACCGAGACATGGAGCGCAGTGGGATTTGTTGGGGTTGGAGAGTGGGGAAGGAGGCACGGGGGACAATGGGCTATGGTGGGGTTGGAGAGGGCAGACCGAGAGACCAAGGGTGGGGAAGCTGGAGCCCAACATGGAAGCCTGGAAAGTAGACACAGAAGGGACTGGATGGGGATCTAACTGTATGAATGGGAGGGGATGCATGCAGATTTTGGAATACGATGGGGGGTTGTGTTAGTGTGGCAGAAGCGAGATGGGTTGCAAGGACACATAGAATTGGGGGAGGGGAAAGGCTTGCACATGAGGATGGGTTGCGCAGAGACTCATGGTGGAGAGGGAGGAAGTGACATTGTGTTGTCAGCAGTAGAGAAGGAACAGGAGAGCTCAATGAAAGACAGTCATCATCACTGGTCTGGAGTCAAAAAGTCGGGGTAAGAGATCAAAAGCAGTCCTGAGGCTTTTTGCACTTAATAGCCAATGTGAGAGATTAAAGGCAGTCCTGGGAATTTGCGGGCTGTGCATGGCATGTATGTTGAAGTCCCGCTCCAGGGAGGCTCACTGGAATAAGGCACAGCTTGGTGTGCAGGGTGTGGTCATGGTCTTGTGTTGGATGATCATGGTCTTGTCTGGCTTGGCACTGGGCTGCAGATGGGATGGTCAGGGTTAGGGAAGGCATCTGCAGCCTGTAAATGGGGAATATGTAATAAAGAGGAGTATTCAAAGCTCTCCTGGGTGTGGGTGAGAAGGTGCGGGGTGCAATCTCCTCAGTACTTGACCCTGCACACAGTTTTGAGATGGGGGTCTGATGATTGGTGGTGAGGTCCACGTTGGGCATGGGACCATCAACAGTGATGGGTTCAGGTGGAATGTCCAGCGCAATTGCAATGGGATTCAGGGTTACTGGGGGAGACTGCAGAATAACTGGAGGGAGCTCTACCTGCACATCGTGAGGTTCCAGGGAGATTGGAGGGACCTGAACACTGACAGGGGGAGGGCTGAAGCTGGACTCAAAATAAAAATGCAGCACCACCATCTTGAAACCCCAAAGTTATTGCACAGTTTGAAATCTAAACTGGAAATGAATCTGTGCATGAGAAGGGTCTCAGTCAGTGTGGGAGGAGACCAGGGCTGCACTCAGGGGCCCTTTCAGGGGGCACCCTCCAACTGTTTGGAGTCTCAGCATTGAAATGGAGTCAGAGCTGAGAGAAAAGAGGCAGATTCTGTTGAGAAGATACAATCAGAGACATTGCCTTTTGTTGTGCTTTAACAAGAGACTTCAGGAGTCATTGACTTCACAACACAGTCACTCCATTTGAACATTAACAGAGAAGCATGGGAGAATGGAAAATGCAGGCAACCATTAAGGAAGCACAGCTGCTGCATACCTGCCAGATCATCAGTGAAAGCCTCTAATGTGCTTTCTCCAATTGGCATGGATCACGGGACCATGAGGTCCAAGTTGATCTTAATCGGTAAAACGGATCAGAGATTGTAGGAGTGCCTTTGGTAAGGTGACACATTTCATGAATGTGTCCAACCCTCTCCCAGCCTCCGTGGGATTGAGATCTCAAGTATCAGGATTGGCATCATGGTCACCAAGATATGTGAGTGTTCACTTCAGCTGCAAGGCTGAATCAGCAAAAAGCTAATAGCGCAGATGGAGCTCCAGGGCATGACAGTGGCTTTCTGTTTGCGAGTGGGTGGTCTATTATATTTGCCCCGTGTTCATTAATCTCTTGCATTTGTCAGACCCAGGGAGAAGGGGATTGAATAATGGCGCCTGTGCTCAATGCTGCCTTGTTGATGGCAATGATATGATTTGAGGAGGAGAAGAACGGTCCAGTGCCACCTAGTACAGCTTCAAGAGGAGGCCTGGCCTGAGGTCCAGGGGAGTCGCAGAGGATGAGGAGATTAGATCTATCACATGGAGATGATTTGTACGACCAAGGGTCTCCCAAAGAAGGCTCTCCTATCTGGAAATGAATGACAATGCCGCGCATGGATGTGCTTGTCAAGTGATGTGGTGGCTCATATCTGCCACATTCTGCTGGAGGATCTAACACCCTGTGGACTGTGGGGATATCCCTTGCTAGTGCCCATGAAGGTCACTGTCGTGCTCCATTTATTTGCCTGTAGATTGTTCCAGGGATCCACAGGGGACTGATGCAGCACCTTCCAATCCTCAGCACATAAGTGTATCAAGGAGGTGACAGGTGCCCTCTACAGTAAGGCTCATCATTATATGAAGTTCACACTCGCTGAAACTGGCCAGGCTGCTGGATTTCTGGGGTTTGCAGCTATCTCAGGCTTCCTGAGAGTACAGGGTGCAATCAATTGCACACATGGCATTGAGAGCTCCATGGCAACAGCCCCTGATGTTCATTAACAGGAAAGGGTTCCCCTTCCTGAATGTTCAACTGGTGTGTGATCATCAGAAGCACATCTTGTACATTTGTGTCAGGACCCTGGGAGTTCTCATGCCTCACACATCCTGAGTCACTGCCAGGTGGCTCACATATTCAAAGGGCCTCAGCGATTACAGGGCTGGCTGCCTGGGGATAAGGGGTACTGCCCCTCTCGCTTAGCCACTGATGGATCCCACCAATGCATATGGCAATGGAGTGCAGGTCTGAGCACAAATCCGGCAGGACCTGCTGGACCAAGGTCTCCAAGGCAGTCGCCACCCTTTCCATGGAGACCTTGAGGCCCTCACATGTCGAAGCCACAACATCAGAGAGAACATGGACAGACTCCATCCTTCACTCTCGTTTATGGACAGCTTCTTGCAGCTCTACCTGATTTTCTGCCACCTGTTGTTGCATCTCCAGCATGTGTGACATGGCCGTTTCCAGAGGCTCATCATCAGACTTGGACTCAGCAGTGCCTGATCTCCAGCAGTCCTCCGAGTGCCAGATATCTGGGCTATCACTGCCTCAGACAGCTTTGGAGGCATATCCGTGTGGTGTTCCTCAGAATGTGACCCTGAGCCTGCTGTATAATTATGAGGCGTGTGTCTCTGCATTGATGGAGGGTGAGGTGAACGTAGTGGCAAGTCTTCTTCAAATGGCTCCCCAGCATCCTCTGAGGTGGCCTGGGGCCCGGGGCTTATGTTGGCTCTTGTGGTCAGTCCGGGCCTGCTGGTGCCTGTAAAAAGAGCAGATAAATTTAGTCCATGAACTGAGAATGTCAGGATGTGATCAACTCATGGAGCGCTCATCAGTACTGGCTTCCTGGGAGAGGCTGAGCTCGTCCTCCTGACAGGTGCGATCTCTGTCCTCATCCACCAACTCGGCCACGTCCTCCTTGAATTTGGCCAGCTCCAAGATGTCGGCCTTCCTCCTCCAGTCTGGGATCTTTCCCTGTTGTTGTGGGTAAGCTTGGCCTGCATGAAGACAAATGGATGGAACGTGATGAGAAGAGATGGAGGAGAGGTTGGGAAGCCTGTGTGCCTGCTGTGTGTGCTGAGCCAACCCCTGTAAGGGCTGGGGATGCAGTTTTGCAGCATGATAGATGTTTAGGTGCCCATTAGATAATCAGTGCTGATGTGTTTCCTCCTAATATTGTGTGAGGTCCCTGAGCATTATGACCCTTTTGAGTGCCTGATGCCGTTATAGATCATTCATCCACTTCCTGCACTAGATTACATTTCTCGGGCGGGTGCCCAATGAGCTGACCTCTCCTGCAACTGCTTCCAAGGCTGGCGAGGTGAGGCTGGTGGAGCCATCCTTTGGGTAAGGATATCCCGGAGCAGGCGGCCTCAAACGAGTGATTGCTGAACCTCAGTGTAGCTTTCTTCTTGGAAGAAGATGTCTCCTCCATACTGCTGGGCTGGAGAAAGTGAATGTGTGTGTTTGGGTAGTGGTTAAATATGGTGCCTGGACCTTCGACCCCATTAAGTAAGGGTGGAGCAGGCAAATCAGTGCCCGCCCCACACGTGATTCGGAGAGTTACTCGCTGATGCATATTTAATGAACTTCTGAGCAAATTCCGTCCTGCATTCCAGTGGGAAATGCACTGCGAAACCCGCCTGTCACTGCACTTAGCCTCTGGAAGGGAAAATTCCGCCCTGAGTATCTGTGGTGTGATTAATTGTAATAGGGAAAACACCGCCTTTAAATAAAAAATTACATACTTCTACCACCCAATGAATCTTGGAGGCCAGATAAGCACTGGTTTCCCATGGTGCTCCTTGTTTATACTAGATACTTCTCTCAATTGTATCTTTACGATTTATTGTGTTCTAATACCATTTTAAGTCTGGGTGTATTCTGGCCTTGGCTCCAAAACCTACAAAATTTGGGATGGAGCGAAATGGAACGAGGATTCTGTATCGAAAGCTCCCTCTCCAAATTCAAACCTTATCCTCTTGGGTAACTGAATTAATACGTTTGTCCTGTTTATGAATAGCTTGATGACTATCATTGAAATATCTTCATGGTATTGTCATTCTTTTAAAAAAAAATGAACATTAGGCTGGCTTTCCTGGGCTTGCTTTCTACAAGTTTGCCTTCTGAAAGGTGTGATTTGCTGGTGCAAGTCCATTTCTAGCTATCTCTTCTCTCCTTTCTTTAGATAAAATAAATCCCAGTGACAGGATCAACTTGCTCTGTATAATCTCCAAAAGTATAATCTCTAAAAGTATCTTCATAATCCCTCTGAAAAAAGAATTGTTTTTATTATTGCTTTTCTTTTTGTTCTGCCACCTGTCACTCATAGACTTCAGACCTCATGCAACACTTTTATGAAAGTTGATTAATTCCTAAGCAGTCAGTGTTCTACTGCTATTTGGGTGAATTTTACAGGGTTAAAAACAAAAAACTGCGGATGCTGGAAATCCAAAACAAAACAGAATTATCTGGAAAAACTCAGCAGGTCTGGCAGCATCGGAGGAGAAGAAAAGAGTTGACGTTTCGAGTCCTCATGACCCTTCGACAGAACGAGCAGAACTAACAGAATTACCCACCTGCCTGATTGAAAAAATCCATCGGCACTGGGCTGACCAGAAACCCAGCTCTCCGCAGCGATAATATGCTTAATTGGGTCAGACTTTCACTCCATCTGGGAGGAAGACCCGCCCTAGAGAGCTGCTGGCCAATCTGATTAGAGGTCCCCCCCCCCACCCCCCCTTTACTACCCAACAGCAGCCCACACAGTGAAAGCTGCCTTGCTTCTTCCTTCCCCTGCCACACGTACTTGTGGCGGAGGCGGAATGAGTCCCTTAAGTGGTCACTTAAGGGCCTCAATAGGCCCAAGGGTGGGTGGGCTGCCTGACACATTACCCGTACTCCGTAGCATGGGAGACAGGCAGGGGTGGGCAGGAAGGCAGCGGGCAGGCCACCTGCTTTATTTTATGAGCCCACCTGCCTTCAAATTTGCCAGCGGAGGGCCTTAAAATTAACCTCTTTATTTGGGATAAAATGCTTCTTTTATGTTAATACAATTTTCAGTTGTGATCACGAGCAAGACAGTGACAGCTAACCTCAGTCTTATGAGCAAGGGGCACCCGAGGAGATAGGTAACTACGCCTGAATGAGACGGAGACTGAGTGAGTAGTGAATTAGGTCCAAGTGGAAATTCGGTGCATGGGGGAAGAGGTGTAGTATACATAGGAACAATTCTGAGTTAATTAAGAAAATAATTAAATTAAGCTAACTAAATAACCTGAGAGAGCCCATAAAGCAGCGAGCGTTCGGAGAGTGAGAGAGCCCATAAAGCAGCGGAGATGTCACAGGAGTCCCATAAGTTGATTGGTTGGTAACTTTCTGGACTCAGCACAGAGGTGAATGACAGGTGAGTTGTTATGTTATACCATACTATAGTAAACACTTTATATAAAGTTTAAGGTATGTTAGTGCAGCTCGGGCATGTGGAATGTGCATCTTGCTGGATGTGCCCTCACGGACTACATCTGCAGGAAGTGTCACCAGCTGCAAAAACTCAAGCACTGGGTAGCGGAACTCGAGCGGCAGCTGGAGTCACGGTGGTGCATCCGCAAGGCTGAGGATTACATGGATAACATGTTTAGAGAGGTGGCCACACCACAGCAAAGAAGTTCACAAGCAGAGAGGGAATGGGTCACTGACAGAGTATCTAAGAGTAACAGGCAGGTAGTGCAGGAACCCCCTGTGGCTGTCTCACTCTCTAACTTTTTTTTCATTTTGGATACTAGTGAGCGAGATGGTTCCTCAGAGGATTGTAGCAAGAGCCAAGTTTGTGGCACCATGGATGACTCAGCTGCACAAGAAGGGAGGAAGAAGATTGGAACTGCGATAGCGGAAGGGGATTCCACAATTACAGGAGCAGACAGGTGTTTCTGCAGCCGTAGATGTGAATCCAGGATGGTATGTTGCCTCCCTGGTGCCAGGGTCAAGGATGTCACAGAGCGGCTGCAGGACATTCTCTTTGGGGAGGGCGAACAGCCAGAGATCGTGGGACCAATGATGTAGGTAAGGAAAGGGTTGAGAGCCTGAAAGCAGATTTTTGGGGAGTTAGAAAGTGAATTAAAAAGCGGGACCTCAAGAGAAGTAATCTCAGGATTACTCCCATTGCCACATGCTAGTGAGCATAAGAATAGGAAGATTGAGCAGCTCAACACGTGGTTGGGGAAATGGAATAGGAAGGATAGCTTTAGGCATCTGAGGCATTGAGACCAGTTCTGGGGCAGGTGGGACCTATACAAGAAGGACTGGATACACCTTAACAGGATTGGGACTAATATCCTCATGGGGAAGTTTGCTAGTGCTGTTGGGGAAGGCTTAAACTAGATTGGCAGGGGGGTGTGAATCTGAGGGGAAATTCAGACTGGAGAGAAGAGGAACTCACAGTCGGAAGTAGAGAAGTATTAACTGATAAGG
Source organism: Carcharodon carcharias (assembly GCF_017639515.1). NCBI lineage: Eukaryota > Metazoa > Chordata > Chondrichthyes > Lamniformes > Lamnidae > Carcharodon > Carcharodon carcharias. The sequence continues at coordinate 14,719,111 of NC_054470.1, forward strand.
AGGATATATTAGAGTGTGGTATCAAGGTAGACAGAATACTTGGAGAGTTTGATAGAATTAGAGTGGGCAATAGTAGGTCATTAGATGAGGTCAGAGTAAGGAGGGAAGTAGAAAAGCCTAAATCAGGGCTAATGTGCATGTGTGTGAGTGCATTGAGTGTGGTTAATAAGATTGGTGAACCACAGGCACAAGTTGACAAATGGAACTATGATGTCATTGCTATAACAGAGACCTAGCTCAAAACAAGGCAGGCCTGGGTGTTTAAACACCTTGTACCCAGGAATATTTAGGAGAGACAGGAAAGGAAGAAAAGGGGGTGGGGGGTATGACAGTATGGATTAAAGTTGGCCTTACAGTACTTGAGAGAGAGGATGTTCCAGAGGGGTCAAGAATGGAATCTCTCTGACTAGAGGTAAGGAATGAAAAAGGTGCAATAACATTGATAGGTGTAGTATATAGACCACCAACTAGTGGAAGGGATGTAGAGAAACAAATCTGCAAAGAAATTACAGAGAGATGCAAGAATTATAGAGTAATTATAATGGGGGACTTCAATTATCCAAATATAGACCGGGATATGAATAGTGCAAAGGGACAAGAGGGGCGAGAGTCCCTGGAATATGCTTGAGATAATTTTCTGTAGCAGTGTGTTTCCGGTCCAATGAGAGGGCAGGCACTGTTGGACCTGGTTCTGGGGAGTGAGTTGGCCCAAGTGCATCAAATATCAGTGGGAGAACATTTAGGGGACAGTGACCATTGTATCATAAGGTTTAGGTTGTCCATAGAAGAGGACAAGGAACAGAGCGGGGATAATTAATTGGAGGGAAGCCAACTTCGATGAGATGAGAATGCATCTGAGTCGAGTGAGTTGGAATCAAATGTTGACAGAAATGATGGTGGCTGAACAATGGGCTACCTTCAAAGAAATATTATTGCAGACAATGTCAAGGTATATTTCCTTAAAGGGGAAAGGTAGGACAAATAAATCCAGAGCACCCTGGATGATGAGAGAGAGGTGAAGATGAAAAGGAAGATGTGCATGTAGGACAGAGGTCAGGTAGAAAATGCAACGGAGAATCATGTTGAATATAGAAGGACCAGAGGGAAAGTGCAAAAACTAATAAGAAAAGCAAGGAGAGAGTGTGAAAAGAGACTGGCAGCTAATATAAAAGGGTCTTTTATAAGCATATAAATAATAAAAGTGCAGTACATGAAAGAGTAGGGCCGATTAGGAATATAAAAAGGGACATGCATGTGGAGGCAGGAGAAATAGTGGAGATATTAACTGAGTACTTTGCATCTGTCTTTACAAAGGAGGAAGATGCTACCCATGCTGAGTTGAGAGAGGAGGTAGCTGGTACGCTAGAAGAACTTACAGTTGAGGAGGAAGTGGTTCTAAAAAGGCTATCTTAAAATTGTTAAGACTGGATGTGATGCATCCAAGGGTACTGAGGGAAGTGAGAATAGAAATTGCAGAGGCACTAGTGATAATCTTCCAGTCTTCCTTAGACACAGCGGGGGTGCCAGAGGACTGGAGAATTATGAATGTTACACCCTTATTCAAAGAGGCGTGCAAAGATAAAGTCAGCAGCTACAGACCAGTCAGTTTGACTTCAGTGGTAGGGAAACTTCTGGAACTATAGTTTGGGATAAAATCAATAGTCACTTAGACAAGTGAAAGGTAATTAAGCAAAGCCGGCATGGATTCATTAAGGGAAAATCATGTTTAACTAACTTGCTGGAGATTTTGAGGAGGTAACAGAGAAGGTTGATAAGGGCAACACTGTTGATGTAATGTTCCTGGATTTCCAAAAGACACTTGATACAATGCCATACAACAGGCTTGTGAGCAAAATTCTTGCACATGGGATAAAAGAGAGAGTAGGCACCTGGATAAGAAATTAGCTGAGTGACAGGAAACAAATGTTAATGAATGTTTTACAGATTGGAGGAATGTTTGTAGTGGAGTTTCCCAGGGTTCAGTGTTGGGACCCTTGCTCTTCCTGATATATATATATTAATGACCTAGACTGGTTCAGGGCATGATTTCAAAATTTGCAAATGATGCAAAGATTGGAAACATTGTCAACTGTGATGAGGATAGTCTTGAACTTCAAAACGACATAGATATGCTGGTGGATTGAGCAGCCAAGTGGCAGATAAAGTTCAATGCAGAGAAGCATGAGGTGATTCATTTTGGCAGGAAGGATATGGGGAGACAGTATAAAATAAAGGGAGAAACTCTAAAGGAGGTGCAGGAACAGAGGGACTTTGGTCTACATGTGCATACGTCATTGAAGTTGGCAGGAAATGTTGAGAGAGCAGTTAATAATACATATAGCATCTTAGGCTCTATTAATAGGGGCATTGAGAACAAGAGATCATATTGAACTTGTATAAGACACTAGCTAGGCATCATCTGGAGTACTGCGTCCAGTCCTGGGTGCCATACTTGAGGAAGGATGTGAAGGCATTGGAGGGAGTACAGAGGAGATTCACAAGAATGATTCCAGGGATGAAGAACTGTAGCTGTGAGGATAGATTGGAGAAGTTGGGACTTTTTTCCTTGGAGAAAAGAAGGAGGAGACTTGTTAGAAATATTCAAGATCCTGAGTGGTATGGACAGGGTAAATAGTGAGAAACCATTCCCACTCAAGGGAGCATCAAGAAATAAAGGGCATAGATTCAAAATAATTGGCAAAAGGAGTAAATGTGATGTGAAGAAAATTTTTTTTCACCCGGAAGGTGGTTGGAGTCTGGAACAAACTTCCTAAGAGAGTGGCAGAGTCAGATTCGATCGAGGTGTTCAAAGGGAATTGGATGGCCATCTTAAAAGAAAGTATGTGTAACGTTACAAGGATAGGCAGGGGAGTGGGACTAGGACTTTCAGAGAGTCAGTGCAGACGTACTGTACAGATGTTGTGATTTTGTGAAATGAGTTGAATCTGTAAGTAAAACAGTCATAGCTATTTACAATTTCAACCATTGATAGTAATGTAATGAAAATATTGTTTTTCCAATATTACTGTGGGATACTGTGAAGCAGGTTTCTAGGGGCTGTGCATGCGTGTGTGTGTATGTGTGACTAATTTAATTAAACTGAAAATAGACTTGCAAGATTTAAATCATCAAAGGGTCAGGTGTAAAACAGGCATTTTGAATTGGAGATGAACAGACTAAGATGGGATACATAGGTACAGCATGAATAGGTATTTGTATTATGAGATAAATGAGGAATTGAATTTTTAGCTGTTGAATTTCAAAGAGAGAAAAAAGAAGTTGTACAACTGGCAGAGATCGTAAATGAATAAAGCAAAGTTATTAAGTTTATTTTTCCTAAAATAATGGCCATAGAGACAATATGGAAGATTTTTGTATTTTAGGAAAGGTAACTTCTAAAGAAAATTAACAATGGGTTTAAAAATGAAAGAGAAAAAAACATATTTAAGAAAAGATTTAAACCTGTATGGGGTCTGTGGCCATGTGATCTTGAAGAGTGTGCTTGATCTTGATCTTGAAGACAGACCTGAGAAGTAAGCAGCTTCCAGCCAGCACAGAGAAGTGTCTGGTTGTTCCAGAAAACAGGCTTTTGTTACAAACTTTGGATTCCCATTGTGGAGTGAGAGGGGAAGAGAAGCTTATGAAATACCTTCCCTGTAGCAACAGTGGGTACTTGGTGGTAATATTACTGGATTTTTTGTAGATTCTGTATGCGTTGTTGCCTGGAAAAGGGTGTTTATTTGTGAGTCTATTGAAGTAAAAATCTTTCGGGAAACATTATGATTAAATTTAACCGTGTAACTAAATTTAAATTAAAGTTAATCTTGTGCGTTTAAGTTTTCTTTTCTTTTGTTAATATATGTTTTAATTAAATATTTAAAATCTCCAAAAGTGGTGGTGGAATCTTTACTCCTGACTTCAGTACACATACATTCTTTTAATAAAAATACAAATTGCAAACCGTTGTGATAGCTTGACCAACTTTCCCTTTGGAATTTGGTCAACCTGGCAATTACCACCTGCCATATCATAACAGTAAGTTTATGTGAATTTAGCCATCCAGAGGAGAAGAAAGTAACAACTATGATAACAATTATAATTTCACAATCCTGAAATGCTTCCACCACTATCAGATGTCAGCTCTGGCTCAGTGGTGGAACTCTTGCCTTCTGAGTTGGAAGGTTGTGGGTACACTCCATTGTGGTACTGAAGGAGTGCTGCACTGCCGGAGGTGCCATCTTTCAGATGAGATGTTAAACTAACTCTCCATTTGCCCTCTCAGATGGGCATAAAAATACTAGAGCACTATTTCAGAGAACAGTAGGGGAGCTCTCTCTGGTGCCCTGGCCAATACTTATCCCTCAATCGACATCACTAAAACAGATTATCTGGTCATTATCACATTGCTGTTTACAGATAAGTGGCATAGTGGTAATGTCCTTGGACTACTAATCCAGTGATCCAGGCTGTTCTGGGGACATGGGTTCATTACCCACCAGAGCAGCTGATGGAATTCAATTAATAAAATCTGGGGCAGAATTTTCTGCCTGTCAGGTGGGCGGGCCTGACCCAATCTCCGGCGGGGGAGGAGCCGATCCCCCCCCCCCCCCCCCCCCCCGGAGAAGTGGGCCCTGCCGCCATTTTACGTGGGCGGGCCAATTAAGGCCCGCCCAGCATGACATCTGGTGGGAAGTTCTACAGGCTTCCTGTGCGGGGGGTTGGGGGGGGGGGATTCCCCAAAATTGGAAGTGTGCTCTTTCGCGCATGCACACGAAAGAGTGCACATCTCCCTGAGGCAGCAGATTGCTTCCACTTTGAAAAATATTAAAAATAGCAAAAAAAAAATTCCCTAACATGTCCCCCTCATGTGACAATGTCACATGAAATTGGACATGTTCATTATTAACATAATAACTTCATTAAAAATTTTAAAACCCTGCATGAAACCTCATCCCGCCGGTGGATGAGGTTTCATGTTTTCTGTATTAACCGCCGGGACTCCTGGCCTGTCCGCCTTGGACGGGCAGGTCCTTTAACTGTTTAAATGGTCCCGTCAATGGCCTCAATTGGCCATTGACAGGTCAGCGGGCCCGCAGCTGATTTTGCTGTGCCCCCGCCTTCCTGAAAATTTAAATGGGGCGGGATGACGGGGGTTCAGCCTGACATCATCCCACGTCATTTTACGCATCGACGAGCAGGCCCCTACCCCTGGGATTGAAAGCTAGTCTCAGTAGTAGTGACCGTGAAACTTTCATCAATTGCCATAAAAATCCACTTAGTTCATTGATGTCCTTTAGGGAAGGAAATCTGCCATCCTTACCTGGTCTGGTCTACATGTGACTCCAGCAATGTGGTTGACTCTTAGCTGCCCTCTGAAATGGCCGAGCAAGCCACTCAGTTCAAGGGCAGTTGGGGTTGGCAAGAAATGCTGGCCTTGCTTTTGACACCCACATTGCATAAAAGGATAAAGGAAAAAAGTTGTTTGGTAATACAAAACTTGAGCATTGCTAATAAAAGAGACTTGCTGTTGAAGCTTCTTATCTTGCTTTGATCAGGGCAGATACAAGAATGCCAAATTATCCTGAAAGGGTAAAGTATCTTAAAAATTTGAGCAACTGGTAAAGCTAGCCACTTCACACTGTTACTATGTTGTAGCAACATGAGTGTTGTTTTCCACTAACAGGATGCTGCCATCAAGCCAAAAAGACGTTCTGCCTACCACACAAATGAGTAATGTGGTATATGAATTTCAATGCCGGTGCAGTTCCAGGCATGTAGGCCATATGTCCCAACAATTGGTGCAGAAGAGGCCCTTCGGCCCATTGAGTCTGCACCAACACATGAGAAACACCTGACCTACCTACCTAATCCCACTTATCAGCCCTTGGCCCATAGCCTTGAATGTTATGATGTGCTAAGTGCTCATCCAGGTACTTTTTAAAGGATGTGAGGCAACCCACCTCCACCACCCTCCCAGGCAGCACATTCCAGACCGTCACCACCCTCTGGATAAAAAAGCTTTTCCTCACATCCCCCCTAAACCTCCTGCCCCTCACCTTGAACTTATGCCCCCTTGTTACTGACCCTTCAACTAAAGGGAACAGCTGCACTCTATCCTGTCCATGCCCCTCATAATCTTGTACACCTCGATTAGGTCGCCACTCAGTCTTCTCTGCTCCAACGAAAACAACCCAAGTCTATCCAACCTCTCTTCATAACTTAAATGTTTCACTCCAGGCAACATCCTGGTGAATCTCCTCTGCACCCCCTCCAGTGCAATCACATCCTTCCTATAATTGGCGACGAGAACTGCACACTGTGTCCAGCTGTGGCCTCATCAAGGTTCTATACAACTCCAACATGACCTCCCTACTGTTGTAATCTATGCTTCAATTGATAAAGGCAAGTGTCCCATATGCCTTGTTCACCACCCCACTAACATGCCCCTCTGCCTTCAGAGATCAATGGACACACACGCCAAGGTCCCTTTGCTCCTCAGAACTTCTTAGTGTCATGCCGTTCATTGAATACTTCCTTGTCAAATTACTCCTTCCAAAGTGTATCACCTCATACTTTTTAGGGTTAAATTCCATCTGCCACTTGTCTGCCCATTTGAATCCTGTCTATATCTCCCTGTAGCCCAAGACACTCAACCCCACTGTTAACCACCTTGCCAATTTTTGTGTCATCCGCAAACTTACTAATCCTACCCCCCACATAGTCATCTATGTCGTTTATATAAATTACAAGTAATAGGGGACCGAGCACAGATCCCTGTGGTACGCCACTGGACACTGGCTTCCAGTCACTAAAGCATCTTTCTGTCATCACCCTCTGCCTCCTACAACTAAGCCAATTTCGAATCCACCTTATCAAATTACCCTGTATCCCATGTGCCTTTGCCTTCTTTATAAGTCTCCCATATGGGACCTTGTCAAAGGCTTTGCTGAAATCCATATAAACTACATCCCCTCATCTACACATCTGGTCACCTCCTCAAAAAAATTCAATCAAATTTGTTAGACATTGCTGACCAATCCTGAGTGTGCCAAGAAATACACTAGCAACCAACATAAGATTCAATCAGGCTCGCAAAGTAGCTCATTTAAGCTTGCTAGAAGCCACATATGGAGGAGCCAATATGGAGGAACCTGTTGTCTTCAGGCAAAAGGAATATATGCAGATGTTCACCATTTTTGAATCAACAAAGAGCTTGGGGGACAATAGCTTCCTGGCAATGTCACACCCAATCAGATCTGATTTGTCAACTAATCTGCAGTCAGCACACCTTTTCTCATGCAGTATATGTTTTTGTTCCCTTTGAAATTTGACATTCTTGCATCTGTCCTGATGATTCAAGACAAAAGCTTCAACAGCATGTCTCTTTATTTTCAGCCATATATTACTATTTGTGGGAGCTTGCTGTGTGTAAATTGGCAATAGTGACTATGCATCAAAAGTACTGCAAAGCACTTTGGAATGTCCTCAGGTTCTGAAACGCATTGTATAAATAAGTCTTCAGGGCAGCTGAAAAACTATCAAATCTCTACCACTTGCTGTCTGAAATTAAGGCCCCTGGAACTTTTTACTGAGGCAATGCTCTTGTTGCCCACAAGAAATCATCAAGAGCCATTTCTCAGAAACTCGTAAGAAATCTGGCCTCCTTATCAATTAGAGGAAGATGAATGTTAAATACCAGCCTCGCCCAGAAAACTTTATGCCATCCAGCATTGAAATTGAAGGGCACACCTACCTAGGAAACACCAGGTCACGGATAGACTTCTGGATGGTGAAATGCGCCACAAATTGTTTACTGGACAGTTGTACGTTTTGAAAGGCTTGGTGTGAAGTAATGAGGTAAAAGAGACATTAAGCAAACAACACAACTTAGGCAGGAATTTTCCAGGCTCCCTGTGCTGGGTTTCCCCGTGGTGGGGCCGGCAAGCCATTCAAATCTCTGTTCACAACAGCAGGACCGGAAGATCCTGCTGATGTGAGGGGCTGGAAAATTCTGGCCTTAAGCTCCACAAAGCAATATTTGTAACATCCTTACAGTATGTGTGCAATAGCTGACACTTAGAGTCGGCACATCAGAAAGCCCAAATACTTTAGGTTGCCTCAGGAAGATCTTGAACTTTCAGAAGTGGTGCAGGATTCACTGAGACCCTCAGAAATGCATAAATGCCAGATATGGAGGCAATAGTAGTCAATATACAGCTAAGATTGGCTGCTAAACTATTTCAAACGCCTGATGCTAGACTACTCAAAAAACTATTAAAAAGTGAGCTCAAGCTGGTTAAGAACTCCCATGATCGTCGATTCAAAAGTTATGAAGATTGCCTAAAGACTAATATTAATTTTTTTTAAAAAAATGCACAATTTCAACTGCCACATGGGATCATGGTGCTTGTGACATGAAAATGTGGCAAAAGATGGTGCACACTGGCCTGATAAAACTTGGAAGCAAGTTCTATTCAGCTAGCTGAAGAAAAGAGTGCCTAAAGGAAATCATGGAAAGATCAACCCTTGCTTCAGTCTGCTATCATTCTATGTAGGAAAGCCATTCTTCGCACACTGGACTTTATAGTCATATGAGAACCTATAACCTGTATTATCGACAATAAAAATAATTATTGAAATTCAATAGACAAACCATCATGAGGACATCTAAATCCCAAAAGTTTAAAGGACTATCACTGTAACGGAATCCACTGGAAAATGTCAGGGACCCAATTGCATTAGGTGTCTGCTGTTTCCAAGGTTTTCTGGAATACCCTGTAAGGGGTAGGATATTCTGTTCCTTACCACAAAAGTATTGTTAGGGGGGAATGTAGCCAGGGCCAGGGTTTCCCTGTGCTGGGATTTCCTGCTTGCTGGCTGATCCAGGAATGTAAAACATCAAATAGGAGAAGTGTATATAGGAAACAGCATTAGAAATGACTTGGCTCACAAGATGCAAGTTCCATTGAATTCTATTTATGAACTCAAAGAAATGGCTACAACAAGAAAGAAACCCATGTCATAAATCCCAGCTTGGAACTCAGTGAATGAACTGAAACTTGCATCATCCTAATGCATCCATTCATCCTGAAGGCCTATTCAGTGTTGAACCTAGCTGCTGCTTCCAATAATCCAGTTGCTTATTTGAATTGAAGGTATGTAATAACCTTTCCATACTTTTTGCAACATTATCTTTAAACTTTTCTTGTTGGATAAATTGAGCAGAAATCCAAATTGTTCAGCATTAATATTAAAGTGTGCTTTGTATTTTTAATTCTCGCAATTGCTCTTTAGGAGTGTCTACTTTTATCTACTGTCCAAAGGAAGCTGCAATTTAACAATTGCCTGCCACTTGTTATCGGGTCTGTAATGTGAATCATCCCAAGGTGCTTCACAGGGAGGAGCAGGAATGGAGGGAGAATTGAAAAGTGTGGCTGGTTTGTGAGGATGCTTTTGAAATTGTGAAGTATGTGAAAGCAGAAGGTTCTATGAAGAATGCCCTGATGAAGGGGTTTGATGGTTTTCAATAAAACTGGATGTTGCTTTCTCCCATTAGCTCTTCCCCATCACTAATATATAATGAAGGTGAAAAAGGAAAAGACTACAGCATCAGTTACAGAAGTTGTTGCATCGATTTCTGCAACATTAATTGGTAAAGGTTAATATTCTTGTCTTTGTTTCAATCTTAGCTTAGTATGTGCTCAGGAAGATGTGTAGCGCATGTTCCTGTATACTGCACTGTTCTTTAGATTTTTTTCTGCAGGTATAGTTTGGAATTGCTTGCCTTCTGCAATGAGCTCCATGGGGGTGTCTACTTTTAACAAAAAAAAGTACACTTGTATAGCACTATGGAGCATTCCTTTGCTTTTTGCACTTGATCAAGAGATTGGGACTTCCTGTTCAGACTCTGTTTTCTACACACGTTTAACATCTTTATCACTGTCACATGTCTCACCTGTGCCTAGGCTGTTAGTTATTGAATCATGGAACTCTCAGCTCATGCAACTTCTCTTGTTGCACTGACATCACTCACAAAATGTAGGAACACAACAAGCGTATGGCTTTCTAACACTGCTTCAGGAAGAAGTATCAGCTGAAGTTTGCAAAAGTCAAAAAGATCATCAGCCTGCACATTCAAAGGATCATCTTCTGCCACCTCCAGCATGACACCACCACTAAACACATCTTCCGCTCTCCTCCCCTGTCAACACACTGAAGGGACTGTTCCTCCACGATACTGGTCCACTCCTCAATCAATTCAACACCTTGCCCTCTTACTACGGCACCTTCTCACGCAATCACAGGAGATGTAACACCTGCCCTTTTACCTCCTTTCCTCACCGCCCAAGGCCCCAAACACTCATTCCAGGTGAAGTAGCAATTTACTTGTACTACTTTCAATTTAGTATTAATTGCTCACTATGTCTCTCCTCTATACTGGGGAGCTCAAACACAGATTAGGTGAACGTTTTGCGGAACACCTACACTCAGTCTATAAGCATGACCCCGAGCTTCCAGTTGCTTGCCATTTTAATTCACCGCCTTGCTCTCACACTCACATTTCCATCCTCGGCCTGCTGCAGTGTTTCAGTGAAACTCAACACGCGCTCGAGGAACAACACCACATCTTCGGATTAGGCACTTTATAACCTAGACTAGCATTGAATTCAATAATTGCAGACCATGAACTTTGTTACACATTTTGATTTTTTTTTGCCATATGTTGTTTTGCTTCTTTATTTTCATGTTTTTACTTTCCGACAGAGCTGTTCATTATTTTTCCATTCACTCTCACTCTGGACAAATGCTTTGTTTCTTTACTACATCCATTAGCATTCCATTTGCCCTTTGTTTCATAACATTTTTTGTCTTTAATTTCTCCTGTCCTCTACCCTATCCCTTGCCTTTTGTTGTTCCTCCCCCTCTCCACTTTCAATAGCATTAAAGCCATCACATTTCTACTTTCCTTCAGTTCTGAAGAAGATTCATTCATCCTGAAGCGTTAACTCTGGGTGGAATCATCCCAGGTTTGCACTGTGCAGTAGTAGAATGACGTTTTACCCATTAGCCACAAGGGCAGGTTTTCACACCGTATCATCCCAAACCCGCCACTTCAGTTATGCATTCCCAGGAAACACGCCGTTTCCATGGCGGGCATGCTCTCATTCTTCCGTCATGCCATCACCTCACTGCTTCATCAGGCCGGGTGCCATATTTAAAGTTGAGGCACGTGCACACATCATAGTGCTTCTAGCCCAGGACTGCAGGGAAGATGTCCATGAAAGGCAAAAAGACTGCAGCCCCCAGGTATAGTGACATGTCACTGGGACTCCTTTTGGATGCCGTGGAGGCTTGCCGTGATGTCGTCTACCCCAACCCCACCCAGCTCTGGCCACAGGATGGGCAGTGGTGTGACCAACCAGGTTTGGGAGGTGGTGGCAGTGGCGATCAGTGCCAGTGCTGCACAGAAGATGTTGGCGATCCAATGCGGATAGAGGATGAATAATCTCATCCATGCAGTCTCCTTTCCCAGAACAGCCCTCACCCTGCAGCCTCTTCCCTTGCCTGAGGCCACTTCTCCCCCTTCGCCAAGCAAGCCCTAGCCCTGCAGCTGTTGAAAAGCCACCCACATCTGGCTGACCTGGTAGGTAGAGACCTGCCCGCGAGCCCCCCTACAAGTGATGTGGTGCTGTCTGTGAAGCCTGGCGCTGATGACTGCGAATGCTGACTGAAGCAAGGTAGGCAAGCTAACCTCAAAGTCCCAAGCTAAGTGCAGCTCGCCAGGTGTATGTCACTTATGTGCAGTGTGGAACACGTTGGCATGTTTTCCTGCTGACGTGTGGAAGATCCCAGTTGTGGGGGGAGGCGGGGGAAACAGGATTCCGGCCGGCTGGCCTAATAATGATATGCAGATCAATAAGGTTCCCGATGTCCGATGGCAGGAAATGCGGCCTGCCATTGACGGGCTGAGTGGACGATCGCAAACTGCTTTCAAGCCATATATAACCGATTGTGCCGTAATGTCCGCTTATGCCACTGAACACGCCCGACTTCAGCAGGCACGGAAAATACTGGCCTCTGTTTCTCTCTCCAGACCTGTTCTGCCAGACCTGCTAAGTGTTTTCAGCAATTTCTGTTTTTATTTCAGATTTTCAGCATTCAGAGTATTTTGCTTTTATAACAAAACCTTAAAATTAGCTTTACAGTTTCCACATCATTTGAATTTAAGAAGTGTATGATTTTTGTCCGAATCTTTCCTTTTCTGCTCATGGAAATTTGCCAATTGTAACCCGCAGCTTGTGTATAAGTCCGTGCAGTGCTAGTTAAACTCTGTAAGGAATTTGTGGCATCTTATTTGAGGGTTATTGAAAATAACTAGGGGCGGAATCTTGTTGAGGTGTTGTGGGTCTCCTTGCCGCTGGAGAACTATCTGAGAAACTTGCGTTGCCCCCTCTTTGGATTGTGGTCCGACCGGCCTTCCCAATCAGGCGGTGGCGAAGCCAGCGGTTGGCCTTTGCTGGAATCAAGACCCCAAGGGTGGAAGTCTCGCCACTCTGAGGCTGGCAGCTCTTGTGATCAGCTGCGCCACAGGGGAGGCCATGGCTGTTGCCAGCAGGACAGGCACTGGAGTCCCAGGATCACGGTGCGACCCAGGCCACAATAAGTAATGTAGGGGCTGGTTTTGTGGGTCATGGGGAGCAGAGGTCTGCGGCAAGGGCAGGAGTTGGCTCTCAGCAGCCATCACCTCCTGATGTAGAATCCCTTGATTGAGTGCTTTTGATCATACACCACTTTTGGACAAAAAAAAGTGCCCGGTCTACTTCAAATTACTGTGCTTTTTGCTGCTTCATTCCCTAACCTCTACATCTTTCTTTCACCCTTTTAAGACACTTCTTGAATCCTACCCCTCATCTGCCCTAATATCTTCTTATGTGGCTTGGTGTCAAATTTTGTTTAATAATGTTCCTCTGAAGCTCTTTGGGATGTTTTACCACGTTAAAGGAAGTGTATAAATCAGTTGTTGTTGAACAATGTTATTAAATCAGCCAACTGGAACCTGTGCAGAATTTGCTTCCAATACTAACCACCCCCATCTATACCGAGATACTCCAGCAGCAGCTTAGATTTTATCCAGTTTAGTCACATTGAAGATTGGGAATAACAACTTAAGCAAGAGAGAATGGGAAGTAGGTTATTATCAATTGATTACCATCTCCATTTTAGGATTATAAAAATAAAGATAGTAATTTGCTTTGTTTTTGCCTAAAAATGTGATTTTAACACATGTCCATATAGTGGAGTTCTGTAGATACATTGATAAAAGATACAGTGTTGTGCAATGAAGATACAACCCACTACCTATCTACATACAAGCAGAATCTAAGATTCCTTAACCTTTCCCAAAGTCATGCATGAAATGTCAGCTGAAGGCCCTCAGGTATAAGTTAGAGACCAAAATGTATAGCAAGATGGTATGAATCACTGTCGCTCTAAAATGTAGAATCAGCAGTTCCAAACCCCTTCTACCTGGACATGTAAAAGGGAAAAAAGCTGTTCCAAGAGGTTTAGTATTGATTTTTTTTTACGAACAAAGAGACTTTCTCTGGTTACATGATACATCATAATCAGGTAATTTGTACTAGCGCTTCAACAGCTGAAGAACACTATACCAAAAAAATTGTTGACTTGCAACAAAGTGCAGAATACTTCAGATATTGAGATTTAACAAACAAAAAACCTCTTTGAAAAGATCAAATGTTAGCTATTTTTATTTTGCAATATGTTTACAGTATTCTAATCATTCATTGTTGACCTCTTGCATCCTACACCCCCTCCTAAAGTTATAAGGTTATGATTAGAAGCAATGTGCTCCCTAAAGTGAATTGGCCTTACTGTACTGTTTGCTTTAAAGAAAATTTACACTTCCCAATCAAAATCAATAGGATCTTGGCCCAACATGCTACAAAGATCCTAAATAGTGCCAAGAAAAGCCTATTAAATAGAAAGACTGCCTCCATGAGACAGTAAAACAAATCTAAAACACATCATAACAGGAAGATATTGTCTAACTAAAGCAATATTCACACAGAAAATGGACCGTCCAGTCTTTCAATCCTTAAGTAAAATATAATTCTCTCCCATGGATCAATCTGATCCCCCCCATCCACATGAAATTAAAGTTACTGAGTCAGAGTTATTTACAGCCTACAAAAAGGCCATTCGGCCCATCAAGTGAGTCCGTGCCGGCTCCACGGACCAATCCAGTTGCTCCCACTGCCCTGCACAGTCACTGTAGCCCTCCAAGTTTATTTCCTTCAAGCGCCTGTCCAGTTTCTTTTGGAACTCATTGATTATTTCCACATCCAATACTCTCGTGCGCAGTGAGTTCCAATTAATTCTGATAATTTATTTTTCTTCCCCCAATGGTCAGTTTGTGTGAAAGGGCATTAAACTGTGTGCAACAGCATGTCTGTCTCCATTTCATTATCTACAATGAGACAGACAATACAAAACGATGGATTTTACAGCAGAATCAAAGGGAAATTGTTAAAGTAAATTAGAAGCAAAAATGAATCCAAGAATTGAAATGTAAAACACTTACAAATGTAACTTGTAACTGCACACAGCAATAAGTTGCATATTAATTTCTTTGTGCAACAAAAAACCATGGAATTAGAAATGTCAGCCTCTTGACTGAGCTCAGGTGTCGATAGCCCAAGCTGTGTGGAGGCTGGCCAAGGGGGGCAGGGTAAGCAGCTGTTCTTACCTTAGAAATTTTTGCAGTAAGGAGGCTCAACCTATAGACCATAAAGGGACTCAATTTTTAAATTCTTCCATTAATAGCATCACCTGCACCGTGAATGGAGCTGTTAATTACAGTCAGACCGTTTTCCCACAAGTGCAGGCAACGCGTTCAACGGAAATGGGTTATATGACTAGATACTAGGGCTGAAATCTTCTGGTCCCATCTGCAGTGGGTTACTTGGTGGGCAGGGGAGCTTACTTTAGCAGGAGGTCAACCATCTGTTTTCCAACACCAGCATGAACTTTTACAATTAAGTTCTTGGGACTTTCAAGGCAGGTCGAGCTCCCCAACGAGCAGTGTGTGGAAATCCTTTTGCATGCATTTGCATGTCATGCATGCTCACTAAAAGGCCAGCTCACCAGGACTAAGTGCCCTCTACAAATCAAGTTCTCTGCCACTGAAAAATTTTTGCATTTACATTTATGACTGCACATAAGTGCACCTGGTGAGGTTGACTTCTTCCTGGACTTTTGAAGTAAGTAAGGTGAGTAGTCGCTGCTGCTTTGGTGGTCTTGGGGACCATTTAGAAATGTTAGCCTCTTGACTGAGCTCAGGTATCGATAGCCCAATCTGTGTGGAGGCTGGCCAAGGGAAGCAGGGTAAGCAGCTGCTCTTGGAAATTTTTGCAGTAAGGAGGCCCAACCTAAAGACCATAAAGGGACTCAATTTTTAAATTCTTCCATTAACATCATCTCTCTAAAGTTTTCAAAATTTGTCTCAATCTTCAGAGCCCTACACCATTTTCCCCAGCAAATTCCATAAAAGTCTGATTCTGTTTTCTCCTTAAGTTTCTAAACTTTTGTCTGTAAGCTTCTAGCCCTAAGTCATGTGCTTTGAGAGCAGCAATCTTTGCTGTATCGTAGTCAGTAGATTGTTTATCTGAAAGTAACGGGTATATGTCTAACACTTTTCCCACAAACACGCTTTGCGACAAGACTGTTCAGCTTTCCTTCAGCCATCATAACTTTGTAGCAATTTTCTCAACTCTCACAAGATATATTTCAACTCCTTCCTCACTGAATTGGGGCATTAGGCTAATGTTTCTTGACAAATCAAAACCAGGAGTTAAACATGACTTGTCATCAAGTTTCCTTGCTACTCCGTGTCTGCATAATATAAGTTTTTCTCTGCTGAGTTCTAATTTCCTTTCTAATTTGTCTCATTTAGTTTGTTTCTTTTCTCTTTGGGGTGCAAGTGTTTTCTGACCTTTTGCTCTTTGAAATTCGAGTTCAAGTTTTTGCATTTCCTTTTTTTAAATCCCATCTCACTTTCTTTCTCTGTTTTTTTCTTTTCTCTCTCTTTGGAATTCAAGTTTTCTCATTACATTTTTCCAATTCCAGTTGCTTAATTTGCCACTGGATCCTGGCTAACTCAACCCTCGTCTTATCTGGATTAGTCTCTTCTTCCTCAAAATTCAGATGTTGTGTCAATACCGCAACAATTTCATGCTTGTCCTTGGCCTGCCACAATGTTCCAGTGAAGGACAACACAAACTGGTTGAACAGCACCTCACAGTTCACAGCCTTCCGGATTTAACATTGAGTTCAACAACTTCAGACCTTGAACTCTCTCCTCTACCTTCTCCCCTTTTTTAAATCCCTTCTTCTAAATTTATTTTTATTTATTATTTTCATTTTTATTCATTTATTCATTGTTTTACCCCTTCTTAATCCCCCTTTTTATCCCTTTTTTAATCCTTTTTCCCCAACCACCACCTCTCCCCCCACCTCCAAAAGGGCTATCTGTTACTTGGTTCTTTCATTGAGTACTGACCCTTGCTCTAGTATTAACACAGTCTGCTTTCTTACCATTATGCACCTTCTTTAATCTTTACCACTACCATTAACACCCCTTTGTTTTGTGTCCATGACATCTTTGTCAATCTCTCCTTGGTCCCCACCTATCGCTGACCTTCTATCCTGCTTTACCTGCTCCAACTTCCTTAAATGGTATAAAGCCCATCATATTTCTACTTCTCTTTAGCTCTGAAGAAGAGTCATATGAACTTGAAATGTTAACTCTGTTTCTGTCTCCACAGGTACTGTCAGACCTGCTGAGTTTTTCCAGCATTTTCTGTTTTTATTTCATATTTCCAGTATCCGCAGTATTTTGCTTTTACCTCAGCGATTTCTGCCTTTTTAGCAGCTTTTAAATTTATCTTCATCTTCTCTGCTACCACCTTCTAATTAACTTTTGTTAACTACCACAAGACATTCATGGACAGGTCCTCCCTTTCAAGGAATACTTCAGCAATAGACATAGCCATGTTAATTTTTATGAATACAGCAAAAGTAACAGTGAAATCTTGTTCATTTAAACTCTGGCATTGTATTCTATCGCAGCCTCTAGATTTGTATCCCAGACAAGCCCCCAATTTTGTTACAAGCCCCTAGAGACTGATAACTTTTATTTGAATTCCCAGACAGACTTAAAGGAATTGTACAACAAGATTTCAAGTTTTAAGATTTATGGAACAAACAAACTAAAAGCAACATTGATTGAACATTACCTACAGGTAACTAATACTCTAAATTACAGATAAGACAACCCTAATTAATGTTTTAACGCAATCGATAACCCCAGACTGCATATGTATATATTACAGCACACTCTTCGCAGTATTACAGTCCTCATAGGAAACAGTCCACTGCTACTACCAGCTTCAAATGGGTTCAAGTCTCCCCATTTCACAAAGTCGTAATGTCCAGTGACCATTAAAAGGTGCTTCCCTCAGATTTTGGAGAATTTCCAAACCAACTATCAGTAATAAGGGCCACGCTGGCATATTCCCCTTCTGCCTTTGCCATGGAAAATCTTCCAGAGGCTTTAGATTGCTAGGGGATGTGTCTCTTCGACCAGTGACCATCCTCCCTCCTGTGTTGTGCTTGGTAGCTTGCTGAGAACTTGCAGCCCTCTCCACTCTGCTGATCACTGCAGTCTTTTGTCTGAGACCCCCCTCTCTCTCTCTCTCCTCCCTCTTTCTGTACATAAACTCCAAAAATCTGTCTATAGTTAGTCCAACTGCTCCTGCCTTTGTCTTCAGGTGTGAACATTTTGCATCTTGCTCCCAGTAAGTCTCAACTTCCCCCCCCACCCCCCCATGGTAACCAAGCTATCCAGGCTTGTCGTCGAGCAGAATTCAGTGCAGATCATATGACTCTCTTCCTCACTCCATTTTACCTTGAGTTAAAGAAACAGTCCAGAACATAATCATCTTTTAAAACCTCGCATTCATAACAGTCAGAAGAAAGGCAACATGAGAGAGCAAGCTGCTTAGGTGAATTGGTGGAGTGGAATTGTAAAGCAAAGATTTTGAATTCAAAACAGGGTTACCAGGAGGAATCTTGGAAGCCTGGCAAAGTCGGAATGGGTAAGCAGAGCTGGATATTGATGGAGTCATGGAGAAGTTGGGGTTCATGTCGCATGGAGAGGTGGAACCTGGAGGTAGCTTACTGGTAACAAAAGTTGTGGTGGGGTGAGTTGAAGGCTGAGGTAACTGATGTTTCAGATATATAAGTAAGCTATCTTCAGTACTGGCTTCTTTCGCCTATTCATCATCGGAGATACACAGACTGCAGTAAACTCTTGAGTCAAATCACAGGGGAATAGCTTTGAAATCCAGGTTAAGCAGAGCTTCATGATAGCCACGGAAGCCCAATTTGTCCCGTGAATGTGTCTCTATGTAACTTGATGTGCCTACAAACGTGGCCTATTTGAAATGTTACATATCGAACCCTTGCTGCAATACATTAAACACGATCCTAATGCGCTGGTGTGTGTGTGAAAAGAGTAAGAAAAATCTTTATTCCATTTGTTCAATGAAAGTGTAATTGTTTATTGTGCTTCTTATTTTATGATGAGATCTAGCTAATCATCACAGTTTATAAGCTCAGCACATTTCCGGCACTGTGAAGGGGATGCATCTCAAATGGTTCCATGTGTTGACTTTGAAATGAGCTGAGATTTAGCATTAGAAGAAGTCCATGAACTTTTTCTACTTGGTGTGCTGTTTTTGGACATGCACTATACAATCTGCCATGTTGTCAATGCAGTCCGACATGTCTGTGGTGTTTTTGTGCTGCAGTGCTAATTCCTGGAGCACCTCTAAGGCCTTTGCAGTGTCGGCCTAGGAACCGGGTGGGCAAGCAGGCGGGCGTTCATCAAAATCCTCCAGAGATGGACACCTTCTCTGTTTCTTCGACGTTGGAGTAAGCAGCCATTCTCATCCTCCTTGCTGGAGAGAATGCCTGTTTGTTGAACTGTTCCAAGTTATTCTCCTTGGTTTTCAGATTGTTGGACAAACCTGATGGCGGAATCTCCCACTCTGAATGCGATGTCCGCTTCTGCTCCATGCCACAATTTTCCACTTGCCCTATCAACTTCAACTTCTCTCTGATCAACAACACTTTTCACAGGTTTCACCATATGCGCATGTTTTGCACGTTGCTTCATAAAGAAATCTCAATGTGAAATGATGACCTGTCCAGCATTTCATATTTGAGCATGCTTGGGCCTGATCTCTCTGCTCTGATTAGTTGGCAAAATCACATGACCCTGACACAAGAGGCTGGTTTGCTTGTGCCACAAAAGCCCCTTTTTGTGAAGATTCTGCATTATTTTTCTTGCCGTCTTCGAACAAAAGTTCGGCTGAACTGGATTGACCACTGTGGAATTCTGGCTAATCATGGGCATCGTTTTATGACTTTTGCTATTCAGCCAGCAGGAATGGTTGATAACTTTGACACAAGCGGAATTCCATGTCAGCAAAGCTTGACTCATCAAGATTTCCCTGTATATTCAAATAGATGGAGATGGAACGAGCAACAACTTGTACTTATACAGTGCCTTTAACGTAATAAAATATCCCAAGGTGCTTCACAGGGGCATTATTAATGCAAAATTTGATTCTAAGCTTGGTAAGGGAATATTAGGCAGATCACCAAAAACTTGGACAAACAGTTGGACTTTAAGGAGCATCTTAAAGGTGGAAAGAGAAGGGAAAAGGGAATTTCAGAGCTTTGGGCTTTGGCAGCTGGAGGTATGGCCATCAATAGTGGAGCAATTTAAATCACAAGTGCTCGGGGCCAGGATTCCACTTGTGTTGCGCCTGATTACTATTCCGTAGCAACACAAATGATGTTTTCCACTAACAGGATGCCGCTGTCGAGCCAAAGAGACCTTCTGCCTACCGCACAAGTGAGTAACATAGCATATGAATTTCACTGCCAAAGTGATGCCAAGTATGTAGGCTGTATGTCCTAACAACTGGCAGCTCATATCAAACAGCATATCCCTTCGGCGGTACACAATAGGCTGAATACTGACCGTACTCAGCCAGCCGGTGTTTGCAAAACTCAGACCATTGGCCAGAATTTTACACACTGTGCTCGCACGCAACATTATGGTTGGTGAGTGCGGATGGGAGTCAGAAAAGCACCCGCTGACGATTAAGCGGGCAATAATGCCCAGTAAGGAGCCATTTGTCAGAGATTTTACACAGCCAGTGCACTTTCATAGTTGGCGAACGGGCCAGCCAGCCAGGCTGCCTTCACGTTTTCACTACAAACTATATCAGGGGTGGGATGAAATGTGCAGGGTTAAATAAAATAAAAGTAAGGTTTTTGAGGGATGATCTGCTATGCAATCTGCTGCCGGGTGCTTGCATTTACAGTATTGACACAGTTTGCAGCAGTTTATTGAGCTCATTTTATTCTTGAACTACTGCAGCTCCCTGAGGCAGCTCCACAGCAGCCGCCAGCCTCCAGGGAGCGCAAGCCTACACCCCTTTTCTCGGCGCCCGCCCTCTTACTGCACCCCCCCCAGTGATGCTGAGCCACTCTCAGCACGTGTTTCATGCCGGCTGGCCGTTAGTTGACCAGCCAGCGTGGAATTACCCTCGGGGACTGAATGCGGGTGAAGTGCATTCCGCGTCTGCTCCCTAGCCTGCCTATTTGAGGTTCTTGCATTTGTCCTGATGAATGCAAGACAAAAAGCTTTGGTAACATGTCTCTCTTTTCTGCAATATTCAAATTCTGTACTACCAAGCGACTGATTATCTCTTATTTCAGCAAAGTGCAGTATTACTCAGATGCAAGTCAGAAATTCTCTGAAGCATCAAAAGAGACCTTGCAGGCACGTTCAGAGCAACAAAGGACATTTTTCTTCATACCAATGGAAGGAAGAAACCAAAATGGACATTTACTGGACTTAGAGAGAGGCGGCTGAGATAATCAGCCGTAAGATCTTCCCCAGGTCCAAGGTGCACTGACCTCTCAACACCAGCATGGGTGAATATGGATCTTAATTTCTCCATTTCTCAATATCACTAAGAAACAACCCTCTCCATAACCCAAACACTCCTTACAATTCTCCCTCTGCATCATATGTTTCATCATTGCATGGGCACATGATACTACCCCTCACTCTTAGACCAAGCAACATATTCTCATCTGTCTTCCACCACAGTTGTCACGAGCAACATTCTGTTGTCACATGGTAGCTATTGCAAAATGAGGAGCTCCTCAGCTGGTGCTTTTCTCACTTCACGTTCCAGCCTTTTTCATTCCAACCAACATCTCCACAAGAAAATTTACATTTATATAGAGCCTTTCATGGCCTCAGTATGTCACTAAGTGCTCCACAGCCAGTGAAGTACCCTTGAAGTATAGTGACTGTTGTAGAAAACACGGCAGCGAGTGTACACAAAGCAACCCCACAAACAGCAGTGAAGTGAATAAAGAGATTATCTGGTTTAGGTTGTGGATGATCTATCTGTTCCTAACTGCTGGCTTGCTTTTCTCCCAACATAGACAAACAAAGCAGAAGCCCTACATGTATGTTCTCTTTTCCACTAGCAACTCATCAAACCTTACCCTCTGTGTCAGAGAAAATGGTGCACAGCAAATGAGACAGGAGTAGGAATGGGGTAGGAACATTCTACAGCTTGATTCTATTCAAGCTGGCGCAGTCAGCTCTTAACATCAGTGGGCCCTTGAGCTGTCCACATTGGACATTGAGGCTGGGGGCTTATCTGGACACTGCCTTCGTTATTTGTATGTCCCTCAGACAAAGGCACACATGTTTACCCAACTTCATAACATTGAGATGCACTGTGGCCTTTTATCTGCTACAGTGCAGCCTGTCAGTGCCATTCTAACACTTGTCTTTGTAAGATCCTACAAAAGACCAGACCTTGGATGAGGATAATCCTTCTGAGGAGGCATCATCATCCAATCCAACCCTGCCAGGCACTAGCAGAGAAATTAATACCAAGTCTAGGTTAGAAGGTGTGTAGAGCGGTCTGCTGATGTTGACTTACCCAGCACAAGTAAGCAGGAGCAGTTAGTGGTAGCAGGGGTAGCCCAGGAGATGGCAGGTGACATTGTCTCCCTACTAGTTTGAGAAAGATGGAGATGCAGGCTTCAGGGACCCAGCCATGAAAAGAAATCTGCTTGCCGAAGAAGTCGGACGATTATTTGATGACCTGCCCAGGAGCTTAAGCCCCATGGCTGAAACTATAAAGCATTCTGCTTCCAGCTCATGTGCTGTCATTTTGCACAGCAGCAGTAATCTACAGTCTGCCTTGAAATGCTGCCAGGCCCCACAACAGGTGTCTGTATTGCCAACCTTCACACCTTTGGTGGAAGCTTAAATGTCTGCCATCCTAAGTTTGAACTGCACCTTGGAAAGACTGGCAGACTGAATAGATCCGGGCCTTTCAAGGCACCTTTCATCTTCTGCAGTCTGCTTCCCGGCTGATCAGTGGGACTGGTGGATCTGATCTCTGAACAGGATCAAAGGTTATGTCAACCTGTGCCTTTTCTCAGGCGATTATCTGAATATGATAGAATCTGATTGAGCAGATTGTACATGTTCTTATGAAGGAACTTGTATCATGGGTTCCATGATCAAATATTTTACAGAATGCTTGGGATCTTATTGCTAGGAGTACATAGAATGTCAGCTGACATGGATTCTGGATATTAACTCATATGTGCCTATTAGATGGAGCGGTCTAACTATGAAGTAAATTTTAAAAACTTTTAAGAGGATTAAAAATGATAAAAGTATATAAAATGTAATGGTTTGCCCTTCTATTATTTCCAATGCTATTTGCATCTTCATTGTGTCTAATTACATTAAATCGTGGTCTAAATCTTGCATTTCACTGCAATATGAAACTCAAAAGCATGAACTAAAGAACTGGTATTCTCTAAGTTGGCCTTCATTAGATAATAACCAAATGTACAAATGGCATTGATTCATTGCAGAATTTTGTTTTAAAAATTGGGATGCTTTGAAATTCATATTGCAGTAAAATGCTAGATTTAGACCATGATTTAGTGTAATTGAACACAATGATAATGCATATAGTGTTGGAAATAGTAGAAGGGCAAGCCGTTATATTTTATATATTTTTATAATTTCTAATCTTTTAAAAAGTTTTTATAATTTTGCATTTACAGTTGCCTTTGAGCATTGCATAGATTTGTTTTTCTATTAAAGCTCATTTTTCTATTTCCTGTTAACATTTTATATTCAGTATTTTAATTAAATATAATAGCTTTCATTAATTTATGAAAATATTGCTCCAAAAAGGAAAAAAAATATATTGTTTAGCAATTTTGTGAGAGATAGAAAGCAGATCAGAAAATCCACTTGCTTACGATCTTTGCCCGTGTTCGCGAAATGTTACTGGCTGAAAGACAAATGTAAATGAATGTTGGCTCTGAAATTGTCTTTTAAAAAAATATATATATTTGTTTTTACTTGAATAACGTATATATACTGATTAGTCTGGATGTTCTATACTGAGTACCTGTGCTTTGTTGGCTGCTTTCTTCTATGTTCTTTATCATCCATTTTCCAGACCAAATCAGTGACCCAAGATGCAGGCAGAGGCACTGTGCAGGATATTAATTAGCACACCCAGAGACTTGCTATCCTGGCCTTTCAACCTTCCAAAGGCCAGTGAAAGCAATAGAACCTGTCATATTTGTCTTGTAATGAAAGTGAACTTTTGCCATGCCTCATCGTGTTACAGCAGACTGAAAATGTCCAGCTGAGATTTTTTTTTAAATGAATATATACGTAGGTTAGAAAGAAATTAACCTGCAGCAGGAATGGTTGCACATCGCTGTGATATTGTAAGATGTTGATGGTTTCTGTTGTCAGGTGTACTGTGCCTAGAACCACAAAATTATATAAACTATGCTATGCGTTCAGATATTCAGGAGATGCCAGAAATGCACGGCAGAGTCATCATTTGAGAGGACAAAACTGGATTAACCTTTCAAGCGACAAAATATTAACTCACTATTCACTTTCAGATGTTCATTAACTTGTGCACTTGCAATATCTTTTATTTGTGGTCAGTTAATTGGTTTTATTTCAAGCTGCTTTAGTAAAGTTAGTGAATTATATTCAATAATTCATTCAGGTGCAGAAAATGGAAAGGTTTAATAACATAAATAACCCAGAAGCATAATTGCTGTT
This sequence comes from Carcharodon carcharias, assembly GCF_017639515.1. NCBI lineage: Eukaryota > Metazoa > Chordata > Chondrichthyes > Lamniformes > Lamnidae > Carcharodon > Carcharodon carcharias. Next base: position 14,743,412 of record NC_054470.1, read on the forward strand.
GAATCAGTTTGTTGAACAAACTTATCAGCTGAGCTTTTATCAGAGTCATCATAAATCAATGCTACGTTTAGGTGTCTCTAGAGTCCTTTGTTTTTTTTTTGTTGTGCAGATTGTGTCATTAAAGTAGGAACAGTATTGAGGCCATGTACATAAAATGCACTGAAATGTATTGCTTTTTTTTAAAAAAAGTAATATTTTGTTTTTGCAGGTATTTAAAATCGAAGTACTTATGAGTGGAAGGAAGCACTTTGTGGAGAAACGGTACAGTGAATTTCATGCACTCCACAAAAAGGTAACTCATTTCATTTCTTCTCGCCAATCATCAGTGCCCCCCACCTCTGCCCCACTCCTTCCCCAATATGTACCCACTGTAGGGCTCTGCTACAGGGCCACAGAGCAAGTGGAAATGTTAATCATAGTTGAAGTGGCATCCTTAGAGTATTTATCTAGTAAGCAGCTAGGCCCTACTGGAAATCTGAATTGTCTTGAATTTGTCTCCATTCATCTGAAGAGTTCATTACTCACCTGGCAATGCTGTCATTGGAGGGAGGCAGCTGTGATGATGACTCCTTGACTGCTGTTGATGGAAGGATTCCTCAAAGAAATATTGTTCACAAATGCTGTTTTCTGAGCTGATGCTGAGTACAGCATTTGTAACACTTTGGTTGGCTGCAGACTCAATTAATCACTGTACATTGTAGCCATTTGTACAGTAAGCTGCATGTAGCCATATTTTTGAAAACCTGTTATCTCAGCTGTCTTGTTAAGGCTGTCAGCTTTACCCTTTTCACAGCATGGATGGGAACTCCCACTGCTGAAAGTACTTCCACACTGTTTTTGTCAGTTGGTATGATCAGAGTTGGTTTAAGTTTACTGCTAGAGGGTTTGTATGCCTTATTCCCAGCCCCCCACTCCCCTGCCCTTCCAGCCCGACTCATGATAAACATGGTTGGAACACTGTTCCGCTTTCAGTTATCCAGGTATAACCTTTGGGTCAGGTATATCACCAGCCGCTTGCAGGGTAGTGTTTCAACAACGTGTCCAAACAAAATCTCTGCAGAACATCCCTTCCTGCATCTTGGTGAATTGTTTCGCTTCCTACATCGCCAAAAGCTTTTGGGTTTGATTTTCAGTGCGGGTTAGGGAACCTGAGGCCTGGATAATTTCTGGGTTCATCCTGCGCTGCATCTGCATTGCTCACAGGACACCATCTTTCAAATGAGTTTGCCTTAATTAGGCCAGTGGTGAGCTTGCCATCCAATTGTTGGTGCCAAGCATTAGCAGGAGGTGGGACACCTTGAATGGAAAAGGCAAACAGTAGCCATGATGGGCCCTGCTGCTTTTCAGAAGAGATAATGCAGCACGTTGGAGAGCCAGCAGCCTTGCAGCACATAAAAGTGGCCAAATGGAAGGTACTGCGTCCTAACCCCTGGTGCCAAAAAGTTCTCATCATGAAAATACATCACTTAATTGTTCCTCGCATTGAACCTGGCAGATGTGCACTAACGTGCACTGGACTGTTTGGATTTAATGATGTATAAATTGAAAATTACCTTATGGCTCTCCATGGCCTATTATGATGCTTCTCAAGGAGTTTGAGAAGCCGTTAATTGGAGGTGAGCTGGTTCAGAGGCAAGCAGGTTCCTGAGAATCCTCCCAACCCCCAACTAGCCCTCAACATCGGGTGGTGCTGGAATTTTCAAAGTGGCAAGGCACTGCCATGCCACCCAGGAGTGTGATTTTCAAAGCGCCCCTGTTCCTGTTCTCACCCTCACAGGGCAATTGAAGTGTCGCCCATTGTATCCTGAGATTCATGGTTTGTGCTAAATTATAATTAATTTTGTTGTGTGAACCTTTTTCAAGCAAGAACCACTCAAATTCTGTTAGGACCCCGGTAGCTGGCAGAGAAAATGCGATTTTGTTTCCACTTGTCTGGGCTGGACTTGAACCCGGGTTCCAGAGGTGAAAGGTGTGCACTATTCAGTCCTCAACTGATTACATATTTTTTTGTTTTGGGGGACAGTTTCACTTTATTGATTTCTCTAGGCTATATGCTTTTAAAATAATTGTTGATTGAAATTGGCGAAATGATGTGTTAACAAAAATGTGCCTCAGAAATTAAAATATCATGATTGGTTGAGAAAGCTGTTTTTTTATTTATGTGTATTAGATTCGTGTGTTTGTGTTAATTTTCAGCATTGGACTTTTAATTAAACAATTGTCCATTGTATAATTTAATTAAAACAGAATGCGGAATCTTGTGTATTTGTGTTGCACACAATTTTTTAAATGAGGAAAATTTGAAATCTATTCCCTAAAAAGTAGGATCTCAAAGGTAGTAATCTCAGGATTACTACCAGTGCCAGGTGCTAGTGAGTATAGAAATAACAGGATATATCAGATGAATACGTGGCTGAAGAAATGGTGTAGGGGGGAGGGATTCAGATTCCTGGGACACTGAGGCCAGTTCTGGGGAAGGTGGGACTAGTACAAACAGGGTTGCATCTGAGCAGGACCGGGATCGATGTCCCGGGAGGGGGTGGGGTGGGAGGGGAGGGTGGTGTTTGCTAGTACGGTTGGGGAGGGTTTAAAATAGAATGGCAGCGGGATGGGAACCTGAGCAAGGAGACAGAGAGGGAAAGTAGGATGGAAACAAAAGACAGAAAAGTAAGAAGCAAAAGTGGAAGGCAGAAAAAACAAGGGTGAAAAACAAATGGGGTCATTGTGTAAAATAAAGCTAGGATGGCTAACAAGGTTAAAAAGGCATGTCTAAAGGCATTGTACCGTAATGCGCAGAAGTTTCGCAATAAGGTAAATGAATTAACAGCGCAAATAGATATAAATGGTCATGATATAGTTGCAATTACGGAGACATGGCTGCAGGGTGACCAAGGATGGGAACTGAACATTCAGGGGTATTCAATATTTAGGAAGGACAGACAACTAGGGAATGGAGGTGAGGTAGCACTGTTAGTAAAGGAGGAAATCAATGCAATAGTGAGGAAGGATATTGGCATGGAAAACCATGATGTGGAATCTGTTTGGGTGGAGATAAGAAGCACCAAGGGGCAGAAAACGTTGGTGGGGGTTGTCTATTGGTCCCCAAACAGTAATGGAGATGTAAGGGAAGACATTAAGCAGGAAATTAGAGACACATGCAATAAGGGTACAACTGTAATCATGGGTGACTTTAATCTACATATAGATTGGACAAACCAAACTAACAATACTTTGGAGGAGGATTTCCTGGAGTGTGTACATGATGATTTTTTAGACCTATATGTTGAGGAACCAACTAGAAAGCAGGCTATCCTAGACTGGGCACTATGCAATGAGAAAGGATTAACTAACAATCTTGTGCGGAATCTCTTGGGGAAGAGCAACCATAAAATGATAGAATTGTTCATTAGAATGGAGAGTGAAGAAGTTGAATCAAAATCTAGGGTTCTGAACCTAAATAAAGGGAACTACGAGGGTATGAGGCGCGAGTTGGATTGCAATGATGGATTGGGGAACCTTACCAAAAGGGTTGACAGTGGATAGGCAATGGCTAATATTTAAGGAATGTATGCATGAATTACAACAATTATTTATTCCTGTCTGGCATAAAAGTAAAACAGGAAAGATGGCTCAACCATGGCTTGCAAAAGAAATTAGGGATAATATTAGATCCAAAGAGGAGGCAGAAAAAGTAGTAAGCCTGAGGACTGGGAGCAGTTTAGAATTCAGAAAAAGTGGACAAGATGATTGATCAAGAAGGGGAAAATGGAGTATGAGATTAATCTTGTAGGGAACATAAAAACTGACTATAAAAGCTTCTATAAGTATGTGAAGAGACAAAGATGGCGAAGACAAGTGTAGGTCCCTTACAGTCAGAAATGGGGGAAGTTATAATGAGGAACAAAGAAATGGCAGAAGAACTGAACACATATTTTGGGGTCTGTCTTCACAAAAGAGGACACAAATAATTTCCCAGAAATGTTAGGGAACCAAGAGTCGAGTGAGGGGGAGGAATTGAACAAAATCAGTATTAGTAAAAAAATGGTGCTTGAGAAATTAATGGGGTTAAAGGCTGAAAAATCTCCAGGGCCTAAAAATCTACACCCAAGTACTAAAGAAAGTGGCCCTGGAAATATTGGATGCATTGGTGGTCATCTTCCAAAATTCTATAAACTCTGGAGCGCTTCCTACAGATTGGAGGGTGGCAAATGTAACCCCACTATTTCAAAAAGGAAGGAGAAAAAACACAGACCAGAATCTTCGGGCCCTGTTTGCCGACGCATAAAATGACGCGCGGTGATGTTGGGTGTGTGCCCCGATGTCACCGCGCCTTATTCCAATTTTCAGTTCGCCAGGTGTGCGCCGGAGTTAGATGCACACACGCCGAACTGTCAAAGGCCTATTAAGGCTATTTAAAGATCAATTGAAATACTTAATGGAGCTGCCCGTCCAACCTTAGGGTTGGTGGGCAGGCGAAGAGCCCAGCGGCCTTCACGTTTATCATGAAACCTCGCGCACGGGCAAGATGAGGTTTCATGAAGTGTTTATAAATTGAGTGAAAGTTTTATTAAAGTTCATTGACATGTCCCAGCTCATGCCACATGAGGGGACAAGTCTTAAAAAATATTTTTTCTTCATGAAAATTTAAAAAAAGTCAAACTAACCTCCCTGAGGCAGCTCTGTGCCTCGGAGATTTCCCCACTCGGTGATTCTGGGTGCGCATCATGCTAGGCAAACCTAATTAGCCTGCCTACGTAAAATGGTGGCGGGCAGCCGATTGCGCGTGGCAATTGGCTGCGCGCCTTCTCCCGCCCAACCACCACCTCCACCCCTCGGCAGGCGAAAGTTCTCCCCTGAGAATTACAGACCAATTAGCCTAATATCAGTAGTGGGGAAAATGCTAGAGGGAAAAATTTTCCCCCCGTTGGGGGGGGGGCACGGGTGGGAGTGTGGGAGCGGGCGCGAGCGGACACGCCTCCGATCGGCACCCCCAATTGGGGGTGTGCCACCATTTAAATGGGCGGGCCAAGTAAGGCCAGCCCAGCGTGACGCTCACCCGGAAGCGCTGAGCGCTCCTTGTGCGGGCGGGGGGCTGGGGGGATTCCCTGTGCTCTTTCGTGTATGTGACACTACAACATGAGCTGGGACATGTCAAAGAATAAATGCATAAATTTTTATTAGATTTTAAAACACTTCATGAAACCTCTTCCCGCCCGTGGATGAGGTTTTGTGAACAACCTGAAGGTCGCCTGGGCTCTTTGCCTGCCCGCCACCCTTAAGGTTGGACAAACAGCTCATTAAATTGAATTAATTAAGTGTTAAACGGCCTTAATTGGCCTTTGACAGTTCGGTGGACGCGCAGCTGACTCGGCTGTGTGCTCGCCGAACTGAAAATCTAACTGATGCGCGGTGATGTTGGGAGGTACGCCCCACCTCACCACGCGTAATTTTATGTGTCGGCGAGCGGGGGCGGAGAAAGTTCTTCCCAGAGTCTATTATAAAAGACGTAGTAACAGAACACATGGAAAACATTAACGGGATTAGACAAAGTCAGCATCGGTTTATGAAAGGGAAATCATGCTTAACTAATCCACTGGAGTTCTTTTGAGGATGTAACTAGTAGAATAGATAAGGGAGAACCAGTGGATGTGGTGTATTTGGAATTCAAGAAGGCTTTTAATAAGATCCCATATAAGAGGGACATTAATTAAAGTTTAATTAAAATTAAAGCACATGGGATTGGGGCTAATATGCTGGCATGGATTGAGAATTGCTTGACCAACCAGAAACAGAGAGTGGGAATAAATGGGTCTTTTCCTGGGTGGCAGGCGGTGGCTAGTGGTGTACCGCAGGGACCGGTGCTTGGGCCCCAGCTATTTACAATATATATAAATGACTTCGAGGGAACCAAATGCAATATTTCCAAGTTCACTGATGACACAAAACTGGGTGGAGTTTGAGGAGGATGCAAGGAGGCTTCAGGGTGACTTAGACAAGTTGTGTGTGTGGGTAAACACATGGTAGCTGCAGTATAACATGGACAACTGCCAAATTATACACTTCAGTTTGAAAAATAGAAAGGCAGAGTATTATTTAAATGGTGATATATTGGGAAACGAAAGGGATCTGGGTGTCCTTGTATACCAGTCAATGAAAGTAAAGAGGCAAGTGCAGCAAGCAATTAGGAAGGCAAATGTAGCCTTCATTGCAAGAGGATTTGAGCTCAGAAGTAGGGATGTCTTACTGCAGTTATGCAAGGCGTTGGTAAGACCATACCTGGAGTATTGCATGCAGTTTGGTCTCCCTATCTAAGGAAGGATATACTTGCCATAGAGGGAGTGCAGTGAAGGTTCCTTAGGCTGATACTAGGGATGGCAGGGCTGTCGTATGAGGAGAGATTGGTTTAACTGGGCCTGTATTCACTAGAGTTTAGAAGAATGAGAGGGGATCTGATTGAAACGTATAAAATTCTAACAGGGCTGGAGAGACTGGATGCAGGGAGGATATTTCCCCTGGTTGGGGAGTCTAGAACCAGGGGCCATAGTCTTGGGATACAGATCAGGCCATTTAGGACTGAGATGAGGAAAAATCTTTTCACTCAGAGAGTGGTCAAACTGTGGACTTCCCTACCATAGAAGGCTGCGGAGGCCAGGTCACTTGAGTATGTTCAAGAAAAAAATTGATAAATTTTTGGATATTAGGGGCATCAAGGGGTATGGAAAGGGGAATATGGCATTGAGCTAGAGGATCAGCCATGATCATATTGAGTGGCGGAGCAGGCTCGAAGGGCTGAATGGCCTACACCTGCTCCTAGTTTCTATATCAGCTAAATAATACACAGCAATTTACTGAAACATTGGTGTTGATTTTTGAGAGTTTCACAGGAAGGGGGCTGGGGAAATGAAGGTGATCTAGGCAAGGGAGGTCACAACTTTTGTTCATGTAATCAGTGCATCTGCACAGCAAGACCCCATTGCTCGTTGTTTATTTAACAGCTTATCATGTAATTGGTATTTCCTTCCCTTATTTCTGATTACAAAATAGTTTTACTTTATATTTCTCTGCAGCGCACTTACCATTTACTTTCTCATCCTGCATCCTGTCATAGATTTCATCATAAGTTGCCAAATTCCCCAATTTTAAAATGTCCCCTCCGTTCCTCAGTCCAGATCATTTATAAATAAGAGCTGCATCAGCATCCGTGTGGAACATCAATCAGCACACATTGCCAAAAGTTGTTAACTGGCTAGCCAGTGTGAAATCGCAGTTGGAGCCAACGGTCCATCTCCTGACCGCTCCTGGGCCCGGCAATTGTGCCCGCCCACTGAGCTGAAAATTCAGGCCCAGATAAAGGCCAACTATTGAAAAACTTTGTGCCCCACAGCCACCTGTTCATTCTTATCACCTAGTTCTCTTCTATTCCAGATACCAATATCTTTGTCTCTCTTTTTTTGGTGCCTTCATCAAATTCTTTCTTAAAATGACTTTAACCATATATACTGCATTTTTTGTCACCACGGTTATTTCTTCAAATAACTTATTTGTTTGGTCAAGCACATTCTGCTCACTAGAAATCCATGTTGGCTGTCTCTGTTTAACAAATAAAAACAAAAAAACTGCGGATGCTGGAAATCCAAAACAAAAACAGAATTACCTGGAAAAACTCAGCAGGTCTGGCAGCATCGGCGGAGAAGAAAAGAGTTAATTCTTTTCTTCTTCGCCGATGCTGCCAGACCTGCTGAGTTTTTCCAGGTAATTCTGTTTTTGTTTTTCCTGTTTAACAAATGTTTACCCAAGTACTTAGTAATTGCGATTCTGTTATAGGTTCCAGTCATTTGTCTGAGCAACTGAAATAAAACAAACTGATCTGTATTTTTCAGAATAATCTTTGTCCCTTTTTCTTATGCATTTTTTTCTCCTTGGAGATGTCTTTTTTTAAGCCATCAAAACTAGTTTGAATCTAAGTATGACAGGTGGCAAGATGGAAAATGACAACGTGAAAGATGACTAGTAATTTGGTCAGACACCAGGTATTGAACATCCCTTAAACTTTTTTGTCCCCAGTGGCAGCTAATCTTGAAGATCCATCTGTATTTAACCTTTTATTAGTGCTATGAAATAAAAAGGTTCTTCTGTTACATAATTACATTGTATTATTATTCTGTATAATCTAATAACAAAATAGGAGAAAGAGGAGCACTATTTAGGATGTTAGTATTAAATTAAAGTGGCTTTGTGTTTTATTAACTGTAAATTATAAATTATTATTTTTATGAAAAGTTGAAGAAAAGCATTAAAACACCTGAAATGCCTTCAAAGCACGTGAGAAACTGGGTACCTAAGGTCTTGGAACAACGACGCCATGGTTTGGAAGCCTACCTTCAGGTATAGTGCAATTCTTCCAAAATGTATTTTTGTGAAAACAAAGCATACCTCATAAATCAAGATTATATAGCCCAATTGCTTAAACCTGTTCTGCATTGGGAGTTCCTTTCTATCTTGTGTAAATGAGCTGATTCACTGAGTTGCCCTCAAAGCTGTTTAACCTGTTAAATATACCATGGGTTTCAACCCACATTACATGTTTCAGTTTTATTCTGTCACACTGTCACACACCTATGAATTCTGCTATGAAATATTGATTTATCAGATCACAGGGCATTTCACAGAGCAGAGTGTGGATGCCAAGAATTCTGACATACAGACTACAGAAAGATAATGGCCCATTTCTGTCACTGTCATAGCAGTAGGAATCTGTGGGTCCATCCAGGTTTTCCACGCATGCTGGAGTAGGAATAGTATTACAAACTGAATTAGAAGTTCCTCAATTTTCCCAATCTCCTTATTGATGTGATCCAATTTTTTTTTTAGTCTTCTGGAAAATTCTTTGTAGCATACATCCCTGGTGATTAGATGTGGTTCTCCAGCAGCAAATGCATGTAAACTTGATCTTGCAGATTGCAAAGGTGATTATTTAAGATGCTGTCTCAACACACAGAATCTCTCTGGTTTCTCAGAATCAAAGGGGCAGACCCATCAGAGATGTAACTGCTAATGATTAGGGCGGTAGGCTGAACTGAGTACATTCAGATGTAGAAATCGACCTATACGCTAGTAATTTAAAAAGCTCAGTTTTTAACAGTTGGCCTTTATCTGGGCCTGAATTTTCAGCTCAGTGGGCGGGCACGATTGGCGGGCCTGGGAGCGGTCAGGAGATGGACCGCCGGCCCCAGCTGCGATTTCACACTGGCTAGCCAATTAACAGCCAGCCAGCGTGAAAAGCGCACTGAAATGTTCAGTTGCTGCTGGGGGCGGGGGGGGGGGGGGGGGGGCAATGATGTTTCCGCGGGCACAGCGAGTGCTGAGAGAAAGCCCTCTGAAGGCAGAGAGCTGTCTTGGGGAGCTTGCAGACCCGAAAACCCTGAAATGGAAGTTTTGAAAATCAGGGAAAAAAAAGTGTCCAAGCGTCACAAACGGGCACCTGAACACGTAGATGATAAAAATGCTGTCCGCCAGATTTTTGTTGTTATTTTGTTTAATAACGGAAACCTCATCCCATCCTTGAATGAGGTTTGATGAAAAATGCAAAATCCGCCTGGTCGATTCGCTTGTCTGCCAACCGTAAAGTTGGACGGACCGTGAAAAATCGGAGCCCATTGTGCTGCTGATGAGTTTAATTGCCGCATTGTCAGCGGGCGTGCTTACAACGTTTCTACGTGCCCGCCAAGTGAAACATCGCACCAGCGCAAGATGACATCGGGACGCTTACCTGACATCTTCTCGCATGATTTTATGCCTGATTGGGTCGGGCGCGTGCTCGCCTTCAGGGCCTAAAATTCTGCCCCTAGTTTCAGGCTGGTGTCAAGTCACTAAAAAAAAAAATCTACTTAATTGTCCATGGTTTTCATAATATGTATCTGACAAAAGGAGAATACGAATATTTCAGAAATTTACTGAGAAAAGATTAGATGATCTGAAAAGGATTGAATAGAGGGCTCTTGATTTTTTAATATTCAGTAATGTTCCAGAGAAAGGTGAATTTCTTCACGCATAGATTTTCTCCTGAAACCTGTATTTATTTTATATTGATAAATAAACTGACGACTGTGGTTTTGAAGTAATGCGAAAGAATCTTGAAAGGAATGGATTATAAACTTGGGTGTAGCTCTGTTTTAACCAAAACTGAATGAAACTTTGAGAATGGTATTGCTGCTGCCTCAACATGTAGGGCTGAGCTTTTATTCTGGGATCGAGGCCCTGACATCTTATGGCCAACGCGATTTCTGAAGTGTAGGCCAATAGTGGCTAGGGTGCATGCTTGTTGTTCAATTATGGATGCTTGTAGGCTCTTGAGGATGGGGGACCAATAGGAGGCCCTTTAGCACTGACAGATCGACAGGCCAACGTCCAGTGCGGATACTGCTGATGTATGTATGTGAAAGTGAGGTCGCCTCAAGTTGGAGGTGTCCTTGGATATCTTTTCAAAAACTTTAAATATAAAAAGAGGCCAGAGGTACCAGGCTCTCATCTGGAGCCCACCTCCATCCATGGCTGGGATTCAGCCTTTGCGGAGGGCCCGATTGCTGACCGGAAAATTTCAGTCGGTGTCTACGCTGTGGGCCGCAATAGACCCATCAAAGGCTTTGATTGGCTAGCACCCCTCCTCTTCCATCACCCCAACTGGCTTCTTTGAAAATGGCCCTGAGGCAGGACAATGCCAGCAAACTGTCAATGGCAGGAAATGGCTGGTCCATCTACCTCCAGCCCCACCCTCACGGCTCTTTGAAAATTGAGTCCGAAGTGTGGGCCCTTGAGGGAGAAGGAGAGAATGTAACTCTAGCAAGATGTAGTAAAGCACAGGCAGTGACTTGTCTATTCTATACACTTGTGTCCACTGGCGGAAGTTGAAATTAGTTTTTTCAAATGAATTCTGAAACACCAGTTGATGCCACAGACTATTAATACACAGCTGTTAAACTTTTGGTTAACCTTTTTTTTGTGGCTTTTGTGACCACATCTGTATGTTTGGAGGAGACCTGATTGACCGGCTGTGAACCCTGTTGTAGTAATTTTGAAATTTCCTGAAATATGAAGTTGTTAAACATACCTTTATTTAGTTTAGAAGGTACCCTGTTCCTCTTTATCATAGACGTTCAGGTTTAGGCCTGTATTGCCATATTATCTACTTACTTAAAACAAAAATTGCCTCTGACACAAGGGGCTAAAGGCTTGGTTTGGGGTGACGGGGAGGGATCTAGTAACATGCGAGGAAATGCAGAAGTAATTTCAGTGTGTCAGTGGCTTTTTAATCCGGCCACTGTATATATTTTTAAAATTCATTCGTGGGATGTGAGCGTCGCAGGCAAGGCCAGCATTTATTGCCCATCCCTAATTGCCCTTGGGAAGGTGGTGGTGAGCTTCCTTCTTGAACCGCTGCAGTCCATATGGTGTAGATGTACCCACAGTGCTGTTAGGGAGGGAGTTCCATGATTTTGACCCAGTGACAATGAAGGAACAGCGATGTATTTCCAAGTCAGGATGGGGAGTGGCTTGGAGGGGAACTTCTTGGTGGTGATGTTCCCATATGTCTGCTGCCTTGTCCTTCGAGATGGTGGTGGTCGTGGGTTTGGAAGATGCTGCCTAAGGAGCCTTGGTGAGTTTCTGTAGTGCATCTTGTAGATAGTACACACTGCTGCCACTGTGCGTTGCTAGTGGAGAGAAATAAATGTTTGTGGATGGGGTGCCAGTCAAGTGGGCTGCTTTGTCCTGGATGGTGTCAAGCTTCTTGAGTGTTGTTGGAGATGCACTCATTCAGGTAAGTGGAGAGTATTCCATCACACTCCTGACTTGTGCCCTGTAGATGGTGGATAGGCTTTGGGAAGTCAGGAGGTGAGTTACTCGCTGCAGAATTCCTAGCTTCTGACCTGCTCTTGTAGCCACAGTATTTATATGGCTAGTCCAGTTCAGTTTCTGGTCAAGTTGTTGAAAGTGGGGGATTCAGTGATGGTAATGCCATTGAATGTCATGGGGGGAGGGTAGTTAGATTCTCTCTTTGTGCTAGGTATGACTCCAACCAGCAGCAAGTTTTACCCTTGATTCCCATTGACTCCAGCTTTGCTAGGGCTCTTTGTTCCCCCACTTGGTCAAATGATGCCTTGATGTGATGGGCAGTCACTCTCACCTTACCTCTGGAGTTCTTTTGTCCATGTTTGAACCAAGGCTGTAATGAGGCCAGGAGCTGAGTGACCCTGGCGGAACCCAAACTGAGTGTCAGTAAGCAGATTATTGCTAAGCAAGAGCCACTTGATAGCATTGTTGATGACCCGGTCCATTAATTTACTGACGATTGAGAGTAGTCTGATGGGGCAGTAATTGTCCGAATTGGATTTGTCCTGGTTTTTGTGTGCAGGACATACCTGGGCAATTTTCCATATTGCTTGGTAGATGCAGTGTTGTAGTTGTACTGAAACAGCTTGGCTAGGGGTGCATCAAATTCTGGAATATAAATTTTCAGTACTATTGCTGCAGTATTGTCAGGACCCATAACCTTTGCAGTATCCAGTGCCTTCAGCCATTCCTTGAAATCTTGCGGAGTGAATCGAACTGGCTGAAGACTGGCTTCTGCGATGCTGTGGGTGGATCATCCGCTCGGCACTTATGGCTGAAGACTGGTGCAAATGCTTCAATCTTATCTATTGCACTGATGTGCTGGGCTCCCCCACCATTGTGGATGAGGATATTTGTGGAGCCTCCTCCTCCAGTGAGTTGTTTTAATTGCCCGCCACCATTCATGACTGGATGTAGCAGAACTGCAGAGCTTAGACCTGATACTTTGGTTGTGGAATTGTTTAGCTCTGTCTATCACTTGTCACGAGCACTTTAATCACAGAAAATGGTTCATCTTCAAGGGCTGAGGATATTCTGGAAGAATTTGTGTTTTAAAAGATACTGTCCGTTAAAGGGTTCAAGCAGGACTCTGATTGCTGTTCCTGGAAAAACCCTTTTAAAAGAAAGGGTAACTAAGCATTGAAAAAAAAGGCTGGAAACCTCTTGACCCTAGTGAACTGTGTACAAAGGGGGTCATGTAGTTTTTAAAACTCTTAAAAAAAAAACCATGCTCGGAAGACTCTGTTTTAAAAGTGGGTTTTGGTTTTGCTTTTGAGAAGGGAAAGACCAACTGCTTGAGAAGGAAGACAGCAGTTTTTTTGCAGTCCAGAGCCAAGTTCCCAGCCGGAAGTGAATATAAGCTGCTCCTAAGATGCTCTACATGCCGGAATCTAATACCCTTGAGTATTCCTTGAGTCCACCTGGAAAGCAATGCCAGAGTCATTGATTGTTTCACGGATCAGTGCTGAATGAAGCATCATTTCATGAAATCCATCATCTATCATTTGCCTTTGAACCATTGACTTTTAACCTTTGGCTGAATTCCTCCATGTATATTTTTATTTCACTTTGTTTGTGTGTGTGTGTGTGTGTGTGTGTGTGTGTGTGTGGGGCTTAGGTTATCTCAAAAGAGTAATTAGTATAGTTTCATATTCCATACTGTGTGTTGATAAGCTTTGCCTTTCTATTCAACTAGAGTGGTTTTATAATAAACTAATATGTTTGTCGTTTATTGAAAGAAGCCTGGATAATGTCTCTTTTATTCTGGGTAACAGCAGTGAAAGTAAATAATTGGTCATTTTGGTGAGTGAACTGATCATTTAAACTAATGTTGCGACCTGTGAAGTAGTGGGGCTAGATCAACTACGCACTCCTCCCGTCCCGGTCATAACATAGATTGGGAGCTCTTGCGGGATTTGAAACGTGGACAATGGGTGATTTGACACGGAATAATAATAACTGGAAAAATAAGAGGAGAGAGACCAGTTTTCTTATACAGTAGTAAACCAAAATGGCTTTGGAAGTTGCTAAGACTTTTCTAGAGATAGGAAGATTTAACCCTGACTGGTTTACAAAAAGTAACCAAGGCCAAGCTAACAGAATTGGCGAACAAGTTGGAGTTAGAATTAGCTTTAGGGGTGAGGAAAGCGGACATAGTTGAGGTAATAGCGCAGCATTTGAAATTGGAAGGGGTACAAGAGTCCAGGAGGTGAGTCTATTGAATTGGCTAAGATTCAGTTGCAATTGAAAAACTTGAATTGGAGGCAAAAGAAAAAGAGAATTGGAATTGAAAAGGTTGGAGGCAAAAGAAAAAGAAAAGGGAATTATAAGTACGAAAACTTGACCTCTAGGGAGACAAGTTAGAAAGGGAAGAAAGGGGGAAGGATAAAAAAAGAGAGGCAAAGGAATGAGAAAGGCATTGCCCTCTTAAAAGACTAGAATTAAACAAAAAGGTTTCAGATGCTGAGGGAGGTTCTGATGATGAAAATACCACCTCCACTAATAGCATACCAAAAATACTAAATAATCATGGGGCAAAAGGGGGAGGAAATAAATACAATAACTATTGCTAGAGAAAAAGTACTAGGGAAACTAATGGGGCTAAAGGCCGATAAGCCAACTGGACCTGATGGGTTGCATCCTAGGACATTAAAGGAAATAGCTGCAGAGATAGTGGATACCCTGGTAGTAATCTTCCAAGAGTCCTTAGATTCTGGAAAAGTCCTAGAGGATTGGAAAACTGCCAATGTAACACCCTCATTCAAAAAGGAGGGAGACAAAGATCAGGTAACGATAGGCAGTTAGCTTAATATCTGTCATTGGGAGAATGTTGGAGTCTATCGTAAAGGATGCAATAGCAGAGCATTTAGAAATGCATAATCTAATGAAGCAGAGTCAGCATGGCTTCATGAAGGGGAAATCATGCCTGACAAATTTATTGGAATTCTTTTATGAAGTAACAAGCAGGGGAACCAGGGAAACATAAAGGAGAACCAGTAGATGTAATATATTTGGATTTCCAAAAGGCATTTGATAAGGTACCACACATAAGGCTACTTAATAAGATAAGAGCCCATGGTGCTGGGGGAAGTACATTAGCATGGATAGAGGACTCGCTAACTAATAGAAGACAGAGAGTTGGGATATGGGGACATTTTCTGGATGGCAACCTGTAACTAGTGGAGTGCCAAAGGGATCAGTGCTGGGGCCACAATTATTTACAATATATATTAATGACTTGGATGAGGGAAATGAATGTACTGTTGCCAAATTTGTGGATGACACAAAAATAGATGGGAAGGCAAATGGTGAGGATGACACAAGGAGTCTACAGAGGGATATAGACAGGTTAAGTGAGTGGGCAAAAACTTGGCAGATGGAATATAATGTGGGAAAGTGTGAGGTTATGCACTTTGGCAGGAAGAATAGAGGAGCTGAATATTATTTAAGTGGAGAAAGACGAAAGAAAGCTGCAGCACAGAGGGATTTGGGGGTCCTCGAGCATGAATCCCTAAAAGCTAGCATAAAAGTTCAATGGGTAATAGGGAAGGCAAATTGAATGTTGGCCTTTATTTCAAAGGGAGTGGAGTATAAAAATAGGGAAGTCTTGCTAAAACTATACAAGGCACTAGTTAGACTACACCTAGAATACAATGTACAATTTTCATCCCCTTATCTAGGGAAAGATATACTGGCATTGGAGGCAGTACAGTGAAGGTTCACTAGGTTGATCTTGGGGATGGAAGGATTTTATTATGAGGGGAGGTTGAATAGGTTGGGCCTGTACTCATTGGAGTTTAGAGGAATGCGAGGCGACCTTATTGAAACATATAAGATTCAGATTCTTAAGAGGCTTGACAGGGTAGGTGCTGGGAGGTTGTTTCCCCTTGTGGGAGAGTCTAGGACCAGAGGGCATAATCTGAGTAAGGGGCGCCCATTTAAAACAGATGAGGAGGAATTTCTTTTCTCCGAGGGTAGTGAATCTATGGAATTCTTTACCGCAGAGGGCAGTAGAGGCTGGGTCATTAAGTATATTCAAGGCTGAGAGAGACAGATTTTTAGTCAGTAAGGGAATTAAGCGTTATGGGGAAAAGGCAGGAACTTGGAGTTGAGGATTATCAGATCAGCCATGATCTCATTGAATGGCGGAGCAGACTCGATTGGCCTATTCCTACTCCTATGTCTTATGGTCCAACCCAAAGCCCAGTGGGGAGATGTTTAAATTTGTACAAGCCCTCCCAGAGTTTGAAGCAAGGGATGTAGAGGCATTCTTTATTTCATTTGAGAAGGTGACTAAACAAATGAAGTGGCCAAAAGAAGTCTGGACATTGTTCCTACAGAGTACGTTGGTGGGTAGAGCTCATGAGGTTTATGCATCACTTTCAGAAGAGCTTTCTGTGAATTATGATGCAGATCAAACGCCTATTCTTCGTGCATATGAGCTAGTCCCTGTGGCAGAAATTTTGTAACATAAGATAACAGCCTTGGCAGACCTACATTGAATTTGAGAGGGCAAAGCAAAGTAATTTTGACCATTGGATACGAGCATTAAAGGTAGAGAGGCTCTTAGGGAAATAATTCTCCTGGAAGAATGTAAAAATTCACTTCCTCCAATAGTTAGAACCTCCAGTAGTTGATGATTCGGTTTTAATTTTCCAAATCTCCCTAGATTTGGGGAAGGTCCCATTAGATTGGAAGGTAGCAAATGTAACTCCGTTATTCAAAAAGGGAGGGAGACAGAAAGCGAGAAACTACAGGCCTGTTAGCTTAACGCCTGCCATAGGGAAAATGTTAGAAGGTGCATGGGAAACCATGGTACTTATTGGGGTGCCTAAGGGTGATTCAGGAAAAGGAGACCTGACTGAAAATACAGCAGATCAAGTTGTAGCATTAACTGCAACTGTGAAACCAAGTATGAAACTGCTGTGAGTTCAGGAGAGGTGAATGAGATATATGAGAGTTATAAAGAATTTCTTTGAGAGGAAAAGTCACCCCTTATCCTTCCAATGAGACAGCTAAACCTATAATTATATTAAGAGATAGGGGAGCCACTCAAACACTTCTGCTGGGGAAAGGCATAAATTTTATGAACGTACAAACATACAAATGAGGAGCGGGAGTAGGCCACTCAGCCCCTCGAGCCTATTCCACCATTCAATAAGATCATGGCTGATCTAAATGTAACCCGCATTCCTGCCTACCCCTGATAACCTTTCACCCCCTAGTTAATCAAGAATCTATCTAGCTCTGCCTTAAAACTATTCAAAGATTCTGCTTCCACCATCTTTTAAGGGAGTTCCAAAGACACTCAGCTCTGAGAGAAAATGTTTCTCCTCATCTCTGTCTTAAGTGAACGACCCCTTATTTTTAAACAGTGACCTTGGTTCTAGATTCTCCCACAAATGGAAACATTGTCTCCGCACCCGCCCTGTCAAGACCCCTCCAGATCTTAAAGGTTTCAGTTAAATCACCGGTTACTCTTCTAAATTCCAGTGGATACAAGCTTCCGGCCTTCCTTCTTAAGACAACCAGCCCATTCCTGTTATTAGTCTAGTAAACCTTCTCTGAACTCTAGCGCATTTACATCTTTCTTTAAATAAGGAGACTCGTACTGTACGCAATACTCCAGATGTGGTCTCACCAATGCCCTATACAACTGAAGCATAACCTCCCTATTTTTGTAATCAATTCCCCTCACAATAAATGATAACATTCTATAAGCTTTCCTAATTACCTGCTGTACCTGCATACCAATCTTTTGTGATTCATGCAATAGGACACCCAGATCCTTCTGCATCTCAGAGGTCTGCAATCTCTCACCATTTTGGTAATAAGCTTCGCACTATACTCAATTTGCCAGATTGTTGCGCACTACTTAACCTATCTATGTCACTTTGTAGCCTCCTTACATCCTCTTCACAATTTACTTTCCTACCTATCTTTGTGTCATCAGCAAATTTAGCAACCATCCCTTCAATCCCTTTATCCAAGTCATTTATATAAATTATGAAAAGTTGAGGTCTTAGCACTGATCCCTGTGGCACACCACTCATCACCAGAAAAAGAGCCATTTATACCAACTCTCTGCTTCCTGTTAGCTAGCCAATCTTCTATCCATGTCAATATGTTACCCCCTACACCATGAGCTTTAATTTCTGCATTATGGCACTTTATCAAATGCCTTTCATCAGAAAGTGCATTAAAAGCCAAAGTTTTAATAAATGGCTTTGGTGGGGGGAGTATATACCTGTACCTTTGTACCAGCTGCACTTGGAGTGTGACCTAATATCTGGGACAGTGACAGTGGGGGTTATTCAGAAATTACCCATAGAAGGAGTTGATTTACTCTTGGGAAATTATTTAGCCAGAGTGAAGGTAGTAGCATCCCCTATAATTACAGAAAGCCTAAATGAGGTTAAGGAGATGGAGCAGGAAAAGGTTCTGGGATTTTTTTCCTTCGTGAGCAATGGCTAAGCAAAGTCCATCATCAGAAATCAAAGTGATACCACAGGCAGATATTTGGCTAGCTGAAACTTTCTTTGAAGACTTAGATAATCCAAAAGAGATGTTTAATAAATCTTCTCTAGTTGAGGCTCAAAAGCCGAACTGGACAATCAACCCAAACTGATGCTGAGGCTGAGCATGTCCCAGAATGTTGTTATGTTAAAAATGGAATTCTAACGAGGAAGTGGAGACCTCCTCACAGACTTGCAGATGAGGAGTTGATGGTTGTTCAAAAGGTAGTGGTACTGCCCAAATATCGTAAAGAGATATTACGGTTAGCACATGAAATTCCTATGGCAATACACGTAGGGGTATGGAAAACTCAAGAGCAGATAAACTGGCAGTTTTACTGGCCGGGTCTTCACAAGGTCCTGGTGCTGTTTTGTAAAACGTGCCATATATACCAGATGGTAGGACAACTACAACCCACAATCGAACCAGCACACTTAATTCCTATACTAGTATTTGAGAAACCATATAGTAGGGTGTTAGTAGACGGTGTGGGATCATTAGCAAAAATAAAAGCAAGACACCAGTATATCCTTACTATTATGGATATGACAACTCAACTTCCAGAGGCCATCCCTTTAAGATCAATTGCAGCTAAAGTAGTAGTAAAGAAGTTAACCCAATTTTTTTTACTCGATATGGATTACTGAAAGAGATCCAGTAGAATCAAGGTTTTAATTTTATGTTGAAAATTTTTCATTTTGTAGTTAATTGTTTGGGTATAAAACAGTTAATATCCACAGCATATCATCCACAGACACAGGGAGCTTTAGAGAGGTACCATCAAACTCTCAAAGCAATGATTAAAGCATGTTGACATGAATATCCCCATGATTGGGACAAAGGGCTGGACTTTCTTTTATTTGTTACCCGAGATTCACCAAATGAATCTACTGGTTTTGGCCCTTTTGAAATAATTTATGGACATGAGGTAAGAAGTCCTCTGAAATTAATCAAATAAAAGATTTGAGGACAGAAGGATGAATCCTCTGTGTTAGATTATGGGTGGAATCCTCACAGGTTTTCACTAAGTGTGGTAGCAGGCGGGTAAAGCGTTTTACCCGTTGGCCGTGATGGTGGATTTTCACGCCTATCATCCCCAAATCCGCCCCATGGCTTATGCATTCCAGGGAAACATCCCATTTCCATGGCAGGTGGGCTCTCATTCGCCATCACACCAGGCACCACATTTATGCATCAGTACAGCCGCATCAAGTACAGCTGGGCTCAGTGCTTCCAGCCCAGGACTGTAGCAAAGAAGACATGGCCCCGAAAGGCAAGAAGACTGCAGGCCTCGAGCACCTCTCATAGCACCCTTAAAGGGTGAATGCAGGACTCTGATTGCTATTCTTGGAAAAAAGCATCCTTTTTCAAGAAAAGGTAATTAAGCTGTTGGAAAAAAAAGGCTGGAAGCCTCTTGATCCTAGTGAACTCTGTACAAAGGGGGTCACGTAGTGTTTATGACTCTGAAAAAAAGAAAACCATGCCCCGAAGACTGTGTTGTCAAAGTGGGTTTCAGTTTTGCTTTTGAGAAGAGAAAGACCAACTGCTTGAGAAGGAAGGCAGCAGTTTTTTTTTTGCAATCTAGAACCGATCCCCAGCCGGAAGTGAATATAAGCTGCTCCTAAGATGCTCTACATGCTGGAATAGAGTAACCTTGAGTATTACTTGAGTATACCTGGAAATCGGCACCAGAGGCATTGATTGTTTCACAGATCAGTGCTGACAGACCAACCCGTATAATCCGAGCGCCATTTCAAGAACTCCACTGCCTATTCTTTACCTTCGAACCACTGACTCTAAACCTTTGGCCAAGTTCCTCCGTGCATGCAAGTGTATGTATAGAGACTTGGGGGTATCTCGAAAGAGTAATTAGTATAATTTTCATGTTCCACAAAGTATGTTGATAAGTTTTGCCTTTCTATTTGACAAGACTGATTTCATAATAAACTTAATAAGTTTGCTGTTTATTGAAAGAAGCCTGGGCCAGAATTTTGCATCCCGCAGGTGGGTGTGCCCTTGACCCGAATAGGCGTGATATTGCGCGAGGTGACGTTGGGCGAGCACCCCAACACAATTGTGCACTCACGTGACATTTCGCTTGCCGGACATGCACAGAAGTTGGAAGAATGCCTGCCGACAATTAAGCTCCTTAAAGGCCCAATTGTAAGCGATTTTTCACAGCCTGTCCAACCTTATAGTTGGCAGATGGTTCATTCGGCCAGTCGGGCTTTACATGTTTGATGAAATCTCCATTAGGATTTAAAATATAAAGAAATATCTGGGGACTTTTTTTTTAAGGAAGTATGCTTTTGGGTGCTTGACAGTGCGGCACGGACATTATTTGCAGCACGTTTGCGCTTTTATTATTTGGAGGTCTGCAGCTCCCTGAGGAATCTGTCTGCCTTCAGGGAGCTCAGTGGAAATGCTCACCAGCACCCGCGGTGTTGTCGGCGCCCGGCCTCTTCCTGCCCCCCACCGGCAGTGCTGAGCCTTTCACAGGGTGAGTTTCATGCTGGCTTGCCCTTAATTGGTCAGCCAGTGTGAAATCGCGTTCGGGGGACCATTTCCCTTCTGCTCCCGAACCTGCCGATCGCGCATGCCCGACGAGTGCAAAGTTCAGGCCCTGGCTGAAGTCTTTTATTCTGGGTGGTGGTACTGAAGGTAAATAATTGGCCATTTTGGTGTGTGAATTGGTCATTTAAACTAACGGTGCAACCTGTGGAGCAGTGGGGCTAGATCAACTGTGCACTCCTCCCATCCTGGTCCGAACACTCTTGTTGCTTATGCTAAAAGCTAAATACTGGGGTTGCTGGAAATCTGAAACAAGAACAGAAAATGCTGGAAGAACTCAGCAGGTCTAACCACAGATGTCGTTAGATCTGCTGGGTTTTTCCAGCATTCCTGTTCTTGTTTCTTATGCTGTTTGGCACGCAATTAGTCCTGTGTTGTAGCTTCACCAGGTTGACACCTCCTATGCCTAGTGCTGCTCCTGGCACACCCTCATTCACTCTTCATTGAACCATAGCCGTAAGATTTCTGGATTCCCTGACCAATTAGCAATCACAGGCATCAATGTTTCCTTGGATTTTTTTGCTTGTACCCCGTCTATTGACTTCAATGCCTGGTACCTTCAGTTTTTTTTACATGGCCAAGTGTATGCTTAGTCTTAAACAGGACAACTTCTGAGTGTCGTGCACAGTATCTTCCAGGTTGCTGCGCCACCCATACCTTCGAGGGAATATTGCCAGAGGTGATGATAACCTGCATGATGTGATATCCACTCCAGTATTTGAAAGGACATTCCAAGCAATCAATTTGAAGGAGTTTGGAGTTGGAAGCCAAAGAGAAGGAAGTGGGAGAATGGAGTCCATAACGTTAAACACTGCATCTTTGTTCAGTGATTCCACCCTGGATGTGTGCTGGAGTCTTTGAGGACCTGGAGGGGCTCACTGTAGTGATGGAAAGAAGAAGCCAACTGTGGGGACACCAGGAAGGTGTGGTTGGAAGTGACACGCTTGGAGTACTGTGTGCAGTTTGGGCCCCCTTACCTCAGAAAGGATATTATTGTCCTAGAGGGAGTGCAATGAAGGTTCACCAGACTTGTTCTGGGGACGGCGGGACTGTCTTATGAAGAGAGATTGGGGAAACTGGGCCTATATTCTCTAGAATGTCGAAGAATGAAAGGTGATCTCATTGAAACCCATCAAATACTTTAAGGAATAGACAGGGTAGATGCAGGTAAGATGTTTCCCCTGGTTGAGGAATCTAAAACCAGGGGACACAATTTCAAAATAAGGGGAAGCCGCTTAAGACCAAGATGAGAAATTTCTTTACTCAGAACGTTGTGAATCTTTGGAATTCTCTACCCCAGCGGACCATGAAAGCTCAGTCTTTGAGGATGTTTAAGGTAGAGATTGATAGATTT
Organism: Carcharodon carcharias; assembly: GCF_017639515.1. Lineage (NCBI taxonomy): Eukaryota > Metazoa > Chordata > Chondrichthyes > Lamniformes > Lamnidae > Carcharodon > Carcharodon carcharias. The sequence continues at coordinate 14,765,739 of NC_054470.1, forward strand.
CTGATTAATAATAACATAAAGGGTTATGGGGATAGTGTGGGTAAAAGACATTGAAGTGTTCGATCAGCCACGATCATATTGAATGGCGGAGCAGGCTCAATGTGCTGAACGGCCTTTTCCTGTTCCTATTTCCCATGACACACAAGATCAACAGTAGGAGTACAGTACCATGCTCATTGGTACAGTGTAGGAAATGTTTCAAGACCTAAACAGGGCAGAAAAGATTAGAGCAATCGTGCATTCACCTACACCCTGATGTGCATATATTCCAACTCCCTCACCCTGCCTACTGCAGCACATCATTCCTTCCACTAGCGTACCTTGCACTTCCTCACTGTCTATTTCCACATATCCCCATCTGTCTATCCACCACTGACATTCTATCCCATCCTTATACGATGTCACGTCTTTCCCTCATAAGTCACCCTCAACAAATGGTCTCCATCCATCCATTCAGCTCATGCCATTACTCTCACTTGTTGATCTCTTCTTTCCCTCCTTACAGGAGAAGAGAGCACAGAAATCTAGTGAGAGACAGAACAGGAGTTGGCTCTCCAGCCATCTCGCAGCCAATAAGCACAGAGGTGGCAGTGCTGGAATTCAATAGAGTTTCTGCATGTCTGGGCCTTGGAGATGGGGGCCTCCAACTACCTGATGACAAAATTAAATATCCGGCTGCTACGTGCAACACTCAGTCATGTTGACTTGATGCAAACAGCTGATGAAATATAGTGTGTGCCTATTGATAGCATCAAGTTTTGACAGTACTCATTCATGTTTCTTATCCCCCAGAGGACTTTCACACATCCTGCAGAAGATGATGCAGCTGGACAAGAATAACCCTTCAGAGGAGTTCACTCATTCTGAGGATGCACTGTTATAGGACTTACAGATAAATGCACCAGCTCAGATGCTCACACTTCGCTGGGACCAGTGGGACAGGTAGCTGGGTTTTTAACCTAGTGAATGACACAGCACAAGTGAACTTGAGCAGATGCTGGTGACAGGAGCAACAGTGGAGGGTATGTGTCGGAAGGCACAAGCTCTGCTTAGCTGGACGCAGATGTTGTTCCTTGGGCCCCCTTGACGAGCAAGATACTTCTGGAGCCGCAGCAGAGAATGTTCAACGTAGTCACAGTCATTCCAACTGCATGGTGCACTGTTTGCAGAGAGATTGGAGGAGTCTGTCTCAAGAATAAGTGGCCTGATATCAGAGGCTTTTGTCCATGGAAAGAGTGCATGGTTCATCAAATGTGGCAGAAACATGAGTGCATGCAGTCATTCATCAATGGTTTGTACACAATGAATTAAATAGGCTGATTGATGCCTGACAAGAGCAAAATGGTGCAGATACTGGAAATTTAAAATAAGAATAGAAATGCTGGAAATACTCAGCAGGTCTGGCAGCACCTGTGGAGAGAGAGTTGGCTTTTCAAGTAGACGACCTTTCATCAGAAGTGGAAAAAGTTAGAGATACAACAGGTTTCGGCTGATGCTGTAGCCTTGGTTATTCAGTGCCCATTGATCTGGACATTAATAGCTCTGTAATTGAGCAATTTTATTTTTATTTTCATGGTATCTAGGCACAAGGCCAGCATTTGTTGCCCATCCCTAATTGCCCTTGGACTGTGGATTTCTAGGCCATTTCAGAGGGCAGTGAAGAGTCAACCACAATGCTGTGGGTCTGGAGTCACATGTAGGCCAGACCAGGTAAGGACAACAGATTTCCTTCCCTAAAGGACCTTAGTGAACCAGATGGGTTTTTATGATGGTCGATGATATTTCATTACTGAGACTAGCTTTATATTCCAGATTTATTAATTGAATTTAAATTCCACCAGTTGCCATGGTGGGTTTTGCACCCTTTTTACCCAGAGCATTAGCCTGGACCTCTGGATTACTAGTCCAGTAGCACTACAGCACAGTCTCCCCAAGTTGAAATTGAATATTGAAATTGACAACCTGCCTTTCCTGGCTCCCAACACACTGCAGCTAAAAGTCGGCAGGCTGGATCTGACTTACAGACGCGCTCACTTTTTTCCAGGATTTCACCCTCCTCACCAGTACCCAAACCCAGGTACTCAGCCAGGCTAAATGCCCCCCAGGGGTTCGGCAGTGTGACGTTAATATGGTGTCTTTAACATTGGAAAATCTCCAAAAGCACTTACAGGAGAGTTGTCAAACAAAATTTGACACTGAGCTATATTAGATGTGAAGACACTGGATACAAAGTGGTAGGTTTTAGAAGTGTCTGAAAAGAGGAGAGAGGATAGGGAGGGTATTCCAGAGCATTGGATGCAGCCAGCCGAATTGGAGGACTATAGAGATCTCAGATGGCTGTAGGGCTGGAGGAGGATTATAGAGATAGTGAGGGACAAGACCCTGGAGGTATTTGAAAATGAAGATGAAAATTTTAAAATTGAGGCCTTGCCAGACCAGGCATCGGATGGTGGGGTGAGTGAGAGATGATCTGTGTTAGGAAACAGTCCCTGGGGGAGGCATCATCCCAGATTTACACTAAGTGCGGTATTGGGTGGGTAAAACATTTCACCCACCAGCCGCAATGGCAGCTTTTCACGCCATATCACCCCAAACCTGCCGCATTAATTATGCATTCCCGGGAAACATGCTGTTTCCATGGCGGCAGGCTCCCATTCGCCCACCACCACCATCATCTCGCTGCTTCATCACTCCGGGCGCCATATTTAAAGACCAGCCGCACGCACACCTCTCACTGCTTCCAGTCCATGATTGCTGCAAAGAAGACATGGCTCCTGAAAGGCAAAAAGACTGCAGCCCCCAGGTTCCATGACGCATCCCTCGGGCACCTTTTGGATGCAGTGGAAGCTCGCCATGATGTTCTCCACCTGGCTCTGGCCACAGGATGGGCAGCAATCTCACTAATCTGGCGTGGCAGTGGTGGTGAGCGCCAACGCCCTGCAAGAGGACAGCCACCCGGTGCCAAAGAGGATGAATGATCTCTTCCAACCTGCCAGGGTAAGTCACTCTTCTCATCACTCTCAACTCACACACTCACAAACCCATCACACATCCACGGGGATCTCACTCACTGCCAATTTAAAGGACATCACCTGCTTCTTGCAGCTTTCGTCTCCCTTTAATCTTGAAGCTTGGAGCCTTCCTCTGCTCTTCACTCTTAATTTCACTTAACAGGACTTTTTCCAGATTCCTGTCCTTCCTTTGAATAGATGGTCTTCTTGGGACTTTCTCCTTAGTTCTTGTCTCACTCCTTGGCCTTGGGACCTTTCTTCTTTAGCTTGGGACTTGCTATCTGTTCCTCTTCATGTCCTGCCTGAACTGGCACCTTCTTCCAACTGAACTCAGACTGCTTCTTCTAGCTTTTTCCTCTGTATGCATGTGTGTGCGTGCACGACACTGTGGGAGGTGGGTGGGTCCTGCCTTTCTGGACCCGGACCCTTGTTGCTGGGTAACAGCAGTTTGCTTCTACTCTTGAGTTTGCTTTAACTCCTCCCCAAGAGTGGTAAAACTCATTAGAAACGCAGGTATACAAACAGTAGACCTGCTGTCTCCCTCAAAAATGAAACTAAATCCCAGGTTTCACCTTTTAAAGTGAAACTAAAACTTAACTCACTTAAACAGTCTCTAATTCCTAACAGAACACATCCTTACATGACAACCCCTGCTTGACATTCAGGGGCCTTTTTTCCAGAATGGGTCCGGTGAGTCAGAAAATTTCCCACCTTGAGCTACCCGCTTCAGTAGCGAAAGTCCAGTCATTAGTCTCTGTTTTGGAGCCATGTAAAATCATTTTTTTGTATGATGAGAACCATTCTCCAGCAAACTTGTAAGATCAATACTTGATCATTTTTTTTTGCTGTAGTTCAGACAAGATAGAATTACAGAAAGTGTTGTTTCAGTATTTTAAATAGAACTTATTTTTCAATTAATTAGTTTTATTTCCATCAGGAACCCCCTCTAAACTAATTCTTCAGTGATTTGGTGCGCTGAAAATTTCTGAAAAATTGTTGCTTTATCAAATTCCTGAATCGAATGAGAGTTCTGTTTCATTTAAAGCACAGTTTAAAACCACATTTTTGTAAGATTCAAAAATATTTCATGGTTAGTAAGTGCCACTAATTCAGCAGTAATTGCACTAAATTGAGGCCATTACTACAGTATTTACAAACCTATTATGAAGACAAAAGTACCGCAAGGCGAAGAGGGTTTAAAATTGCTCTTCCTCTGAATGTCGACTTAGTGCTGTTAAATAATATTAATGACTAGGATTGTCAGAATGTAACTGTGCTTTCCTTGGTACAAGTGATTTTATTGATCGATATGGATGTAGCCTAACAGTCAGATTATTCTACTCTGATTTTATCTGGGCATTAACTAAGTTTATTAGTGGACAAAAGTATCTTTTGGTAGATCAAGATGATGATGTAGATTAAGAAAAGCAGAAGACCATCCATCATTTTCCTTTGTGCTAATAACTTAAATCCATCACTGTTTCTATCTGCTGCTTTCAGATCCCATTGTGTCTTCAGGCTTTTGGTAATGGCCTAAGTGAATCGCAGCAATCTTCCCTCCAGTGGCAAAACTCTCTGCTCAATTGTCATAGTGGTTTTTAATTTAGATTCAGAAGTGTAGGTAGTAGTAACTACTTCAGTTCTTTCTGCTCTACACACATCCTTTTTTACTTGTCACACCTGGTGGTAAAACTATATATTTCTTTTGGAAATTGACATACTTTTGAAAAAAAAATAGCCTCTTAATTCCCTAGCAATCATGTTATGAAGCATTGCTGAACTCACAGGTTTTCTGGTTAAAAGAATTCCTTTTGCGCTTTGATTACTGACATACACTTTTTAATGCATGTAAAAGTAGATTGTTGGAGAGATTTCCCATTCCTATTTAAAATTATTATTGTAGAACTAAGATTCTTGTCTTGTTTTCTATATAGCCATATCTGAACTGCCACTTTCCCTCAAGCAAATATTATGTATGTTACAAGTTAATGTACCTATAATCAGATGTTTAAAAGTGTGCCTCTTGACAAAATAAGCCTTTTGCACTTGTGTCAAATTCCCAGCATACAAAATGGAATTTTCTTTTCATATTTTGTGTAGGATATACAATTCCCTGCTCCATGGCTGGATTACAGAATGCTTTAAGCTAGTAAAATTAATTTTTCAGTAGATGCTTTCAGCTCATTGTGCCCAGTATCTAATATTGTTATCATCAGTAGTTTCTAGTTTTTTCCCCCCCTCCATTTTATACGCCATTCCATCCCTCTGCTGTTGGCCAATTGGGAAGCTTGACCAATGTGACCACATTCCTTGACCACATCAGTATTATTTCATAGTGCCAAGTTAGATCCACACTATACACCCATGTAGCAGAGCCAGGATTGCTGTTTACTAATTATGAATTAACAGATCAGCAAAACCCACCAGAAGTGATAGTCCGTGACCAAGGTTGATAAGTAAGCATAGGGAATTTGACCAGTATATATGGCAGGCAAACCTTGCAAAATCTGCAGATATGTTGCCTGCTTTCCACTCTCTCAGACTTTCCCCTTTTCACATACATTCTCCTCATACCCGTTCATCTGCTTCTATTACCAGTATAGGTGTATTTAATGTAAAACTGGTGTTTGGGGAGAGGTGGGGGAAAAATCCTTGCTGGGATACAAATCAGTATTGCTACTGTATAATGCTTTGGTCAGACCCCATCTGGAATAAACAAAAACCAAATACTGCAAATCCTAGAAATCTGAAATAAGAAACCTGAAAATGCAGGAAAACATCCAGCAGGTTGATGTTTCAGTTTGATCATTATTTATCATAAGTGGAATATCTTAGAGACAGGCTTTAAAACAGTGCAGATCCAGGTAAGTCAGAAGTGCTGGGTGGATGATCCATCTTGACCTCCTCCTAAGTCCCCATTATCACAGATGCCATTTGTCAGCCAATTTGATTCACTCAACGTGATATCAAGAAACAGCTGAAGCCATTGCACTATTGGTTCTGACAACATTCTGGCAATAGTACTGAAGACATGCTTCAGAACTAGCCGCACCCCTAGCACTTTGCTCGCTTTGTTCTAGTACATCTGCAATACTGGCATTTACCCGGCAATGTGGAAAATTACCCAGGTATGTCCTGTCCACAAAACGCGGGACAAATCCAACTGCCCCATCAGTCTACTCTTGATCATCAACAAAGTGATGGAAGGTGTCGTCACCAGCTCTACCAAGTAGCACTTACTTATCAAGAGCATGCTCACTGATGCTCAATTTGTGTTCTGTGAGGGTCACTCAGCTCCAGGCCTTATTACAGCCTTGATCCAAACTTGGACAAAAGAGCTGACAACATGAGGTGAGTGCCTTCACGGCAGTGTTTGACTGAGTCTGACATCAAGGACCCCTAGCAAAACTGGAGTCTGTGGGAAATCGGTGGGTGAAAGCTCTCCACTGGTTGGAGTCATACATAGCACAAAGGAAGATGGTTGTGGTTGTTGGAGGTCAATCATCTCAGTCCCGGGTCACTCACTGCAGGAGTTCCTCAGGATAGTGTCCTAGGCCTAACCATCTTCACCCGCTTCACTAATGATCTTCCCTCCATCATAAGGTTAGAAGTCGGATGTTCGCTGATGATTACACAATGTTCAATATCATTCATGGTTCCTCAGATACTGAAGAACTTTGCGTCCATATGAAGCAAACCTGGACAACATTCAGGCTTGGGCTGATAAGTAGCAAGCAACATTTGAGCCACACAAGTGCCAGGCAATGACCATCTCCAACAAGAGAGAATCTAACTGTCACCCCTCGACATTCAATGGCATTTCCATTGCTGATTCCCCCACTATCAACATCCTGGGGATACCATTCACCAGAAACTGAACTGGACCAGCCATATAAATACTGTTGACTACAAGAGCAAGTCAAAGATTGGAAATTCTACAGCAAGTAACTCAACTCCTGACTCCCCAAAGCCTGTCCACCATCTACAATGCTTAAGTCAAGACTGTGATGGAATATTCTCCACTTGCCTAAATGAATGCAGCTCCAACAACACTCAAGAAGCTGGACACCATCCAGGGCAAAGCAGCCCACTTGATTAGCTCCCCATCTACCACCTTAAATATTCTCTCCCTCTACCACCAACACAGTGGTAGCAGTGTGTGCCATCTACAAGTTGCACTGCTGCAACTTGCCAAGTCTCCTTCGACAGCACCTTTCAAACCCCTGACTTCTACCACTTAAAGGGACAAGGGCAGCAGAAGCGTGGGAACGTGACCACCTGCAAGCTCACCTCCAAGCCGCAAACCATTCCTTCACTGTCACTGGGTCAAAATCCTGGAACTCCCTCCCTAACTGTACAGTGGGTTTACCTACACTAGATGGATTGCAGCGGTTCAAGAAGGCAGCTCACCACCACCTTCTCAAGCACAACTAGGATGGGCAATAAATGCTGGCCTAGCCAACAGTGTCTACACCCCATGAAAATTGTTCTAAAAAATAAGGTGAGACGGGTGCGGGTAGTTGTAGGAGGAAAGAACAAAAGAATAAAGTGAAGGAGGGCAGGAGTGATTGAAGCACAAAAGAGATGGTGGTGCAAGGCAAAAGAAGGTAGTAATGGGACAAGTGAAAGCAAAAGTAAGATGGGTCCAGAGGAGGTGTGAATAATTATATCAGAGTAGAGGCGGGACAAGGGATCTATGAATATCTGACAAAGATGGCAGAAAAAAAGGCAGGTAGACATTAGAGATGCAGACAAGCCCCTTGGCTATGAGTGGATAGAGTATCTCCACCCCTGCACCAGATCACTCCTCCTTCATTCCCAGTGGCTCTGGTGCAGTCATCCTCCATTACCAGCACCTGATGCCTGAGAAAATGGGAGCGGTGATCAAAAACTAATGTTCTATCAAGTTTAAAAATTAGGTAATTGAGAGGAAGAACAGTATAATTCTACTCCAAAAGAAATGTCTTTGTAGGCAGGGAGGTAGATAATGAAACTGATCTGCTGAGAGAGGTTAGTCAAAGGGCTGAAGGAATGGCCAATGATGGTAGATCAGAGAATGAGAAACAGGACAGCGTTAGGCGATTAGAGGGTGCATACAGGGACTTGGGATGGATCAGGTGCAGAGATGACTAGGGAGAGACCAGACCATTGAGGATTTTGTTTTTATTCATTCATGGAAATGAGCTGGCATTTGTTGCTCATCCCTAATTGCCCTTTCTTTGTGCTAAGTATCACTCCAATCAATGGACAGTTTCCTCCTGATTCCTGTTTACTTCTGTTTTGCTGAAGTTTCTTGATGCCACACTCTGTCAAATGTGGCCTTGATGCCAAGAGTTGTCACTCTTACCTCACCTCTGGAATTCAACTCTTTTGTCCATGTTTGGACCAAGGCTGTAATGAGGCCTGGAACTGAGTGCCGCTGGCAGAACACAAACTGACCATTGGTAAGCAGGTTATTGTAGAGTAAGTGCTGATTAATTGCACTGTTGATGACACCTTCCATCACCTTGCTGCTGATCAAGAGTAGACTGGGACAGTAATTGGCTGGATTAGATGTGACATGCTTTTTCTGGACGGGACATACTTAGACAAGTTTTTGCATTGTCGGGTAGATGCCACTGTTGTAGCTCTCCTGGAACAGCTTGGTTAGGGGTGCACAAGTCTTCAGTACTACAACCGGGATGTTGTCAGGATCCATAACTTTTGCAGTATCAGTGCCTTTAACCATCTCTTAATATCACATGGAATGAATTGAATTGGCTAAGGTGAGGGTTACTGCATCCTAACGAGGATCGTAGTGACTGGCATACAGACCATGCTGCAGGCAAGAACACAATGTCTTATGAAGACATTTCCATTTTGATTTAACCCATCTATTTTCTTCTCTTAATCCCTTCTCCGAAGTGCACGCAGCAGCTCCATTAACCCATTTATATTACTTACTTCAGTCTTCCCATGTCATTTAATCTGCAATTCTATTAGATTTATTAGCAGAGATGTTTGACTTCCATTCTTCTACTAAATTTCTGTATCTGGTCATTATACCCTTCACCATAGTGAACAATTTGTCTTGATGAGCTTTGTCCATCCCTTTCATAATCTTGAAAAATTTATTAAGTCTTACTTTCCTAACAAGAACCAGTTCAATTTCTTTAATCATTCCTCATAATTTATATTCCTCAATTTCTGCATAATCTTGGTTCTTTGTCTCTACACCCACTCAAGGGCAGAATTTCCTTACAATTACCAGTCCATACACTAGAGTACATGGGGTCTGATTAAACTTCTTGTGTAACAACAAGATTGATTTTTTACTCTACATTCTTCTACTAATGCAACCCTGTACTTTTTATGTAATTTTTTTACTGCACAAAAGGATTGGGTAAATGGATTTATCTGCTATAATCCCCACGTTTCCTGATCAGTATAAGATATATGAACTATCTATTTAACACATGGATTTTGTATTAATTTTTCAACATTCAACCACGTTAAACTCTATTTGTCATCTACTCGGCCTAATTACCTAAAATGATATGAATCCTTCAGAAAATGTTGCATTGTTTAATGTTTGTCATGCTGCATTTGATGTTATCTCCAAATCTAGACAGTTTCTTATGTTTTTACTGAAATCCTTCACTTATTGGAAATGGGAATGGTCACACCTGGGCTGCCCCCATACAGCCCCTTCCCCAGTTGTAATATTTCTCCATAAGTCACTTTGCTCCAATTCCCGTTTTTAAGCCTGTTTTCTATACATTACTGCATCCTTCTCCCATCCTCCATTTCACGAATACCAAAGAAAACCATTAACACATATCAGGAAAAAGAATCAAATCTGCTGTAGCCTGCTTTGTTCATTATGTTAGTTTTTCTTAATAATTCTTTTATAAAATTACACAAGCATCTAGCTGTAAGGCATGTTTTACTTAAATCAATATTACATCAACTAGCAGATAGTGTTACTGTGAGATGTGATAATGCAAACCTCCATCAAATTCACTAAATGGATAACAGAAAATTGTACAAAAGCAAAATTTACAGAGAAATTTTGTAGTGATACACATATGAAAGGACCAGTTTCAGGACTCTTTTCTAGTGCATAATACTTTGCAGCTGAAATAGAAGAGAACTGGATACAGTTGGAGAAAACACAGAAGCAGTGATGCAGTGCAGAGAGGAATGTAAATGTAAGTTACAGTCTGATACGAGCAGGTATTTTTTCCCTGCTACATTGTGCCATTGGTAAAATGAGGCAGACCCCTTCGGTGTTTACACATTCCTGTGTTCTATGTGGCTAACCGGGAATGCACAGGTTGAGTGATGCAGTTTTAAAAGCTTTAGTCTGGAAATTGCAAATGCAGCACTTCAAAGCCTTACTTATACTTCCTACGGGACAGATGAGCAGTTTTGGTGGTTGTGTTGGAAAATGAATGCAAAAATTTCATAATTCTCGTGGCGCAGACTTCCTTTACAGACAAGAGTCCTGAAAGTCACATTGTATGAGATGCAGTCACACAGATCTGCAGTCTTTGGTTATAAGGGGCACGATCATCAATAAAATGCAATACAAAAACAGAATTACCTGGAAAAACTCAGCAGGTCTGGCAGCATCGGCGGAGAAGAAAAGAGTTGACGTTTCAAGTCCTCATGACCCTTCGACAGAACTTGAGTTCGAGTCCAAGAAAGAGTTGAAATATAAGCTGGTTTAAGGTGTGTGTGTGGGGGGGGCGGAGAGATAGAGAGACAGAGAGGTGGAGGGGGGTCTCTTGCCCACATGTCTGTCCTTGGCTTGCTGCATTGTTCCAGTGAAGCCCAACGCAAACTGGAGGAACAACACCTCATCTTCCGACTAGGGACTTTACAGCCTTCCGGACTGAATATTGAATTCAACAACTTTAGGTCGTGAGCTCCCTCCCCCATCCCCACCCCCTTTCTGTTTCCCCCTTCCTTTTTTTTTCCAATAAATTATAAAGATTTTCCTTTTCCCACCTATTTCCATTATATAAAAAAAAACCCCACTAGAGCTATACCTTGAGTGCCCTACCATCCATTCTTAATTAGCACATTCGTTTAGATAATATCACCAACTTTAACTTTAACACCTGTGTGTTCTATTGTACTATTGTCGTTGACATCTTTTGATGATCTGCTTCTATCACTGCTTGTTTGTCCCTACAACCACACCCCCCCCCCCACCCTCCACCTCTCTGTCTCTCTATCTCTCCGCCCCCCACACACACACCTTAAACCAGCTTATATTTCAACTCTTTCTTGGACTCGAACTCAAGTTCTGTCGAAGGGTCATGAGGACTCGAAACGTCAACTCTTTTCTTCTCCGCCGATGCTGCCAGACCTGCTGAGTTTTTCCAGGTAATTCTGTTTTTGTTTTGGATTTCCAGCATCTGCAGTTTTTTTGTTTTTATATTAATAAAATGCAATGACTGTTACATGGAAAGAGGTGACATAACAAGTGAAGGAGTTTCTTAAATTAATTGGACTGCCCCCTTGGATGAGAAAGAAATAAGCTTAAGAAGTTTGCCAAGGTGCATGAACCCTCTGTTTATCTGTTTGTAGTAGCCTGCAAAGTCATGACTCTGACATAAACTTTCAATTTGACCATTAATTACCTGCATATTTACATGGAATGTTTCTTTAAACACCCCTCACCTAACACTTCTTTCACTTATGACTATATGACCCATATAAGTATGTTATTAGTACCCATTAGTAAGCTTTGTGCTCTTGCGCTTATAGTTAAGGAAGCACAATGCCCAATCGCCTAGCTATGTTCACCCTTGGAAACAATCGGTTATTACTGTATTTTCATTACAGGGCAAGGAAGATGCAGCAGAAGAGTCAAAGAGTCATGTATGGCACAGAAGGAGCCATTCAGCGCATAGAGTCCATGCCAGCTCCCCCACAGAGCAGTTCAGTCAGTCCCACTGCGCTGCTCATTCCCTGTAGCCCTTCAAGTTTATTTCATTCAAGCATCCTTCTAATTTCTTTTTGGAAACATTGATTGTTTACACTTCAGCCGCACTTACGGGCAGCAAGCTTCAGGTCGTTAGCACTCTCTGTGTAAAAGAGTCCTTTCTCATATTCTGGAGCTTCCTCTCCCACCCTCTTAAATCTCCTAAAAATGACATTCCTTTATTAGCTAACCCTATTACTTGTTGAGGATACTGCTCAAAAAAGTGAGGAGCTGCCCCATCTTGGGAATCCCTTAGAGACACCCAGTAGCTCGTGACCTCATTCCCTTTCCCACTAGGGTAACAGTTTGAAGGAGCACTAGATTAGTTCACAGAAGGTGTTCAGAATAATTAAGGAAAGCATCAGGGTATAAAAAACATTAGTCCACACGACACCAATGAAAAACTGTACAGATTGCAAAGCATTTGTGCTACGTTGGAGGGATAATGCCCTCTATGCTGCAATATATGCTTAGTTGTTTAGTGTCAGTGATTGAGGGACAGTTGATGTTCAGCATGAAATGTATCTGACTACAGAGAACTTGACCATGAAATGTTGCTGAAGGGGATAATGACCTTATGAGGAGTGGTTTCAAATGAATCTTTATCATACATTATGAGCATTTTTCTGCTCAATTCAATTCCTGCAGTGTATCAATGACCTTCCTTTCATCATAAGGTCAAGATGCACTGCAGCAACTCATCAAGGCTCCTTAGGCAGCACTTTCCAAAACCATGACCACTACCATCTAGAAGGACAAGGGCAGCAGATAGACGGGAACACCACCACCTACAAGTTCCCCTCCAAGTCACTCACCGCCCTGACTTGGAAATATATCGCTGTTCCTTCACTGTCGTTTCAAGAAGGCAGCTCATCACCACCTTCTCAGGGGCAACTAGGAATGGGCAATAAATGCTGGCCCAGCCAGCCAAGCCTACAGAATATAAAATAAAAGCAATGCTGGCAAGTTTAGATATACGATTCTGGCTCTGCCTCATCTGTGGTGGCTTCATCGGCTGTTGATGTTTGTCTATTTTACCTGTATCTTCTACTTTGAGATATTGGAATCTTGAAAGTAATGTCCTTGATGGGGCAAGTTTCTTTCACCAGGCAAGGTTGGTGAATGTTTTGGAGTGGGAAAGTCAAGACAACCCCACTCCACATTAAGCGCACACTCAGTTTTAGGACACAAATTTAAAATAAGAGCAAAATATAAGCTTATGCAAGAAATTATACAAAGGAAATCAGTATACCTTTAAGAAGTTCTGGGAGTTTCTGAACCAATCTGCACTCCAGTCCAATTTATTTTGGCACACCAAAATGGCACTGTGCCAGTAGCATGAGGTTGCCCAATTTCTGGATACTCCCTAAACACATATTTAACCCATGGAGCAGCACAAGCCTTTTGCGCCTCTGAACGATTGAGCACAAACTCTAGTTCTTGTGAAGAACTAGTCCAGGGATGGAATTCCACATTTTCTGCTCCCTGAAAGCTGCACCTTTTCCAAAAGTGCATTTTTAAGCCCATAGGAACCTCAGAGCTCAGGTTAGCGCATTCCACATACTATGCCTTTTTAAAAAAAATCTGAGAGGGTCAGGAAGAAGCTGCCTTGTGCCTCATTTATATTTACAGCTTGTTGACTGCACTTTCAAAATCAATGGCATATTCTTAATATAAAGCAGAGTGGGACAGCTGCTATTTGAGCTCATGTGCGGTACCCAAATGGGTGCTTTTCAGTCACACACTGATGGAAGGGAATGCAAATTACACTGCAGATATTCTTGTCACAAGCAGAAATGACAAAAAGCCATGGCAACCTGAGTTGAATGTTAAGAATGCCACCCTCCGCCAGCCATCGCCACCCCCAACCCCTCACCCCTGGTCCTTGCCCGGTTTTGCCATGGCATCATACATAGTTATTCTAAGATGCGAGATGTTCAGTTCAGCTGATGAAACTCAACTACAGCCTTGCAATATAAACATTTGAAGAAATGACTCCAATATAAACAAACCATGTATTCCTAGAATTACAGAATAATGCACAATGAGAATGGCACAATGCTATAGCATTATATCAGCTAAGTTGTAGCCAAATGACTCCTGAAATGCTAATGTTTTAAAATTCAGTGTATGGGAACAACATTGATAAACAGTAAATTACATTCATATACAGCCTTGCATGATCTGAGGACATTTTTTTTTATTCGTTCACGGGATGTGGGCCTTGCTGGCTGGGCCAGCATTTATTGCCCATCCCCAGTTGCCCTGAGAAGGTGGTGGTGAGGTGCCTTCTTGAACCGCTGCAGTACATGTGGTGTAGGTACATCCACAGTGCTGTTAGGAAGGAAGTTCCACGATTTTGACCCAGTGACAGTGAAGGAACAGCGAAATATTTCCAAGTCAGGCTGGTGAGTGGATTGGAGGGGAACTTCCAGGTGGTGATGTTCCAATCTGTCTGCTGCCTTTGTTCTTCTAGATGGTAGTGGTTGTGGGTTTGGAAGGAGCTGTCTAAGGAGCCTTGGTCAATTCCTGCAGTGCATCTTGTAGATGGTACACAATGCTGTTACTGTGCCTCGGTGGTGGAGGGAGTGAATGTTTGTGGATGTGGTGCTAATGAAGTGGGCTGCTTTGTCCTGGATAGTGTCAAGTTTCTTGAATGTTGTGGGAGCTGCACTCATCCAGACAAGTGGGGAGTATTCCATCACATTCTTGACTTGTGCCTTATAGATGGTGGGCAGGCTTTGGAGAAGCAGGAGGTGAGTTACTCGTCACACTGTTCCTAGCCTCTGACCTGCTCTTGTAGCCACAGTATTTATATGGCTAGTCCAGTTCAGTTTCTGATCAATGGTAACCCCTAGGATGTTGGTAGTGGCAGATTCAGTGATAGTAATGCCATTGAACATCAGGGAGCGATGATTAGATTCTCCCTTGTTGTAAGTGGTCATTGCCTGACAGTTGTGTGGCATGAATGTTACTTGCCACTTGTCAGCCCAAGCCTGGATATTGTTCAGGTCTTGCTGCATTTGGACTTGGACTGCTTCAGTATCCGAGGAGTCGCAAATGGTGCTGAACATTGTGCAATCATCAGCGAACATCCCCACTTCTGACTTTGTGATGGAAGCTTTTAGAACTGTGAAACACTTCTGAAATGTAGAAATGTTGGATATCGTGGTAGTTCATTTGTAAGCAGGAAAGACCCATACAGAACAATGAGAGAAATTATATGAAAATCTATTTTAGTAATGTCATTTGAGATCTGTGTTGGCTAGAGTGCTGAGGATTTTTATGTCTATTGGGGAGAGCAGAGGTGTCCTCAGTTTAATGTCTCACCTGATGGTTGGCATCATCAGCAATGCAGCATTTCCTTTGCATTGCACTACGCCTGTCGCGATTATACGCTCAAGTCTCTGGGATAGGGTTTGGGAGTCTACAACCTTCAGACTTAGGACTGAGAGTGCTACCAGGGCTGACACCTAAACATGAAAGAACCTAAACTGGTAATGCCCATTGAGGAAACAAAACCAATAGATTGAAAGAAGGAAACTGTGGAGATAAGCAATATTAAACTGTGCACACCTGTCTCACAAAGAACTAATTAAGCAAACAAACCACACAGCAGAAAGTGAATAGGTAATAGCTCTGAATGCAGTATGGTGTAGAACACAGGGGAAATGTTGTATTGATTTCTGTTGCCCTGGAATATTAGAGGAAAAATACTGTGACCCTAGCAAGAATAACATAGAGAAATAAGAAAAATAAACTTTTATGATTAAAAGTACCAGGCATAAATGTTGCTTATGACCACAGAAAAAGGAAATCCTGTATTTCCAAAAGAACTGTCTGCAGTGAAAGGCTGATGAAGAGAAGGTTCTATCCAAGACTAAATCAACAGCCCTGTCAGTCAAAAGATTGGCTACACTTGCAGCAAGAAGGGGAAAAAAATGTATTCCCCAATCTATTGTATAATAAATTTAATGTGTGGGTTGTTCACATTACATTTAATAGGATCTTTTGATTAGTACTTAATGAATCAGTTACTAGTGGTGGTGATGTAGTAGGCCTTTTCAGTGTTAAAGATGGTACTCCGTGTGACGCATGGTAGCTGTTAATTTATAATTGGAGTTTTATCATGGTGATTGAACAAAATTGTCAGGTTTCCACAAAACGTTTTGAGCATATTTTTCACTCCTCATTCTATTTTACAGTAACTGAAATTTTTAGTAAAAATCATTTAAACACATTAAAATTCAGAAAATAGCAAATTTATAAATATTGCTTTTATCAATTGAGTTTTTTTGCATTTCAATGCCTTCAATAAATTTTTTGCATGAAAACCTCAGCCTCTGGCAGAAGCCTGAATTTGATATTTTTGCGCAGAGCCGTGACTTGGCTAAATTTGATTTATGCCGTCTAAGCGTGTGCAGTATGTTTAAATTCTCAGGGTACATGAGTACAATTTCTTCAGACTCTAGCACATTATGTTCTGTAGCTTTTCTTCAAATAATTTTGATGAGCAAAACGAGGACAAATTTGAAAAGCTTTATTCCAGTAAAAGTAATTTGTCCTTTTTTAGACAAATAACATGCAGCATGTGTCAATGAGGGAGGCAAAGTGACTCCTGCTTATACGTCTGCAGCTGCTTCTAGGCAGAATCGTCCATGCCCGTTGGCGTCGTGTGTATTTGGTGGGGTGAGTGGACAATATGGCAAGAAAGCCCAAAATCAGTTTCATGACATTGTCAGACCAGTTTGCAATCATCCTCTCAGTCCGTTGATGGTGGGCCATGGTTCCCACCATCAGATGTTAGGGACCTCATTGTAATACATCACATCATTATAAGGCCAGCCCACTGGACTCATCGCACAACCGCGCCCCCCCCCCCACCCAACGTCTGCCCACGTCGGCGGGAAAACACACTGATGCAGAACATGCCTTGACAACTGTGACATGCAGAAGTTCGGACTTACCGCGAGGGCTTTGCTGACATCATGGACATCCGAGGAGCAGAAGATGCTGGAACCCGACAGCAATGGGATCCTCGAGGAATGTCCATGGCAGGCTGGGTAGATTCTCATGGACAAGGCTCTACTGCGAAGCAGCTCACAGAAGTTGGAAAGTCACCGTTGATGCTCACAATGGAAGATGGTCAAGGGAGTGGGGGAATGAAGGTGTCAGGGATAAGGTTGGTTGGTTGGGGGGGGAGAGTGGAAATGAAGGTGTCAGGGTAAGGTTGGGAGTGGGGGAAATGAACGTGTCAGGGATAAGATTGGTTTTGGGGGGGTGGGGGGGGGAATGAAGGTGTCAGGGTGAGGTTGGGAGTGGGGGAAATGAAGTTGTTAGTGGGGGGAATGAAAGTGTGGGGAGGGGAGGAATGAAGGTGTCCAGGGGAAGGGAGTATGGGGGGGTGTAGGGGGTATTGAGGGAGAAGGTGACAACTAGGGAGGTAGTTGTGAGGGGGGGGTGGAAGGTGTAAAGGAAGGAGTTCAGAGAGGAGAAGGAGTGTGGAGAGGGGAGGGAGTCCGTGGGGAAGAAGGATTGTGGAGAGAGGAGGCAGTAAGGGTAGAGGAAGAAGCAAAGGTGGAGGAAGGAGTTGGGAAGAGGGAAGGAGTAAAGCTGGAGGAAGAAATGAGCCTGGAGGAAGAGGTAACACTGGAGGAAGCAGTCGGGAGGCGGGGAGAAGGACTAAAGGTGGGGGAAGAAGTAAGGTTATCTAAGGGAGTCAGGAGGGGGAGGGACTAAGCAAGGTGGGTGTCTGTAGGGCTGGGATGACTAAGAGTGGAAGCGGGGGAGAGGGTTGTTCCAGCCGGGGCGGGGGGGAGGACCTGATGGGTCCATGACTGCCTCCTGGGAGGAGGAACTGAGGGTGGGTGTGGTGTGAGGGAATGGTGAGAATGACTGAGGGCAGAGTGAGGTGGGAGGGTGTGGGTTTGACGGGAGCGGTAGAAGGGACGGTGAGGGTGGTGGTTGGTAGGGACTCGGCGGGGTGGAAAGTAGGAGGTTGGGGAGGTGAATGTGGATGGGGGGTGGGATTTTCAGGAAGGAAGGAAACGCGGACGTTCACCTGGACATCCCTGAAGGAAAAGGGTCGTGGCTGGTAGGTCACGGAGGGGAAGTGGAAGGCGATGCAAGAGGGGTCAACTGTGATAGGGGAACGGAAATGGGTGACTAAGGCAGGGGAAAAGACTGGGGCGCTGAGGAAAAAGCAAATCCAGACCATGCTGCCCAAATCAAAAGTGAAACGACTGTCTTGGTGGACGAGATCAGGTGCTGCATAGGAGTGTGATCAGTGACTGGGCAGAGATGCAGGTCAGCTCAGATGGACAACTGAAAGCGAACCCCAGCTTGTAGCATTGAAATTGCTCAGGACATTGAGGTGAGTATGAGACGTGAAGGATCCACGTGTTTGGGAGATATGCTTGCACGAGTCTCCGAAAGGCTCTGTCACACACACGCACTTCTCCCTCCAGAATCGCTCGTTGGCCAGCTGTTCCTCTACGGAAACAGAGGATGAGGTTGAGGGGCTCCACGTTCACCTCCCCAACCTCCTCCTTTCCATCCCTCTGAGTCCCTACCGACCACCCTCACCATCCCTTCTACCGCTCCCATTAAACCCTCACCCTCCCGCCTCACTCTGCCCTCAGTCATTCTCACCATTCCCTTACACCACACCCACCCTCAGTTCACCCTCCCAGGAGGCAGTCTGACTCCTGAGTGGATGACCCAGGGGTATCCAGCTTCTGCTCCTCCTCCCTTCAGATGCCCGTGGGCCCCGGCCTGACTCCTTGAGGAGAAGGAGCACCTGGAGGTGCCCCGTTTCCCTCTCACGTTGCCACTGCAGAAACTCACCCATGGCTCCCACGATGGAGTGCAGGTCTGTCCAAATCTCCGTGTTCCGCTGGGCCAGGGTCTTCATGGCATCCATCATCCTCCCCATGGAGACCTCCATACGCGCACATGTGAGCTTCATCAGAGAGCAGGTGGACGCACTCCTCTGAATCGCATGCCACTCTGTTGAGGGCTTCCTACAGCTCTGCATGATGTTCCCCTGCCTTCTGCTGACTCTCCAGGATAAGTTGGAAGGCCAAATCCAGAGGCTCGTCATCTGACTCAGACCTCACAGATGTCTGATCTTCAGCAATCCTCCAAATGCCGGGGGTTCGCATGAATCTGCCTCCTGCTGCTGCAGACATGTCTGTGCAGCGACCACCAGATTGTGAACCCGAGCCTGCTCTAGATCTAGGTCCCACCGAGGTGTGCGGCTCTGCACTGGTGTAGGGTGTGGGTAAGCCCTGTGATGGGTCTTCCAAGCTGCTTATTTCCAGCTCTTCAATGGAGGAGGTGTCCTCTTGGCTGGAGATGAGGACCTGGATGGAGCTGAGGGTCTGGCTGGCTGAGGCTGTCACTCACTTGGCAGAGCTCCGTGTGAACCAAAGTAAGTAAGTAATGCATGGAGCAGAGTCAAAAGCAGGAGAGAGAGCACTCACAGTTGTTTTGAGAGAGAGAGATGATGTGGTGCAGGATCTTCACGAGGGTGTTCGCTACCAACCTCACTGTCACTGCAGGCACGGTCCACGCATTCACCAGTCAGTGCGATGGCACATTTCACAAAGTGGACCACTTCAGCCCCCAGTCTGGGACATCTCCCTGCTGATGTGGGCAGGCTTCTCCTGCATGAAAACAGATGGAGAGAGTGAGAGCAGGACACATGGCACTGAGTGGAATGTTTGTGTGGTGAGCGGAGACATGGACGGGATGAGGGTGCGACCTCAAGAGGACATGAGCCTGACGGAGATATCAGGGTGTGTGGGAGTTAGTGGTGTTGTCCCTTGAGGTGAGAGACCCCTGTGGATGTGTAATGGGTTTGTGAGTGTGTGAGTTGAGAGTGATGAGAAGAGTGAGTTACCCTGGTAGAACGGATGAGACCATTCATCCTGTAGCGGCACTGGGTGGCTGTCCTCTTTAGCAGGGCATTGGCGGTAACTGCCACTGCCTCCCATGCTGGATTGGTGATGCCGCTGCCCCTCCTGTGGTCAGAGCAGGGGTAGAGGACATCACGGCGGGCCTCCAAAAGGCGCTCGAGGGACACGTCGCTAAACCTGGGGGCTGCAGTTTTTTTGCCTTTTGGAACCATCCTGTCTTCCATGCAGCAGTCATGGGCTGGAAGCTCTGAGAGGTGTTTGTGTGGCTAGAATATGGAGTCCAGCATGATGAAGCCGCCAGGTGATACTGTGGCGGGCGAACGAGAGCCCACCCACCATGGAGACCGGCGTATTTCCTGGGAATGCATAATTAACGTGGTGGGTTTGGGATGACACGGTGTGAAAAGCTGCCATAAAACGGCGTTTTACCCACCCACTACCACACTTAGTGCGAACCTGTGACAATTCTGTCCTCTGTTTGAAGTTCCGTAAGCATAAAACGTGGTGTGTGTGTGTGTATGGCTGGAATTGGAGAGGGCAAAGCTAGATTTTTTTTTTAAAAGATGGAAGTTGAAGCTAAGTCGGAGATCCTAATTGCTGACACTATAATGAGAAACGTAAAGCTGGATTTATGTTGGGCTGAGGAGGCAGGAATGGAGGCTGCGAGCTGACAATTTTGGATCCCCGGGCGGTGTGTTGGCTTCCTGATGTGGTCCTGCCTCCCAGGTATTTTGGTGGAGTAATTGGGAACTAGGCAGTGGCAAACAGCCAAAAGTGGTGGGTCATGAAGCTATCATGCAAACAAACTAATTGAGAGCCTGTTGAAGCACAGAAAGCAAGTTTGGAGGGGGAGTCACTGGGAACATGCGGGATCACAATATCTTTGAAGAGAAGGTGGCAACAAAGAGCCAGTTATGGAGGTGCGGGAATTTAAGAGCAGTGTATACAAGGGGGAGGGATCAGACAGCCCTTCATTGGGGAGGAAATAGGGCAGTGGTATTGTTGCTGGACTAGTAATCCAGAGACCCAGGGTAATGCTCAAATCCTGCCATGGCAGATGGTGTAATTTGAATTCAATAAAAATCTGGAATTAGAAGTCTGATGATGACCATGAAACCATTGTCGATTCTTGTAAAAACCCATCTGGTTCACTAATGTCCTTTAGGGAAGGAAATCTGTTGTTCTTACCTGGTCTGGTCTATATGTGACTGCAGACCCACAGCAATGTGGTTGGCTCTTAAGTGCCCTCTGGAATGGCCTAGCAAGCCACTCAGTTGTAACAAAACCATCACAGAAAAGGAATGAAACAGAACGGACCACCTGGCATTGATCTAGGCGCTGGAGCTGACAATGGCAATGTCAGCCCTGTCGACCCTGCAAGGTCCTCCTTACTAAACTCTGGGGGCTAGTGCCAAATTTGGGAGAGCTGTCTCACAGACTAGTCAAGCAACAGCCTGACATAGTCATCCTCACGGAATCATACCTTACGGATAATGTCCCAGACACCACCATCACCATCCCTGGGTATGTCCTGTCCCACCAGCAGGACAGACCCATTAGAGGTGGCAGCACAGTGGTATATAGTTGGGAGGCTGTTGCCCTGCGAGTCCTCAACATTGACTCCGGACCCCATGAAGTCTCATGGTCAAACATGGGCAAGGAAACCTCCTGCTGATTACCACGTACCACCCTCCCTCAGCTGATGAATCAGTGCTCCTCATTGTTGAACACCACTTGGAAGAAGTACTGAGGGTGGCAAGGGCGCAGAATGTGGGTGGGGGACTTCAATGTACATCACCAAGATTGACTTGGTAGCACCACTACTGACTGAGCTGGTCTAAATGACATCACTGCTGGACTGCATCTGCAGCAGGTGGTGAGGGAACCAACAAGAGGGAAAAACAGACTTGGCCTCATCCTCACCAACCTGTTTCAGCCCATGACAGTATCAGTAGGAGTGACCACTGTACAGTCATTATGGAGACGAAGTCCCGCCTTCACATTGAGGATACCCTCCAACGTGTTCTTTGGCACTACCACCATGCTAAATGGGATAGATTTCGAACAGATCTAGCAACTCAAGGCTGGACATCCATGAGCCACTGTGGGCCATCAGCAGCAGCAGAATTGTACTCGAACACAATCTGCAACCTCATAGGCTGGCATATCCCCCACTCTACCGTTACCATCAAACCAGGGGATCAACCCTGGTTCAATGAAGAGTGCAGAAGGGCATGCCAGGAGCAGCACCAAGCATACCTAAAAATGAAGTGTCAACCTAGTGAAGCTGTAACACAGGACTACTTGTGTGCCAAACAGCATAAACAGCAAATGATAGACAGGGCTAAGCGATCCCACAACCAACGGATCAGATCTAAGCTCTGCAGTCCTGCTACATCCAGTCGTGAATGGTGGTGGACAATTAAACATCTCACTGGAGGAGGAAGCTCCACAAGTATCCCCATCCTCAATGATGGAGGAGTCCAGCACATCAGTGCAAAAGATAAGGCTGAAGCATTTGCTCCAGTTTTCAGTTAGAAGTGCCGAATGGATGATCCATCTCAGTCTCCTCCGGAGGTCCCCAGCATCACAGATGCCAGTCTTCCACAAGCATTCACTCCCTCCACCACCGACGCACAGTAGCAGCAATGTGTACCATCTACAAGATGCACTGCAGGAATTCACCAAGGTTCCTTTGACAGCACTTTCCAAACCCGTGACCACTACCATCTAGAAGGACAAGGGCAGCAGATACATGGGAACACCGCCACCTGGAAGTTTCCCTCCAAGGCAGTTACAATCCTGACTTGGAAATTTTTTCACCATTCCTTCACTGTCGCTGGGTCAAAATCCTGGAACTCCCTCCCTAACAGCCCTGTGGGTGTATAACACCACAAGGACTGCAGCGGTTCAAGGAGGCAGCTCACCACCACCTTCTCAAGGGCAATTAGGGCTTGGCAATAAATGCTGGCCCAGCCAGTGAAGCTCACATCCTCATTTGAGTACAGTCTGACAGGGGTCTTTCAGATTGTATGGTCTGCTGCACTCTTCATAACATGGCTCAGCAGAGAGGTGTGGAACTTGAAGAGGGAGATACAGGGGAGCAGCATGGACGAAGAGGAAGTCGTGGAGCAGGGTCAGCCAGCCTTTTGAGGCTTTCCAAAGGTCTAGCTGAGGACTCAAAGCATTGATCAGAATGGAAGAGAGGCTCAGGACACACTAGTTCAGGTATGTTTCTCATTTCTCCTGAGGGCACTCATCCTAGAAGGCACACAGCTAAGAAACTCCCTGAGAGTGAATCCAAGATGTACATGACATAAAGCCTTTCCACTCTTCCCCACTATGGCTGAAAGACACGTCTCCACATCCAACACAATTTCTATGAACACCATCATGTGCATTCTCCCACCACTTTACCGTTCTTATGCATTAATGCCATCAACTTTGGACTCAGAACTGAGAGATTCCAATCATCAACATTTTCATTACATTGAGTCCTTATAATTGAATACAACTATAACAAAAGTTACTCAAATGAGCCACTAAGTGATATGACTGAGGGGATTCTTTCCACTCGTATCTGCTCCCATGGGGTGCTCCTCCTGTAGCTGAGAATGAGGGAGAGGCAGACTGCTCGTGTGCATTGATATGTGTGTGAATATGGCTCATAAGCCTGAGATACAGAGGATGTCATGGCTGGAGCCTCTGTTGTCTGCCCACGATTACACGCTTCCTCAGGGAACATCTGGGCACATCTGCTGCTGCTGCCGAAGGAAGAGCTGCCTTATGTGTGACTCCTGAGGCTGTGCATTTCCACCCAGCTGAATATGGCAGTGTCTGCTGGCCATCCTTGAGGGGATTGCCCACAGCTGACCCTACCTTCCTGACTTCTTTGGTGAAGTGTTGGTCACCGTGTGCCATCCATGAATCTCACTTGAAGCCCCACCGAGTTGAGTATACCTGCAGTGATGGAGAATGCACTTGTCTGATGTAATGCTGCTGGCTCAGTTGCTTTTTCCTCCACTGAAGAAGGTGATGATGTTGTGCTGGCATACTAAGCTCCCCTTCCACAGCTGACCACAATGGAAGACATAAGCTGGTTAGGCAAAGCTGCAGAAGGCCGTTGGAGCTTATGTATTGACGTGAAGGAAACTGAGGAGAAAGGAGCTCCATATCCTTCACCTGGAAATAGTAATAGTATTTTACCGTCTTGGACAAACTCCAATCTGCCATCATCGATTTTCTGGTGCCCCCCGACCCCCCAACCAAAGAAGGTCAAGGACCTCCTTCTCCACGGATGTTAGAACAGCTAGATGGGGCACTCCATCACTCGAACAAGTCCTTGCTTTGGGATTTTGTGCTCTTTTCTCCTGCAAGGTTAAGAGAGAGAGTTAAGACCATGGTGTCCTTCTTCACCATTTGCGTTGGCCAAACACCTGATTTCACTGCCATCACTAATGATTCCTCCACAAGAGCTTTTGGCATGAGCTTTGCCAATGATTCAGTAGGGCTCCTGTGCAATCATATCTTCTATGTTCTTGGGCACTATACACCCTCAAGCTGCTCAGCTCACGTGTGTGCTGGTCACTGCAGAACTGGATGTCACCTTGCACCCATGCTTACCAATCCTGAGAAGATCATTGAGGCGCATCCAGCACTGGACCAGTCCTGCTTGACACGGCTTTGGCTGTTCACATTATGAGACACCTCTAGCCACGCCCATTTTCGACTGGCTGGCTGGCCGCCTTCTGCCACTCTATGGAATGCTCCGCCTTGCAGTCCCCTCAAGGGAGGCACATGTAAATTGTGGGCTTCCCTTGCCCAGGAGAGTGACCTGCTGCTGCTCTCCTTTATTTCGAAATCATCGCGACCACAATAATGGCTGCTATTTGCCCTTTAACTATGAACCGCCACGTCCAACTTCCAGCTCCTCAGGGTGTCCACAGCCCCTAATTAGATGCCAAGCATGTTATTGAGCCAATTATTGACCATCTCTTTGAAAATTGTGTTGGCTGTCAGATGCTGACTCGAAGTGGAGTCAGAATTCAGAAATGGTCCCAATCCTAAAACTAAAATTCAACTCATAGAGAGTGGGGAGAGAGAGCGTCTACATTCATTCAAATTTTGGGGAAGAATAAAAATTTGAAGCCAACAAATAACTCGTGGTTGTTTGTTGATAGATAGCAAAGGTAAATGCTAATTCCTTATACATATGAGACACATTCTAATTATTAACACCTGTGTGATAGAGGGAGAAGCAACGTAGGGAAGTAGTTTCTTTCCGGATTTTGATTTAATTTTTTTAAGTGAATCTTGAAATCGAACTGAGTATTTTGAGGGTAAAGAGATAGGACAGGAGGGTAGGAGAGGAAGGGGAGATTGTAAAATGATTAAGGGATAAGGAGACCTCGTGCCACTTGTTCTTGGGGCAGTGATTACTAGTGGAGATGTGGATGGAAAGTTGAGAGTAAAGTGAGTGATGAGCAGTAGGAGAAGTTACAAGAGTTGAATATGATAGCTGAAAAGACAAGAGATGGGATTGTAATGAGAGCTAGGGTGCCATAGGAAAAGAAAAATGAAGGTGAGGGGCGAGTGAGATGTGGTGGGGGGTGGGCAAGCATGAGTGATTGGGGAGGAAATGAAAACAGAATTACTGAGGGCCATGTTTCTTTCTAGCCCCCAGCCTAAATGCAGTCCATCGCCTCTGGTGATTTCTTTTCCTGCTACATCACCCACCCTCCCACCCAAAAGCAAAGAAAGAACAGATAGAAGCAAAATACTACAAAGCAGAAAACAAAGAGTTAAGGGGAGTGAATTATAAAAGGAGGACTCAAAACAGCAGTACAAAGACATGATCGTTACTCCTATAAACATCTTTTGCTCAAATTACGGTACATTTAGGAAATTTGTGCAAAATTGACTTTTATGTTGCAATTACCTCAGTCATTAAAATACTGAACTGAAAAGAAGGTATCATTGACCAGTCTAAATTCAGTTCATAAATAGAAAAAAAACTTAAATGAAGTTTTATCAAAAGCTAGAAATGTAAAATTATTTCTTGATATTTTGCAGTATTTAACCAGCTGATAAGTATCGAGACTGACAGAGAAGTCAGAAGCCTAAGCCTGAAGATAGACAGCATAATGGGTTGAGAAAAGGCATAACATTTGATATTTGACATTTTGAATGACATTTATTTGGGTTATCATTCAGCCTATATCAATTCTTTTCAGAAATGTTGGGGGGTGGTGTGTGGTTATGACACGAGAACTGAGAAGGACCAGTTGGGCTAAATGGCCGGCTTCTGTCCTGTACTTTCTATTTTATGTTTCAATGTATTTCAAGCAGCAGTTTAGAAAACTATTACTAAAATCAACACACGTGCACTATTGAACCTTTGTGACTCTACCTCGACCACTTATTATTCCATATGTGCTCCACTGGATCAAGTTTAGAGTTCATTGTGCAGTTACTATTCTATTTGCATTAGTTATTGTTGGCTTTATTTGACCTTCAGTTATTCTACAATTAATTGAATGCAATTAATCTGTTTCACTATTTGATGACTTGCTTATCAGATAGATGAAATGTGGACTAATGGCCCTCAGTAGAAAGGAGGCTCTTTTTAATTGGAGGCATCACAGCATTTACCACTGTCTGTGCTCTTGCAATTAAGAACAATTTGGAAATGTGCTTTTTACTATTGCCTCCTTGATTGGATTCCTGAACTACCAGACATTACAAATGATAGTAGCACCTAACATCGGTCAGAATATAAAAAACACACAACCAAATTACTTACTCTGAGAAATGTTAACAAGACTCATCAATTTTCCAGATTCTTTTTGCATTTGTTTCACTTATGTTATTGGTGCTACACAGCTAGAAAGAAGTGTCTCTTACAAAGCGTACCTTACTGCACTACTTTATACAATTATAGTCTTTATCAAATCACCACATCAACACGAGAAGGAATTATTTTTCTTGATTAAGCGCCCATGGTTCTCCTGGGATGAAACAAAGCAAACAATTAATCTTTCTGTATTTGTCCTCTGAAGCTACTACAGAACTCAAATGTAAGATAGCAGAAGTACCTGTTAGGCAGACTGCAGTAATTAGACTTGGACTGAAATGAATGGGCTGCAGTCAGAGCCCTTAATCTGCTGAGGGTTTCTGGCAGCAGCAGGGTCATACTGGTAATGGACCCTACAATGGAATTATATATATTTTTTTAAATGACTAAACAGCTACAAAATAATTAACAAGGTCTGGGAATTAATATGAACTGGACGATCAGCGAATTAGCAAGAGAACCAAACAGGAGAAACTACATTAATCTCCAGAGTTTACTGGTTACAAATTATTTAATGAAATTAAATTTGCAGTTCCTGATTGTGCTGAGTGGGTCTGAGCATTAATTAATTTAGCCATTCGCACACATGACAGGCAAGGGGAAGGCTGCTTTAGTTATGCAAACAGTAACATTTAAAATTCACAGTATATCTAGTAAATAATAGGAATTGGACAATCTGAAAATTAGCATTATCGCATTACTCCTTGCAGGTTATATTGTAAAATCTTGTATACTGGAGCCAGTAACCAAATTTTACTATACCTGGTCATCAAATACATTTTACTTTACATACAATTATGTACAATTTCTAATGTTTGTCTGAAAATCAAGAGGAATGTTTCTTCATAAATCTTCTGCCTGTGTGTATGGGTTCTTTGTGAATTAGTTTGGGCATCAGTTCCCAGTGGGCTTGGGGCAACAACAGAAAATTCGTCCTAATTCAGCACCAAATTGGCAATCTTAGAGAACCCATGGGAAGGCTGGTATGGAAAATGAAAAACATCACCCTAATACATTAGGGGTTGCTCTGAAGAGCTTGAAGCTAAAGCACAATGGTGGACCAGGGCAGAGGGATCTCACTTTGCAGGTAACCTATGCTATATCTGACTTGGGAATACAGTAGCTGATGCTGACACAGGGTGCATGAAATGGAAAATGTTCCATTTGGCAGTACTAATGTGCCTCATCTTGATGAGCACAGCAAAAGTCACAAAAAAAGTCCGAGTGCAAGAGTTACCAGAGTTTAAATTTTCATATTATTATTAAAATTCAAGCCTTGATTTCAGTGGTTCATTCCCAGCAACAACCCTGGTAAATAATAAGCAAAAATTATATCGTACTGCATCTGTTTGTGGTAAAGGGACTTTTTGAGGACTGCTACTGTTTCAATAACATTTTAATAGTAAACCAATAGTGTCATGAATATAATTTAAACGAAATATAAACCTGGATTTGCTTGACAAGTGAGATTCCAATCTTAGTAATACTTTAAAATTAATATGCACCCTACACTTTTGGGTCTGGAGTATCAACAATGATAAAATTTTCACTGATTATGAAGTATGATTTCTATTTGACTTAAAAAGTAAGTTTTCAGTCATTTGTTTTCTCTCTTAGAGTAAGTATTCTGGTTGCAGATCTCAGTTTTAATTATCTGGAGTTATCTGGGATAAGAATTTATGATTTCAGATATTTATTTTTGCCTTATTAATTTTTCAGTTAAGGTGTAAGGTAACTTTTCAGATAAGTACAAACATTAGTATTTGATGTTTAGGGATAGAATTATTTTTTCTGGTAAGGTTATTTGCTCATCGAGAAACATTGACAGCATGGGTAGGAGCGCTAAACCATTTTAGAAGATCAGGAGTACTCCCAAGTCAAACAGTTAACCATAGAATACCCTTTCTTTGATTTCAAATAGCTTGAGCAGCATTGTTTAGAAAATTCTATAGTTGAAGATAATGGAGAAACTTGGGAAATTTCAACCTGGCTCCATTTAGTTGCTAATGAACTCTCAAGCATTTTTAGTAGAATAAACATACTAAACTAAAAGAGAACTCCCTCACCTAAAATTATTCCAATTTGGCAGCTATATATAGCATAGTTGCCAACTGTGGGGCTCCACAGAACAATGTGGGAAATTAAGACAATTTAAAAACTAATAATTGAAACCCAAGGAGGACCTTGAATATGCAATTACCTGAGAATGTATAGTATATTTAAATTAAACTTGAAAACTTAAACCAATTGGATTCCAGTTCCTGAGCTGCGTGTTCGTCCACCTGCCTGAAGTTCACTCTGCCCGCCAAATCAACGACATTTGATGACAGGCTCAGATTGAATAGTTCCAAGTGAGGCGAGGTGAGCAGTTGAAAGCAATAACAATGATGTAACAAGAGCCATTGTGAAAAGAGCCCACTACTATCAAAATTCAACAACAAACAGAAGAAAAAATGTAATGTAGACAATAATGGAGAACCAAAAGTGCGACCAATCAGGTTTGGCTTGTAAAGAAATTTGTATCCCATGGAATGGAAGCCTGTTGGTGAACACCAGGAAAATTGAGAATTGCGCATTTTGTACCGATCAGCACATAGAGAATGAGGAGCCAAGAGAACAAGGGGAATTTGTCATGGGCCCTTTTGCTCCACCAATGGTGTTAGAGCCTTCACCCATCTTGTCGAACTGTCTCCTTAAAAACCTATCTTCTTCAAACATCTTGAAGCACATTTCTTCATTTCTTTGGATAAAACTTTGTTATCTTTCAAGTCTCCTCAAAAAGTTTAAAGTATATCCCTTCTCCCTCTGAAGAAACATCGCAAGGTGCTTCAAAAAGTGCTGTTGAATTTCCCATGGGATTGATAGTATATAGTTAAGGAACTAACTGGAGGGGAAGACTCCACCAACATTCCATGCTCAATGATGATGGAACCCAAACATAAGTGCAGAAGATGAGATTAAAGCATATTCCGCCATCTTCAGCCAAAAGGGCTAAGTGAGATGATCTTTCTTGGCCTCCTCTTGAAATCCCACTCCAGGCCACACTCTTTCCTGACTTGGAACTATATCCCCACCTTTCCTTCACTGTCACTGAATCAAAATCCTGGAACTTCCTTTCTCACAGCAATGTGGGTATACCTGCATGAGATGGACTGCAGTGGTTCAAGAAGGCTGCTCATCACCACTTTCTCAAGGGCAGTTAGGGGTGGGAAACAAATGTTGGCCTTGCCAGCAATGCACACATTCATGAAAGAATAAAAAAAAGTCACAGATTCCAGTCTTAGGCCAGTTCAATTTGTTACATGCATGTGATATCAAGAAATGACTGAATGCACTGGAGACTGCAATGACTACAGATCTGATAACATCTCAACTGAAGTGTCGAAGATCTGCAGTGCAGAATTGACTGTGCGCCTAGTCAAGGCAATCCTATACAGCTATTACACTGGTATCTACTGAACAATGTGGACATTTGCTCAGAAAGATTTCATTACAGGAGATCTTGTGGTGTGTGGGGTAGCCTCCCTACCTCTGAACCAGAAGCTCCAGGTTGGTCAAGGAAGGTGCGTTCATAACGTGGCCAGACAGGTATCAACATGTAAATGCTTCCAATGGCATGCGGTAAGAGATGGAAAGATTCCAGGTCAGCTATGTAATGGAAAGAAATTAGAGCCACACCATCACTATCCATTGCCCCAGGCTACAAATGCATATGAAAGTGTATGTTGCCACAACACCTGGACTCCTTGGGGGGTTGGTTGGTTTATTTGGCTGGATGGCCGGCGTGGATCAGATTGGTGCCAACAGCACAGGCTTTGATCCCCATTCCGGCTAGGTTGGATTCAGGACCTGCCTCCTTGCTCTACCCTTGGTGAAGGTTATGGCTTGCCTTCAAGCAGAGAACTCAGGAAGAAGATATTCCATCTCAAAGGGCAGGAGACAATGAATGCCCTATTAGTTCTGCAAATCATTAGCAAAGTGATGGAAGGAGAAAGCAAATGAGAACAGGTGGCATCTACTCATCATTTACCTAATGACAGATGCTCATTTTGGGTGTCACCAGGGCCACTCATCTCCAGAATTCATTACAACCTTGGACAAAATTTGGCCTTCAGCTGAATTCCAGAGGTGAGGTAAAAATAACGGTGCTTTACATTGAGGCTTCAATTGAGTATAGCATCATGGTTCCCTAGTCAAACTGAAGTCAGTGGGGAATGTGGTCATGTTTGGCACAAAGGAAAATGGCTGTGATTGTTGGAAACCAATCATCTCATTTCCAGGAGTCGCTACTTAAATTAGTTGGGAGTGGGAGGAAAAATGTCAGCAGCCAGATAGCAGGATGGAAGTTGGATATTAAGTTAGCAGCGGATTGAGGGCAGATCACAGGATCACATAATTTTAACGGCACAGAAGGAGGCCATTCAGTCCATCATGTCAGCACCGGCTCTCTAAATGAGCATTATGACCTAGTGCCATTGCCCTGCCTTTTCCCCAAACCCTTGCACATTGTTTCTATTCAAATAATCATCTAATGTCCTCTTAAATGTCTCGAATGAACCTGCCCCCACCACATTTCCAGGCAGTTCATTCCAGACCCGAACCACTCATATGAAAATATTTTTTTCTCACGACACATTTGCTTCTTTTGCAAATCGCTTTAAATCTATGCCCTCTCATTCTTGATCCTTTTATGAGCGGGAACGGCTTCTCCCTATCTGCTCTGTCCAGCCTCCTCATGATTTTGGGTATCTCTATCAAATCTCCTTAAACCTTCTTCTCTCCAAGGAGAACAGTCCCAACCTCTCCAATCTGTCCTCATAGCTGAAGTTTCTCATCCCTGGAACCATTCTTCTAAACCTCTTCTGCACTCTCTCCAATATGTTCACATCCTTCCTATAATATAGTGCCCAGAACTGTACACAATATTCCAGCTGATGTCTAACGAGTGTCTTATATAAATTCAGCATAACCTCCCTGCTCTTGTTACTGTATGCCCCTATTAATAAAGCCCGGATACTATATTCTTTGTTAACTGCTCTCTCCACCTGTCCTACCACCTTCAATGATCTATGCCCATATACACCCAAGTCTTTCTGCTCTTGCACCCCCTTCAAAATTTCACCCCTTATTTTATATTGCCTGTCCATGTTCTTCCTACCAAAATGCATCACTCACACTCCTCCACATTGAACTTCATTTGCCACCTACCTGCCCACTCCACCAACTTGTCTATGTCCTCTTGAAGTTCCACACCATCCTCCTCGCAGTTCACAACACTCACAAACCTCGTGTCATCCGCAAACTTTGAAATTGCCCCCTGCACACTAAGATCTAGATCAATAATATATATCAGGAAAAGCAAGGGTCCCAATACCGAACCCTGGGGAACTCCACTACAAACCTTCCTCCAGCCCAAAATATCTCTGTTTCTTATTTTTCAGCCAATATTATATCCACGTTGCTACTGTCCCTTTTATTCCATGAGAAATAACTTTTCTCACAAGTCGGTTGTGTGGCACTGCGTCAAATGCCTTCTGAAAGTCCATGTACACCATATTCACATTACCCTCATTGACCTTTTCTGTTACCTCTTCAAAAAACTCCAGCAAGTTAGTCAAATGTGATTTCCCCTTTAGAAATCCATGCTGGCTCTTCCTTATCAACCCATATGACTACTAATTCTATCCCAAATAATTGTTTTTAGAATCTTGCCCACCACTGAAGTTAAACTGACTGGTCAGTAAATGCTGGGCTTATCTTTACAACCTTTTTTGAACAAGGGTGTAATGTTTGCATTTCTCCAGTCCTCTGGCACCTCCCCTGAGTCTAGGAAAGACTGAAAGATTATGGCCAGTGTCCCTGCAATTTCTACTCTCACTTCCTTCAATATCCTTGGATGCATCTCATCCGGTCCTGGTGCCTTGTCAACTTCAAGTACCGACAGTCTATTCAACACTTCCTCCTTATCAATTTTGAGCCCTTCTAGTGACAGAGTTTCCTCGTCTTCCACCATGGCCTGGGTAGCATCTACCTCCTTGGTAAAGATGGATACAAAGTATTCATTTAGTACCTCAGCCATGGCCCCTTCACCCATGTGCAAATTCCCTTTTTTGAATTCAACACTCTGCACATCCAAAACAACCAAACTGTAAATGACACTGGGAAAAAGCAAAATACCGCAGATGCTGGAAATCTGAAATAAAAACAAAAAAATGCTGGAAAAACTCAGCAGGGTCTGGCAGTATCTGTGGAGAGAGAAACAGTCAATGTTTCGAGACTTTCCCGCAGATGCTGCCAGACCTGCTGTGCTTTTCCAGCATTTTTTGTTTTTATTGCAAATAACACTGGAATTTCTCACTCTGCATGTCTGGAATTGTCGTAAAATTGGCATAGCTGGTATTGGAAAACAAATATCAGAACTATCCATGTAAAGATCTCAAATTTCCACCAGCCTGTACACTGTGTTGTACTGTTGATGCAGTATACTGTTGTGATGGAGCACTCGCAATGTGAGGAATCTTTAATTGAAGTTGTAGACACTTTTGGTGAGAGTACTAATAAAATGCACAAGCGTGGCAGAGTTTCAGCTTTAGACGCAATTAGAAAACTGCTTCCAAAATGCGCTTGAAATTGCACTGCTTAGGTTAGGCTTCACTCTGTCTTTCCACAGGTGTTGTCAGAACTGCTGAGGTTTTCCAGCAATTTTTGTTTTTGTTTCGGGTTTCCAGCACCTGCAGTATTTTGCTTTTATCCTAGGCTAGGCTTCAGGTTTCTGTTAAATGTCATGTGCATAATCTCACCATGACATCTTCCATGGGCAGTGCAATTCATTATTTTTTTCATTACGTCAAGAAGTGTTCCTATTTAAGAGTGGTAAACCGGCACAGTTTTATTAATACGGCTGGAAATGTCTTTATTTTAAAAGGAGCATTTTTAATAACCTGATTTGAAATCACTGAAAATGACATAAACAAAATAATGCTGAACTATTTAATAGTTTCATTGACATGCACCCGTCAGTTTCTGAGTAAATTAGATATTCTTAGACATGAAAAAAAAACTTTAAAATGTGTCTGCTAGTGCCTGATTGCCTAAAGAAACGAGTGCAATTTGAAGAGCCTTCATGAACTAGGGCAGTTGGCAGAATTTTGCAGTTTTGACCTGGGTGTCGCCACTTTTTTGGCTGGTCCCCGAGCTGGGCAAATTACATCTTGAACCAGGGTTCTTCGGAGACAACTCAGCTACATTTAGAACAAAAACAGAATTACCTGGGAAAGACTCAGCAGGTCTGGCAGCATCGGCGGAGAAGAAAAGAGTTGACGTTTCGAGTCCTCATGACCCTTCGACAGAACTTGACTTCGAGTCCAAGAAAGAGTTGAAATATAAGCTGGTTTAAGGTGCGTGTGTGGGGGGCGGAGAGATAGAGAGACAGAGAGGTGGAGGGGGGGGGTGTGGTTGTAGGGACAAACAAGCAGTGGTAGAAGCAGATCATCAAAAGATGTCAACGACAATAGTACAATAGAACACATAGGTGTTAAAGTTAAAGTTGGTGATATTATCTAAACAAATGTGCTAATTAAGAATGGATGGTAGGGCACTCAAGGTATAGCTCTAGTGGGGGTTCTTTTTTTAGGCCTGGATTTTTTTCCTGTGGTGGGCAGTGGTGGGCACGGATCGCCGCCTGCATTCGGCTGCAGGCCGCCATTTTATACTTGGCCCGCCCGGCGTAACACGTGGTGTGCAGGCGGAGGGAGGAGGGAGGGTCGGGGGTTGCGCTCGGTTGCACACGCACACGAAAGAGCACAGCAACCTCCCTGAGGCACGGAACTGCCTCGGGGAAGATCGAACAGATTATCAAACGTTTTAATAAATGAAGTTAAAAAATTTATTTTAAACTCCTCGTAAGAGCGTCACATGTTTGTGAAGTTGGGAAAATTTGTTTAGTTACTTTATGAAAGCCTTTGGATGAGGTTTCCTGAAAAACGCGAAGGCAACTCGGGCTTTTTGCCTGCCCGGCCACCTTAAGTTTGGATGGGCAGCTTTCTAAAGTATTTTAATTAGTCCCGTAATGGCCTTAACAGGCCCTTAACATTTTGGCGGGCGCGTAGCTGACTCCAGTGCCAGCTGAAATATCGCGAAGAGGCGTGATGACATCAGGGCGTACACCTGACATCACCGTGCATCATTTTACGTTGTCGGCGCGTCTGCCCCCCCCCCCAACACACACACCCAACCAGAAGATTCGGCCCTTAAAAATTCCCCAATCTTTTGTGCCGGTTTGCCGATTCTACCCAGATTGCACTGAAAGAACTAGCAGAAGCTCGACCCCAAGACGCTTAATACCCTATTAAAATAACATAAAGCAGAAAATTATTTAAATTTTAGCCAATGAATTTTTTTAACCGGTTTGGAATTGTGCAACATTATATGTTTTGTGTGTTAATTTTCTTTTTTCCTCTTTGTGAAGAGAATAAATGAGCATGTGATTTGAACTAAAATACTTATCTAAACCTGAAAATGTTCTTGTAACTGTGTATTTTTAAAGAAAATATGACAATTTCTAATATTTACACTTCCACTGAGTACTAAAAATGAATGGTGCTACAAAATGGAGAAATAGTGCTAGCTGGCAGTGATGAATGCAGTCTACCAGCTTTGATGGTGTTCATTTGTCATTGGCACAGGAAAGGTTAATCAGTATTCAGCAAACAAGTTTGATTATTTACAATAATTGTATTGTTAGGTATCTTTATCAATGTACATCTCTGGGCGGGTTATGTGTCTGTTAAAGGAAGACAAAATAAAGTACTCAAGATTACACAAAGATTGCATTTTTCACCTCTCCTAGCAAAAACATGTCAGATTACTGTCTAAATAAATGTCTGGGGTGCATAAAACATGTAACGGAACAACCCCAGTAAGAAAAAATCAATAGCAATTCATATTTCATAAGACTATAATTGCTTCTGAAAGCGTGGCAGCAGTTTGTTTAGAGGGCTGCTCTTGTTTCGACTTTCAAGCCAGCTGTTCTGAATGACAGCAAATGTGAGAGCATAGAAGCTTTACTTCAATTTTCTCCCGATGTCTGTTAGTTTAAAGGTGTGGAAGCAGTAACTCGTAGAAAAACAGACATTCCATGCATAAATCTGTAGCATTCTGCCTTAAAGCTACTACATGTTTTGCTTGACAAGAGTTCATCATCTGCAAAGTTATCGATTTGCCAACGTTTTAACCATCAAACTGGATTCATTTCAGTGACTACAGATTCTTAAACAATCCTTCAGACATGCATGGGATCCAAACAAGTAGCTGCTTTTTTTTTTTGACAGCTTTTCAAAATCCCCTTACCAACCAGGAAAGCTTGAACTTCATATGCTTCTATAGACTGAGATGTCACAAGGCTGCAGAAATGCTACTCGCTTTATGGATTGCCATTTGGTCAACAAAACTTTGGCAGCATTGATTAACTTGACATTGAATTCAGCAGTACATTTATCACTTATGGCTGTGCTGTAGAAAATCTAATAAGAGGCAAGCAATTCCCTCCAGATTTGTAACTGGTTCAGTTCAGCATGCAGTGGAAATTTCTGACTTTACATAATACCCTTGGTGCTGGCAGCATAATTTTACTCAATAGTCCTACACTATCAAAACCATGTATGGAATGATTTGCTCATGGGCAAGAAAATATGTACTCAATTTAAGTAAACATTTATGAAATGTGGCAAAGAAAATTGACTGAGTAAGGAACCGTGTCCAGAGTGAACATTCAAAAGCAGATTGAATGGGAATTGTAGAATAATGTACTTTTGTTTCTTGATTGCAAAAATGTACCAGTGTTTATAGATACAAAGCGGTGGGGGGGGAGTTTTAATCCCCAAGAACAGATGGGTTGGGAGTGTGTGGGGGGAGAAAAGCATGTAACTTGGCTCCAGTTCTCCCACTTCTAGATTTAACAGAGGCATGCTTGGGTGCCAGCAAGAAACCTATGTTGGGTATTTCCTAATTTGATGTGGGCTGGTACTTAGGGTGCAATTAACGGCCTTAGTGAGGTATTTTCAA
This sequence comes from Carcharodon carcharias, assembly GCF_017639515.1. NCBI lineage: Eukaryota > Metazoa > Chordata > Chondrichthyes > Lamniformes > Lamnidae > Carcharodon > Carcharodon carcharias. The sequence continues at coordinate 14,802,558 of NC_054470.1, forward strand.
TTTTTTTTTAAACTTGCCTCTCAGTTTTTCTTGAGCAGGACGGGCTTCCCAATTCGGGAACGTGACCAGAGGGACAGACAAGATTGTACAGAAATTCTGGTGATTATTTAAACCTGACATTGTCCTATTTGAATAAAACCTCACTTATTGCAACTCGTGTCTCAGTTCCCTCTGACAAATGTCTGACAGAGACTGTGGGAAAAATGTTCCCCGCCCCCGTTGGAGAGGTTGCGTGGGGGCGGGCTCAAACCCGATTGGCGCCCCCGATTTGGGCCGCGCTGCCATTTTACGTGGGGGGGGCCATTTAAGGCCTGCCCAGCTTGACGGTCGCCTGGAAGCGCCATGTCACTCCCTGTGCAAGCGTCGGGGGATGGGGAGGGGGGGGGGTAGATTCCCTGAGTCAGGGCTGGCGCTCTTTCGCTAATGCACGCGAAAGAGCGCAGAAATCTCCCCCAGGCACAGAGGTCCCTCAGGGAGATCAACTTGATATTTAAAAACCGAAATAAAGTAATTAAAAACTTTTAAAACATGTCCCCTCGTGGGACACTGTCACGTGAGCTGGGACATGTCAAAGAATTATTTTTACAAATGTTATTGAATTTTAAAGCACTTCATGAAATCTCATCCCGCCCGTGGATGAGGTTTCATGAAAAATGCGAAGGCCGCCTGGGCTCTTCGCCTGCCTGCCAACCGCTTTGATCCAACGCTCCTTCAGCTAGCCTACCGAATAAGAACCACCACCATATGCCAGGCCTGCAGGCTCCGTACTTGATCCCAAAGAAGAACATTTCCTTGGCCATCAACACACACTCTGTGCCTTTGCAATAAAGTTTCAGGAGACACACGTCCATCATTACATAATGGCCTACCCTGCATCTACAGAACAAATGAAGCACACCGAGGCCAATAGCACAAAATAGCATCACATTTAATTTTGCATGTGAAATATGAACATAATCTGGTACAAAAACAAAAATACCTGGAAAAACTCAGCAGGTCTGGCAGCATCTGAAGAGGAAGTTAATGTTTCAAGTCCGCATGATTCTTCAACAGAACTAAGGAAAAATAGAAAAGGGGTGAAATATAAGCTGGTTTAAGGGGGAGGGGAGTGGGTTGGGACAAGAAGAGCTGGATAGAGGGCCAGTAATAGTTGGAGATAATCAAAAGATGTCACAGACAAAAGGACAAAGAGGTGTTGAAGATGGTGATATTATCTAAAGGAATGTGCCAATTAAGGGTAGAAAGCAGGACAAGCAAGGTACAGGTAGCCCTAGTGGGAGTGGTTTGGGGTGAATGATTCGAAAAAGGCTAAAAGGTAGAGATAAAACAATGAATGGAAATACGTTTAAAAATAATGGAAATAGGTGAGAAAAGAAAAATCTATATAAATTATTGGAAAAAACAAAAAGGAGGGGGAAAATTGGAAAGGGTGTAGGAATGGAGGAGAGAGTTCATGATCTAAAATTGTTGAACTCAATATTCAGTCCAGAAGGCTGTAAAGTGCTGTTCCTCCTGTTTGCGTTGAGCTTCACTGGAACAATGCAGCAGACCAAGGACGGACATGTGGGCATGAGAGCAGGGTAGAGTGTTGAAATGGCAAGCGACAGGGAGGTCTGGGTAATGCTTGCGGACAGACCGAAGGTGTTCTGCAAAGCGGTCACCCAGTCTGCGTTTGGTCTCTCCTATGTAGAGGAAACCGCATTGGGAGCAACGAATGCAGTAGACTAAGTTGAGGGAAGTGCAAGTGAAATGCTGCTTCACTTGAAATGAGTGTTTGGGCCCTTGGACGGTGAGGAGAGGGGAAGTAAAGGGGCAGGTGTTGCATCTTCTGTGGTTGCATGGGAAGGTGTCGTGGGAGGGGGTTGAAGTGTAGGGAGTGATGGAGGAGTGGACCAGGGTGTCACAGAGGGAACGATTCCTACGGAATGCTGCCGGGGCGGGGGTGAAGGGAAGATATGTTTGGTGGTGGCATCATGCTGGAGTTGGCGGAAATGGCGGAGGATGATCCTTTGAATGCGGAGGCTGGTGGGGTGATAAGTAAGGACAAGGGGGACCTTATCATGTTTCTGGGAGGGAGAAGAAGGTGTGAGGGCGGATGCACGGGAGATGGGCCGGACACGGTTGAGGGCCCTGTCAACCACCGTGGGTGGACAACCTCGGTTAAGGAAGAAGGAAGACATGTCAGAGGAACTGTTTTTGAAAGTGGCATCATCAGAACAGATGCGACGGAGGTGAAGGAACTGAGAGAATGGGATGGAGTCCTTACAGGAAGTGAGGAGCTGTAGTCGAGGTAGCTGTGGGACTCGGCAGGCTTGTAATCGATATTGGTGGACAGTCTATCACCAGAAATTGAGACAGAGAGGTCAAGGAAGGGAAGGGAAGTGTCAGAAATGGACCATGTGAAAATGATGGAGGGGTGGAAATTGGAAGCAAGATTAATAAATTTTTCCAGGTCCGGACGAGAGCATGAAGCAGCACTGAAGCAGTCATCGATGTACCGGAGAAAGAGTTGTGGGAGGGGGCCGGAGTAGGACTGGAACAAAGAATGTTCCACATACCCCATAAAGAGACAGGCATAACTGGGGCCATGTGGGTACCCATAGCCACACCTTTTATTTGGAGGAAGTGAGAGGAGTTTAAGGAGAAATTGTTCAGTGTGAGAACAAGTTCAGCCAGACGGAGGAGAGAAATGGTGGATGGGGATTGTTCGGGCCTCTGTTCGAGGAAGAAGTGGAGAGCCATCAGACCATTCTGGTGGGGGATGGAGGTGTAGAGGGATTGGACATCCATGGTGAAGAGGAGGCGGTTGGGGCCAGGGAACTGGAAATTGTTGATATGATATAGGGTGTCAGAGGAATCACGGATGTAGGTGGGAAGGGACTGGACAAGGGGAGAGAGAATGGAGTCAAGATAGCAAGAAATGAGTTCCTTGGGGCAGGAACAGGCTGACACTAATGGTCTGTTGGGACAGTCCTGTTTGTGGATTTTGGGTAGGAGGAAGAAGCGGGCCATCCGAGATTGGGAGACTATCAGGTTGGAAGCTGTGGAAGGAAGATCTCCAGAGGAGATAAGGTCAGTAACAGTCCTGGAAACAATGGCTTGATGTTCAGTGGTGGGATCATGATCCAGGGAGAGGTAGGAGGAAGTGTCTGCAAGTTGATGCTCAGCCTCTGCGAGGTAGAGGTCAGTGCGCCAGACAACAACAGCACCACCCTTGTCAGCGGGTTTGATGACAATGTCAGGGTTGGACCTGAGAGAACGGAGTGCAGCAAGTTCAGAGAGAGACAGGTTAGAATAGGTGAGAAGAGCAGAGAAATTGAGACGACTAACGTCGCGCCGACAGTTCTCAATGAAAAGATCAAGAGAAGGTAAGAATCCAGAGGGAGGGGTCCAGGTGGAGGGAGAATATTGGAGGTGGGTGAAAGGATCCGTTGAACAGGGAGAGGATTCCTGCCCAAAGAAGTGAGCCCAGAGACGAAGGTGGCGGAAGAAGAGTTCAGCATCGTGCCGAGCCCGAAATTCATTGAGATGAGGGCGTAAGGGTATGAAACTAAGTCCTTTGCTGAGCACTGAACGTTCAGCGTCGGAGAGGGGAAGGTTAGGGGGCATGGTGAATACACGGCTGGGGCTGGGATTGGAAGATGGGATGGGGACGGAGGGACAGGCAGGGGTGGAGGGTCCTAGATAGGTGTTGGTGTCGATGAGTTGTTGGAGCTTGCGTTCCTTTGCACCTGAAAGAAAGAGACAAAGTTTCTTGTTGAGGCGTCAGATGAGATGAAGAATAAAATGAAACTGGGGGCACGCGCAGCTTTGAAAAAGGGTACGGCGGTGCTGCTGGAGGGAGAGGTCGAGTGTGTTCATATGACAGTGCATGACACTGAGTGTGGATCTCAGTAATAATCTGGTGTTCTTATTCACACCATTAAAAAGTTAAAGTAAAATGGGGGAACAAAATATCACCCGTGATAAGGGCGTCTTGTGCTTAAGGTGCTTTACGTTTATGTTTGCGGGTGCTATGTCTAGGTGCTCCCCCCTCGCTGGCACCGGCATTGGAGACAGCCTGCTCACTGTGCTGTCTTGTTGGTCTTGATGACCTTGGTGGTCGTCCTTTGGCCCCTGGAGCCTGTGAAGGCCCCGCCTGGGAGGGAACAGCCAGTGCCACAGCTGGCATCTTCCCAGTCACTGCAGCCTCATCACATGCCAGTCACTGGTAGAGGGGCAGAGGAGCTGCTGGTGTCATCCGGAGCGCCCTGAGAGGAACTCGCAGAGACAACAGGCAGCTCGTGCATCAACATGAGGTTGCTTTGGACCTCCCTGTTCACCATTGGTGGACGGGCACCTAGCTGGGACACTGGGTGCCCAATCCATCTCCCACACTGAAACTGACCAGCTAAAGTCAATGCCAGTGTGTGGGCTCGCAAGTCCGAGTGCATCCCCAGGGACCCCTGTTTGTGTCTCTGGAGTAGCCTCTCCAAGAGAATCGCCACTCTCTCCACAGAGGAGGCTGTGCGCTCGGCCATGAAGGTCAATGCAATGGTCAAGCTCCGCAGGGTCCCCTCCCAAACAGACACAATGGCACGCATTTGCTCATATATCTCTGCCAGATCCTCTTGCACACCCCGCTGGACTTCCAGCATCAGCCGCCTAATGGACGACACCAGAGGCTCATCATCAGCTACCGACTGAGCATGTTCCTGGTCCTCAGCAGTCCTCGGACTGCCGGTATGCTGGGTATGCTCTGCCTCGGCCTGCACCTCAAGTGAGTGTGAAGTGCCCTCGCCAATGTGCACTGAGATACTAGACAGCGATCTTATGCCCACCGAGGTGCTGGTATCTGTGCTGCTGCCCGCTTGACAGAGAGGGTGTAATGCAGGTGCATGGTGAGAATGGTGGTCCTCAGGGGTCAGGGGTGGCCCTTCAGGGACCCCATGGCGCTCGCCTGCTGGTGAGCCTAAAAGGGACAAGAAGGACATGTCATTAGTTTAAGTCATGACGCTGTCACTGTGCATGCCTGGTGAGACAGAGATATGCATCATGGAGCCCTCATCTTTCAATTATCATTGGGGACTCCAGTTTCAAGGCTCTCATCAATATAGAAACAACATTACAATGGTTGCGATAGCCAACATTCTCACTTAAGTGCACTGCAGTCTTACCTTCGTCTGGCATCCCAACCTCACTACGGTCGGCTGACCGAGATGCGTGCTGCCTCTCGAGCTTCAGTGCCTCCTGCTCATAGTGTGTCAGAATTAGAAGGTGTAGGGGTCCCCTGCCAGACTGCAACCTCTCAATATGGGATGTCTTCTCCTGAAAGGATAGAGGAGCATTCATTAGTCCACTCTAATTGCATCAGCATTGGAGCCTGGCCAACCCCAGCTGAGGAACACCTGGCAGGGCTCAGCCAATTTGTGGCCCTTGAGCCCCAAGGCACACAGTCCACGCAACCAGGGCTCACCCTCTTGGCCAGCTCCAGCGTCATTGACCAATGCCACTCACACTCTAACGCCCCTCAGGTCCATGGGTGGGGGGATGGGCAGCTCTTAAACTGTTCTGCAAAGTGACCCATGGCAACACAGTACTGACCCTTCGCGATCTCAGGAAGTGGTTGAAGTGCTTGCGGCACTGCACCCATTTGCGCCTCACCGAGTCGTGGCTGCTCACCCTGGATGCCATCTCCTCCCAGGCCTTTTTGATGAGGTGTTGGGCCTCCTTTTCCAGTCTCTGGGGACGAGGGATTCCCTACTGGCTGCCACCTCCTCCAGGAGGGCAGTGAGGCACTCATCGAAGAAAAGCGAGGCCAGTGGCCCTGCCGACCTGCCCTCCCACCTGCTGTGTCCAACCGCACTGGGATCCATGGCGACTTCAGCATCCTTCCGTGGCAGCCTTCCAGGGGCTGCCTGGACCACTTTTGGATTGGCTGCCGGGTCACCATTTGACCCGGCGGACATCATGCCCCCGCCCGCCCCTTCTCGGAGCTTCCCCAGCCACCCTTCGAAGGCCTGCCAGCATGAACTCGCGGTGCCGTGCCGATCACTGGCGGCTTTCCGACCACCCTCGCCAAGCCCGCCCTCCAAGAGCAAAATTCTGCCACATGTGTAACATTCATCCTAATAACGTCCAATTTATATTTGTGGAAGGTCCCTTTAACTATAACTGAGACCAAGCCGTGTGGGTATGCATCACGCCCACTGTGCAACTTGGAGATGTGAAACCTGGAAATCAAAATTGATTGGCTCAGCTAAGTTGAGATCCCAGATTCCAACCTGCTCAACTGACTTCCAGGTTCCCTCCAGGTAATTCAAACTCTCTGTTGCACCCTCTGTCCTCTCCCTCCCCCCCAAACAAACCCAACCCCAGATTGGAGGCCACCTTCAGACTAATATCAAGTCCACTGGGTCTGGAGGTTGCAACATGTAGTAAGTTTAAATACTGTTTAGCGGTATTAACGTGAATTAAAGTTCACGTGCATCATTAAAACAAACAAGTGCTGCATCACCACTAGCATTTACACCTTTGCTTCAGGATAAGCTCATATTTGTCTCTTCCCCTCGGCTGAATTAGTTTATCGATTGGTCAGAAGGAGCATGTGAGGTTGAATGTAGCTAAGGTATTATTAAGAGACTAATTCTGCTTGGAATTAGAAGGAAAAAGTCGACATTCTTAAATTTTCCTCCTTTAGAGGGAAGCGTAACTCCTACAAAACCATTTAATTATTGTATTGTGGGATGGATGCCAAGGGAGGGTAGAGTTAAATCATCTGTAAAATTCTGAACTGTTCCAAATAGCACAGAAGTTGCAGACATAAGAGAATGAGATAGCTGGCTGTTGATGCACCAGCTGCTTTGAGCAAAGGTATTGGTTTGAATTTTTGGGCCCTCCCCCCCCCAAAGGCGAGAATGGAGACGTGGGTTTAGGGGATGCCCTGAAAATACTGGCACGACAGCATATCAATTTCAAGTTGCTGATCCAGCGCTGGGAATAATCACCAGGGCAGGGTGAGGGTGGGGCAGGAATTCTACTCTCCACCCAACTGAGGCCAAATAAACTATTTAAGAAGCTTATTAAGTGCTTGTTGGTTGGGAAAGTTTAAAGGAGCGCACAGGTTTCAGAAGCTGTCAGTTTCTGAACAGCTGTGGGGAGGCGGGTACACAGTGGAAAGCCAGTCAAAGTTGTCCCAGGACATCTCCATGGCCCCATTAGAGAGTCAGCAGGGCAAAGGGTAATTAGGGCACATGGTAAAGAGGTGCCCTTAGAGCTGCATAGGTGGCATGGAGAATATTGAATAGGATTGTCACCCGCCATTGGCATCACGAGGACAGAAGTTCGGGGCAAGACTGCCAATCACAATTGGTTGGTCACCTGTCTAAAAGGAAGGCTCCAACTGGCAATGGGGGCTTGACTCAGACTTTGAGGCCAGTGGCACTGAGGGGCAAAACCCTCTGCAGGAAGGACAGAACCCTGCTATCAGGAGGGGACAGGGGGAAAAGGGGGCAGGGAGGCAACAGAGGCAAAATTGCCAACGGGGAACCTGTTATTGAAGACAGAGCTACCTCATCATGACCAAGCTACAGTGCCACAGGAGTTGATGTCTCTCCAAGCAGATGGTCACAGGCATCTGTACCTTCCTCTTTGAAGACTTTGCAGCACTGCTTGCCATGTCCTGCCAGTAACCATCACAGTCACTGTGGCTTTGAACATCTTCACTTCTGCCTCTTCCCAGGGATCAGCTGTGAACCTTGGAGGCATCTTGCCAATGGCTGCACACCATTGCATATCGCTAGTCTATGATGCCCTCTTTGCCAGGGCTGGACAGCGCACTCATTTCATGACAGGCACAGCCTCACAAGGACAGAGGGTTTTGCCTCCATCTCTGGATTCCCCCAGTTATAGGACATCATTGATGCCATCTCACTCTGCAACTGGTCAGTGAGATCAAATAACGGGAAAGGATTCCACTTCCTTAATGTCTAGCTGATCTGTGACCACAACAGCACCTTTCACCAATGCACTCGCTTTCCTGCAGCTGCTCCGACTCCTTCATTCTCCGCCAGTCTAGGCTGTCTCACATCTTTTCCCCATTCTCTAATGTACATGAATGGGTATAAATATGAAGACACCTCTCTGTGGCAGTCTAGGCAGAGGCACAGAGACAATACAATCAACGTCACCTCTTCAGAAGGACAACCATTGAGCAAGCCATCAGACTACCGCAGATGTGATTTCAGTGCCTGGATTATTTTGCTGGTGTCCTCCAATACCCGCTTGTATCGGTCTGCTGCACTTTCCATAACATGGCCCCCCAGAGAGGACCTTGAGGACAATGAGGCCCTTGAAGGAGACAGCTTATCAAGGGAGGAGCAGGAGGTAAGACAGGAGGAGGAATGGGAGTTGGAAGGAGATGTCGCTGAACAGGGAGGTGTCTCAACTACACAATGATGCGGCCTCCTCCTGCCACCCTCCAGGAAGAAGACCTCCCTCCTCCTGCCACCTTCCAGCATTCGATCTAGGTTGACATTGATAAAGTGAGGGGCTATCCTGCCTTGGGTGCCAGGCCCCCAGCTCCCCTGTTATATTTCACATCCCTCTGGTGCTGAGGAAGGCTTTGGCACAAACTAGAGCTCTGTCCCTCAGGGCAACCAGCAGCCTCAATAATGGCTACAGTGGGAATCTAAATGTGTACTACACTTCATTTGACCCAACCCCATTCCTGCCCCCACTGGCTCTAAATGGACAGGAAATCCATCTCCATACCAATTAAGGGCTCACCCACGCAGCAGTCTGAGCTTTAATCAGTTCTCCACTGGAGGAGAATTTCTGACCCAAAAATTGACCCTGTTCCAGTTTCCTGCCTCTCTGGTGAAAATTCAGCCCAATATGTTGGGTTTGTTATTTGAACCATGTAAGTAACACAAGTTATGTTTTAGATGGATAATTGAACCCATGTTCATTATGTTTGGAGCTACTACTGTGCTTTCATGCTGAAGATTCCTCAAAATGGTTCAGTTGATCCTAAGATAATTATGTTCTTAATTTAAAATGCTGATTGAATTTACAAAACACATACTCTTTATCACAAATGGGCAAACTTTATCCTATATTTTAAGATTTTAATTAAAGAGAAACCAGGGAACATTTAGTGTCACAATGATTGTGAACTATGATCCATCTGTAAATATATAGAAAAACAGAAGATACACCATGGAGACAGGCCATTTGGCCCAGTCAGCCTATCTGACCAAATGCTCATAACCATATTTAACCAACATGTTCCTACTTCCGTTCAAGCCCCTTTCCTTTCATCCACTAATCCAATCTAATCTTGAAAATTGATATAGTTTCTGCCTCAATCAATAACTTTGGCCTCACAACTCTGAAGATGTTTCTTTTTAGTTTTCAATCTCTTGCATTTAGTAAAATATCTGTGGCCCTTCATCTTTGGTCCATTAACTAATGGGCACTGTCCGCTTTTAACTACCATGCCCCATACCTCCATAATTATAAGCCTTTTATTGTATCTCCCCGTAATCTACATTGTTCTGACAAAAAGGGCCAATGTTTCAAGTCATTGTATTTTTTTTATAATTCCCAAAACTAGGCAGCATGCTTACAAGTTAAAGATTGCCCAGGAAGTTTGGACTTCTGCTGGGCAATTCCCCTGCTTCTGGAACCCTCCGAAATTCTGAGTTAAGGTCAGAGACTTACCAGAATAGTTATCCAGGGAAAGTTAGAAGGATTATAACCACTTCTAACTCCTGGGTAACTATACCCCTGACCCGCCCCCTCCCCCACTCCCACTGGTTCCCCGACTACCGCCCCCCACTTCCGCCCCGACTCGATCTCCCTGACTACATTTCCAAGCCCCCAACTACCCCCCTCCGACCCGACTATCCCCCCCCAAACTACCCGGCAAACCTGACTACCCCACCACACCACCCAACTCCCCCGACCACCCTACCCCCTCACCCATCCACGTGCCACCCTACCCACCCATCACCCATTTACCTGCTACACTTAGCTTCGCTCCGTAGCTTCTCAAAGTGGCTTTGGGACATTTAAACTTAGCAGAATATGGCAGCTAGTGCCGTAAAAAGTGGGTGTGCGTGTGGTGTGGCTTCCCTCGACGATCCTGCACTACAAAGGAGGACCCCCCCCCCCCCACCCCAGCAAGCATGCTGCATATTTTTGAAGAAGACTGGTTCAGAAGTCCGGACCAGAAGTGCAGAGCTCCCTCATAGAATAACAAAATAAGAGCGGATGACAACCCGACAGGGATTGCTACCCCTAGGAAGATTCTGCCCAGTGTATTTGGATTTCCAAAAGGCATTCGATAAGGTGCCAAGTTAAAGATTGCTGCACAAGATAAGAGCTCATGATGTTGAGGGTGATATATTAGCATGGACAGAGGATTAACTTACTAAAATGAAACAGAGAATGTGGATAAATGGATCATTTTAAGGTTGGCAAACTTAATGTAATGAGTGGAGTGCCACAGGGATCAGTGCTGGACCTCAACTATTTACAATCTATATTAATGACTTGGATGAAGGGACTGATTGCATGGTAGCCAAATTTGCCGAAGATACAAAGATAGGTAGGAAAGTAAGTTGTGTGGAGAATACAGAAAGAGTCTGCAAAGGGACATAAATAGGTTAAGTGACTGGGAAAAAATTTGGGCAGATGGAGTATAGTATGGGAAAACATGAGGTTGTCTACTTTGACAGGAAGAACAGAAAAGTAGAATATTATTTAAATGGAGAGAAACTGCAGAATGTTGCAGTATAGAGGGATCTGGGTGTCCTTGTGCCTGAATCATAGAAAGTTAGCATGCTGTTACAGCAAGTAATAAGTGAAGAGGGCACTCAATAGTGTGCATCCTTCCACCATGCTGTGTTAGCTGAACATTACAGTATTACAATTATGCAGCTCTTCCTTGAGGCTTTTCCCTGCCTGGTTGATGTACTGTAACTAGAAAGCTGAAAAAAGAAATATCCCTACCAAAAGCTTCCATCTCACTGAGGAGGCTTCAGGCCAATCCACATCCAAATGTGCATAGTTTTGGTCTCCTTACTTAAGGAGAGATTTATTTGCATTGGGTGCAGTTCAGAGAGGATTCACTAGGTAGATTCCTGAGATGAAAGGGCTGTCTTATTAGGAAAGGTTAAGCAGGTTTAAAAGTGTGGAGTTTAAAAGAATGAGAAGTGATCTTATTGAGACGTGAAAAAATCTTGGGGGGCTTGACAGGGCACTTGCTGAGAGGATATTCCCCTTCATGGGGGAATCTAGAACCAGGGGGCACAGTTTTAAAATAAGGGGTCTCCCATTTAAGATGGAGATGAAGGGGTATGTCTCCTCTCAGAGGATCGTTAGTCTTTGGAATTCTTTTCCATGGTGAACAGTGGAGGATGGATCATTGAATGTACTCGAGGCTGATCTAGATAGTCACAACAATTTATACTACAGGAGAAAGAGTGCTGATCAACGAATCAGCATTATTTTTTATTCATTCACAGGATGTGGGCTTCGCTGGCTGGGCCAGCATTTATTGCCCATCCCTAGTTGCCCTTGAGAAGGTGGTGGTGAGCTGACTCCTTGAACTGCTACAGTCCATGTGGTGTAGGTACATCCACAGTGCTGTTAGGGAGGGAGTTCCAGGATTCCGACCTAGCGACAGTGAAGGATCAGTGATATTGTTCCAAGTCAGTATGGTGAGTGACATGGAGGGGAACTTCCAGGTGGTGGTGTTCCCATCTGTCTATTGCCCTTGTCCTTTTAGATGGTAATGGTTGTGGGTTTGGAAGGTGCTGTCTAAGGAGCCTTGGTGAATTCCTGCAGTGCATCTTGTAAATGGTACACACTGCTGCTACCACGCGTTGGTGGTGGAGGGAGTGAATGTTTGTGGGTGGGGTGCCAATCAAGTGGGCAGCTTTGTCCTGGATGGTGTCAAGTTTCTTGAGTGTTGTGGGAGCTGCACTCATCCAGACAAGTGATGAGTATTCCATCACACTCCTGACTTGTGCTTTGTCGATGGTGGACAGGCTTTGGGGAGTCAGGAGGTGAGTTACTCGTCACACGATTCCTAGCTTCTGACCTGCTCTTGTAGCCACAGTATTTATATGGCTAGTCCAGTTCAGTTTCTGATCAATGGCAACCCCCAGGATGCTGATTGTGGGGGATTCAGTGATAGTAATGCCTTTGAACATCAAGGGGCAATGGTTGGATTCTCTCTTGTTGTAGATGGTCCTTGCCTGGTGTGAATGTTAATTGCCACTTGTCAGCCCAAGCCTGGATGTTGTCTAGTTCTTGTTGCATTTGGATATGGACTGCTTCAGTACCTGAGGAGTCGCGAATGGTGCTGAACATTGCGCAGTCATCAGCGAACATCCCCATTTCTGATCTTATGATGGAAGGAAGGTCATTGATGAAACAGCTGAATATGTTTGGGCCAAGGATACTACCCTGAGGAACTCCTGCAGTGATGTCCTGCAGCTGAGATGACTGACCTCCAACAACCACAACCATCTTCCTTTGTGCTAGGTATGACCCCAACCAGTGGAGAGCTTTTCTCCTGATTCCCATTGATTCCAGTTTTGCTAGGGCTCCTTGATGCCACACTTGGTCAAATGCTGCCTTGATGTCAAGGGCAGCCACTCCCACCTCACCTTTTCTCATCACAACCTTTTCTCCTGTAATATAAATTGCTGTGATCGTTTGTAATTTGGCATTCTTGTGTTTGTCCTGATAAGTGCAAGACAAAAAGCTTTGGCAACATGTCTGTCTTTTCAGCAATGTTCAAATCATGTTGAACTTAGTCAGTTCCTGCTGTTCTCCGTAGATGCCATGACTTACATTTTTATATGTTGTCTGGGTCATTTATAAATGCTATGTTGCGATAAGCCCTAAGTCTCTTAGCTTCCCTTGCACTGAGTCATGAAGCTGTCATGCATTATACTTAAGAGCTTTGACTCTAAACCACTTGGGATTTCCCAAATCATAATTGGTTGATTAAAATCACCCATTAAAATAACTTTGCTGTTGTCAAATATTCTTCTTATCTCTTCAGAGAGAAAATTCTTTCCTGTGCTGATTAGGAGCTCTATAGCATATTCCTAAGTGTTAGCTTCAATTTTCTCATGTTAACAATGTCTACCCAACGCATTGTATAGTTTTCTATCTCCCACTACAACTGCCAGTTTTACCTCCCTAATGTTTTCAGACAGTAGCCTTTCTGTTTACTCTTCGGAACAGTTTATAAACCCTGAATGTTCTATTTATTCACAACATCTGGAGTGTGGCAAGTTTCTGATATTGAAACTAAGTTGTAGTTCCCTGCTGCCACAACAGCCTCAAGATTCAGTATCTTGTTATAATGTTTTTTATATTCATGTAAATACATTTTAATTTAGATTTACCCCCTTTCAGAGCCCTTACACCTTTCTCCTGGTCACCAGTTTGTGTATGGATCTCTGAGTTGCTGCTTCTGTACTTGCCTGGTAACTACCTCCCACGCCTAGTTCAGTTTCGTCTGGGACCCTGTTCCCTCTCTGACCTCTTTGTTTCCTCCGTCTGATCCCTCACCTCACCCAAGCCAACCATCGCCATCAACAACATCACCACCATCACATATCTCCTAACGACTTAAACAATAGGAGCAAGAGTAGGCCACTTGGCTCAAAGAGCTGGCGCCGCCATTCGATAATATCACCACTGATCTGATTGAGACCTTGACCTCACTTTTTTGCCTGCACTGCCACTCCCAGCTCCCCCCATAACCCTTGACTCTCCTGTAGATCAAAAATCTGTCTAATTCAGCCATGAATATATTTTATGGCCCAGCCTCCACTGCTTGCTGGGAAGAGAATTCCAAATACTAACTATCCTCTGAGAGAAGAAATTCCACTTCATCTCCATCTCAAATGGGAGACCCCTTATTTTTAGAGTGTGCCCCTGAGTTCTAGATTCCCCCACAGGGGGAAACATGCTCTCAGCATCTACCCTGTCAAGCCTCCTGATCTTTCAATAAGATCACCTCTCATTCTTCTAAACTCCAATAAGTATAAGCCCAATCTGCTCAACCTTTCCTCGTAGGACAACCCTTTCAACCAAGGAATCAGACTAGTGAACCTTCTCTAAACTGCTTCCAATGCAACTATATCTCTCCTGAAGTAAATAGACCAAAACTGTACACAGTACTCTAGGTGTTTGCTGGGCAGGGCACCCAAAGCTCTGCTGTATGGATGCTTGCAAGTGTGACATGAAGGTTCTAAACATTGATTATCGCACTGGGAGTCACCAGCTAATAACAGAGGAAAATGGCGACACCTTCTGTGGGCTGGTATTCACCACCACGATAAGCAGTGGCTACAGCGTCTTGACAACAGACACCAACACCAAAAACAACAACCCACAACAACACTTGGTAGCTTCATAAAAGCAAAATACTGCGGATGCTGGAAATCTAGAACAAAGACAAAAATACCTGGAAAAACTCAGCAGGTCTGACAGCTGTGGAGAGGATTACATTTGACATTTCGAGTCCATATGACCCTTCATCAGAACTAAGACATATAGAAATGAGATGAAATATATGCTGGTAGAAGGGGTGGGAAGCAGAGCTCGATAGAGGGCCATTGATTGGTGGAGGCCAAGAAGTGACTGCCAAAGATGTCAGAGACAAAAGGACAAAGGGGTGTTGATGGTGGTGATATTATCTAAAAGATGTGCTTCATGATCGGCACTTGTGGCAGAAGCTGCCTCTCAAGGATTGGCCTCTTCAGCCATTAGCTAGTTAAAGACACCCATCTGAAATGGAGTTGTTTGTTGCCTGTCCATCATCTTTCATAGATGGAAGGATGTCAGAACAGAACTCTAGTTGCGGTCTCACAAATATTATGTATAGTCTTACCAAGACTTCACTACTTTTATACTCCATCCCCCTTGCAATAAAGGCCAATGTTTCATTTGCCTTCCTAATTACTCTCTGTACCTGCATGCTAATTTTTTGGGATTCATGTACAAGGACACCCTCTGTACCGCAGCATTCTGCAGTCTCTCTTCATCTAAATAACATTCTGCTTTCCTTTTTCCCCTGCCTCACATTTTCCCCACATTATTGTCCTTCTGTCAATTTTTTACCCACTCACTTAACCTATCTTTATTCCTTTGCAGACTGTATCCTTTTCATAACCTGCTTTCTTACCTATCTTTAGTAAATTTGGCTACAATACAGTCATCCAAGTCATTTGAGGCCCCAGCACTTATTCCTGTGACACTCCACTCGTTACAGTTCGCCAACTTGATTTAAATGATTCTCAATTACTGCCTCAATTATACTTGCAAGTTTTTGTTTATATTTGGTTTAGTTACAAAGTGCCTCTCCAGTCCTTTTTGATTTGTTTCATGAAAGTTACATTGTTTTTAGACCATGATGCTAGTCATTCATTTACATCGTGAATACTCTCAGTGAACTCTCCTTTCCCAAACACCGGAAGTATATCAGAGAGCAGTGAATGGAGCTGGTAACCACAGGGGCAGTCGTTATTCGCAGGGTTGAGTTGATGACTGAGAGGTGGTGGGGGGGTGGTATTGCTGGTCAGTGATTGCGAGGATTCGCTAATAATGGGGATGGAGCCAGTGATCATGGGGTTGAGTCCGTGATTGCATTGGGGATCGGTGATCATGGCAGGGTTTGCAGCTTTGCTTGGGGGTTTGGGGCAGGGCTAGGGGAAAATACAGAGATAAAAACAAAAAACTGCGGATGCTGGAAATCCAAAACAAAAACAGAATTACCTGGAAAAATTCAGCAGGTCTGGCAGCATCGGCGGAGAAGAAAAGAGTTGATGTTTCGAGTCCTCATGACCCTTCAACAGAAACGTCAACTCTTTTTTTCTCCACCGATGCTGCCAGACCTGCTGAGTTTTTCCATGTAATTCTGTTTTTGTCTAGGGGAAAATACTCCTGCTCCTCCTGGCTGACAAGCAGTACTGGAAAAGCACTAGCATCTTCACCTCACCTCCTGGGTTTCTTAAAAGCCCAGGGTAGAAATCGCGAGGGGGTGGAGTATGGGTACATTGTGTTTTGGAGAGGCAGTGTTGCGGGGTGTGGTAGTGGTGATCGTGGGGTCGGGGACAGCGTTAAACCTGAAACACAGATAAAATCTTTGGCATGCAGCTCATTAAAATATTTAAAAGAGCAGCCTACATCCTGGGAGCAGGTAGTTGTCCATCCCACCTCCAAGAAAACCTTGAGTGGGCAGATTCAACGTAGGTTGGACTTGAGTTTGAGATTTTTTTTTATATTTTATTTTCACCCCTCACCCTGAACCCCTTTCTTGGGGGGTAAAATTACCCCCATTGTGTGCAGTACTCGAGGAAATTGAGTAGTTCTTTAAATGATTAAATCATGTTCTATCTTTCCCATTTGCATTGCCTTTGGGTATTCTGCGACAACGTTTGGATTCTCTGGGTTTGAGGCTAGATATAACCCCAGGCGCCATATGCATTTTATCACAATATGACAGTATGTTTGTTTCACAATATTTGTTTCTCACTGTTATAATTACAATCTATTTCAAAAAGTGATAACTTAAACTCTGTGTTAGATTCCTATTGTCCCGTCTGCTCCATCTTCCTTTAGACACTAGGACAGAAGTTAGGTCATATACTTCTGCTTTAGGAATATAGGAAGGACAGGGTGGTCATAGCTGAAAAAATGTTTGAAAACATTTGTTACAAATTTCATAGCTGCATAGTCCACTGTGCATATAGATAGATGACATTATTCCAAGAGAAAAGCCATTATATCTATAAACTATTGATTGGAAGGGGGAGTTCTTAGATACACAGATGGCGCCCCTTTCCCCATTTTTTTTAAACTCTTGTTAGTGCTTACTACTACCCACTTTTTGGAGGAAGGTTTTCCCCCATACTTCAATGAGGATTTTAAAAAAAATTTTATTAAAACATTTAGAAATTTTAAAACTGTGTTTCACTTTGTTTAATGCCAGTATTGTTCTGAATTGGATTACAGACTCTATTTAATAGTATTGCAGTTCCTCAAAATCAAAAATGTATCTTGCTGAGAGACTGAGCAAGAACATTGATTAACAATCACTTTGGCATCAGGGCCACTGTCCGGATTCATTTCTTTTCGTGTTTTGCATATTTTATTGATTTTAAACTGGTAAATGAGCATCATGTGGATGAAGTGAAGTTGAACTGTTTACAGGAACAAAAATAACCTTTCAATAAGAAAAGATGCATGGGTCATACTATCGGTACTATTCTGCTGCCCCAAGCAGATGGCATTCAGCTGGTATTGATTTCTTCCTGTAGTTGTGGAGCCGCACACAGCTGGGCATGCTCATTTCGTTTTTTTTTTCTCTGATTGTGAGAGCGAGTCATGAATCTCGTTCCTCACTTTATGTTTGCAACTCTTTCTGTCCAGTAACAACATTTTTTAAAGAGGCATTGATAACATTTCTACAGTGGAACCGGCTTTATCATAGTGCTTGTTATGTCAGCATTTTACAAAAGCATTTCACCTTATCAGAATTGGTCTAGATCACTCATGATTCATTAAAACCAGAATTGAAGAAATTGAAATTTCATATTTCCTTTACAAGTACATAAGCTGTTTTTAAGATTATGAAATAATGTTGGCAGAGAGTTTGTAAAGACATCAGAATTTTTATGTGGTAGAGCGAAATTACATTAATATAGTTCCTGTAATATTCCAAAACGCTTAGTATCCTTGAGTTATGAGTTGTCACTGCTTTATAGGCAAGCACAGCAACACAAAATGTCACACAGCCGTTTTGCAGCAATATCATGAATGACCAATTAATCTGTTTTGGCAGTATTGGTTTAGGATACATTTGTTTGTTGGGGGTGGTAGAGGGGAGTCGAAGAATTGATTTAGTATCTCAGGTCCCGTTTTCATAGTTTTAGCCTTGCAATGTTTAACATAAAAATGGGCACTGATTCTTTGTCCCTGTTTTGTACCTGAATAGCGCCAGATCTGAATTTTCTGCATTGCTTTTTCAGATGTTTGTATCTGAGGGTGCATTAATGTAAATTAAGACCTGTGTGTGCTCTGAGTTCCTTCTGTACCAGCATGATACTTTAACTCTTCTTCACTCACGTGTTTGTGCTGTATTTGGTACAGTGATTCCCTCCCCCACTCATTCTCTTGGTAAGATGGCATATTTAGAAGCAGAATAGGAAAAACAACCACAAGCCTCTCTGACAGCTGTTGTAAAAATGTGCCTGGCCTGCCCCAGAGCCACTTATTTTGTGTTTCTCTAACCAAAGGACAGGAATCTAGCAAACAGGCAAACAGAATATTTCTAGTCAAACCTGCACTAATCCCTGTGCCCAAATCTTCATTGCATATGTCGATACTCGGTTGTTCATCCACGGTAAAAAGGTATAAATAGAACAGCAATTCAGTTCCAACAAATTTAAAAAGTAATGAATTTGTGACTGCCTAATCTACACTTCCACTTGGATTTTCCATGGTGATATAGGCCTGGATTTTCATCCATGAGGCGGGTACTGGGAGTCTGGAAAATTCCTGGTTCGGCCTGCCCACATCAGGAGAAAGTGCCCACAAGTACGGCATTTTCCTTGTTGGGGCATGGACTGGAGTCGGGCCAGCCGATCCATAAAAAAGTTCGGAGGCAGCTTACAGGGGCTACCAAGGTGGGTTGTTTAAAAGGTCTGCCTCGGTGTTGTGGGACTTGATCTCAGTTAGAATAAAAACAGAAATGTCCTCTATCCCTCACCCCTCATGCCTCCCACCCCCACCTCCCCCCCCCACCCCCACACACACTCCACATTTCCCATCCATACCACTTCATGGCCCCACCCAAGCCTTCATGCCAAGGTATGCTCCCATCCATTCCCTATGGCCCCTCATGCCACCCATGCAAAGGTATGCCCCAACCCACCATGGCCTTTCATGCCCCCCATGCCAAGCTATGGCACTTCCATGCCCATTCACCCACGATACATGTATAGAACCAATGAACTCTATAGTGACAGTAGGATGTGTAGGAGAAAATCTTTAAAAAGTCAATCATTGATAACTTTACACTTCCTTAAAAAAAAATCTTTTTTTTACTACAGGGCAATAAATGTGACAATCATCCAGATCATTTAAATTTTCCATTGAAACTGCAAGCACTTGAAACCACTTTATCTTGTATGAAGAAACGTTATGAAATTGACAGCATAGATCAGATAGCTAGAGCTGTCATTCAAGTAATGTTTTCTCTGGATCTCAGGTGTTTAGTACACAAATGGGTGTCAGGGCTGTCAGCCAAGATTACATAATGAAATTTGGCTGAGAGTCAGAAATCCATTGGGTATTGAAACGCCAGTTCCAGCTGTTGAAACAACTATTACTATGGAGCTCATTGGTTCTATACAGTGTGTAGTGGGGGGTGAATAGGCATGGAAGTGTTCTAGCTTGGCATGGGGGCATGAGGGGCCTTAGGGATTTCTGAAGGGGTATTCTTTGGCATGGATGGCATGAAGAAGACCTTTTGAAGTTACATTTTAAAAGGTTCCTTCTTGTAGACTATGGCTAACAGACGCTTCTGAGGTACTTTGAACCACAACTCTTTGAAAAATTGGTCCAACTCCATGAAAATTGTGGAGGACTAGGACATGCTGTTAGGCCCACAGGCCCTCATCCCTCCTGACCCCTCCACGCACATGCCCATGCCCCCTCCTTTCCAACCCATGGATTGTACTCACCCCCATGTCCCCTCTTACCTGCATGCCACCACAATGCCAACTCATACCCCCCTTGCCTCCTCCCTAGCCACTCAGCTGGTATCCACCATGGGCAGACTTCAGGACCCATGTGGAGATGGAAAAGACTTCTAACAATCTAATATACCGGTCTCATTCATACACATTTGATAGTGAAAAAACTCCCATCATGAAACCCATTCAAATCTCAAGTAGTTAATCTCTTATAAAAACAAATTTCTATTCAGACCCCACATTAAAGACAGCTGATCCTTGAGTAGCTTCTTTAAATTGTCAATCAATCTGTGAACTCAGAACATACTGCCAAGACCTTTGTAGCTTTTGAAACTCAGACAAGCATTCATAATTACATAATAATAATACCCTTTGGGGAATGTTAACATAGACCTCTGCTGAAACTGCACAAACAAATCGTAGATTTTTTCTAACCTACACCAGCTGGCCTGTCAATCAAAGCAGTCCAGCAGAGGGTTTTTTTGAACACTCACTGACACCATAAGCCTGTGTTTTCATGTTTAAGAGTGGAGGATTTACAAAAACTCTAGATAATTACATTTAACATACCTTATCAGCCCATCATGAACGTTTATATCTACAGCATCAATCTGTGACTCCCACAGTGTAGGTTAAGGCCCTTGAACCAGCCCAAATGTGGTCTGTTTGAACTCAGCACTAAGTTGAAATGGCTCTGCTCAGATCAGGCTTCCCACCTGTGTGATTCAGGCCCCCTTCCCTCTATTGACAAAAATGAGACCTGTTGGAAATGGGCCAAGCTGGGGCACAGAAGGTGTTATGCCACTAAGCTGTTTTTAAAACTTTTCTTTTGATTTTTAACCAAAAACAGAGAGAATATTTTTTAAAATATTGAGTTATAATTCAAACTGATCTTATGGTAGTAAACTACAAATTAAAGGTTGATAATACCTTTTTAAAATGATGACGCTGATTGCTCTGCTTGCATAGTTTTACATTTAACTAAAGTTTCTAAGCTTCCCTGAACACAATATGTACGTTAAAACCTGAATTCTCTTTTCAGGATCTGATCTATAAATTGGGTTTATAAAGTACAGATCAATAGTACTGAAGTTAGTTTAGCACTGGATTTTACAATCTCAGGAATCTAGTTAAAGCAGTTTACTGGTGCACTGCCTTAGTTCTGCAGCAGATATAGCATTATGTTTTGTTAAGTATAGCATAGTAGATAACAGTAATAAAGCAAAGATAAATGTTTAGACTATCTTGTAGACATTCTTGGCCTTAAATCATGAACCCTTCTTACATTATTCTAAAATTAGATCAGAAGTTGGAAGGGAGTTAAAACTGTGACTTGTCAGCTTGTTCCCTTGGATATAATCTGAACCCCTAGACAGTGTTGGTCTTTCAACCAGTCGCTGGTTGAAAAATGCACAATATTCATCTGGAGTGAAATATTTTAAAAACTCAATTTAGTTTCAGTTTCATAGTAAAATGTTTTTTCTTCTTCACTAAGCTTTTGAGGTGCTGATAATTCTGTGATTTTCAGGTGCGGCATTAATGTTAGACTTCAATTTCAGGCAGCTAATGAAGTCAGTGTTTAGATGCTATCTTCTGGCAGAAAGACTGTACAGAAGTTTTTTTGCAAATGATGCAATTAATATATTTGTAGACTTCAAAACTTGAAGAAAGCAGCGCGGAAACAAGTGCATTAACCCCGAGTACATTGAATTCCCTACTAACTGCAGTATTCTGTTCTGACTTGGAGGAGGCACCTGATGTTTAGAGTAATTAGTTTCAATGGGAATGTCAGCAGTGCTCTCAGGAGCTTTCTCTGGCCCCTAGCCTTTGCTATGAAGAAAATATCACCAAGACAAAAATCATGAAAACTTATTGCATAGCTGAACACTCTTCAATGTGGTAGTGATTTTAGAGTGGTGAAAATGATGATGGGAAACAAGTCCTTAACCTAAACCTATGTATGTGGCATTCCTATAAGTTCTTGGGATTTGTCTGATTGATTTACCAGGTGATGCTTCAGGTCATCTTATATCCTAAATGCTTTGATTTCATGATAAATTAAAAGTAAAATGAATGGTTGTAACATGTGAGGAACTCAACTTCTTGTTGTGTAGTTATATATTTCTATACTGATTGTTATATTTCCCCATAGAGTTCTTGAGTGGATGGGTCCTAAATGTGAGAAATCCGGTTAGGTTTCTTCAATAACATTAAAAAAAAACACACTTTAGGGGTATTTAAATGTAAAATGAACTCAATATTTTGTCTATATTGTAGAAACACTTTTTAAAAAATGTTGAACCAGCATCTGTGGCTAAAATTTAAAACAAGTTATGAGTTGTAAGGTTAACTAGTTGAATGAACATCTATTTTGTTGCTCAGATCAATGGAGACTGCAATATCTGTGTATAAAGCAATAGTTTTAGGGGGTGCTCACCAGGAAAAAAAAGTGCTGTTTTCTGGTTGCAGTTTTCAATTGTTATTTATTCAAGTGGCCACAGTACTTGTGATGAAATAATTCACATTTATATTCGGGGTAGACTACAAAATATACTAAATTAGGGTGATTTTTTTTTACTGGTAGCACTTTCTGCCTTAGCAATTTAATGGTGCTTGTCAAGTCAAGCATGATTTTTACACATTGAGTTCCTAATATATTTCTACAAGAAGATTTTGTGATAATTGATGGATATAGGAATTCCAGATATTGAAAGCTATTTCACACCCAAAGTTTTCATACTGAAATGCTGATGTGTGTTATATCCTCAGAAGGTTAGTGGACTTGTCTTGTCCAAGTTTTCAGTAAGATGGTTAGTGTTATAATTGGCTGATGAGAAGGCCTGAGCCTAAATATAATGCCAACATTCGATTTCCCAGTGTCCTCAGTGAAGATCTGTCACCATTTATGTTGACTTTAGTGACAATTCTCTAGCAGTGAAACTCGAGGGAAATCATTACACTGTTTATGCCTCTGCCTTGTCGGACAGAGTTATCCTGTGATATTTTAACGTATTTTCTCCTGCATGATGGCATCTAGCTGAGGTTAAGGCAGAACAAGTCCCTCTGTAATATGGTGACTGCATTTTACTCACTGAAACAGAAAAGAAATCTGACAATTAGTTGTATGGAATGTCAGTGAAGGGACATGTGCAAGTAATCAGCTACTTCCACAGGGAGAGCAGAGGTAAGAGGCAGATTCTTAAAAATTTGAGGCTTTTAGTGGCCACACTACAGGAAAAAAAATCGATATGGTAGAACTAAGGTTATGGTAGGCGAGCGGAGCAGAAATCAATGTTCTAAGAATGCACTCCTTTTTTTTGCTTTTCCTTTTCTATACAGAATTGGTAAGAAGAAACACTTTATTAATGTATTTCCATTACATTTGTCAAATATTATATTGCATTGAATTAAATTATGAACATGATAGGTGCTGTGTTGCACTTTATTTACTTTTCCTGATGACTCAAAATATGATGTGTGTTTATATGATTTTACGTACATTACATCGTAATAAATGACTGACTGTGATTCAGTTTAGCAGATCTGATGCCATCTGAAATTTTGAGCCTGTTAGTAATAAAAGTTGTATTATTATTTTGTCCACAAAATCATCTGTTTACATTCTGAAGAATAACAATTACTTGAGCCTGTTACTCGTGTGGGGTGCGGACGATGCTGATTAACCACCTGAACTTTGTTGTCTCTTTGTTTCATCTCCTCTGACCCCCTTTTGTATTCTAAAACATTGCAGCCTTGCGTAATTTATTTGACAGCACGCCCTCTGAACAGTTTTGAATACTTGACATCCTTAATAATTAAATTGTTCACTAAGTTTTCAATTCTGTTTTATTCTGAAATTGAGGATATTGTAAAGGCACTGATGATGTTCAATAATCCCTGCAAGAAGTAGCATATTCTATAGGTGAATACTAACACTGGGAATTTCCTTGGGGATTCTCCCGGTTCAGTCGTCATAACTGCTGAAAATCAGCAGAAGCCCCAGATGGATGGGTAAACTGGGTTTTAGCCAATCTTCTGCTGAGGTTACAACAGCTGATCAGGAGAGCCATGGAGGGAATTTCTTGATGCCTGGTTGTTATTTTTAAATTATGTTACCTTGTAGATTTAAAAATGATCTTAATTTTATACTGTAAATGCAAGAATGAGGACTTTAGGACATTAGTAATACTGATTTGGAATAGGGAATCCATATGGAGTGCATCAGTCCCTTATCACTAGCAATGGAAAAAACAATGGAAGCATTTTTTGCTTCCTCAGTTATTTAATGTGTTTGGACAATACATCTGATTAGAATACTGCCCTAAAAATGAAGCTGGTATAAAATGTTCTTCCTTAAATCATTTGTACTGATACATTTGTGTAAAATGTCCATCCTTCTGGAAGATGGGGAAGACATTTAGTTATTGAATTATACGAAGTGGGGTCACTAACCAAGCAGTTACTTCTATGATTACAACAGAACAAACACAGACAAAAATAAATATGGTTATATGCAACAATATGAATGAAACTTTAAAGGAGAGGGAAATAATCTTTTGCAAATGGTGAAAACATTTTAACCCATTGTATGCAGTAAACTATGGATCATCAGTACTCCCTGTACAAGTACCCAAAAGTTAAACAATCCCAAATGGTTGAACCAGTGCTGCACCACAAGTATGCAAAAGAGGTGGTGGTCTTAATGATTTTTTTCTTCTTTGTGTTAGGCATGGAACAGCAGTTCTTATGCCAGCTCAACGTCATTAGTGTACAGATGGAGTATGTAACCAGTACATTGTAAGCTGATCTGTCAAGCTTAACAAACAGCCCACCTTGTTAACATTCCTTAAATCCTGCATTAATAACCCAAAGTAAATCCCTGAACGCATACTCATTAGACTTTCTCTTTGTTGCCATGATGGATGAGGTTGCACCCTGGAAAATAAAGTAACAACCCCTCCCCAAATAAAATGAGTGGGAAAAAGATGTAGGTTTTGTTGCTGTTCCTTTTCTGTCGTCTCAACAAATAAAAAGAAGAAACCTTCTGTTTTCCGTGTTGTTTATAATAAAAACAGAAAATGCTGGAAAAACTCAGCAGGTCTGGCAGCATCTGTGAGCTTTGAAGAAGAGTCATACGTGCTCGAAACCTTAACTCTGTTTCTCTCTCCACAGATGCTGCCAGACCTGCTGAGTTTTTCCAGCATTTTCTGTTTTTATTTCAGATTTCCGGCCTCCGTGGTATTTTGCTTTTGTCCATGTTGGTTATGCTCTTTTAATGAAATAAAGTGGATGAATAGCTATTGAAGAGTGGTTTACAGAAAATAAAAATGTAGTTATATTCTTACAGCCAATTTTATGCTGATCTACAGATGATTAAATCTTAGACATTAAGGTTGCTTTGAAAGCACCTCTGATAATTCAGCAAGTTTATCGCTAGTAGCTCAGCCATTAATGCAGTAAGAAACCTAATTTGGTGCTGTGTCTGTGCTAGGCTGACTGACCTCAACTGGACTGTATGTACATCTGCTACATTTAGCCTCTATGCCCATCGGCTAGCGTTGAGAAGATCAAGCTGGTTTCTCACACTTAATTACAATTAGATGGGGAGGTGGTGGCATTGTTGTATTGTCACAGGACTAGTATTCCAGAGACCCAGAGTGATGCCCTGGGGTCCTAGGTTTGGATCCCACCACGGCAGATGTGAAATTTGAATTCAATAAAAGTCTGGAATTAAAAGTCTGATGAAGACCACGAAACCAAACCATTGCCGATTGTTGTAAAAGCCCATCTGGTTCACTAACGCCCTTTAGGGAGTGAAATCCGCCGTCCATACATGGTCTGGCCTACATGTGACTGCAGATCCACAGCAATTTTGTTGACTCTTTAATACCTCTGGGCATCTAAGGGCAAGTAGGGATGGGCAATAAATGTCGGCCTAGCCAGCGACACCAACATCCCATGAATGAATAAAAAAAAAATCTCTGCTGTAAGTGTGAATAGGAATGTCAGATAAAGGGCAGATCATCCCAGATTTGCACGAAGTGTGGATGCAAGCAGGAAAAAGAGCGTTTTACCCACCGGCTGCAATGGTGGCTTTTCATCCCAAACCCACCACATTAATCATGCATTCCCGGGTAACAAGCCATTTTGATGGCGGGCAGGCTCTCATTTGTCTGTCACGACATCACCTCACCGCTTCCTCACGCCGGGCAGCAGGAACTTCCCAGAGTTCTGGCACTTGAGGACAGCTGGAGGCCAGAAATCTGCTGGATACAGTTCAGATGACAAGTCTCTGGGCTGTCATACTTCAGTTGCTGGATCTGCAAAGACAAGCCTGAGAACATCAGGAAGGAATGTCCACTGCACTCCTCAGGTTGCAAGGCATGATGAAGGAGTCCGTCTGCCTTCAGTCTGAGGTGATAGCGTCGACATGCCAACGAACCTAGGTCAACACTGGTAGGATGGCAGCCACCATGGAAACCTTGGTTCAGGACATTAGTCCTGCACTGTTGCACAGGCTGAACTCCATTGCTGATGCCATAGTTAGCTTCTAACAGTGTCAACACGTGAGGGGTGCGGGGTAACCCAATCTCACTTCACCTTCCACTTCTTCCCAAGGAGTCAGCCAGGGGCCCTCGGGCACCCATAGGGAGGAGGACCAGCAGGTGTACACCCTGGACCCATCCATCCAGGTGACTCTGGGATGTCCAGCCCATCTGAATCCCCTCTTCCTTCAGCTCCACAGGCTGAGGAGGGTGCCACTTCTACACAGCTGGACCCCAGAAGCAGACCGGGGCCCTCCAGGTCTCGGCCCTCCAGTGGACACCTGTCAAGGTCATCACAGACTGTGCTTAGACATAGGCAGGCTGCCTCCACCTCGGCTGTGAATGCCAGGGGTGCACCAAGACATAGCAGCAGGGTTAGGAAGGTTAGGAAGATGTAGTTGCACAGCCTGGTGTTAATCACTTGTACATAATGTTCACTATTGTAAATAAACTCCCAAGAATATCTCCTTGCCTCTGGCTCCTTGTTCTGATGAGCAGTGTTCGTGTCACTCAGATGTGAAACCTACTTCCTGCACAAGATAAAGGCAGGGGTCTCAGTCCAGGGCCTCTTCCCTGTGCAGTGTGTAACCTTCAGACCGAGATGATGATCTGGCTTCACACTCATTGGACACATTAGTAATACCTGTACCTCAGTGGTGCTTGTCATTTGCTGCCAGAATGTCACAGAGTTCCGTCATTCTCAACATCTTTAAAGTGGGGCTGGCCCTCCATCTCTTCAGCACCTGTGACCGGTGGCATTGTGCTCCTGAAGGTGTCAGGTGCTGAAGGCGAACAACGGACCAGGTGAATTTAAAGTTTCACGGCTACATCTCTATGATATGACCCTGATCACAGACTGCAAGTGAGTTGCCCTCAGCCAGACAGAAGTCAGACATTCAGAGGCTTTATGAAGATCTATGGAGTGCCCTCACTGCATGTTGTCATCATCTTCCTGGAACTGAGCAACTATTAGGGCCTCGGCTGCGTCTCCATGACAGGAACATTATCACAGAGGTTATGTGCACTGCCATCATCCAAGATGGAGTAAAACGTTCACAGTTGCAATGTGAGGGTCTATGGTGTCTTCTCACTGCATGTCGTCATCATCCTCCACAAATCTAGCAGCCACAAGAGTCTCCCGAGTGCGCCTGCCTCGTCTGGCCAGTGTGATGGCCTCATCGCAGGCATCCTTACCATCAAGGACCTCCTCACCCTCATCCCTGTCGACATCCTCCTCGTCAGAGGAGATGTGCCGCTCTTCCATCTCCTCCTCAACCAGCTCCTCTCCTCGTTGCAGCGCCAGGTTGTAAAGGGTGCAGCAGGTGACAGCAATGCGTGACACCCTCTGTGGACTATATTGCAGGGTCCCACCAGACCTGTTCAGGCACCGGAATCTTATTTTCAGCATCCCGATAGTTTGCTCCACCAAGGTGCGAGTTGCAGCGTGAGCCTCATTATACCTTCACTCTGTTGCAGCCTGAGGCCGCCGCACGTGTGTCATCAGCCACGTCCTCTGCAGATAGCCCTTGTACCCCAGGAGCCAACCCTGCAGCATCTGTGGACCCTGGAAGATGCCAGGGATCTGAGACCTACAGAGGATGTAGGAGTTGTGGACACTCCCTTGGAACCATGCGCAGACCTACAGGATGCATTTGTGGTGGTCACACACCAGCTGAACATGCAGCAAGTGGAAGTCCTTGCAGTTGACATAGGGTTGACATTGTTGCCACGGAGATCTGAGTGCCATGTGAGTCACACCCTGCACCTGTGGGAAACCTGAGATCTGTGCAAATCCA
Organism: Carcharodon carcharias; assembly: GCF_017639515.1. Taxonomy (NCBI): domain Eukaryota; kingdom Metazoa; phylum Chordata; class Chondrichthyes; order Lamniformes; family Lamnidae; genus Carcharodon; species Carcharodon carcharias. Next base: position 14,830,668 of record NC_054470.1, read on the forward strand.
ATCATTCTTATATCCTGGAATTCCTGGCCATCCAACTCGCCTCAACCACAGGGCAGCCCTTTCCCTCCCCCCCAACTCACCTCAACCACAGTACAGCCCTTGCCCCGGCATTGCGTTGTCAGCCAACCAGGAAACTACAACTTGCCTGCACCCTCGTTGGAATACGCTCCTCAACCTTGAAGTCCAACAGGCGACCCTTGTGAGTGCAGTACAATGTTACTGTGCAAGTGCAGCTCGCCAGCTGCACGCTTTATAAATGCTGTTGTGAAACACGTCAGTATGCAATCATATCAACCTGTTTGGATGATCCAGCATTGGGGGATGATTCCGGCAAGCGGGGCCTACAATGATATGCAGACGTATTACACCGAAGCTCCCAACGTCCAACAGTGGGAAATGCAGCCCGCCATTGATGGGTAGAGTGATGGTTGCAAACGTGTTTCACGATGGCGTGAAACTGATTTCTGACCTTCTCCCCGTAGAAAATAGGAGGAGGAGTAGGTCATCCGGCCCTTTGAGCCTACTCCGCCATTCAATATGATCATGGCTCTATCTCAACCTTGTACTCCTGCTCTTTCCCCATACCCCTTGATGCCTTTAGAGTCCAGAAACCTATTTCCTTCTTAACTATGTTCAGTGACTTGGCCTCCACAGCTTCTGTGGTAGAAAATTCCACAGGCTCACCACCTTCTGAGTTAAGACATTTCTCCTCATCTTAGACCTAAAAGGTCTACCCCATATCCTGAGACTGTGATTTCTTGTTCTATATGCCCCAGCCAGGGGAAATATCATCTCTGCATCCATTCTGTCCATCCCTGTCAGAATTTTATGTTTGAATGAGATTTCCTCTCATTCTTCTAAGCTCCAGTTTAGACAATCCTGCCATCCCAGGAATCAGTTTGGTGAACCTTCGTTGCACTCCATCTATGGTAAGTATATTCTTTCTTAGGTAAGGAGACCAAAACTGCACACAATACTCCAAGTGTGGTCTCACCAAGGCCCTGCACAGCTGCAGTAAGACATCCTTGCTCCTGTACTCAAGTCCTCTTGCAATGAAGGCCAACACACTTACCGACATTATACTGCATCTGCCATGTATTTGCCCACTTACTCAACCTGTCTAAATCACCTTGAAGCCTCGTAACATCCTCCTCATGGCTCACATTCCCACCAAGTTTCGTGTTGTCAGCAGACTTGGAAATATTACATTTAGTTCCCTCATCCAAATCATTAATATATATTGTGAATAGCTGGGGCCCAAGTACTGATACTTGTGGTACCCCACTAGTCACTGCCTGCCACTCCGAAGAAGACCCATTTATTCCTACTGTCTGTTTCTTGGCTGCTATCTAATTCTCATTCCATTCCAATATATTATCCCCAGTCCCATGTGCTTTAATTTGACACACTAACCTCTTATGTGGGACTTTATGCAAAGCTTTCTGAAAATCCAAATACAGCACATCTACTGTTTCTTCCTAATCTATTCTGCTAAAGGAGGTTACATCCCCTAAGAACTCCAGTAGGTTTGTCATAAATCCATGTTGACTTTGCCAGTTCTAAGTGTTCTGTTATCACATCCTTTATAATAGACTCTAGCATTTTCTCTACTACTGAGGTTAGGCTAACCGGTCTGTAATTCCTTTTTTAAATAGCGGGGTTACATTTTCTGCCCTCCAATCTGCCAGGACTGTTCCAGAATTTACAGAACTTTGGAAGATGACAACCAACGTATCCACTATTTCCATGGCCACCTCCTTTAGCACCCTGGGATCGGGATTATCGGGCCCTGGGGATTTATTGGCTTTCAGCCCTATGAATTTCTCCAGCACTATTGTTTTAGTAATACTAATTTCCTTCAATTCCTCCTTCTCACCAGACCCTTGGGTCCCTAGCATTTCTGGGAAGTTATTTGTCTGTCCATGAAGACAGAACTAAAGTAGTTGGTTAATTGCTCTGCCATTTCCTTGTTCTCTATTATAAAATCTCTTGTTTCAGACTGTAAGGGACCTACGTTTGTCTTCACTAATCTTTTTCTTTTTACATACTTATAGAAGCTTTTACAGTCTGCTTTTATGTTCCTTGCAAGTTCACTCTCATACTCTATTTTTCCCCTCTTAATCAATCTCTTGGAAACTGCTCCAAATCCTCAGGCTTGCTACTTTTTCTAGCAACTTTATATGACTCCTCTTTGGATCTAATACTATCCTTAATTTCTTTTGTTAGCCATGGTTGGGGTGTTTTTCCTGTTGTGTTTTTTGAGCCAGAAAAGAATTTATAACTGTTGCAATGCATACATCCGTTACTTAAATATTAGCCATTGTCTATCCACCATCATGCCTTTTAATAAAGTTCCCCAATCTATCTTAGCTAACTCACACCTTATACCTTCTTAGTTTCCTTTGTTAAGATCTAGGGCCCTAGTTTCAGATCAGACTACTTACCTTTCCATCCTAATGAAGAATTCTATCATGTTATGGTCACTGTTTCCTAAAGGACCCCACACAACAAGATTATTAATTAAACCATTCTCATTGCACAATACCAAATCTAAGATAGCCTGTTCCTCAGTCAGTTCCTCGACATACTGGTCTAAAACACCATTGTGCAACTCCAGCTCTGAAACTTGGATTTTGAGTAGTTGCAGCTGGAGACACTCCCTGCACACATGATCACATTGGAAGCTGGAAGTGTCCCTGACTTCTGACATTGCAGAGGAGAAACATTCCATTTGGCTGAACTGGCCTGCCATGACTTACCCTTAAATTACTTTCTTTAATATTCTCTAAACTAGAGGAAGTAAAATTAAGGACAGAAGAAATACTTACCAGATCTTATTTACCAAGGCTGCCGCTCTTCTTACTGAGGAAAGTTAGAAAATGAAAGGATCACCTCCTTCCCTCTTAACTGAACTCCCTCTCTCACCAAACTCCAACTGAAGCACTCTAATGCAGCACACCAGGGCAGACAAATGCAGCACTGTAGATGGCTTGCTTTTATGCTGTCTGAATGTAGCATCTGAAAACCTGTTTAAGCCAGTTAACTAATTAACTAACTGCAGCTGCAAGCAGGGCCTGTGTAACCCCTGTTTTAAAGCTGGACTAAAACTCACCTTTTCCCAGCCCAAAGAGCAACTTTTAATTTGGTGCTAAATTAGACTTTAGATAGAAATTAACCCTTAAAAGTGTCCCTTTCCCAAACTCCAAGTGATGTACTCTAATGTAGCTCAAAGCAGCACTCCACTGCTCACGTCCACCAAAGCCAGCGGGCACTTAAAATTCTGCCCAAGTATTCTCCTGCATTCTCCTTGAGGCTCAGTAACTTGTTAAAAAGCACTGTCGAGGTTCCCACATGAGAAATAGGTACCTGATGCATCTGAATCCAATCCCCCAGGAGATACTGGTGAGAAAATTGAGAAACCTTTTCTGGACAAATTTTTTGCAGCTGATCAACTCAAATGCAAATTTCTTTCAGCACTCTCATATTAGTGGGTTGAAAATCGTCAACACCAAAGGAAAATCTGGGTGCAATTCAGTCAGACGAGGACTGAGTGAGATAGTAATTCTAACAACAGTTGGTAATGCAGATCCTGGGATAATTTGGGGAAGAAATGGCAGAAGCCCCAAACGTAGCAGACAGGGGAAATGCAGCAAATGTGCTATACATAGACTTTCAGAAAGCCTTTGACAATATACCACACAGGATATTGCTGAAAATGTCTAAAGGGGATGGTAGTTGAGAAGGTAGCAAGTTGGATTGAAAACCAAAGGGGAGGAAACAAGGTTAAGAGTTCAGAGTAATTTTTGAATGGTTGGAAGTGCCAATGATCCACTAGGTTCTGTTGAGGAACCACTTCTGCATTGCCGCTATGAAGCACGTTTTGATGTTTTCCGACATTTAAGACATATAACTGCAATTGTTCATATCAGACATTTGGAAGAGCAAGGCCTTGTAGGGATTGTATATGAAGACAAAGATTTTGTGGGACAGGAAGGCAGTTGAGTTCAGCTAGGACAGAAGTGAGGGGCAAAGTGGGACTTTGTCGCAAAGTTTGGATGTGCCTGATCGGGGGATCTGGCATCAGATAGGAGGGCTGCAGAGAGCCATCCTCCTGCCCTTGCTTCCAATCGCCCTGCCTGGGCTACCAACAACCCCCCCCCCCCCCCCGCAACCTTCATCCTGCCTTCACTCACCTTTGGTCTGGGGCTCCTTTGTGATTCTGGACCCCTGGTGGGTGCATTGCTGCCAGCTGCCAATGCTCTCGCTGGGGCTGACAGATGAGGGGCTGCCAGCTTCTGATTGGCTGACAGCTCTCAGCAGGCAGGACCTCCACCGCTGAGGACCTTAATTATGGGGAAGGCATAACAGTGCCTGCTTAAATGCCTGAAGGACACTTGATTCCATTGGGCCTCTCCCACAGAACTGAATTCCCCATCGCTTCTCCGTCCAAACAGAATCCGGCTTAGGTATGGGCAAAAAATTGGGGACTTGCAAGCAATGTCTGCATCTTCAATAAAGAATAATACATTTTCAAAAAAATAATTTGAGCTCATTAATCTGCTACTAAAATTGTATAGAAGTTTGGAGATGTTACTCAATTTGAAATATTATGGTCCATATATGTTTGCATGTTTGTGGTTCGTAGGGTCATTTTGTGCCAAACAAACAGTATCTTCGATGTCAATTCATTTTTAATGAGATGATTATCTTTGAATTAAATCTTTGTAGTTTAGTCTTGTAACATTACGATCATTGGCAAAACAAGTCTGCATTGTTCACGCTCATTTGTGGCAAAATTATTAGGTCATTCCAACTAACATCTGATTGGGTAATGTGCCAACTGTAGTAAGTTAAGAAGATGCAGATGGGAATTTGAGACATTCCCAGTTGTTAGTAAGTTATCCTGCATAGCTAAGTGTAAAACAGTCTTGATATCGGCAAGTTAGGGAACTGTTTGTTGAAGCAACCAGGGGCAAAATTTTACAGTCCACCGTTGGATGGTTTGCAGGCAAGGGGGGGTCCCGTAAAATTCCCCGGATGGCCTTCGCTCCAGCCTCCCACCTGTCTCCACCTGTCCACAATTTTCCGTAGGACGGGAAGACCTAGGCCGGCCCACCTGCCCTTGGCCTATTTGAGGCCCTTAAGTGTACAATTAATGTCTGCTTATGGGCTGTTCCCAACCAGCCTCAGTTTTGAGGCTGGAGTGAGGAGTTCAGGAGCAGGTGATAAGCCTGAAAAGTCACCTTGCTCAGGTGGGATGGGAGTGGGGAGAGGGTGCCTCCTTTCCACAGTGGGCCCTCTCCCACACAAGGTCTACCATCTGCAGGTGCCCCCTCCCCTCCCCCCCCCCCCCCCCCACCCCCCGGCCTCTCCATCAAGGCCCCCACTCCTCTCTCCCCAGCTGCCTGGGCCTCACCTTCCCACCCTGCTGCATTCCAGGACTTTGAATCCAGGGACTGCTTGTAGTCCCTGACCTGGCCACTGCTATTGTTGACATTGCTGGGACTACAGAGCTGTCATCCAATCAGGTCGGCAAACAGCTTTCTGAGGTCAGACTTCCTCTCTAGTGAGGGGCAAAAGTTCCAATTCTGAGCAAATAATGCACCTGGGAGCATTAATGGCCACGGGGTTATCGATGGGGATGCATTGCCCGCTGACTCTTCGGTTGGTGGTTCGGAAAATCACACCATTTGAGAAACCATGCCCCAGAATACTTAAGTGATGAGTACTGCAGGCGTGAATTAAGTGCTTGATGCCATAAGTGGTTTACTTTCCATACTGCTGTCACAGCGCATTCTGTTTATGTGTGTTATCAATGGTAGTTGAATGACTAAAAATAAATCCTATTTACTTGGACTTTATTGATTCTATAATTATGGGGGGCTTGCAAAGCTGCAGCATAATTGGATTGTGATGTAGGGTGAAATGCTGTTTGTTGGCTATTTCAACAGTGATAGCAGAGTCTGATTGTTTTAGAGCAGGCAAACTAAAAAGGTTGAATCTTAGCTACAGTAGAAAATTGCAAGTGTGCATTATAAGAGGTGAGTTAATTTTTGAGGATGATGTGCTGGAGTTGGTGGTCAGTTATTCCAACTTGATGGTCTCTGTTGGGTGGCAGGAAACCAACAATAATGGGAGAAAGAAAGACAATGGTGAGTTACCACTAAATGTAGGCAATGAGATTGACAGCCTTAATTGCTATCTGAGAACATGAAATGAATAGGAAATCAGATACAGATGGAGAGTTTATAAGGAGATGGATAATAACATAGAAATAAATTACTAAATATCTTTTCCTTTAGTCAGGGATTAGTTGAAATGGCACAGGGTTGTTTTATTAGCTCCTGTACAAATCCAGAAAGGCATGAACTACTGGCTCTAAAAACATTTGAAAATGATAAAGGTGGGCATTCAGCTATACCTAGTACACATGCTGTTTATCTGAAAGTTGCAGCAGTGATCGGGATGCTGTTCTCTGCAGTTAATGGCTAATAACGTTGACAGTGATAATTAACCCTTTGAATGGGTTTCATATAATTATGATAGGCTTTGATAGTCTTCAGAATGTTATATTAAGTTTGAATTTTCCTCCTGCCATTCTTACCTATTTTCTGCATGCACTCATCAATCCCCACCCCTTTCCCCCAAGAAAACACTAGACTTTTCCATGTAATATTACTTGACTAGAAGAAAAAAATACTGTAGTGTTCTTCCATGACTGTGTAAATTTGCAGACTTTTTCCTTTCCCCCTCCTGTCAAATTACATGTGTTGCTATCAAGAGGAACTCTATTAAGCAGTCAGATAAGAAACTTACTAAACTTGTCACAGTTGCAGTTAATGGGTTTGAGAAAAAAGCCTCATTATGACTCAAGCCTGGAACCAACTGTTGGAATAAATGAATTCTATGAATGGGATGAGATATTTGGTCACTTCCTATCTAATTTAATGTACATCTGAGAAAGTGACGAAAATCTTAAATGAAACTATATTTAATTTGTGTTTTAAATGTATTTCCGCTGTGTATGGTTTACCATTTAGGAAGTCTCCCATCTTGCCCATGTTCCACTGTAGAGAAACTTAACGTTGCCCATCTCAAAGAATGATTTTTTTCCTCTGGTACCGGGTGGTGATGTGATGAATCCAGTAGGTTTGCTTTGATAGTGAACCACTTTTTAGAATGTCGTTTAGGGAAGGAAATCTGCCCTCCTTACCCAGACGGGACTATATGGCCTGAATATTTCGGATGTTGGGGTTTCCCTTTCCGCCATCCAAAGAGTTCCCTGTCGACATTGACTGCCCTGCAGCCATTTCAGTCTCAAATGAGGGTTAAGTGACTGCAGACAGGAATTCCGCCCGTCACTTGGGAGGAAGTCCAACCTTAGAGGGCAGCTGACCAATCTAATCGGCCGGCAGCTCTCTAGCTCCTGCAGCAACAGGAGCTGCAGTGAACAGAAGAGGAAGTGCTTCAACATGCCAGAGCCTAAGTCCCAGAACTGGACAGCAAGGTAAGTTTTTGGAGGAGGGTAGGGAAGACCTGAGGGGGTGGAAAGTGGGCGATTGGGGTGTCGGGGGAGAGGCCGGGATTGGAGAGGGAAGGGAGGTCCAGTGGCCACCAGACCTTAAGGGGGTGGTGCTTGAAGTCAGAAAGAGGGGCTTCCGATGGAGGTGCCCCTGCCACTCTTCCCACCCGAGGCCTAAGCCCGTTCATTTTCAGGCGTTCCCCACGCCAGGCAAATCTCACCACCCCCCCCCCCCCACCAGCCTAAAATTTGAGGCTGGGCTGGAAATGGCATTTAAATGACCAATAATTGGCCACTTAAGGGCTTCAACTGGGTCAAGGACTGGTGTTCTGTCTGAGGCCTTGCCTACCCCAGGGTAAAATCGATGTGAGGTCAGGTGGGCAGGAGCCTAGAGGGAGTACCATTCCTTCAATTTGATGCCTTCCTGCCTAAAAAACTGCCAGCGGGGGAGTGTGAAATTCAGGCCTATGCAATCTCATACTAATATGCTTAACTGCCCTCAGGAGTGCTTGAGCAAACCATTCAATCGTATGAGTTCCGACCTCTCAGGGAAACCAGAGATAGGCAATAATGCCTGCTTTACATCCCAAGAATGAATTTTTTTTAAAAAATTCACTCTGTGAAGCAGTTATTCCATATCTAAATCTCAGAACACAAATTCAATTCAAATTTTTCTCGCTCTATTTTCAGCATTGTCAACATTATAGAAATCCATTATTTTCACGTGCATGTTTAATGTTATGCAATAATACATCGTGAAAGCTACATTTCAATTTATTTTGAATAAGTTTGTTGCTAATTTATTTCTTTTGACAGGCTATTCTGATTGAGAATGAAGAACTACCCAAGATATTTCTAGATTTCCTTAACATTCGTCATCTCCCTTCTTTACCAAAAGTTGAAAGTTGCAGGTAAGTTTGCAGCTATCACCATTCATATGTAAGCTCCTAGCATGCAGGTTCAGCAAGCAATTAGGAAGGTAAATAGTATGTTGGCCTCCATCACAAGGGGGTTTGAGTACAGGAATAAAGACGTCTTGTTGCAATTGTACAGAGCCTTGGTGAGATGGCATCTGGAGTATTGCATACAGTTTTGCTCTCCTTATATAAGGAAGGGTGTACTTGCCACACAGGGAGTGCAATGGGTGTTCACCAGACTAACCCCTGGGATGGCAGGTTTGTTCTATGAGGAGAGATTGAGGAAATTGGGCCTGTATTGAGTTTTGAAAAATGAGAAGTGACCTCATTGAAACTTTAAAAAATTCTTACAGGACATAGCAGGGTCGATGTAGATAGGATGTTTCTCCTGGCTGGTGAGTCTAGAACCAGGGGACACAGTCTCAGAATAAGGGGGAGGCCATTTAGAACTGAGATGAGGAGGAATTTCTTCACTCAGAGGGTGGTGAATCTTTGGGATTCTCTATTCCAGAGGACTGTGAAAGCATAAAAACAAAAAACTGCGGATGCTGGAAATCCAAAACAAAAACAGAATTATCTGGAAAAACTCAGCAGGTCTGGCAGCATCGGCGGAGAAGAAAAGAGTTGACGTTTCGAGTCCTCATGACCCTTCGACAGAACTAGTTCTGTCGAAGGGTCATGAGGACTCGAAACATCAACTCTTTTCTTCTCCGCCGATGCTGCCAGACCTGCTGAGTTCTTCCAGGTAATTCTGTTTTTGACTGTGAAAGCATGTTCAAGACAGAAATCGATAAGATTTCTGGATATTAATGATATCAGGGATACGGGGATAGTGTGGGAAAATGGTGTGGAATTAGATGATCAGCCATGATCTGTTTGAATGGCATAGCCGGTTCGATGGGCCGAATGGCCTATGCCTGCTCCTGTGATCCTAACTCACTTCAATGTGCACAAGGAATGAGCCACACTCTATATCTAAAATATACATGCAGCTTATGGGCTGCAGTTTGGCCACCCCTAATAAGCCCAACTACAACTGCTTAAAAGCACCCATACAGTAACCTGACTGGAAACTGGGGAATAGATTATAGTGCATAGGTAGATTATTTATCCCATTATTTCTACGGAGAGTGGCCATGGTGAAAGGAAGCAAAAGTTTTACTGAGAACAAGGTCTTCAATGGTGGAGTGAGGGTGTGACTGAGCATCTATAGAAGCATTGTGGAAAATGAGAGAACCTACGACTAGAAAACTGGGAGTTTGAAAGTGCAGTTGTAAGTGTCTTCAGGGAAGAGACTTTTCCAGGAGCGCTGGATGTGGAAGGATGTAGGTGAGAATGCTGTTCAAAACATTACTGTGTACTGTTATTCAGTATCTTGTTACATCATTTGGCTTCTGTGCATTAATTTGTAAATAAATTCTGGCTTGGTTTTATTCTGTAAGAACTGGTCTGTTGATATGATGACATTAGAGAAGAACGTAGCAACCCAAAGTGGGTTGTTAACTATTAAGTCTCAGCATAATAACTCATCATAACGGTATATGGGTACAAGGGAATCTCCTGTCTGCTTATGGGAACTGCCTTTTGGCCATGAACATAAGAACAGAGTGTTATGAGAGACCCCAAATCCTAAATGCTCTGCATAAAATTGTTGATCATAGCTGCAGCGCAGATGTAAGGATGGCTTGTTTCACTATCAAGCAGACGTGCATGGTGGAGGGTGGCATTTACTTCTTTCATAAAAGAGAGACACTGCCTTAATAATTGCCATAGATAAATGGAGCTGTTTCATATGTTGAACAGCATACATAAATTCTGTTTCTGTTGGTATTAGAGTGATTTTCCAGCTCCTACCTATAAAGGTATTAGACCAAAGCAAACAAGAAAAGAAAGGAATAATTTAAAGGGAAACAGAAAAGGCAAAAGTAGAGAAACCAAAAAAAAATTCAAAAAAGCAAAATGGAAATTAAGCAGTAGGGAGCATTTTTTTTTCTCTTTCAATCTCTTAAGACATAAGTAAGTAATAGGAAGCATGAAAAAATATGATGAAGATGTAAAAGTAAACTTCCAAAGTCATACCCATTGTGTTTTACTGAATTCTTGGCAATAATACAAACTCTAAATTGGAGTTTGCCAGTTCAGCTCAAGCTGTTTTGGATGTACAGGAAAGTATTCAGCAATTAGTTATGGCAGATCAACAAGGAAGAGTTTTGAATTTGAGGCAATGTTATTACCTTGGACTCTTTGCCCTCTTGTCAGAAATAGTTTGTGGAACAACTAAAAGTCTATAAGGAAAATTGAAATAATTAAATCTCTGGCTAACTTTTCACTAACTATATAGGTATTAAGTACAATGTTAATGTGTCAAAATATTTTTATTTTTAGCTCCATCGATGACTATGATTGTGAAGAATTCAGGTAAGATCTTTATCAGTCCTCTCCTGTCCACCTGATGCTTTGAAAACAAGGGCAACAGTTGATAGAAAACACAAGTACAAAGCCACGTAGCTAATCCACATGCCCTCCACCAGCAAAACAATCTTATTGGTATGAAGCAATGAACAGCAGTATGCTTATGAAGTCTTAAATATCCAGTAGCAATCAGTGGTCAAGGGAAGTGAGATACTCTTGCTATGAATATTAAATGTTCCCAAACCAATACTTGGATCAAGAAAATTTAACTGATTAATCCTAAAGGCATTTCCATCTGGAGACCGTTACCAATGCTGCCAAATAATTCACTGCAGGATGCTCTTTGCTCCATGATATTCAAGGATGTGTCATTTTCATGTACATTATTTATCTGAAGCATCAAATGATTACATTATGCCATTCACCATGACCAATCTTAGTATTCTTCCCTTGCTCTCAGCCCTTGGGATTTCCACAAATAACATAGCTGTGGCTGTCCTTAAAGGTGGGATAATTCTGGCCATTCCTGAACAATTAGCTGAACAGAAGAGTAATCACGAAGCCAGATCAGCGAAAGAGTGACCGTCTCTGTTCTTATGATCTGTGAGTTTGTGATAATTATCTCTGAATTATTACTGGAGTCTTTGCAGATAGTCTGGTTCCTTTGTGCTTTGATCCTCTTGGATCAGCTCAACGTAATGTTTTCAATATGGAGGTAACAGTCCTGGTTTCACATCTTTTAAAACAGAATTTGAGCAAAGAGCAATTAGGTTTCTTATGCATAAACTGGTAGAATAAAGACAGTTATCACTGGGGATGTGAGTGATGTAGCCTCATCCCAGTTCTATCACTTTAGAATGGATGCTAAGGTTTCTTTCTTCCCCTCTCCTCTATCTTGGAATGTAACGTACAATGGACTGCTTCAATGAACAGACCAGCTTTTGGATTATTTGCAGCATCTTGTCCAAAAGCTCAAAAGCGTATGTGATAGGGACATCAACTACTGCAAGAGGGGAGAAATGAGACCTTCAGTACAACTACTTTGAATGGAAGCTTAGAAAGCTATTTCTACAGAAAGCTATTTCTATAATCTTTCTTGCAGAGGCCTTGAATGCATACATAGAATGGTTGAACTGCAAGCAAGAAGTTTCCTTTGGATTATTTTTAGTTGCCCAAAGATGAATCTGTTTGTTCTTGAGCATGGGTAAAACCTTGGGAACTTTTAATTAAGACCACATTTCCTGTGATCTGTTTTGATGGTTGAGATTTTCTCAGTCCCCTGGGAGTGATAGGACAATTTGACATTTTACTTTGTTTGTGACACAGGCTTTTAGAGAAAATGGCACCTGTACCATAGGATGATAGGAATAGTAGAAGACCATTTAACCCACACAAGCCTGCTCTGTCATTCCATTAGATCATGCCTGATCTGGAACAACTCAACCTACTCATCTTTTCTTCATATTCCATGAAACACTTAGGGCGGAATTTTCTGTGCCCGCTGACATTGGACGTGTTTGGCGGTGCGAGCAGACAATATAGCGAGAAGGCCAAAAACTGGTTTCACAACATTGTGAAACCAGTTTGTAATTGTCCGTTCTGCCTGCCAATGGCGGGCCATGTTTCCTGCCATCGGAGGTCAGGAACTTCATTGTAATACATCTGCATACCATGAGAAGGCCAGCCCACCGGAATCATTCCCCCCGCTGGATCATAAGACCATAAGATGTAGGAGCAGAAGTAGGCCATTCAGCCCATGGAGTCTGCTCCGCAATTCAATGAGATCGTGGCTGATCTGAATCCTCAACTCCACTTTCTTGCCTTTTCCACATAACACCTGATTCCCTCACTGATTAAAAATCTGCCTACCTCAGCCTAAAAGATACTTAACGATCCAGCCCCTACAGCCCTCTGCAGTAAAGAATTCCACAGATTCACTCCCCTCAGAGAAGAATTCCTCCTCATCTCTGTCTTAAATGGGCGACTCTTTACTCTATGGATGCGCTCTGGTCCTAGACTCTCCCACAAGGGACAACCTCTCAGCACCCACCCTGTCAAGCCCCCTAGGAATCTTAAATCTTTCAATAAGGTTGTCTCTCATTCTTCTAAACTCCAATGAGTACAGACCCAACCTACTCAACCTCTCCTCATAAGAAAATCCTTCCATCCCCGTGATCAACCGAGTGAACTTTCTCTGGACTGCCTCCAATGACAGTATATATTTCCTTAGATAATGGGACCAAAACTGTTCACAGTATTCTAGGTGTGGTCTAACTAGTACCTTGTATAGTTTTAGCAAGACTTCCCTATTTTTATACTCCATTCCCTTTGAAATAAAGACCAACATTTCATTTGCCCTCCCTAATAGCTGCTGAACGTATATGTTAGCTTTTTGGGATTCATGCACGAGGACCCCCAAATCCCTCTGTGCTGCAGCTTTCTTCAGTCTTTCTCCGTTTAAATAATATTCAGCTCCTCTATTCTTCCTGCCAAAGTGCATAACCTCACATTTTCCCACATTATATTCCATCTGCCAAGTTTTTGCCCACTCACTTAACCTGTCTATATCCCTCTGTAAACTCTTTGTGTCATCCTCACCACTTGCCTTCCTACCTATTTTTGTGTCATCCCAAAACTTGGCGATAGTATATTCACTTCCCTCATCTAAGTCATTAATATATATTGTAAATAATTGTGGCCCCAGCACTGATCCCTGTGGTACTGCACTAGTTACAGGTTATCATCTTGAAAATGCCCCCCTTATCCCAACTCTCTGTCTTCTATTAGTTAGCCAGTTCTCTATCCATGCTAATATACTGCCACCAACACCATGGGTTCTTACCTTATTAAAGTAGCCTTAGGTGCAGTACCTTATTGAATGCTTTTTGGAAATCCAAATATATTACATCTACTGGTTCCCATTTATCTATCCTGCTTATTACCTCCTCAAAGAATTCTAATAAATTTGTCAGGCATGATCTCCCCTTCATGAAGCCAAGCTAACTCTGCTTGATTATTTAATGCATTTCTAAATGCTCTGCTATCACATCCTTTATAATAGACTATAACATTTTCCCAATGACGAATGTTAAGCTAAATGGTACATAGTTACTTGTTTTTTGTCCCCATCGCTTTTTGAATAAGAATGTTACACTGGCAGTTTTCCAATCCTCTGGGACTTTTCCAGAATCTAAGGATTCTTGGAAGATTACTAGCAGTGCATCCACTATCTCTGTAGCTACTTCCTTTAATATCCTAGGATGCAACCCATCAAGGCCAGGGAACTTATCAGTCTTTAGCATCCGCCCCACTGATGTGTTTCACAACTGTACGTAAGTGACGTGCACCTGGTGAGCTACGCTTCACTCGGGACTTCGAGGTTTGTTTGCCTACCTTGCTTTGGGCAGCACTCGTAGTCATCAGCATCAGGCTTCACAGGCAGCATCACATCACTTTTAGAAGGGCTCTCGAACAGATCCCTACCTACCAGACCAGCCATAAGGCGGAGGGATGGCTTTTCAACAGCTTCAGGGCTAGGGCTTACTTAGGGATGGGGAAGAAGTGGCCTCAGACAAAGGAAGAGGCTGTAGGGTGAGGGCTGTATTGGGGAAGGGGGATATCCCAGGGTGTGTGTGGGGGCACAAGTTGATCTGTGTAAGTGGCCTCAGGATGGTGAGGGCTGAGGAGGCGGCCTCGAGAGAAGATGTGAGGGTGTGTATGAGAGAGTGAGTGGTGATGTCTCTTGAGCTGGCATTGAGTGAGATGCCAGGGAATGTGTGATGGGCTTGAGTGTGAGAGTTTGGAGTGATGAGATTGTTGCCATATCCTGGTGGCACGGAAGAGATCATTCATCCTCTGTCTGTACTGGATGGCCAACCTCTTCTGTGCAGCATTGGCACTGATCACCATAGCCATCACCTACCAAGCCGGAGTGGTAATGTTGCTGCACCTCCTGCAGCCAGAGCAGGGGTAGAAGATATCATGGGGGGCCTCCACAGCATCCAATAGGCGCTCGAAAATGCATTACTAAACCAGGAGGCTGCAGTCTTCTTGCCTTTTGGGGTCATGTCTTCTTTGCAGTGCAGCAGCCCTGGGCTGGAATCACTGAGACGTACATGCTCGGCTGCACTTTAAATGTGGCGTCCAGTGCGATAAAACAGCGAGTAGGCGGCAAACCCGAGCCCACCCACCATGGAAATGGTGTGTTTCCTGGGAGAGTATGATTATTGAGGCGGGGTTAAGACAATATGGCATGAAAACTTCCTTTTTCCTGCCCGCTACCGCACTTAGTGCAAATCTGGGACGATTCCACCCTAGCTAACAAACACTACCGATCTCAGTCTTGAAAATATCAATTGGCTCAGCACCCTCAGCCTTTTGGAGTGGAGAATTATAGTTTTCCAGAACATTTTGTGTAAAAAAGTATAGTCTCATTCACTCCAGACCAACCTACCTCTAATTTTAAGAATTAGCCTTCTTGTTCTGAATTCTCCCCATAAGGGGAAATGGTTTCTCTGTATCTACTCTATTGAATGCTTTATCACTTTAAACACCTCAATTGGATCATCTCTTAACCAACTAAACTCAAAAGGAACACAAACAAAGTTTAAACAACTGTTGTCCACTATTTTCTCTTAAGATCTGAACTGATTGAGTGTTATAGAAACGTAACAAAGTAATTTAATATGCGTATACCAAGTACATTACTAGTACGCTTTGAAAAATATTCAAAATGGTTGTCATTTTTGACATTCAAAGATTTTTCAAGATTTTTGGAAAATGTATCCATTATTTCTATCTTTTTTCACTCTAAGCTTGCGAATTACTTGGGTATTTAAAAAATCCCCTGATTTAGTTGCAGTGATTCAGACACAGTTAAACATTTGAGAAGTCTAACTGAATCCTTGTGGATAACTTCAGAACCTTTTTGGAAATGATTTATTAAAATAAACTTTGATTGCTGAAGCAACTTTTTTAGAAGTCGCTTAATGCAAAGATTGTTTTTTAAATTAGTTCAGGGGTCTTGTGGGCATTGCCCAAACCTAATTGCCCTTGAGAAGGTGGTGGTCAGCCACCTTCTTGAACCACTGCACTCCGTGTGTTTCGATACTCCCATAGCGACATTAGGTAGAGAGTTCACATTGTTTATGATACACATAAACAATATAAACTAGCAAAATCATGGCCCGTAACTTCCGAGCTCCCCAGCGTTGGAGTTGGGGTGTACCCGAGAGATGCACTGGGGAATCCCTCTCAGACGTCCCCAGGTAAGGGTTTGCACAGCAATTACTCAGAAGTGCACACTTCTTCTGGATAATTGTGCTGTGCTGGGAACCATCCGAAAATGCAGTTTAAGATGACAAACTTTGGATGGTTCCACCAGGGATATACCAATAGTTACTTACAAAAATCTAGCAGAATTGAAACCTCTTACTTCTGAGTAACTATTGTAAAGACCCAGACCGACCCCACAGGACACTCCCACACGTGAACCCCTCTGACACTCGCCAAACCCTGACCTCCGACACCCCCCGCACCGCGACCTCTGACACCCCCACTGATCCCTCAGCACCCCCCCCCGACCTCCAACCCCTTAGCCCCCTGACCTCCAACAACCCCTAGCCCCCTCGACCTCCGACATCCCCTAGCCCCTTTGACCTCCAACACCCCATCGAAACACCCGGGTCTCCGAACACCCCTCCACAATCCCTGCGGACCTCAGACACCTCCTGCGCAACCACCACCACGCCCCCCCCCCCCCCCCCCCCCCCCCCCCCCAACCCAACTCGGACACTCCCCTCCCCCCATGGACTTCCTCCCTGCTCCTGACTTCAGACCCCCAGTGACATCCCCCCGGACCTCTCACTCCCAACCAACACCACCCATGACCCGTCAGACCCCACCCCCACAACAACCTCCCCCCCCAGACCTCAGAACCCACCCCAAACCCCACCGACTTCCAATCCCCCCCACCACCGGACTTCCAACCGATTGACACCTCCCCCTCTCCCCGCCCCACCCACCCGGACCTCTGACCCACCCGACCGGACCGTCCCTGGACATTCCCACCCGCAAATCCTGTCCACTTACTTTCTCCCTGGTCTGACAATTCCCCTGGCCCTTTAAACTTACCTGCTTTACAGCAGCAAGTGCTGTTAAAAAATGGGAGCGTAGCCTCCTTGAATACACTGGAGCTAGACTTCACTGGGGCCTGTGAGGAGTCTTTCGATGCAGGCCCCAAACAGCTGCGGCAAACGGAAGCGTCAGCATAACTTTCAAGACCAAGTGAGTAGGTATTTATTTCTTCTCATTCTTGGGGCCAGCACTCTCCGATGCTGGTCGAAAGTCACGACCCAACGTTGTTGATACCTCATGCTATCAAAATTGCACCTTTTAGGGCCACCAGTGAAATGTAACAATCTTTTTCCTGTCTTTTTATTGTTTTGTTTATTATAGTTCGCAATGTTGTAGTTAAGAACAATTTGGTGTACGTCCTGCACTATTTTGTGTTTGCAATTCCAGAATACTGACATCTCTTGTCCTTGACCTTTCCAGCAAACTATCCCACCAGCCAGTGCTGCTTTTCCTGAGGGATCCATACATCCTGCCCACAGCCACAGGTAATCAACCCTGTCATCTGTTAACGGCTCTGTACTGTTTCAGTCCTTAACCCTGTAACGTTGTGTGAAAATGAAACTGAAGACTAACATCAATCCATTAGATTAAGACTTGGTTAGAAATGTTCTAAAAGAAGATGTGATGACTTGTGTCTTTCTTCTCTCCCCTCCGCCCCCCCCGCCTCCTTCTCTGTCCTTAAGAGCTCGTCCATGTTTCTCTACAGGATTGTTATTGACATGCCAATTCCAGTGTAAAGTAGTTGAGTACCGATTGAGATCTTTATTTTGATCTGAGCCCAATTTGGGCAAGCTTTCTTTTACTTTGATCATCTGGTCCTCCACCATACTATTGAGTAAGGACACCTAGTTGAAGATATGCTCAAGAGCTACACGCATTGGAGCGGAAGTGACCCTGAGGAAATTTTCATTCCTGGTAACCTCTGAGCAGTGCAGTAATAGAAAAATGGAAGCTGAATTTAGCACTTTCAGACACACCTTGTTGCTAAAAAAAAACCTCTCCTCCCACCTGAGTACAGAAAACTAAATTCATTAATTTCGTATCTATGTCAACTGAAATTGTTGTCATGCTAAGGGCTGGGGGAAAAAAATCACTGCAGTTGATTTACTTCATGAAATTTTGCGCTGAAGAATCAAGTGTTTTTCCCCATTTCTTTGATAATTAGGCCTTTCTCTGGGGTGCAGTATCCATTCTTTCCTTTCTTTGCAACTGATTAGTACAGTATTCAATAGCAGAAAAAAAGTTGCAAACTAAGTAGTTCAAATCCTTTCCAGCAGCCTTTAGACTTATCAGGAGGAAATACCTTTGAGGTTTATTGATCTGCAACATGGTTTTTGTAGTTTAGCCTGCAAAAGGTACCACTTAAATCAAATTTTATACTGTGGAATATAGCAGGGGATTTGGTGGAATAGTGGTAATGTCACTGGACCAGTAATTCAAAGGCCCAAGCTAATGCTCTGGGCAAATCTCACCAGGGCAGCTGTGGAATTTAAATTCAATTAATAAATCTGGAGTTGCTGGCTAGATGAAACCATCATCGATTGTCGTAAACACTCGTCTGGTTGACTAATGACCTTTGGGGAAGGAAATCTTCTGTCCTTACCTGGTCTGGCCTGGATGTGACTCCAGACCCACAGCAATGTGGTTGCTTCTTCAATGCCCTCTGAAATGGCCTAGCAAGCCACCCAGTTGTACCTAACTACTTCAAAGTCAAAAAGGAATGAAAGCGAATGGGCCACCTGGCAATGACTTAGGAACCAGAAACAACAACGCAGCACACATAGCGCTGTCGACCCTTCATAGTTCTCCTTACTAACATCTGAGCTTGTGCCAAAATTGGGAGAGGTATCCCACAGACTAGTCATGCATCAGCCTGACATAGTCATACTCACCGAATCATACCTTACAGACAATGTCCCAGATTTCACCATCACCATCCCTAGGTGTGTCATGTCCCACCGACAGAACAGACCCAGCAGAGGTGGTGGCACAGTGGTGTACAATCAGGAAGGAGTTGCCCTGGGAGTCCTCAACATTGACTCCGAAGTCTCATGGCATCAGGTCAAACATGGGCAGGGAAACTTCCTGCTGATTATCAACTACTGCACCACCCCACCCCACTCAACTAATGAATGAGTACTTCTCCATGCTGAACATCAGTTGGAAAAAGCACTGAGGGTGGCAAAGACATGGAATGTACTCTGGGTGGGGGGCTTCAATGTCCATCACCCATGGGTGGCTCACTATTGGCTGAGCTGGCCAAGTCCTGAAGGACATGGCTGCCAGACTGGGAATGCGGCAGGTAGTGAGGGAACCAACGAGGGAAAAAACATATTTGACCTCACCCTCACCAATCTATCCATCCATGACAGTATCAGTAGGAGTGACCGCTGCACAGTCCTTGTGGAGATGAAATCCCATCTTCACATTGAGGATACCCTCCATTGTGTTGTGTGGCATGCCACTGTGCTAACCGGGGGAGATTTCGAACAAATCTAGCAACTCAAAACTGGGAATCCATAAGGCGCTGTGGGCCATCAGCAGCAGCAGAATTGTACTCGAACACAATCTGTAACCTCATGGCCCGGCATATCCCCCACTCTGCCATTACCATCAAACCAGGGGATCAACCCTGGTTCAATGAAGAGTGCAGGAGGGCATTTTGGGGCCAGTTAATACCACTGATCTAGTCATTCTGCTGCAGCTTATATTGTAGAATTATTAAAGGAAGATTGATCCCAAAGTACTGGGGAGGATTTTCCCCTTGTCAGGCAGGTCCAGCGGACACACAACAGCCAACCGCCTGCGATCAGGCCCCAACTGCGATTTCACGCTGACTGGCCAATTAATGACCGGTCAGTGTGAATCATGCTCTGAAACGCTCAGCACTGCCTTTGGGGGGGGGGGGGGGTGGGGGTGGAGGGCAAGTGCAGCAGTCAGCACATGCATGTGGCTGCGCTCACAGAAAGCTCCCTGAAGGTTCAGAGCTGCCTCAGGTAGCTGAAGATTCATAATAATAAAAGATTTAAAAATTAAGGTTGACTCTATCACATGAGCAAGGACATGTTAGAAATGAGGTTTAAACATTTTTATTTTTAATTAACATCGGAAACGTCATCCCGCCCGTGGATGAGGTTTCCACAAAAAATCCAAAGGCCGCTTGGCCTTTTCACCCGAATGGTTGGACGGGCAGGTAAAAATTCCATTTAATGAATGAATCAATGGTTTAACGGCCCTCTTAATTGTCAGCGAGTGTGCTGCCGACCCCTACTCGCGCCAGCCAACCGAAACATCGCGTGAGTGCCCTCGCGCCGACGCCATCGTGTGAGTGCCCTCGCCCCAATGCCATCGTGTGAGTACCCTCGTCCTGACACCATCACGTGAGTGCCCTCGCCCTGACACCATCGCGTGAGTACCCTCGTCCTGACACCATCGCGTGAGTGCCCTCGTCCTGACACCATCGTGTGAGTGCCCTCGTCCTGACACCATCGTGTGAGTGCCCTCATCCTGACACCATCGCGTGAGTGTCCTCGCCCCAATGCCATCACGTGAGTGCCCTCGTCCTGACACCATCGTGTGAGTGCCCTTGCCCCAATGCCATCGTGTGAGTGTCCTCGTCCTGACACCATCGCGAGTGCCCTCGTCCTGACACTATCGCGTGAGTGCCCTCGCCCTGACACCATCGTGTGAGTGCCCTCGCCCCAATGCCATCGTGTGAGTACCCTCGTCCTGACACCATCACGTGAGTGCCCTCGCCCTGACACCATCGCGTGAGTACCCTCGTCCTGACACCATCGCGTGAGTGCCCTCGTCCTGACACCATCGTGTGAGTGCCCTCGTCCTGACACCATCGTGTGAGTGCCCTCATCCTGACACCATCGCGTGAGTGTCCTCGCCCCAATGCCATCACGTGAGTGCCCTCGTCCTGACACCATCGTGTGAGTGCCCTTGCCCCAATGCCATCGTGTGAGTGTCCTCGTCCTGACACCATCGCGAGTGCCCTCGTCCTGACACTATCGCGTGAGTGCCCTCGCCCTGACACCATCGTGTGAGTGCCCTCGCCCCAATGCCATCGTGTGAGTGCCCTCGCCCCAATGCCATCGTGTGAGTGTCCTCACCCTGACACCATCGTGTGAGTGCCCTCGTCCTGACACCATCGTGTGAGTGCCCTCGTCCTGACACCATCGTGTGAGTGCCCTCGCCCCAATGCCATCGTGAGTGCCCTCGTCCTGACACCATCGTGTGAGTGCCCTCGTCCCGACACCATCACGTGAGTGCCCTCGTCCTGACACCATCGTGTGAGTGCCCTCGCCCCGACGCCATCACGTGAGTGCCCTCGTCCTGACACCATCGTGAGTGCCCTCGCCCCGACGCCATCACGTGAGTGCCCTCGTCCTGACACCATCGTGTGAGTGCCCTCGCCCCGACGCCATCGTGTGAGTGCCCTCGTCCTGACACCATCGTGAGTGCCCTCGCCCCGACGCCATCGTGTGAGTGCCCTCGCCACAATGCCATCGTGTGAGTGCCCTCGTCCTGACACCATCGTGTGAGTGCCCTCGTCCTGACACCATCGTGTGAGTGCCCTCGTCCTGACACCATCGCGTGAGTGCCCTCGCCCCAATGCCATCGTGTGAGTGCCCTCGTCCTGACACCATCGCGTGAGTGCCCTCGCCCCAATGCCATCGTGTGAGTGCCCTCGCCCCAATGCCATCGTGTGAGTGCCCTCGTCCTGACACCATCGTGTGAGTGCCCTCGCCCCGACGCCATCACGTGAGTGCCCTCGTCCTGACACCATCGTGTGAGTGCCCTCGTCCTGACACCATCGTGTGAGTGCTCTCGTCCTGACACCATCGTGTGAGTGCCCTCGTCCTGACACCATCGTGTGAGTGCCCTCGTCCTGACACCATCGTGTGAGTGCCCTCGCCCTGACACCATCGCGAGTGCCCTCGTCCCGACACCATCGTGTGAGTGCCCTCGTCCTGACACCATCGTGTGAGTGCCCTCACCCCGACACCATCGTGTGAGTGCCCTCACCCCGACACCATCGTGTGAGTGCCCTCGTCCTGCCACCATCGTGTGAGTGCCCTCGTCCTGACACCATCGTGTGAGTGCCCTCGTCCTGACACCATCGCGTGAGTGCCCTCGTGCCGACACCATCGCGTGAGTGCCCTCGTCCTGACACCATCGTGTGAGTGCCCTCGCCCCAATGCCATCGTGTGTGCCCTCGCCCCAATGCCATCGTGTGAGTGCCCTCGCCCTGACACCATCGTGTGAGTGCCCTCGTCCTGACACCATCGTGTGAGTGCCCTCGCCCCAATGCCACCGTGTGTGCCCTCGCCCCAATGCCATCGTGTGAGTGCCCTCGTCCTGACACCATCACGTGAGTGCCCTCGTCCCGACACCATCGCGTGAGTGCCCTCGTCCTGACACCATCGCATGAGTGCCCTCGCCCCAATGCCATCGTGTGAGTGCCCTCGTCCTGACACCATCGCGAGTGCCCTCGCCCCAAAGCCATCGTGTGAGTGCCCTCTCCCCAATGCCATCATGTGAGTGCCCTCGTCCTGACACCATCGTGAGTGCCCTCGCCCTGACACCATCGTGTGAGTGCCCTCGTCCTGACACCATCGTGAGTGCCCTCGCCCTGACACCATCGTGTGAGTGCCCTCGTCCTGACACCATCGTGTGAGTGCCCTCGTCCTGACACCTTCGTGTGAGTGCCCTCGCCCCAATGCCATCGTGTGAGTGCCCTCACCCTGACACCATCGTGTGAGTGCCCTCACCCTGACACCATCGTGTGAGTGCCCTCGCCCTGACACCATCGTGTGAGTGCCCTCGTCCTGACACCATCGTGTGAGTGCCCTCACCCTGACACCATCGTGTGAGTGCCCTCGCCCTGACACCATCGTGTGAGTGCCCTCGTCCTGACACCATCGTGTGAGTGCCCTCGTCCTGACACCTTCGTGTGAGTGCCCTCGTCCTGACACCATCGTGTGAGTGCCCTCGCCCCAATGCCATCGTGTGAGTGCCCTCGTCCTGACACCATCGTGTGAGTGCCCTCATCCTGACACCATCGTGTGAGTGCCCTCGCCCCAATGCCATCGTGTGAGTGCCCTCACCCTGACACCATCGTGTGAGTGCCCTCGCCCTGACACCATTGTGTGAGTGCCCTCGTCCTGACACCATTGTGTGAGTGCCCTCGTCCTGACACCATCGTGTGAGTGCCCTCGTCCTGACACCATCGTGTGAGTGCCCTCGTCCTGACACCATCGTGTGAGTGCCCTCGCCCCAATGCCATCGTGTGAGTGCCCTCGCCCCAATGCCATCGTGTGAGTGCCCTCGTCCTGACACCATCGTGTGAGTGCCCTCGTCCTGACACCATCGTGTGAGTGCCCTCGTCCTGACACCTTCGTGTGAGTGCCCTCGTCCTGACACCATCGTGTGAGTGCCCTCGTCCTGACACCATCGTGTGAGTGCCCTCGCCCCATTGCCATCGTGTGAGTGCCCTCGTCCTGACACCATCGTGTGAGTGCCCTCGTCCTGACACCATCGTGTGAGTGCCCTCGTCCTGACACCTTCGTGTGAGTGCCCTCGTCCTGACACCATCGTGTGAGTGCCCTCGTCCTGACACCATCGTGTGAGTGCCCTCGTCCTGACACCATCGTGTGAGTGCCCTCGCCCCGACACCATCGTGTGAGTGCCCTCGCCCCAATGCCATCGTGTGAGTGCCCTCGTCCTGACACCATCGTGTGAGTGCCCTCGCCCCAATGCCATCGTGTGAGTGCCCTCGCCCCAATGCCATCGTGTGAGTGCCCTCGTCCTGACACCATCGTGTGAGTGCCCTCGCCCCAATGCCATCGTGTGAGTGCCCTCGCCCCAATGCCATCGTGTGAGTGCCCTCGCCCCAATGCCATCGCGTGAGTGCCCTCGCCCCGACACCATCGTGAGTGCCCTCGCCCCGATGCCATCGTGTGAGTGCCCTCGCCCCAATGCCATCGTGTGAGTGCCCTCGCCCCGATGCCATCGCGTGAGTGCCCTCGTCCTGACACCATCGTGTGAGTGCCCTCACCCCAATGCCATCGTGTGAGTGCCCTCACCCCGACACCATCGTGTGAGTGCCCTCGTCCTGACACCATCGTGTGAGTGTCCTCTCCCCAATGCCATCGCGTGAGTGCCCTCGCCCCAATGCCATCGTGTGAGTGCCCTCGTCCTGACACCATCGTGTGAGTGCCCTCGTCCTGACACCATCGTGTGAGTGCCCTCGCCCCAATGCCATCACATGAGTGCCCTCGTCCTGACACCATCGTGTGAGTGCCCTTGCCCCAATGCCATCGCGTGAGTGCCCTCGTCCTGACACCATCGCGAGTGCCCTCGTCCTGACACCATCGCGTGAGTGCCCTCGCCCTGACACCATCGTGTGAGTGCCCTCGCCCCAATGCCATCGTGTGAGTGCCCTCGCCCCAATGCCATCGTGTGAGTGTCCTCACCCTGACACCATCGTGTGAGTGCCCTCGTCCTGACACCATCGTGTGAGTGCCATCGCCCCATTGCCATCGTGAGTGCCCTCGTCCTGACACCATCGTGTGAGTGCCCTCGCCCTGACACCATCGTGTGAGTGCCCTCGTCCTGACACCATCGTGTGAGTGCCCTCACCCCAATGCCATCACGTGAGTGCCCTCGTCCTGACACCATCGTGTGAGTGCCCTCGTCCTGACACCATCGTGTGAGTGCCCTAGCCCCGACTCCATCACGTGAGTGCCCTCGTCCTGACACCATCGTGTGAGTGCCCTCGTCCTGACACCATCGTGTGAGTGCCCTCGTCCTGACACCATCGTGTGAGTGCCCTTGTCCTGACACCATCGTGTGAGAGCCCTCGCACCGACACCATCGTGTGAGTGCCCTCGTCCTGACGCCATCGTGTGAGTGCCCTCGCCCCAATGCCATCGTGAGTGCCCTCGTCCTGACGCCATCGTGTGAGTGCCCTCGCCCCAATGCCATCACGTGAGTGCCCTCGCCCCGACACCATCGTGAGTGCCTTCGTCCTGACACCATCGTGAGTGCCCTCGCCCCAATGTCATCGTGAGTGCCCTCGTCCTGACACCATCGTGAGTGCCCTCGCCCCAATGTCATCGTGAGTGCCCTCGTCCTGACACCATCGTGTGAGTGCCCTCGCCCCGACACCATCGTGTGAGTGCCCTCGCCCCGACACCATCGTGTGAGTGCCCTCGCCCCGACACCATCGTGAGTGTCCTCGCCCCAACACCATCGTGTGAGTACCCTTGCCCCAATGTCATCGCGTGAGTGCCCTCGTCCTGACACCATTGCGAGTGCCCTCGTCCTGACACCATCGCGTGAGTGCCCTCGTCCTGACACCATCGTGTGAGTGCCCTCGCCCCAATGCCATCGTGTGAGTGCCCTCGCCCCAATGCCATCGTGTGAGTGCCCTCGCCCTGACACCATTGTGTGAGTGCCCTCGTCCTGACACCATCGTGTGAGTGCCCTCGCCCCGACACCATCGTGTGAGTGCCCTCGCCCCGACACCATCGTGTGAGTGCCCTCGCCCCGACACCATCGTGAGTGCCCTCGCCCCGACACCATCGTGTGAGTGTCCTCGCCCCAATGTCATCGCGTGAGTGCCCTCACCCCAATGCCATCGTGTGAGTGCCCTCGCCCCAATGCCATCGTGTGAGTGCCCTCGCCCCAATGCCATCACGTGAGTGCCCTCGCCCCAATGCCATCGCGCGCTATTTTTCTCCCTTTCAGGTCAGGCGCACAACCGCCCCCAGCGTGAGAAAAATTATGCCCGTTGAAAACACAAGGGCATTTCTAGGGAGCTTGTGAGAGGTTTTGGATTCCTCACCAAGATCTCAAGGAACGATGCAAAGATTCTTTAGCTCTTTCTATTTGAAGTTTTGTCAAACCAAACCAAAAGCTTCTTGTCTTGAGCCATTACTACCAATCCAAATTTTCTTCTGTCACATGACTGAAATACAAGCTACAAAATAAAAACTAGCAAATGTCTCTCTCGTGTGTAGTAGCGTCGCGGCTATGGTACTGAACTTAAAACCTAGAGGTTGAGAGTCCAAATGCCACCGTAGTAAATTTAAATTTAAAATTGAATTCAGTAAATCTGGAAATTTGTGAACGAGCACGTGACTGTGTCAATGGCTGGAGTGATATTCTTTCTTCTTCTTCCGTGCCCATGATAACTTTTTAAAAATATATATTATATATAGATTTTTGTGTAACTACTGGTGGAGTACATCTACACATTACCTTGATGTTGCAGCGCATAACAAAATTCATTCCACAAATGGACGGACAAACAAAATCAGAGGGAACGTTGCTTGGTACCTGCCTCCTCACCCTGTCCCTCGGAGTCGACGGCAACGGCAAACCACCACTGACAAAAAAAAATTGCCAAGAGAAATGGCTCAGGATGAAGCCACAGCAGAAACAAGCCAAGGATCTGCCTTTGGGCAGAGCACATATACCATAGCACACCATACTCATTTATTAATTACTACATAATTTTCATCTTTTATATCTAACTATTAAATGGTTATATCAGCCTCTTACCAATCATGGTATTTTTCAATGAAACTTAACAGACCCACCTTTGTGAACTATTTAACACCCTCTTAAAATCATAGCACAAGGAGGAGCCATTTAGGCCATCATTCCACCGACAAGGACAAAGGCAGCAGATACATGGGCGCACCATCACCGTTTCATGTATAAGGATAGCTGTACTTCTTCAGTGCGTTCTCAGTGAGAGGCTTTATTGAACTGAAGAGAAATGGCAGCCTACTGTCAGCTTGCCTCACGGAAGAGTGGCATGACTATGGCAAGCCAGGTAGCACACTTAGTAAAGATTGCAATTCCAAAACCCAAACACCCCCCTTTTCATACTGAACAGAAGATACAAACATCCCTGTTTTCCTAGCGAACAAAAGACACACTTGCATGCATGATGCTGTGTGACTGTGAGTTATCCAAGTTACCCACAGTACACCCATTGTTCTCATGCACTAACAACTGCCTGTTCTACTAGTCAGTCTCAACACATGCATTGCACACATGGGCCTGAATTTTTCAGGTGGCGGGTGGGCTCGGCGGGAGCGGGCAGGGGGCAGTCACGAAGCCGATCGCCACCCACGATCAGCTCTGCACTGCCATTTTATGAGAGCGAGCCAATTAAGGCCCACCCAGCGTACGACACGAACGGTAGCGCTCATGGCTACTTGTGCGGGCAGGGGGCCAGGGGCGGGGGGGAGGGAAAGTTGGGGCTAGTACTCTTTCGTGCATGTGGGCAAAGCAACGCTTCAATCTCCGTGAGGCACAGAGCTGCCTCAGGGAGATTGAAGGGCTATTGTAATTATTAAATAAATGGATGTAAAATTCAACTAAACATGTCTCCTCATGTGACCTGTTTGATCTTGCAGAAAAAATATTTATTTATTTAATAAAAGCTTTAGGAAACCTCATCCCGCTCGTGGATGAGGTTTCCTAAAAAAAAAAACCGCGAAGGCCACTTGGCCTGTCTGCCAACCTTAAGGTTGGATGGGCAGTGTTAACAATTCCCTTAATCACTTCCTTAATAGGCCATTTACAGATCGGTGGGCACACAGACGACTCCGGCGAGTGCCCGCCAAACAAAATATTGCGGGACTGTGCGGTGACGTTGGGATGCGTGCCCAGCATCATCACATGTCGGTTTCTCAGGCCCGTCCCCCGCACACCGACTGAAAAATCCTGCCCGTAGTTTATAAACCGTGTAGGACTCCTAATGAAACACTGGCGCGTTGACATTGGCTGTTCGTCTGGGTGATGTTCCTTGTCCGGAGAGTGGCAGTCCCGTGGCCCTTGTTGCCTTGATGACTTGTTGTCGTTCCATTGCAGTTGTTGGGGACTTGTGGACCTTTGGGATTGATGGTACCTCTGTACTCAATACAGCTGCTGAGATCCCTTCTCCTTGACCGGCCAATTGCTGTGAAAGAACAGCTTCGCTAGTTGTTCAGATGTGCCTGCGGTTGCGCCAGTATATTTGGTCATTCACTTTCACTGCATACAATCAAGGTGACAATTTCTCTACGCAGGTGCCAGTTTCCACACGGGCTGACTCCTGTTGAAAGCGTTGAAAGTTTGCACCCTGACTGGCTCTCCAGTGCTCAGCTCCGGGAACGCTTTGCCAGTCTTGTCAAACTGGAATTCGGCTGTCAGTCGCCTTTGAATCTTTTCACCCCCGCCCGTAAAAACTTCTGGGGCCGAATGTTCTGCCTGTCGGAAGGATCAGTCGGGAGCCGGTGCGGGTCGTCACGGAGCCGATCGCCACCCGCAATCGGCTGCAACCGCCATTTTGCCTGGGCAGGCCAATTAAGAGCCACCCAGCATGATGCGCGCCCAGTGGCGCTCGGCGCTACCTGTGCGGGCGGTGGGAGGAGGGAGAGTCGGGGCCTGCGCGTGAAAGTGCGCAGAAATCTCCCCGAGGCACGGGGCTGCGTCAGGGGGATTAAGTTCACGTTGAAATTCTGAAAAGAAGGATTAAACTTATTCAGACATGTCCCCTCGGGTGACAGTGTCACATGAGCTGGGACACGTTTATGAATTGGGCAAAATTTATTTACTCATTTAATAAAACCTTCATGAAACCTCATCCTGTCCGTGGATGAGGTTTCATGAAAAACGCGAAGGCTGCCTGGGCTCTTCGCCTGCCCCCCCCTGCCAACCTTAAGGTTGGATGGGCAGGCCTGTCAACGACCTAAATTTGTTTATTAATGGCCTCACCAGGCCTTTAGCAGTTTGGCGGGTGCGCAGCCGCTTTCAGTGCACACCTGCCGAGCGGAAGATCTGAGTGATGAGCAGTGACGTTGGGATGCACACCCGACTTCACCATGCGTCATTTTACATGTCGGCTTGCCAGGGCCCAACCCCCCACACCGACGGGAAAATTCTCCCCCTGGTTTCAGTAGCTTTTTTGCGATCGGAAGAGTAGTCTGCTTGCAGCATGCCAACAGACTCGGACAGGATTACTTTCCATGCCTTCGGTCTGTGTATTTCACCGCTCGAGAATTACCTTGGGCAGGATCGCCCCCCCCCCGCCCGGCGGGAAGTTGAAATGAGGGCACGCGAGAGATGCACCTCTGATCGGCACCCCCTTATCGGGGGGCGTGTTGCCATTTTATCCGCTATCCGCTCCCTGTGCAGACGGGGATGGGGGGCGGGGGGAGATTCCCTAAACCCGAGAATGCACTCTTTTGCGCGTGCGCATGAAAGAGCGCTCTCATGTCCCTGAGGCTAAGTGCTGCCTCAGGGAGATCGGCTGTACGGTCAAAAATATTAAAAAATAGAAAAAGAAAACATCCCTGACATGTCCTCTCACGTGACACGTTCACATGAGTTGGGACATATCCATAACTTTTTTAAAAACTTGAATTGAATTTTTTAAACCTACATGATCCCTTCATCCCACCTGTGGATGAGGTTTCATGCTTTTTTCAATGCCTGCCAGGGTTGGACAAGCAGGTCCATTAGCTATTTCAATGACTCTATCAATGGCCTCAATTGGCCATTGACAGGTCGGCGGGCGCACAGCTGATTTTGCTGCACCCCCGCCTACCTGAAAATTTAAAGGGGGGCGCGGTGATATCGGGAGTTCCGCCCAACGTCACCGCGCGTCATTCTATGCATCAGCGAGCGGGCCCCCCCCCCCACTTACCAATGGGAAAATCCTGCCCCTTGTATACATCTGTGCGACATTGGCTTAATTTCTTGATGAGTCTCCGGCAATTTTCACTGTCGCCTCATTCTTTTTATTCAACTGGGGATAGTGTGGAGACATTGTGTAGCACTGAATTTCCCAATCCTTTAAACACACCTTTGTCCCCCTCGCTGATCTGTTCTGCTATCAATGGTTTTGTGTGCTGTGACACGTTGTGATCTCTCTTGGCACGTTCAGGTTTACCAATCCAAACTTTAGGCTTGCTTCACCTGAATATATAGCCTCTGTCTTACTTTCAAAGGCTTCATTTTCAGATCACCATGTTGAGCCACTTCATCCAAATAAGGTTATTATGTTGCATGACGCACCAGTGTCTATTTGGCATTTCTTGTTTGCTTGACATGCTCCCTCAGCCATCATCATTGTAACAGTCACAAACCATTTGCCTCCTATAGACTTGACTGAACCAACTTGTTGTATTGTGTACAGTTTTGGTTCAGTTTGGGTTCTGTCAGGTCACTCAGCTACTGACCTCATTGCAGCCTT
Source organism: Carcharodon carcharias (assembly GCF_017639515.1). NCBI lineage: Eukaryota > Metazoa > Chordata > Chondrichthyes > Lamniformes > Lamnidae > Carcharodon > Carcharodon carcharias. The sequence continues at coordinate 14,860,918 of NC_054470.1, forward strand.
GGTTCAAACATGGGCAAAAGAGCTGAACTCCTGAGGTGAAGTGAGAGTGACTGCCCTTGACATCAAGGCAGCGTTTGACCGAGTGTGGAATCAAGGAACCCTAGCAAAATTGGAGTCAATGGGAACTGGGGGGAAAACTCTCTGCTGTTTGGAGTCATACCTAGCACAAAGGAAGATGGTTGTGGTTGTTGGAGGTTAATCATCTCAGCTCCAGGACATCACTGCAGGAGTTCCTCAGGGTAGTGTCCTCAGCCCAACCATCTTCGGCTGCTTCATCAATGATCTTCCTTCCATCGTAAGGTCAGAAGTGGGGATGATCGCTGATGATTGCACAATGTTCAGCACCATTCATGACTCCTCAGATATGGAAGCAGTCCATGCCCAAATGAAGGAAGACCTGGACAATACCCAAGCTTGGGCTGACAACTGGCAAGCAACATTCATGCCACACAAGTGTCAGACAATTACCATCTCCAACAAGAGAGAATCCAACCATCGCCCCTTAATGTTCAATGGCATTACCATCACTGAATCCCCCACCATCAACATCCTGTGGGTTACCAGTGACCAGAAACTGAACTGGACTAGCCATATAAATACTGTGGCTACCAGAGCAGGTCAGAGACCAGGAATCCTGCTGTGAGTAACTCACCTCCTAACTCCCCAAGGCCTGCCCACCATCTACAAGGCACAAGTCAGGAGTGTGATGGAATACTCTCCATTTGATGGCATGAGTGCAACTCCAACAACACTCAAGAAGCTTGACACCATCCAGGACAAAGCAGCCCACTTGATTGGCACCCCATCCACAAACATTCACTCCCTCCTCCGCCAAGGCACAGTGGCAGCAGTGTGTACCATCTACAAGATGCACTGCAGAAATTCACCAAGGTTCCTTAGGCAGCACCTTCCAAATCCATGACTGCTACTATCTAGAAGGATAAGGACAGCAGATACATGGGAACACCACCAGCTGCAAGTTTCCCTCCAAGCCAATCACCATCCTGGCTTGGAAATATACCACCATTCCTTCACTGTCACTGGGTCAAAATACTGGAATTGCCTCCCTAACAGCACTGTGGGAGTATCTACACCATGTGAACTGCAGTGATTCAAGAAGGCAGCTCACCACCACCTTCTCAAGGGCAACTAGGAATGGGAAATAAATGCTGGCCCAGCCAGCGAGGCTCACGTCCCCTAAGTGAATAAGAAAAGAGTTCTTCATTAGACTCCTCTGCTGATATCTCTCCCATGGCCACCTGTATAGACTTGTTTTGCTTTTTACTGGCCAAGCACTTGTGTGTGAAATGGTTTTGCTTCTTGCAGTTAAAGGATTGCTTGCATCATGCCCTTTGTCTGAGATTGCTCTGCTCTTTCAGCTGCAATGTCTCTCAGCATAATGTATCTCCTGGTCTGCTCAGCCAAACATATGCTCTTCTGATGTTTCACAACTCCCATATTTTGACACTAGTCTATTGCTTTCTTTAGTGTCAGTTTCTCATCTTTCAATAGACTTGCTTTCACCGAGGGGTCTCTCACACCTAAGTCCAATATATCTTTCATCAGATAATCGTTTGGTTGCCTGAATTCGCATGATTCTGCAAGCTGTGTTAACTGAAATCACATTCAATGTTCAATGCCATTGTTCTAACTCTGAACTCTAGTGCTCATATGTAACATTCACTCAGGGTTCGAAGTGTGCGTTCAGGGCTTTCAAAATCTCTGTCATCTTTTTTTCTTTGCTCATCTGTTAGATTTAGGGTGGCATACACTTTGTAGCAGCCCTTTCCCAGCAGCGTTAAAAGTGTGGCTGCTCTTATCAGCTCAGGCTTGTTCATTAAGTCTGTTGCAATCTCATAGTCTTGTCATTGTTAGTGGAAAAACTGCCAGTTTTGCCACATACCATTGTCTAATGTTACTGGAAATGGGATTGGAAAATTTACAGCAGCCATTTTTACTCACTCAGTATTTATTGCAGCCATTGTCCGTTTTCCTTTGTCCTTTTCAGCAACTTTTTATTTTTTGCAGATTTGAACCTTTCTGTGTTCCTGGGTTCTCAGTGTCTCCTCTGCATCATTTCCAGGGTTCAAAAATTTATATATTTTCTCCACTTCTGGCACCATGTTTCATGTATAAGGACAGCTGTACTTCTTCAGTGCGTTCTCAGTGAGAGGCAGAATCACCTGACTATGGCAAGCCACTTAGTAAAGATTGCATTTCCAAAACCCAAACAGCCACCAGTTCCCCTCCAATCCACACACCATCCTAACTTGGAACTATATCATTGTCGCTGGGTCAAAATCCTGGAACTCCCACCCTAACACCACCGTGGATGTACCTACACCACTTGGACCACAGCAGTTGAAGGAGGTGGTTCACTATCAACTTCACAAGGACTATTAGGGATGAGCAACGAATGCTGGCCTAGCCAGCAATGCCACGTCCTGTGAAAGAATATTCAAAACATGTCCATGCCAACTCTCTGCAAAAGCAATTCAGCTAGTCCCACTCTCCTGGCTTTTCCCTGTCGCCTGCAATTTTTTTCTCTTCAGTTAGTTATCAAATTCCCTTTTGGAAATCACGAATGAATCTGCCTCCACCGCATTCTCAAGCAGTGCATTCCAGATCCTAATTACTCACTACGTTAAAAAGAAAGTCTTACCTCATGCCACCAGTGGTTCCTTTGTTAATCACCTTAAATTGGTGTCCGCTAGTTCATGGGATCTACTCTGTCCAGCCCCCTCATGATTCTGAACATCTCTATCAAATCTCCTCTCAACCTTCTCTTCTCTAAAGAAAACAATCCCAGCTCCTTCAATCTATCCACGTAACTAAAGTTTCTCGTCCTGGGAACCATTCTTGTAAAAGTTCTCTGCACCCTCTCCAACACCTTCACATTCTTCCTTGGTCCATTTCATGGTTATAGCCATATTTCACTGAAAGCTATAATTTAGCCATCCAGGAATTTATCCTTAATAAGCTTACTATGCTTCAAGATTTTTTATTCCTAAGAGTATATTTGTATTATATTTTAATTTCTCTCATTTACTCTAAATATTATTCTCTTTGGGAATAAAGTTTTATTTCATCTATTTACTGAAGTATTAATCCCCATCTCTTTCCCATCTAGTTTAAATGAATTCCCATTTGCCTATCTGCATCTCAGTTGTCTATTGTACAGTTTATCCATTTAACCTAATGCAAGGAAATTAATGAAAAGATCTATTTTTGTTCTATTATTTTTCTAACCGTTTGTTTTCTTTTTGGCACAGCTATACTTCCAATTAGAAAAGCTTCTAATTATAACATAATTGATAACATTGATTAGTAGTCAATCTGATTTGGCGTTTTGTTTCAACATTTTAATTGTGTAACCAGTATCATTTAAAGTAATAAGTACTCAAATAACAGTATTGGGGAGGAGCTTAGCAGGAACTTCACATTCTATATATTATTTAAAGAGAACATGATTAAGAATGAAAACTACTGCAGTACATGGATATTTCGTGAAAACCAGTGAAGCTCCATCTTGCTTCTAAATGGAAAGTATTCCTCCCTCCCACCTAGTCTTTCAAAATTAATAATTCTCAAAGTGCAGATTTCTTATATCTCTTCTGTTCTTAAATTGCCTATTTTGAAAATATTGGCCCAGATCTTCTGGTCAGTTCTTGGGGACCTTGTCCAAAAAATGGGATGGAAGCCCTGACTGTAGGCAGTTAATTGCCTGATCCTCGTAAAAATTTCTTGCAGGGCCCCCAGAACTAGAGTTGCCCCCAAATTCCCAGCTAGTGGACGGGACCAATGACACCCAATAAAATCCTGGCCATGGTTTCTAGTTGGCCACAAAGTTGAAGTGACACTGAAAACAGGTCCTAACCTCCAGATTAAGACTGTTACGATAAAATCGCTTTAATGTGGAAACAAGTTTTGCTAATTTTGCAGTGCAAATCTCTTAGGGTTTCAGACCGAGCACAAAATTTGAAATTATTTCAAAACATGTTACAAAAACTAAAGTGTTCTAATGTTGAAAATGCAATCTGGGTTCTTCTGGTAAATTCAGTTAATATTTGGAGTATTATAGACAGAAAAAGATATAACGGAAGCAGGAAGGAAACATAGGGAAGATATGATGCTGTTCACTGAATGTGTAAAGGCAGTGATTTGAGGAATAGTACTGCTTGAACTTGTACCAGGGAATCAGGTCATTTAAAAAAAAACTCATCCTCGATGCCATTTTTTTTCCCTTTAACTTTCTTGATTTATTCCTTTTCCGCAGAAAAGGTTTGGGAGTGGGGAGGGGGGGAATGGGGGAGTTGTCATAGTTGAGCTGCCTTCACCCAATATTCACATCCTTGAGCTCCAGCAGATGTTGCTCGAGGGTAATGAAGCAGCAACCATGCTAGCTGAGATTAGCTCAGATCACATCTGACATTGAATCTGAGATTTTCTTAGTTCCACACTGCTGCTGTTCCAAGGAAGATGAAAGAGGAGCAGAACTGGATGGTAGTTTTCTACTTATATATATTGTTTCTGTCCACTGTATATCCTTAGTAAAAAAAGAAAAAATAATGGATTCTTTAACATGCAATTGGATGCAGTGACAGAGAGTTCTCGAACTAGAGTGATACCTTGTGTGACCATTTCTCATTCCAAATTTTTCTTATCTACTTAATAAGTTGATTTGGTTGCAGAATTTGAAGGAACTTTTGATGTTTCACTTCTGCTACGATAAATATTCTTATTGAAATTATCACAGTAGCAATAATATACAAATCCCAAAGGGACTAACTTTCAGGCAAAGAATTTGTTTTAATGGGAGCTTATTTTCTTAAAATATTTCAGACACTCAAGTGAATGTCTGAAAAATGGGCTTACAAACTTACTAATAAGTCTGGATCAGTCTTGAAAGTCAAACTAAGATCCAGATTTCCACCATAGAGGCAGAAAGCTCAAGTCAGGAAAACTCCCGACTCTTGGGACCTGGCTCCATGGAAACGACTCTCATAAACACGATTTTTGCTCCGGGGAGTTGTGGGAGCATGACCAAGTCGGCCTGCCGTCTCCGGAGACAGTTCAGAGGTGGCCACAGAAGTGGGTGAGTGCCAAGGCAGGCTGGTTAGAAGACCTGCCTCGGCTCTCTGGGATGTCGACCTGATTTTATAAGATGTTTTGTCCTTTAGCCTTCACTACTTAGATGTGAATACTGGGTGAAGGGCACTATGACAACTCCCCTCATAACCCCCTACCCAACCCATACCCCCTCATAACCCCCATGCTACCTCACTGGCCCCCATGCCACCTACATGCCCCTTCGTATCCCCATGCTACCTCCATGGCCATTGAAACACCCCATACCACCTCCATAGCCACTCATACCCCCATGCCATCTCCATGCTCCCTTATCCCCACGTCACCTCATATCTCCATATATCTCTTACCCCCCCCCCATTCCACCTCCAAGCCTCTCACCCAATATGCACTATGGGCAGACCTAAGGAGCCATATGGAGATGCAAAAAAAACTTCTCACAATCTAAGAAAGCTCTCACTCATGCTCATTAATGAAACCCATTCAAAGATTTTAAATCCCTTGAAGTGGTCAATATGTTATAAAAACAAACAAATTTCTACTCAGTAACCATATTGAACACAGCTAATCTTCTAATCACCTCTTAAAACTGGCAATTAAAATGTGAATTCAGCACCCCTGCCGAGATAAGTGGCTTTGAAGCTTTTGAAACTCAGCCAATCATTCATAATGGGCGCAGCTGTAATAACAGAAATGTCAACAATAAAGTCTATTGAAACTGCAGGAACAGGTTATAATGTTCTTTTTCTAAGCGACACAGATGGCCTCTCAACCAATGCACTTCAGCATATTTGTATGCTGCGTATTTGTTTTCTTACTCTAACTAACAGCTGCAACCTATTTTTTTTTTTCATTTTTTAAGTGCTGGGGATTTAAATAATTTCAAATCATGACACTTAAACAGACCCTACTCCTCTTCATCAGCAATTACACCTCCTCCATGAATTCATGTCTGACAAACTGCAGATTAAGGCCCTGGGAATAGTGAAGATGTGGTCTGTTTGAATTAAGAAGTAACTTTAAATGGCTCCGCTGAGTTTGAGTTTCCTGCCTGTGTGATTCACATCCCACCCCTTCCCTCACCAGCAAAACTGAAATTCAACTCGGCGGAAATTCGGCTTTATGTGTTTTATTCAGAAGTGACAGATTATTTCCATTGTGCCTAGGCCACAACTGAATTTAGAAGTCAAGGTGCAACCAGACCAGAGCACATAACAGCTTCAGCCTGACTATCTCAGAGTTGTAGTCTGCTGATTTGGTAGAGTTTCTCAATGCATTCGCTTTGTTGATTACTCAAGGTATCATCTTGAGCAATCATCCCCCAATCTCACAATACATTGAAGCAAATAAAACTCAAGTATAACTTCGATTTTGATAGTAATTGTGTTAACTATAAGTCTGGCCTTTCTTTCTGTTGTGATCTCCTAGATGACTTCCCGAATGTAGTTATTGAAGGTGTTCTACATGGGATATACTATCCATACCTTCAGCTAAGGTAGAGCAGAATCTACAACAAAAATGCGTCTCAAGAGACCCAACCACAAGAGTAACAAGTAACAACTATTAAAGGTGCACATTTTTTATAAGCAGCTGTCAGTCAGCTCTGATTGATTTTCCTTGGCAAGTTGTACATCTGAAGCTCAATACACTTTTTTTTAACTTTTACATAACACATTACATTAACTTGTGTATATATATTTAAAAAGGGCTGTCATATAAATGTTTATCATTGAATGTGTGACAAATTTCAATGCGAACCCTGAGAGTATGGAACTCGTTATAATGCGGAATCCATATTTTTTTGAATTTTAAAATCAAGAACATCACATCGTTGTTAAATGGAGAACATTTCTATTTTAAGCCTTAGATTTTTTTCTGTTAGAAGAACTCTAATCAGTGCAATAACGGTTATTGTAAATAAACATTTCAGGTAGAAATGTGTTTGCATTTGATAATGTAGAAATGAAAACCAAGATATCTGTAAATCACACAATAGCCCTTTATACTTAAGTTTGTAATTTTGTTAACACTTCATTGAATGAGAAAAGCATACCTATTATTTTATAATTATTTTATGTAATAAATTTGGACAGCACTGAACAAAAATGAATGATTTCTGTCCTATTGATTAATTTTCATTATGTACCTTAAATCTTACTATGGTCATATTTTCAGATGTTGCTTACAGGGCTGGGAATCTTCACCATTGACTTCTGCACAGTTGCAGCTAATGTGAGAACTAGAAACTGCTTTCTTTTCTGTAGCCTGAGCTGCTTTTTCTGTAGACCAACCAAACTGCACCATCAACCAAGAAAATGCGTCCCACTGTTACGAAGAAACATATTCGACAACCTGACTGAGAGTAGGAAAAATATCAGCTAAGATAATTTGAACATGTGCCCTAAGCTTTTGTTCAGAAGGTGTTGGCGACCATGGACTTCCATGTGTTGGTCCATGGTTATGCTTGGCAAGGTCCTGCAGTGGTTTACTATTGCCTTCTGCAGGTTCTAGTTAAGCAGGAGACTCTCCTGCTCTTATCACCTGCCATAGGCGTATTGGAAGAATTTGCAGGTTGAAAATCAACCTATTTGGCCATGTTATGAATGTGCCTTCCATGACCATCAAGTCCTGGAGTGGGACTCAAACCCGGAGCTTCTGGCCCTGAGGTAGGGATGCTGTGTGACACAAGACCTTCCTGGCCCACTTCTCCACTTATTTTAAAATAAGCGCTTTTAGTAGCTACCCTAGACCATAATTATGAGGCAAATAAACACAAAATACTCAGCAGGTCTGGCAACATCTGTAGAGAGAGAGAGAGAAACAGAGTTAACATTTCAAGTCAAATGTGAATCTTCTTAAGTATTTTGAGGCCTCTGAATTCTGCTGACCTTTTGAGGAAATGACCAAATGGTGTGATATTGTGGTGTAAATAGCCTAAGAGTAAATACCAGACAAAGAAACTTTCCTCCACTTATTACATTGAGACAAATCCAGTAAAGCATCATTGGTTGGGCAAATGCTGAACTTCATTTTATGGAATGTGACTCAATGTAGCCACAATAGCATTTAGATGAATATTGATAGTACAGATTAAAAAGCAGAAAATCTTGCCTGAAAAGTTTATTAGAACTATTTGAAAGAGTAACTAAATTGCTATAAGATTCACACAGTTGATATCATGTATTTGAATATTAAGATCTTGAATAAAGATCTACATGTGATGATTTTGAAGAAAATGAATATCCCTAAAATTAATGGAAAATTAGCTAACTTGTATGATGGCTTCAACAATAAAAAGCAAAAGTTGATAAAGCAAAAATGTATTCTGTGGGCCAGTGATTAGTGTTGCTTTTAGAAGCGAGAGCTCAGTTCCCTGCTGGTTAAAGAAACCATGAGCAAAATTAAGGAGAGTAGTTCTAGTCTTCCATAACTTGATGATTCCTGCATGTGATGTAAAAGACAAAATGCTGTTAAGAGATCAAACTTACCAGATTTCCGAGCAGCGGCCAGGAACTACAAATCCCAGCATGCCCCAGGAGTTTCCATACATGCGTGGATCAGGAGCAGGTGGTGCATGTGCAATCAAGTGTGCAGACTTGCAGATATCATAAACTGTTTTATCTTTCTGTCCTTTTAAAGAGTACTTTGATTGGTCAGAAACCGTGGAATCTGTGGCTTTATTCTATTAGTAAGGGCTGGGGAACTCAAACTTTGTCTACTTTAATCAAAAAAGTTACTGGTCCCTAACTGAATCGTACCAAAAACTCAGGGGCCTGGCCCAGGAACATAACATAAATTGGGGGCTCTTGTGGGATTTTGAATCCACAGACAGATACGAGGGCTGGGACTTGCTGAGGTTAGAGTGATGGAAGATTTCCACATTGCATTTGAATTTTACTGTGGTGACTGAAAACCAGAATGGCTTTGTCAATCACTACAATTTTTCTGGAGAGGGAAGATTTATCCCTGAGTGATTTGCAACAATTAACCAACATTAAGTTAATCACATTTGCAGAAGAGTTAAAGTTAGATTCAAAAGGAGAGGCTAAGAAAGCAGACATAATTGAAGCAATAGTATAGCATCTGGGATTGGAAGAAGGAAAAGTTAATTCAGATAGCAATTCGGTTGAGTGGGCTAGAGTTCAGTTACACATGAAGCAACTTAAGACAGAAAAAGAAATGAGAATACTGGAAAAACAAAAAGAAATGAGAAAGCTCACATTTGAAAAAAAGAGGGAAAAGAAAGAGAGATGCAACAGCTTGAAAACTTGAAATCCAGAGAGAGAAGTTAGCAAGGGAGGAAAGAGACAGAAACCTTTAAAGAGAGAAAGAAATTACACAGTACGAACTGGCTAGAGAAAAACTTAGGTTACAGAGTGAAAGAGAGTAGTTCAGGTGATGAGTCAGGTCTCAGTCCGAGCTTTCATATAACAAAGAGTCTTCGTCTAGTGCCTAAATTCACTGAGGACAGAGTTGAGAGATATTTTATCTCATTTGAAAAAGTGGTAATAAAGCTAAATTGGCCAAAGGACATGTGGACTCTCATTTTGCAGAGTGTTTTGGTCAGGTTTTGTTTTGGACGTGTATTGTAGGCTTGCGCAAGAACAATCCTCATTATGAAGTAGTTAAAACTGTGATACTTAATACATACGAGCTTGTCCCTGAAGCATAGCAGTTGAAATTTTGGACTTTAAGAAAAGACCCAATGAAACGTTTGTAGAATTTGCTAGGAAGAAAGAATTGTGGTGAAATCGGTGGTTTCTGGCTCTACAACTTGAGCATAATTTTGAGAATGTGTAAGAGCTAATGATAGTGGAAGAATTTCAAAATAGCATCCCAAAACTGCAGCGGTTCAAGAAAGCAGTTCACCACCACCTTCTCAAGGGCAACTAGGGGTGTGCAATAAATGCTGGCCCAGCCATGAAGCCCACATCCTGTGAATGATTTTTAAAAAAAAAAACTATTAGGTCACAACTGGGAGACCATAAGGTTTCTAAGGTACAGGAAGTGGCAGTTCTGGCAGATGGGTATGATATATCATATAAGCAGCTAAGGGGCAGTAGATCTGGAAGCTAGAGAAATAGAAAAGAGCCTAGATTTAGAGAGAAGGCAGAACCCATTCCAGTTAATGAAAATAATAGTTTTCAGGGAGAAAATGATGTAAAGAAACCAGTATGTTTTTATTTCCATAAGACAGGGCATATAAAAGCAAATTGTTGGAAGCTGAATGGTAAATCAATGGTAGTAATAGGCACGCTTAAGGAGTCTTCAGGAAATATTGTACTGGTGAAGGAAACTGATTTTAAAACAGTGGCTGTGCTGCAAGTGGCAGGAATTTCCAGAGAGAAAGGTGCACCAGAAAGTGAAACTTGTGAGAAACCCATTGTTTCTATTTTTTTTTAAAGTAGGAATAGATAGAACTGAAGAGGATTATAAGGAGTTTATTTTGGAAGGGGAGTTCACACAATTTTTGTCCAGGAAAGGGCCTAGAAAGATTGTTATCCTGAGAGATACTGGTTTGGCTCAGAGCTTAGTGTTAGCAAAGGATTTAGATCTTTCTTCAAAATGTTCACTGAATAAAAATGTATTAATACAGGGTATTGATGGAAAGTATGTGTCTTTCCCATTGCATAAAGTAAATTTATATTGTGCTCTGATGAATGGGCCTTTTGTGGTTGGAATTGCTTATGAATTACCCATTAAAGATGTTGACTTTATATTGGGCAATGGTTTAGCAAGCAGTGTAGTTTTTCCACACCTGGGATAGGGTGTCAGAATTCCAAAGTTATTCCTGTGAGCAACAACAAGGAGTCTATTTGTAATCTAGTTGAGCCAAGAATTGACTCAAGAGAAAATACTGATGCATCCACCTCAGTAATTCATGGTACAAAGGCCATACAAGAGCCTGCAGAATTGCCAAGTGAGGTTTCTCAACAGGAAAGATGAGGTCTCAAAGTGACCCCAAAGGGTTAATGATACCTGACACCAAACCAAAAGTGCTGGCCAATGTTGAGACACTAGATACAGCATCAGGAATCCAGGCAAGTGGACAGTTAAAACATGAGGCTGAATTTTCCCCCGTTAGGGGGGTTGTCTGGGGGCGGGCAGGAATGAGCATAAACCCGATCGGCCCCGTGATCGGGTCCATGCTGCCGTTTTACGTGGACAGGCCAGTTAAGGCTTGCCTGATGTGATGCTCACCCAGAAGCACTGAGCGCTCCTTTTGCGGGCAGGGGAGTGGGGGCGGGGGGGTGGTGTGGTTGGTGTGGGGGGGTGCTGGTGGGGAGTTCCCTCAGTCAGGGCCTGCACTCTTTCGCGCATGTGGAACATTAATTAAAAAATTTATTGAATTTATCAACACTTCATGAAACCTCATCCCGCCTGTGGATGAGGTTCCATGAAAAATGTGAAGGCCGCCTGGGCTCTTTGCCTGCTCCACCCGCCCCCCACCCCCCCCACCCCTGCCAGCCTTAAGGTTGGGCAGGCAGCTCATTTAATTGATTTCATTAGTTTTAAACAGGCCTTAATAGGCCTTTGACAGTTCAGCTGTGCGCCCGCCGAACTGAAAATCTAAATGATGCCATCGGTGACATCGGGACGCCTACCTGACATCACTGTGCGTCATTTTACGCGTCGGTGAGTGGGCCCCGCACCCGCTCGCCCAGCGGAAAATTCTCCCCATGGTCTTTTAAAACCCCAAACTGATTGGAACGATGTGTTTTGTAACTTGCGTAGAAGACTGGCAGCATTGGAAAGAAAAATAAAAGTCCAGAATGGGAAGTGGTTGATCTCATTTGGGAAAATTTAAGTAATCCCCGTTTGGAATAGGCTCAGGAGAAACTGTAAGATCTTAAAATGTTCAAAGGTCAAACCATGCAGGAATATTAAACTCTTTTGTGGGAACATAAAAAACATCTCAATAACATCCTTGAAACAGCTAAAAGAGGTTTTAATCAGAGGAGAAACGAGTTGTTGGCACACAATGAAGCCATTTTGACTTTACTGTCTCGGTGGGAATTTACCATGTTTGAGTTTAGGAAAATAATTTAAAAATAGAATTACGACCACAGCTAATAAAAAGGGTGACAATTGCTCGGTGGACTTAACTGAAACATTCTTTGCGGAGTTGAAGGATGCACGTAAGAAAGAACACAGGCTTTGAGTTATGATGGTTCTTGGATGTTTAAATCCTGATAGTCCTACTTGTCACATGTACTTGCTTTTGTTTAGGTTAGGCCTTTATAACTTTATAATACGATATGTGTAATTGTGGAATAAAATGAAAATGTTACCTGTGCAGTATGTAATAAGTTATTTGTTAGAGGTTTATGATGTTAAGCACCTCTTGTAACTGCATTTTTAACATTTTTCCCACTCAACATTATGACACCTATCACCAAACATAATGTACTACTGTCCTTTGGGCAGGATGCCCAGGATTGCTACTCAGAGCAAGTCTCCTCACATCTACCTTATACACCAAAAAAAAATGTTATTTCTCCAAGTAGCAGGTAGAATTAGGATGTTGCTCATGAGCCCAATTTCAACATTAGAAGTTCCTTCATTTTCACCTGCTACTTCTCCCACCTCCCTGCGACCTTTAGAGAGACTAACAAATATTTGATAAAACAAGCTCAGTCTTTACAAGGACTGGAGGAATGCCCTTTCCTGCCCCCACAAACCCAACCTCTATAATCCAATCCCGTAGCCAAATATAGCATTCATTCTGAGCAGCAATTTTTTAAGAGCTGCAAGCTCCTGAATCTGCTTCCCCCCTCGCCCCACCCGAGGAATCTCAAGCCATGCAAGAAACATGTTGAGATTAAGTCGACCAATCTTATTAAATCCAGGCCCCGCCACCAAAGTGGGGAGTGCTGCAAGCAGGAACCAACCCTGGTGTGTCGTGACAACATTTCAATTAGGCATAGGTGGTTTCCTAAACAATCAAACCAAACCATGGCCACTTTTTGAAATCTTCAGAGGGGTTTCTCCATCTCTTGCTCACCTACCTACATTGGCAATGCTCAGCTGTCTCAATGGGGCTGCTGGCTACCCAGAGGGGGAGCTCCACCACAGGATGGTCTGCCACTGCAGCGGTGCCCCCTGGCAATTGCAGCTACGGGGTGATGGAAACTAAATCAAGCATTGCTGGCTTCTCAGCCTGACAGCAGGAGGCTGCCTCTATCCGTTGACTGGACTTCAATCTCAGCGGGGACCCGTCTGCTGTCTGGAAAATTCCAGGTGGCATCTGATGAGTGCCCTCAAAGGCACTTTAATTGGCCTAATTAACCAACGCCCTCTGGCAGACGGGTAGCCATCATTCCCCTGAAGCAGCCTCAATATAAATACAGCAGCGGCAGGGACATGCTGGCTGGTAGCGCAAAATTGATGGTATGCCTGCCTCTGGTCCCACCTCCTCAGCTCAATGAAAAGTCAGTGGTGACTCATATAGCAAGTTGCCATTTTTGCAAAGCTAGCAGCAGAGCACTAACCAGGGATAGCAACTTATGGATTTCCAAGTCTAACCTTGAACTTGCTACATTTTGTTATTTTGGCAGTAAATTATGGGCCAATCAAATCAAAATATCCACATTGTATTTCTCAGTCACAGAAGACCCTGCTATTTAAGTCATCCCAACCCTCTTCAAAACAACCTGAGCAAACCAATCAGCTGTAGCATCAAAGAATATAATCTGAACTTTGTCTCAAAATGTGAATTACCTGTCTGTTTTATTTTATCAACCGTTCACTGAAAGCGAATGTGAAGCAAATTGTCAATGTGACTAATCACATGCTGGAGTGTATTTCTAAGGCATTTGATTTTAAGTCAAAATACATTATAGTAACTGTGCAACATATTTAGAAATTGTGTCACTTCAAAAGGGCATTGAAGCATTAAAGGCACGAGCATCGAGGATGACTCAAGGACTTAAAACTCTCTGTTATGACTAGACACCAGCAAAACTAAAATTATTTGCACTGGAATAAATATTGAGATAAATGTTTATTCTATTTCCCATACAAGTTATTTAATGTGCACTATAAATGAAGTCCTTGGGGATGGGAGCATAAAAGTGATAATGCTTAAGCTACACCACAGGGACTTCAGCGGTTACTGGAAGAATTTCAAAACAGCATCCCAAAACTGCAGCGGTTCAAGGAGGCAGCTCATCACCACCTTCTCAAGGGCAAATAGGGATGGGCAATAAATGCTGGCCCAGCCCGCGAAGCCCACATCCCATGAATGAATAAAAAAAATGAGACCTTGAGAAATTTATCCTCCTCCAATTAACAGATAAATTGGAACAAAGGCCAAATAGAGAAACTTAATGCTATTTCAATTTTTAAGAAGAGTTTGATCAATAGATGGTTAAGAATGGAATCGAAAATTACGGCCTGAATTTTTTGGGGGAGGGAGCTGCAGCGTTAATTGGCTGCAGGCAGGACCTACGCCGCTCACTTGGGAGGAAGTCCCGCCTTAGCTGCTAGCCAATTTGATTGGCTGGCAGCTTTCCAGTCCCAACAGGGCTCCAGCAGACAGAAGAGGAAGTTCAAGAAGACATTGAAGACTAAGGCCTGAATTTTCCCGTCGGCGATTTGGGGGCGGGGCCTGCTTGCCGGCGGGAAAATGACACAGGATGACGTTGGGAGGAACCCCCAAAATCACCCCGGTCCGTTTAAATATTGAGGAAGGCGGGTGGACAGTGAAATCAGCTGTCCCCCCGCTGACCTGTCAATGGCCAATTGAGGCCATTAGTAGGATAATTAAGCTAATTAAAGACCTGCCCGTCCAACCTTAAAGTTGGTGGGCAGGCCAGGAGCCCCAGCGCGCTTCTGATAATACACGAAACCTCATCCACTGGCGGGATGAGGTTACATGTCTGTTTTTAAAAACTTTAATAAAGTTTATTTGCTTCTTATTGACACGTCCCATCTTGGGTGACATTGTCACGTGAGGGGGACATGTTAATAATTTTTATATTTTCTATTTTTAAAGTTTTTTAGAATGTCAGTGATCTCCCTGAGACAGCACTTAGTCTCAGGGAGGAGTGTGCTCTTTCACGCGCATGTGTGAAAGAGCGCGCTTTCACTGATGGGGAATCCCTCCCCCCCCCCGCACAGGAAGCACATGGCGCTTCCCGTCAGGCAGGCCGCTGGGCAGGCCTTAATTGTCCCATCCACTCAAAATGGCAGCGGGCCCCATTTCGGCGGCAGAGTTCGGCTGCCCGCCCGGCGCCGAACCGGTGGGGCTCACCTGCCAACCAAGGGCAAAATTCTGCCCTAACTCCGGGAACCAGAGGCCCAGGTAAGTTCAAGGGGTCCTAGGGTGGGGAGGGTAGGGAAGGCCTGAGGGAGCACGACATGGGGGCCGATCTCAAGGGAGGCCGGTGGGGGCGAGGGAGGTCCAGAGGCCACCGGACCTTAAAGGGTGTGGGAGGCGGTGCCCAACTTCAGAAGGGGACAGTCTGATGGAGACGCAACCCACCCCTTTCCACCCAAAATGTAACTTTGTTATATTTTGGACTTCCTCCATGGACCTTCTATCTTCCCGCCAGCTTAAAAATTGTAGCTGGGCAGGAAACAGCCCTTAAGTGCATTAATTGACCACTTAAGGGCCTGAATTGGGGCAAGGGCAGGCTTCCCATGCAAGGCCCTGCCCACCCCAACATAAAATTGCTGTGTGGTCGGGACGGGTGAGGACGCAGACGTTCCTTTCCTTGTGCAGAAATTACTATCTGTGCACCCAATAACAGGGTACCATCTTGACTGCTCATCTCATTGCCTTCGGTTGAAAAATGGCTTCAGTTCATCAGAAAATCATTCTTGGGACCAACCATGTAAGACTTGGTCTCTCATTCAAGACAGGACTGGATCTCCATTCGTCCAGTATCTTATCTGCCTGGCATAGACTGGTGCAGAATCTAGGAATTTCATTGCTAACAAGAGTTCTTAGGGAATTGGGATGTGGTCATTGTTCTCTTGCAAAGCAAGGTGACTTAGGCCATCGGCATTGGCTATATGAATCCCTGGTCTATGTACAAAGGTGTATTCATATGCTGCCAAAATTATGGTCCATCTTAGTATTCATGCAGAAGCTATGGGAGGAATATCCTTTTCCTCCTAAACAGACCCAGGAGTGTTTGTGGTCTGATACTATCGTGAAATGTCACCCATGCACGTATTGGTGAATATTTTCACACCAAAAAATAATCGATAGACCTTCCTTTTCGACCTGAGAATATCCCTTTTCCAGCTGTGGTAAGTGCCCTGGATACATAGCCTATCGGCCTCTCTGAGCCGTTGTCCATTTTGTGAGATAGTATCACTCCCACTCCATAGGGGGACACATCACAGATTAGCACCAATTCCTTCATTTGGTTATAATGCACCAACAAATTTGAAGACGGAACCCTGTCCCTTCAATTTCATAGCCTCACCACATACACACTGCCCCCGCCCCCCCCCAACAGTCTGCCTGAAAACCCGCCTGAGAGGGAGCGTAAAATTCTACCCTATGGATTTATTTATAGTCAACAGTATTAAAAAATGCTGGGCAGAATTTTCCCCCCGTGAGGGGAGAATTTCAGGAGTGGGCAAGTGCAGGTGCGCCTCCAATCGGTGCCCCCGGTTGGGAGCGCGCTGCCACTTTACGTGGGCAAGCCAATTAAGACCCGCCCAGCGTGACATCTGCCAAGAAGCACAATGCACTCCCTGGGTGGGCTGGGTGGGCTGGGGGGGTGGGAGAGGGGGATTCCCTAAGCCGAGAGTGTGCACTCATCTCCCTGAGGCTAAGTGCTGTCTCAGGGAGATTAGATCCAAAATAAAAAATGTTAAAAATAGAAAACTAAAATTTCCCTGACATGTCCCCTCATGTGACACTGTCACATGAGTTGGGACATGTCCATCACTTTTAGTTAAACTTTAATTATATTTTTTAAAACCCTCATGAAACCTCACCCCGCCCGTGGATGAGGTTTCAGGCTTTCTCTGAAGCCCACCAGGGCTCCTGGCCTGCCCCCCAACCTTAAGGTTGGACAGGCAGGTCCATTAATGATGTAAATGACTTTTTCAATGGCCTCAATTCACTGTTGACAGGTCGGCGGGTGCACAGCTGATCCGGTTGTGGCCCCAACAACCTGAAAATTGAAATGACGCAGGGTGAAGTCGGGAGTTCCGCCCGACGTCATCCCTTGTCATTTCACATGTCGGCGTGCGGGTCCCGCTCCCCGCACATCGACCGGGAAATCCTGCCCGTTATGAAACATGAAGTGTGTCTTGCTGAAACCTTGGAAATGCCATTTTTTGGAAGAGGACAAGCTTAATGAATGTGGATTGGAAAGAAAGGGCTTGCATTCATATGGCTCTGTTCACATCATAAAGCATTTCATACCTTAAGAACTAATGTAGAGCTGCAGCCTCTGTTAGTTAAGCAAACAAAAGTAGACAGTTTTTATGCAGCAAAGCCTCACAAACAGTAAGTGAGATCTAATTCAGTTTGGTGGTGTTGACTAAGAATGAATATCGGCCAGGATTTGTGAGCCCTGCTCTTCTTCAGATAGTGCCATGTGATCCTAAATGCTAACCTCATAACAAAAGGATACAGTAAAGCAGGAGGCCATTGGCCCATTTGCCCCTGAGCCATGAGTTGAACCTGAACCCCTATATTGTGACTGAGGGCTTGGGTTGAAAATGTCCCTTAATGAGGTCCACTAATTCACTGTAAGTCTGTGAATCTGGGGCACTCGGGGCCATCAAGCTTCAAATTAAAACAGAATTACCTGGAAAAACTCAGCAGGTCTGGCAGCATTGGCGGAGAAGAAAAGAGTTGACGTTTCGAGTCCTCATGACCCTTCGAAACGTCAACTCTTTTCTTCTCCGCCGATGCTGCCAGACCTGCTGAGTTTTTCCAGGTAATTCTGTTTTTGTTTTGGATTTCCAGCATCCGCAGTTTTTTTTGTTTTTAAGCTTCAAATTAAACTGTAGGATACTCAGGAGGATTGCTCTCTTTTCCTCCCTTTTGATTTAATTGGCTTGAAAGAAGAACACAAGACATTCTATATATTGAGACCAGTCATCTGTGGCTGGCTTAAAGAGATCGATTCTGGCGAACTGTGGCATCTTGGATGAGTATATCCTTTCTTTTTAACTATCTTAGCTGGGCGAGGTACAGCACCATATCTGATTTATCCTCGTCGCCAGTTTGTTATAGTGTTGATCTTCCAGAGAACATTTTTAGTGGACACATTTAACTTTAATTACAAGACAGCAGCAGCAACTACACATTTTTTAATATATTCATTCATGGGATGTAGGTGTCGCTGGCTGGGCCAGCATTTATTGCTAATCCCTAATCGCCCTTGTTCAGAGGGCATTTGAGAGCCAACCACATTTCTGTGGGTCTGGAATCATATGTAAGCCAGACCAGGTAGGACGGCAGGGACATTCATGAATCAGATGAGTTTTTACAACAATCGGCAATGGTTTCATGGTCATCGTCAGACTTTGAACTCCAAATTTTTGTTGAAAAAAGATTCCACCACCTGCCATGGTGGGATTTGAACCCAGGTCCCCAGAGCATTACCCTGGATCTCTGGATTAGCAGTCCCGTGACTATGCCACCACCTCCCCTTGAGTGCTGCCTCCCCTCGAGTGCATCAAACTCCATAACTAAAGAAGAACTCTGCACTGGACTGCTAACACATTGGTTTGCACAGATCATGTGATCTCACTACACAGGATTATTCTTACAGCAGAGTCCTACGTTTATCCAAACTATAATTACAGCTGTAGTGCAGATGACTTCTGCTCCAGAATTTGCCACGCCTCTGGCTAGCTTTTCCAGTACAGCTACAATACTGGCATCTTCCTGAAGGTGAAAAATTGCAGAGGTATGTGCTGTCCATAAAAAGCTGGAAGAATCCAACGCAGCTGATTACCCATCAGTCCACTATTATTTATCAACAAAGTGTTGTCACCAGTGCAATCAAGCTGCACTTATCAATAACCTGCTCACCAATGCCCAGTTTGGGTTTCTTCAGGGCCATTTGGCTCCAGGCCTCATTGAAGTCTTGGTTCAAAATGAACAAAACAACTGAACTCCAGAGGTGAGGCGAGAGTAACTGCCCTTGATAACAAGGCAGCATTTGATTAAGGGTGGCACCAAGGAGGCCGAGTAAAATCAAAGTCAATGGAAAAACTCTCCAGTCATTCACAGGACAAAAGGTGGTTGTGAGCTATTTCATCCATGACCTTCCCTCTATCATAAGGTCAGAAGTGGGAATGTTCACTGAAAATTGTCGAGTGTTCAGTAAATTTGTAACAACTCAGACGTTGGAGCAGTCCATGCCCACGTGCAGCAAGACATTCGGGCTTGGGCTGATAAATGGCAACTAATACTCGTACCACACAAGTGCCAGAAAATAACTATTTCCAGCAAAAACAAAACTAACCATCTTCCCTTCAATTGCATTAACGATTAACATCCCAGGGATCACCATTGATCAAAACTTAATTGGACCAGTCATATAAATAGTGTCCACAAGCACAAGTCAGAAGCTGGGTTTCCTGTGGCAAATGACTCATTTCCTATCTCCCCAGATCCACTCCATCATCTACAGGGCACAAATCAGAAGTGTGCTGGAAAACTCTCCACTTGCCTGGATGACTGCAACTCCAACAGCACTCAAGAAGCCGAACATCATCCAGGACAAAGCAAGCCAATTAATTGGCATCTCATACACCACCTTAGACATTCACTCCGTCTATCAGCAGCGCATTTTGGCTGCACTGTGTATGAACTACAAGATGCACAGCAGCAACTCACCAAGGCTTCTTCACCAGCACCTTCTAAACCTGGGACCTCTACCAATTAGAAGCAGGACAGCAAGTTTATGGGAACACCAGTACCTGTAAGTTGCCCTTGAAGTCAAGCACCATTCTGATTTTGACCCAGTGATAGTAAAGGAACAGTGGTTTCCAAATCCTGGACCTCCCTATCCAACAGTCCTATGGTGTGCCAACAACACACAGACTGCAGCAGCTCAACAAGATGGTTCACCATTGCCTTTGCAAGGTCAATTAGAAATGAGTGATAAATGCTGGCTTTGCCAACAACTAAAAACATGCACAGAATAATGTGGAAATCCAGAAGTTGCTATCAGTGAGTCTCCCTTCCTCCACAGAATGAGGTATTGAGGACCACTACCCCCCTGCACCCCCCCACCCCCCCCAAACACCCTCACCAACCCCCACCACAGTCTGCAAATTGTAAATTATTGAACTGGCAAGAGCTTCCACTCTTATACTCTTAGTTGCACTATAAAAACTTTTGAAAAAGTTACACCTTGCTGAAGTGTAACTAGATTTTTAACAGTGCAAGTTCATAATTACAATTGAACACCCTCATAGGCCCTAAAAAGCTAATCTTATTGTTTGCGGTGTCAAATTTCTCCATTAGGATACAAAAGTTCTAGTTTTTTTAAAAATTGTTTACATGTTAGCTTCTTAATTACCCCTGCTCCTAATTCTTCTGTTCTTGTTTAATCATAATCATTTATTTCATTACCTAAGGTATTTAAATTAAAACCGAAGGATAAAGTGCTTTTAACTTCCTGGTTTGATTGTGTTGAGAATGCTTCAATGTGATTGGCTGCTTGTCCAGCTTGCTGATAGCAGTGCTGCTGAAGACATGCAATCTCTTGACCTAGCCCCAGTTTTAAAGTGACATTGGGAAAGTGAAAAACTGCACCATAGAGATTGTGGGCAGCTTTCTACGAGGTCAGCAGTGAAGATTGTTGCTTCATCCCTGACTACAAAATGCAGCCCATTGACTCAAAACTTAGTGGTTTCCTCTTGAGTTTGCTTTTCCTGAAATATTAAACAATTAGAATCACAACTGCATATTCTTTATTCAAAATAGGCTTCTGTTATCATTCAGAAAATGATACATCAGTTTTTGTCAGGAATCATCACAGCAAAGAGCTAACATGGACAACAAAATTCAATCCAACTTCAGCAAGTAATTCATCACAAATCAAAGATGGAAAAGTTATTTACACTTGACTAACATTACACTTTGAAACTCATGCTTACACATGCATGTTTTCAGACATTAACAAATTGAAACGTTTAACATTGATGACAAATGTTTAATTTCCTCAGTGTTAGGTTTATCTCAGGTCAAATGCACCATGGATGTTTCCACTCAAATGATAGTTTTGAGTAAAACAGTTAAGTAAATATTGCAATGTTGGCTGAGAACAAACATTTTATCATTATAAATGATCTGATGTGTTGCAAATGTAACTTTAACAAACTTGATGCTTTACAAGAGGCACACTTGGTTTTGTGAAACATATTTTCATAAAAGTTTAACTGGAACAAAGTGAATAGCATTGCATAAAACTGCTAACAATAGCGAATATTTCAGCGGTTTCATAGTTGTACTAAAAGCATAGGCCTAGAAATTTGGGCAGTCCCCATTTATGCGTTTCCTGCATCTGAAGGGTGAGGTCAAGATTGCCCTGATATTGGGCCTCAGACCTAATTTTAATGGAGCCAAGAGGTGATGAATACCCACAGGGGAAGAGGAATCAATGGTTGTTCCACTGCTGGTACTGCATCATCCCTCAGTTAAGTGGACTGGGACCAGGGTTCAGGTCAGAGAGTGGTGGCGATTAGGGAGGGGGTTGCAGGAAGAGTGGAGCCAAATGATTCCTTTAACATATTGTCAAAGGAGCACTTTTTCTCCTCCCAACTCCACACTCAGGTAGATAAGTTACTTACAGAGGAAGAGATGCTCCGCAGAACTATTTCTGAACTGCTGTATTGTACGATAACTTTCTAAATGTACAAGTCATTTTTTGATCAAGAAGGCAGAGAGAAGAGTAGAATAATGCTTTGGTATTTCACTAACATAAAAAATATAACTAGAAACTGCCATCCTTATACCTGAGAGACACTGGTGTGCTATCCAGTTACTCGTCTTCATTTATTTCAACCACAAAAGGTTCTTGAACATCTATCTTGCCGCTATTTACTATCACACAGTTTTGGTAAGGTTGATTTTCATTGTTTGTTTCCTGGAGTTCTATCATGTGTACCACAGACTAGAAACATAATAAGAAAAACTGTTAGTAATATTCCAAGAATTTATTAAATGTTCATGTTCCACAGTCCCAAACAGCTCCCATATTATCAGGACTAATGTTTCACTTGATTATAGTCCTTTATGTCTCAATCTTTATCTTTATCATAGCAGGTACTGTAATTGGAATTTTGCAAGGGGACGTTACACCCCAAATTATGCTAATTTGTGTGCCCATTTTGTTGATCTCTGTTCAAGCACAAATTTCCCGACAATCTTACGAGCATAGGCCAAAATGTAAAATCAGGCACAAGTGGAAATCAGTGCAAAAAATAAAGATTAAAGACACCGAATAATCATTCATGCACATTAAGTACAGCAGGTGAATAATACAATTTTGGGGACATTATAAGTGTCACTTGGGTTCCAAAATGGCATCTGAGGCAAAGTGCACATCAGTTAGCCCTGTCAGAAGTGCTCAGGGTAGGCAGATCATGACATTAATCAACATATAACGCTGATTTGATGCCAACACTGCCATTTTGCACCTCAGTGTTCCAGCCAACACCATCTCTTAATCTTGCACAGTTGAACATGTGTTCAGCAGTGCTATTTTAAAGGAATATCAGCTACTTACAGGTTCATTGCTAGTTGATTTCTTCTAGCTGTTGCTATGATTTTACATCTTATTAGTATTTCTATGGTTGTTCCAAGTTTGTAAAGTCAACAGGGAGAAAGGTGACAAGTGTTGAAGTATCTTTTTTCTGACTTCAAGGCTTCTGTGCAAATCAGTTGCTCACAGGCATGGATGCACTAGTATGCTTTCCTCTGTATGACTGGGTGATTGAGGAGAGACCATATAGAGCAGGACAAACTGCAGGAAGAGGGAGGAGTAAGGGGAAAAGGGCTTTCAGCAGGAGACCACATCTGCCTAGGGGTTTCAGGAAACAATTTGCTGACAAGAACCTCAGCAAAGACATCTGCACTTCACTAAGGAGGTTGTCACTAAAATCTACAACTTCTGCAGTGACTATTGTAACCTTAGAGCAGGGGCTGAATGCCAGTGGCTGTGAAAGTGATAGTGGCAACGAACTTCAATGCGTCTAGCTCCTTCTGGGCAGGAGTTGGAGATTTTAGAAACATCTTTCAATGTGCTCTCCTACAAGGATTGTCCCTGAGGACCTCTATTAAAAGAGAACTAACTTAATTTCATTCTCTCTTGCTCGAAACAAGCAGACAGAGCGAGGATAAGAGTTTGCTAGGCTTGCAGGCTTCCCCATGGTGCAAGGTGCCATTAACTGTGTGTGCATTGCCTTACAGGCACCACATGTTAACTGTACCATATACTGGAACCAAAAAGGATTTCACTGCCTCAAGGTCTGGCTGATGTGTAACCATAGACGGAGCACAATTCAGGTCAATATCCTGGCAACAGTCATGATGTCTTCAATCTGTGGCAGTCTGCTGACTTGAGACACCATGTCAAACTCAAGTGTGGCTACTGGGTCACAAGGGCTATCCACTGACCATATGGCTCATGAATCCAGTTCATAATTCACACACACACACACACACACGTGCAGCAAGAGTGCAATGAAAGCTGCGCAGCCACATGAAATGTGATACAGCAGACCATTGGGGTGCTGAAAAAACCATTCTGTTGCCTGGACCGCCCTGGACAAACTCCACAGTACTCGCCTGAGCCAACCTAAAAACTCATTGCAGTCCTGCTGCATGCTGCATAACATTACCAGCAGCATGAGGAGACAGCATATTGCCACCAGCTATCATGCAAGGAGCAGGAGCTCGAGCAAGAGGAGGAGGAAGAAGGGAGGAGGCAACCCAGGGAGCCACTTTCTGCCCAGGTTGTAAGTGAAGAAACTCACTCAAGTTCAATACCAATGACTGTAACCCCAATTCCCCACCCACCAACAATCCCATGCTCCTTACCTTCCTTCTGTCACTATCACATTGGCCTCTTGACCACAATGCACAAGTAAAAGCCATCACAAAATAAACTTTCCAAACAGAATTTCTAAATGAAATCAGGTCACATTGCATACAACCTTATACTAATCATTTTCTCGTATGGTTTGGAGAAGAAGTTGACAATGATCTGGAGCTCAGATTTTGAGTGAGCGCACACACAAGTGTCATCTGCATACTGAAGGTCAATGATTGAGATTGTCGTGGATATGATTTTTGATTGAAGGAGGTGTAGGTTGAACAGTTTCCTGTCTCGTATGTAGATTATCTCCACATCTGTGGGTAATTTGCTGGAGGTGAGGTGCATTATCACAGCAAGGAAAATGGAGAAGAGAGTTGGAGCAATGACACAGCCTTGTTTGACCCCAGTTTTCATGGAAAGGGTTTGTGGTGGTTCTATTGGTGAGGATCATGGCTTGCTTCTCATAGTGGAGTAGGCAGAGGATGATGACATTTCTGAGGGCAACCAAAATTGAGGAAGATACACCATAAGTCTTAGCAGTTGACAGAGTCAAAAGCTTTTGTGAGGTTGAAAAAGGCCATGTACCATGGTTGGAGCTGGTCTTTGCACTTTTCTTGAATTTTCCGTGCAGTAAGGGTCATGTCTCAATCCACATTGTGATATTTAACACATGGAAAACTAAGGTTCTCTTCCAACCAGCTTCCACAGTAAAATACCTCCTCCTTCAATTAAGGTCGATGGCGAGATCCTGGAAAATGTGAACAAAGTTTCTGTATCGCGGGAGTCTCTCAATGAAGGCAGATATAGACAACAAAATTCATCATTGCCTCCAATGTGCCAGCTCAGCCTACAGCTGACTGAGGAAAAGAGGATTTGAGGATCAGGATCTCAATCCTGAGACTAAAGTCATGGCTTACCAAGCAGCAGTGATCCCTGTGCTCCTGCTTCAGAGGCTTGAACAACCTACAGCATCACCTCTAAGCACCGGAGAAGTACCACCAGTGGTACCTTCACAAGAGCCTCCACATCCAGCAACATCATCCTCTCCCAAGCCAACTTGCCTAGCATCGAGGTGCTAATCATTCAAAACCAGCTCTGCTGGGCAAGACAAGTAGTTTGTATGCCTGACACCAAATTCCAAAGTAACTGCTCTACTCGGAATCAGTCGTGGCAGGATACTCCCAGGAGGACAGCAGAAATACTTTGGGCATGCCCTCAAAACATCCCTGAAGGAGGTCAAACATGCCTGGTGAACTTTGGGCATGCCCTCAAAACATCCCTGAAGAGGTCAAACATGCCTGGTGACTCATGGGAAACCCTGGCTTGTAAGAGGCTTGGAGAAGGCTCATTTGTGAAGGCACCAAACACATCGACAGACTTTGTCGGAACATGCAGAGGTTAAGTGAGAGAGAGCGCACTAACTTCCAAATAAATCATCTAACCAACCTTTCAAGCATCACCTGCCCCACGTGACAGAGTCTGCAGATCATGCACTGGACTTATCAGCCATCTTAGAACTCATCAAACTGTAAAGGACTCAAGTCATCTTCAATCCCGAGATCTCCCTAAGAAGAAGGAGAAGATACTAATCATCCTTGTGGTTTCCTTTAGTGCCTGTCTTTCATGTGCCTTTGCCTGTTCTAGATGCAGTGCTACCCCAGTGCCTGCAGCATGGCTGGTAGAAGGCTGCTGACTTTCAGTGGGGGAGACTGCAGGTGGTCTTGGAGAATGAGCTCAAGCAGCTCTGAGTCTAGGAGGCCCAGCTTCAAACTTCACCAACTTGACAGGGTCAGCAGCATCTGGGCTGATTGGCGAACAGGCGGATATGCAGGAGTTGGAGGATGAATGCTGTCAACCTGAGAGAGGATGAAGCTCCTGCTCCATGGAGCCACTGCTACTACCCCAGGGCAATGTCTGAGCAATCCTAGTAATCCATTGAAGGACAGATTGCTGGACTGCTGTGATATCCTGAAAGCCCCTTTGAGCATTGATATCTGAAGCCACAGTGGCAACAGTCCGAGCTGGCATGGCAATAAGCTGAGCTAGCATCACTCTAGTCTGAGATTCTACTGGAGTACTCAGACTTTTGATGGAGGCTGCTCATTCTGCAATGGAAGCTGAGACATCAGTTATCAGATGCTGCATGATGATTGTGTCCACAAATGTGTTAATGGAGTTGGACACCATTTCCATGCTGGAAAGAATGGGATTCAAACTCTGCTCAAAGCCCTGTGTCAAATTGGTGTCGGACTCCATCATGCTCCTTGGCAGTAAACACAGACTTTCTAACAGGCTTCCCAATGCACCAAACATTTTTTTTTGTTTAGCCATCAGCTTATAAAAGTATTTTGTTTGGCTTTTGTTTCGCCATCAGCCTATTTCTGGCTCATCAAACTCCTCATTTGCATTCTCTGCAGAACTTGTGTGTGGCCTTGCCCTCTGGCAAGCTGGTACCTGTACAATCTTTGCCACCTGCCCTGGTTGCAGCTCCCTGTCTAACA
The DNA here is from genome assembly GCF_017639515.1 of Carcharodon carcharias. Classification (NCBI taxonomy): domain Eukaryota; kingdom Metazoa; phylum Chordata; class Chondrichthyes; order Lamniformes; family Lamnidae; genus Carcharodon; species Carcharodon carcharias. Next base: position 14,887,541 of record NC_054470.1, read on the forward strand.
TGTGCAGATCCTGCCTCTGAAACATCCTCTGAGATATGTTCCGTGTCAGTGTCTGAACTGGTGACTGTGAGGATGAAATCAAATGATGGTGCATCTTCACCATCACTCACTACTTGCTTTTCCCACCACTTGCTTGGCCAGGCTGCACTTCTTGGGTATATGAAAGGAAAAAAGCACAAGACTAAGGTTGTGGTGGTGGAGGTGGGGAGCAAGGGGAAAGTAAGAACTGTATACTTAACACCATCTGCAAATTGTAAGTCAGAAGAACATAAGAAATAGGAACAGGAGAAGACCATTCGGCCCCTCGAGCCTGCTCTGCCATTCAATAAGATCATGGCTGATCTGCTTGTGTTTTGAATTCCACATTCCCATCTAACTTCAATAACCTTTGATTCCCTGGCCTAACAAGAATCTATCTACCTGTCTTAAAAATGTCCAATGACCTTCTGAGGCAGAGAGTTTCAAAGTCGCACAACCCTCTGAGAGAAAAAAATTCTCCTCACCTCTGTCCTAAAAGGGCGACCCCTAATTTTAAATTAGTGTCCCCTAGTTCTGGACTCACCCACAAGAGGAAACATCCTTTTGACGTCCACCTTGTCAAGGCCATTCAGGATCTTGTATACTTCAATCAAATCACCCCTCACTCTTCTAAACTCCAGTCTGTCCAACCTTTCCTCATAAGACAACCCACTCATTCCAAGAGATTGCAGGATAAGGAAGATATGGGACGAAAGAAGGAGAATAAGGATACCATCGTTATCAGCACTTTCCCCACCACTGCCCAAGGCCTCAGCAATGGCTGTTCAAAAAATAGGCGGCACTGTCTCATCCATGGGAGTCAAGATATGCAACCATGGCTCTCCCTCTGCAGTTAATTCCTGCTGTTGTGTGCCACCTCTTCCTGCAAAAGAGAGGGTTAGTCATTGTTGTGCAATATGTTTAGGTGATATGGCTGTCACTGATGAATACCAGCAGTGGTATTGGGAGATGGGGGCGAGAGTATCTTTTAATTTGTTCATGGGGATGTGGACGTCGCTGGCTAGGCCAGCATTTATTGCCTATCCCTAACTGCCCTTGAGAAGGTGGTGGTGAGCCAGCTTCTTGAACCGCTGCAGTCCATGTGGCCATTAGGGAGGGAGTGCCAGGATTTTGATCGAGTGAAGGAACAGCGATATAGTTCCAGGTCAAGATGGTGTATCAGTTAGAGGGGAACTTGCAGGTGATGGTGTTTCTATGCATTTGCTGCCTTTCTTCTTCTAGGTAGTAGAAGTCGTGGGTTTGGAAGGGAGCCTTGGCAAGTTGCTGCAGTGTATCTTGTAAATGGTATACAATGCAGCTGCGGTGCATTGGTGTTGGTGGAAGTGAATGCTTAAGGTGGGGAATGGGGTGCTAATTAAGCAGGTAGCTTTGTCCTTGGTGGTATCAAGTTTCTTGATTGTTACTGGGGCTGCACTCATCCAGGCAGGTGGAGAATATCCCATCACACTCCAAATTTGTGCCTTGTAACAGTGCTAAGTTACTGAGTGTGAGGTGAAGCATATGCATGTTAAAAATGAGTCTTGATCGACTGAGATTTTTGGTAGGCGAGTGATGGGAGGGTGGTGAATTGAGCAGTGACTGAACTGGTTGTACAGTTCATAGGATATGGCATTTGAAGATGCATTCAATGACCTTCACTAATCATGTGAGGTCACTGAACTCCTTGTAGCATTGCAACCAGGTACTTGGGGGCTTGACTCCTGAAGCTGACCTCTTCAGCTATCTGCTCCCACTGGTACCTCACTGTGCATCTGGAGGGCCTCCCGGTGACCTGTGGATACAGGACATACCTGCATCATTTCACCTCCTCCACAAAGACATGTAGTGCAGCACTGGAAAACCTTGGTATTCTTGTTCAGCCATTTCCAAGTCAGGTTCAACTCCCAAAGGTCTCCAGCCACAATGCACCTCTGCTTTAAATAGGTGCAGGCTTGGTTTAAGCAGGACAAGCTAGTTTCTATTTTGGGCCAACATAAAAGCAAAATACTGTGGATGTTGTAAATCTGAAATTTAAACAGAAAATGCCAGAAATACTCAGCAGGTCAGAGAACCTGTGGGCAGAGAAACAAAGTTAATGGGTGGAGTTTAGTGCCCTTGAGGTCAATTTGGAGGTAGAGGGAGTGCTGTTAGATTGGGCAGGAGGGTTCAAGATGGGGACCCTGTCGCATCCCTGACTCCCCTGGATCAAACTCAGAATGGGAAGAGTGGAGAAGGAACTTTTTGCCTGGGCGCCAATTGAGACCCTTAATTAGCTACTTATGGCCTTATCCACTACCAGTGGTGGCAGGGAACTCACAATCTAGGGAGGCTGTTGGTTTGCAAGCGGCCTATCAGGAATGGACCCTTGTTCACAGGTACTCTGTGCTTGATTGCGGAACCTAGTATTGGGAAGGGGGCCCCTGCTGAAAGCCACCCCTCTGCCCTTACTTCCAACCCCCCAACCCACTTCCTGTAACTCCCATTCTGCCCTCATTCACTTCTACCTAGGGATCCATCGTCAATCCCTCCCGCAGGATTGAATGTAGTACTCGCAGTGGCCGCTGCTCCCAGTGACACTGCCGACACTGGAGAGCTGCCAGCCTCTGATTGGACAGCAGTACTCAAGAGTAGGATTTCTACCCTACTGGGGGTTTAATCGAGTAGGAGGCCCACGCTGTCCTGGCAAGTGCCTGATTATCTGGCAATTGTGTCAGGTCTACCAGAGAGAAGTAACACGGGTCTCCCACCTGTTCTCCACTGGCGCGCAAGAACCCCAGCGCACTCAGTAAATTCTGCCCAAACATCAATCTGTTACTCTCTCCAAAGATACTGTCTGCTGAATATATCCAGTATTTTCTGCTTTTACTATCTATTTTGGGCCCCTGCTGATTTGTGTAACCCATAAATAGCACGTTTAGTGCACGCAGTATTCATGTAAATGAGCAGGCAGCATGGAGATGGCACCCTGCCTGTATTGTATCCAATAGTTTATTCATGCTGCATAGGCCCCACACCCATTTTCAGGGCCTATCCATTTTAGCCACCAGCACATTTAAGGACATATAGATAATCCTCCATTTCATTTTCATGTGCAGGCCAACAAAAAGCCGACTGGATGTAACTTTACTATGAAAACAGAAAATACCTGAGTATGTGTGTACACGGTGTCCTTATTTTTCAACAAAAGATAGTTAAACTTCATTCAAGATAACTTGATTTAATGATTTAATTATTAGGTCACTGTAAAAAATAATGCACTTTATCTATTTAAAAATAAAATGGAATTAAAAGATCTCAAAACTCTGACTGGGGAATAGTAATTGGCAGTGGATCTGCTCGTCCCCATACCGAAGATATCAAGAAAGTTTGTGAACTTCACCCTTTGTCTTGCTGCTTAGATGGCTAGCCTATCCTCAGTTTAGTGGGATAGTTTCTACTAATACATGTAGCCACTGTTACTGGAAGAAAAGCTTTCAGGAAACGATTATATGGAATATAATAATTGGGCACCCAGAGAAGAAAGCAGTTATTTACCATTCCAGATATGACTTTGCCAAACACCACATGTTTTCCATCTAGCCACTTTGGTTTTGTCAATGAAATAAAAAACTGGGAGCTGTTAGTATCTGGTCCTGCATTGGCCATGCTGACCCATCCAATTCCATAGTGTTTCAGCTTGAAGTTTTCATCTGGAAAATTCTCTCCATAGATGCTTATTCCTAGAACATCAAAAAGCAGAGTATAGTGCAATACATAGTACATTAATCTGATATTTCAATACCAAGGATTTACAGAATATTACCATATGGAAATATTTATCTAGAGGTCTCTAGTTTCTTGCTCTACCCGTGAGTCTTTTATTCTTAGAATGTCACTATGTAAGACAAAATAAATGATTAGTACCTCTAGTAATTGGAAAGGATAAGAACAGTTAAAATAGCAGCAAATTAAACATGGTACTTGATTTGATTTTAAGAACATTTACAACACTGCAGACCAAACAAAATCACAAGCCCAACAATTGTTTTTCAGTTAAAGTAAAACCAGCTTCTAATGCAAAACATTACCGTAAACATTTAAAAAATTATGAAAGAAACCGAAGGAAAGTATTTTATAAAGAAAAATAAAATTCAAAGGAAATCCTTACCTCCATTTCCATCTCCTGAAGTAATATCTCCACCCTGTATCAAGAAATCCTTGATAACACGATGAAATGTGCTGCCTTTGTAGCCATAGCCTCTCTGGAAAGAAAATTAATGAAATATTACGGAACATTTTAATCAGTTAATTTGTGTGCTTGCGTAGAAAACTTAATGAAAACTCTGATCAATATATGAAATTTACACATCAATGAAGATAATGAGTATTAATTTTATAAAACACTACCATACATATTTTCTCTTTAGGAGTAAAGACTCCATGGAAAATCAAAGCACTAAATATAGTCAGTCAGTCATTAACTGTGGGAAGTAGGATACAGTTGCCCACATACAAAATTACAAGCTCGGTTTCTTTCTAGCAGAATGTGGTTCAGAACCTTAGGCTAGGGATTCCATTTTAGAAAAAAAAAAAGCCATGAAAATATCGCTTTAAAAAAAAAATTGGATTATGATATCCTATAAGATGCCAGAGATACCATCAGCCCTCTCAAGTGTACGTAAAAGGTCTCATGGCACGATCTGAAGATGATCGGAGTTGTTCTCACGGAGCCCGGCTAACATTTTTAACTCAACCAGAACAGATCATCTGGGCATTTGTTTCATTGCCGTTAGCACGAACTTGTTGCGTGCAAACTATTCCCATACATTACAAAAGTGTTGCTTTTCGGAAGCACTTCAATGACTGAAGAGTACGTTGGGACAGGGGAGGAGTAAGACTGTGCAACAACCTGCTCCAAATATCTCAGGAATCCTTTATAAATATGGTAATTTTTAACAGGTACAAGTAACAACCAATTGTACAACATCGGTACAATTGTACTAAGCTTTATTTTTACATCAAAAAATTGTCCAGGTTGGAATCATGCACGTGCATGCATGGTTAGATCTACAAGAAGTGTTAAATTACTGCAAAAAAGTAAATTAAATTGGAAGTTATAAATATCAAAATAAACTGGATATATAAAAGAAGATATAAAATTAGGAGCCCAAACCAAAAGGGCTGATGGGGGAGAGGTGGGCTATTGAAGGATGCTTGTTTATTTTTTTCAGTTTAGAAAGACTAATGGGATGTTTCATAATGTATATTTGTGGTAAAATTCTTCAGATGTTGAGATTTCAATTGTTACTAAGCTTTCTAAGGAGTCCTGCCGTAACCACATAAAACTAAATTACACTGGAAGAGAAAACAAAAATTGGCCTGTCTATGTGCTTTAATAGGTAGAAAATGCATATTTCCTGTTCATCAATCTCCTGTCATCTTTATATATTAAGTACCTTTATTAAATGTTCACAATTCTTTTTCAAATACAATACCAACATTGGCAATTTGCACTGAACTAAGCGTATCATCAAGATTAGAGTCAGGTTTTTGATTTTTAGCATATACGTTAAGGTCTGAATAAATATGTAACTGATCCAAACATAACAATTTCTTGGCAATTTGCATTAGTTTATCTGGACTCAATTCTACAAGTTAAACAGTTAAAGGAACTATTTTATTGCGCATTCCTGAGAATGAGAGCAGATACGCCTCTCCATAGAGAATTTCCAGGTTTCCCTCTAACTGGAGGGAGCTGAAGCAATGAGAGAAAATAATATATCAGGGAGATCTACCCACCACATTAGTGCAAATCATCTGGCAATCAGTTCCTGAACATCACTCAGAGACCAGGGAAAAGGATGCTCGCTCATTCTGAAAGCAATGAGCTAGTATGTTGTGAAGGCGGATTTAAACGAAGGAAAGAATTAAAAAGTAAAGGAAATTAAGCTGGCATAAAGTCAGAGTGATAGGGTACAGGTTTTCTCAATTTCTTATACTGTTTCCTCATCAGTCTCAGTTGTGTCATTATGGGAAAGCAAAGGAACAGCCAGAAATGTCATCGCAAGGTGAGAGGGAGGAACAACAGGAGGGCCAAACATCCCAGTGACTCTGGTGTCTTTTCTAATGCTTTGATAGAATGATAGAAGAATGGGAGCAGTCTGTTCCCGGGGGTGGAATTATACATTCTATGAGAAATATATGAAAATTCAGTACATTCAAATAGTGAAAAGAATTGCAGAAGCTTAAGGTAACAATTTACTCCAAACTTTTTTTTTTGCATGTGCATCGAGTACAGCCCATATATCTGAAGTACAGTCCATTACTGTGTGTGGGCAGGTAAAATTTTAAGTTGCGGTTTGACAACAAGGGCAGAATTTTATGTTACCTCGCCAGCAGGATTGTCGGTGGGGGGTTGGCTGTAAAATTCTTTGGGTGGCCTTCCCACTGGGCTCTTGCCCGCCCAACCTCTCGACAATTTTGCGGTGGAATGGGATTGTGAAGCCTAGGTTTGGCTTGCCTGCCCTTGGCCCTTAACTGGTCATTGATTGGCCACTTAAGGGCCTCAAATGGGGCATTTCCCAGCCAGCCGCAATTTTCAGGCTGGTAGGAGGAGTTCAGGGGCAGTGGGGGGGAAAAGCCTGAAAAGTGACATTGCTCAGATCTCGGGTGGGAAGGGTGGGTGCCTCTATGAACAGCTTCCTTTCAACATCATCTGTTGCTCCGGGAAAGGTCTGGCCCCTGCAGATGGTCCCTCACACCCAGCCCCGTCCTGAGAACCCCACACTTACCTAGTCTTGGACTTCCAGGACTTAGACTGTGGGGACTGGTTGCAGTCCCAGTCCTGTCCACTATTGCAGCTTCTGGCGTTGCTGGGACTTGAGGGCAGCTGGCCAGTCAGATTGTCTGGCAGCTCCACGAGGCGGGACTTCCTCCCAAGTGAGGGGCGGAAGTCCTATCTGCAATCAATTAACACTCGTTGGAGTATTAAATGGCTGGCGGGGCAGCCAGTATCAGCGCCCATGTGTTCAATACCGACTCCTTGGATGGCTGAAAGGGAAACCCAGCCATCGTAAAAATTCTGGTCCAAGTGTGACATTAATCACTCTTTTCTAACATTAGATGCTTGAGGCTGTGCATGTGATTACCTGGATGCTGTTTAAATATTAATTATACTTAGCTTGCATGAAGCAGTAACAGTGTAAGAATATCTGCTGAAGATAGTCTTGTGTCAGTGAATGAACTCTTGGTTCATATTAACTACAGTGATACTACAGATTCAGCAAAATTAAAATTGCTTCAAATTGACGCAAAGATTGCATGGGATATAAAGTTGAGTGCATTTAAAAATCATCACAACGCATACACCATTACCAATCTTTGGACAAAATTGGGAGGTGAAATATCAGACTGGCTCAGGAATATGTGTATATAGAGTGGGAAAGGTGATGAATATGTAATAAAATAAATTGGATTTCTATTTTGTGCCATAACTAGTTGGATCTTCATGAGTTAACATAAGAGTATCTTACCTCACCTGTCGCAAGAATGATAAAGTTTTCAACTGTCAACGGAACAACTTTACCAAATAAACCAATGACAATCCTTCCAGCATCTTTATCACCAATTTGAATATCGAGGAATACCTACAGTTGTAGAAAACCTTCATTAGAGTTTTACAATATAAACTAATGCGATGAGTTTGGTCTGAATTACAATATTTCCATCTGCTTGAAATATCCTTCAAAAATACTGGGCATACAAATACATCTATTAATTTGAACTTATATTTGCTCAAATTATCCAGTCGTATGAATTAAACAATTGTAATAAAAGAGCACAGATGGCTTTTTTGCATAATTAACAGATAATTCAAATAAAGCAACTTTGAATTAAGAGGAGTCAAGTATATTAATAGGGCATTTTTTTTTAAACAACTTATAGGTAAAAATCCATAAAAACTGAAAACGAAGAATTTTATATGGAGAGATATATCAAAATTGATGATTTGTGGTTTCCTCTTTCTATCACAGTTAAGGCAAGCTGGGAAGTACTCCTCCTAAATGTCAATGGTTCCACCTAGAAATAAGGCCTGTATCAGTGGAGCTGAATCTTAACTGCTCTTGGAAATGGCCTAGGAAGCCACTCAGTTATATCAAACTACTAAGGAAAAGTCAAATAAGAATAAAGCAGAACCAACTACCTAGCATCAAACTAGGCATCAGATATAACAAACACACAACACACATTCAACTCGTTGATTCTGTAAAGTTCTTCTCACTAATATCTGGGGACTTGTTTCAAAATTAGGAGAGCTGTCTCACAGACTAGTCAAACAACAGCCTGACATAGTCATCCTCACCAAATCATACCTTTTGGCCAATATCCCAGAATCCTCCCTTACCATAGCTGGGTACTACCTGTCCCACCAGCAGGACAGACCTACCAGAGTTGCAGCACAATGGTATACAGTCAGGAGTATACCTATGGGAGCCTTCAACATTGGACTCCAGACCCCATGAAATCTTATGACATCCAAAAATTGGGCAAGGAAACCTCATGCAGATTACTACCTAATGCTCTCCCTCAACAGATGAAATAGTAATCCACTATGCTGAACACCACTTGGAAAAACACCAAGGGTGGCCAGGGCACAGAATGTACTCTAGGTGCGAATGTCAATGTCCATCAATAAGGGTGGCTCAGTAGTACCATTACTGACCAAGCTGGCTGAGTCCTGAAGGATATAGCTGCCAGACTGGGCCAGCAGCAGGTGGTGAGAGAACCAACACGACGGAAGAACCAACTTGACTTTGTCCTCACCAATCCACCTGTTGCAGATGCATTTGACCATGACAGTATTAGTAGGAGTGACCACCACACAGTCCTAGTGGAGATGAAATCCCATCTTCACACTGTGGACACCCTTCATCATGTTGTGTAGAACTACTGCCATGCTAAACGGGATGGATCCAGCTCAGACTAGCAAATCAAAAAGGGCATCCATGAGACACTATGGACCATCAGTTGCAGCAGAATTATACTCTGTTATGTAATCTGTAGCTTCATGACCCAGCATATCCCTCACTCCACCAGCATCATCAACACAAAAGCAAAATACTGCAGATGCTGGAAACCTGGAATAAAAACAGAAAATGCTGGAAATACTCAGCAGGTTAGGCAGCATTGTGGAAATTAACAAAGTTAACGTTTCGAGTCGCGATGCCCTTCATCATTACCATTAAACCAGTAGAACAAACCTAGTTCAATGAGGGGTGTAGGAGAGCATGCCAGGAGCAGCACCAGGCATACCTCAAAATAAGGTATCAATGCAGTGGAGCTGCAACACAGACTACAAACATGCTGAACTGTGGAAGCAGCAGCTACAGATAGAGAATAGCGATCCCACAACCAACGGATCAGATAAGAGCTCTGCAGTCCTGCCACATCCAGTCAAATATGGTGGTGGGAAATAAAACGTCTAACGAGAGGAGAGTGCTCAACAAGCACCCCCATCCTGAACAATGACAGAGCTCAGCATATCAGGCAAGCTGAAGCATTTTCAACCATTATTAGTCAGAAGTGCTGAGTAGATGATCCCTGTCAGCGTCCTCCTGATGTCCCTATCGTTATAGATGCCAGTCTTCAGCTAATTCAATTCACTCCATGCAATATCAAGAAACGGCTGATGGCACGTATACAGCTGAGGTTACCGGTCCCAAAGACTAATGCTCCTAGCAAAGCTGTTCAAGTACAGCCTCAACACTTGACAATGTGAAAAATTGCCCAGGTATGTCCTGTCCAGAAATGGCAGGACAAATCCAATCCAGTCAATTACCTCATAAGCCTACTTCCAATCATCAGCAAAGTGATAGAAGGGGTCATCAACAGTGCTATCAAGAGGATCTTACACAGCATTAACCTGTTCATTGATGCGCAGTTTGGGTTCTGCCAGGATCACTTGGCTTCAGGCCTCATGATAGGCTTGGTCGAAACATGGAGAAAAGAGCTGAATTCCAGAGTGAAGTGACAATGACTGCCCTTAACATCAAGACAACATTTGACCAAGTGTGGTATTAAAGGGCCCTAGTCAAATTGAGGTCACTGGGATCAGGGGTAAGGCTCATCACTGGTCTGAGTCATACCTCGCACGGAGGTAGATGGTTGTGTTTGTTGTAAGACAATCATCTCAGTCCCAGGATATCACTGCAGGAGTCCCTCCAGGTAGTGTCCCAACCCCAAACATCTTCAGCTGCTTCAATGATCTTCCCTCCATTATAAGATCAGAAATGGGGATCTTTGTTGATGACTTTACAATGTTCAACCCCATTTGTAGCTCCACGGATAATGAAGCAGTCCATGCCCACATGCAGCAAGACATTTTCCACAGCAGGGACTCCCTGCAGTGGAAGGAGTACCAGAACAAGGTCCAACATGCCATTGCAAATGAGAAAGCAAACTTCTTTTGTGACTGAGTAATGCAACTGAAGAAGGATAATCCATCATCTTGTGTTATCAACATTAACTTGATGATGTCATCCTCCCAATTCTCTCATATCATTGCAGTTCCTAATGGAGGTCACTCCTAGCAACTCTCCATCACTAATCTCATTAATAAATGACAAACTTTGCTGGTGAAATGACATCACTGGACTTTTGACAGCTATCAGCATCTTTGCTGGCAAGGAAACTTTCTGTGGTCCAACCATGGGAAATCTTCTGAGAATTCTTGAGTTGAACTTGGATAGTCTAGACAGAGTTCCAAGAGCCAAGCTTATCTGAGTCTTTGCCTATGTGTTTAGTGCTCCATTATGCAATGTCTTAAATGCTTCCTTCGCAGAGGGAGTAGTTCCCCGTAAATGGAAGCAAACAATCAGTGTTCCAGTGCCAAAGAAACAAGAAGAAACACTGGACAAACTATGCGCCATAGTCTTGACAGGTCATTTCTCTAAGATTGCAGAGCAGTTCGTGACTAAATGGTTACTATTAGATATTGATCCTCTACTTGACTGTCATCAGTTTGGGAGCCGGGCTGGAAGATCAACAACTCATTATCTGGTTGACATTGAACTTCCTTTGTAAGAGGGCTAATAAGTTGGGAACAACCTCAACCATTATTACAACAGATTTTTCAAAGGCATTTGACAGGGTTGTGGCTAATAAATTGTTAACATTAAACGTAAATGATATTCTTGTCCAATGGATTGCTGACTTCTTCACTGACTGCACTCGATGTGTCATGGTTGCCTATTTGGAAGTGTTCAATTAACAGCAGATGTGCCTTGGCACTTGGCTAGGGGCCAATTCTTTTACTAATCTGCAATCACGATGCTCTATCATCTTCTTCTGGCCTCAAATACTGGAAATATATGGATAATATGGCAGTTGTGAAGCCTAGACCTTGGGATGCAGCTAGCGGGGTTCAGGAAGCTCAAAGCTCTCAATGAATTGTCTGAGGAAAACAATAGGCAGTTAAATGCTATTAATTGTAAGGCCATGTGAGCAGACTAGTAAATAATAGCACATGCCCCTTGACATAAAGTTCACAGAATCACAGAATTGTTACAGCACAGAAGGAGGCCATTTGGCCCCATCGTGTCTTCATTGACTCTCCAAATGAGCAATTCACTTAGTACCATTCCCCTGCCTTCTTCCCCATAACCCTGCATACTCTTCCTTTTCAGATAAGTCTAATTCCCTTTTGAATGTTTCAATGGAACCTGGTTCCACCACACTCTCAGGCAGTGCATTCCAAACCCTGACTACTCACTGCATAAAACAGTTTCTCTTCCTATCACTTTTGCTTCTTTTACTAATTACTTTAAACCTGTGCACTCTCCTTCTCAAGCCTTTCATGAGTAGGAATAATTTTTCCCTATCTACTCTGTCTAGACCCCTCATGATTTTGAATACCTCTATCAAATCTCTTCTCAACCTTCTTTTCTCAAAGGAAAACAGTCCTAACTTCTCCCACCTATCTTCATAACTAAAGTTCCTCATGCCTGGAACCATTCTCGTGAATCATTTCTGCACCCTCTCAAAGGTTTCACATCCTTCCTAAAGTGCAGCACCCAGAGGTAATTACACCCTCGCAGAGGTGAAAGCTTTGAAAATCTTGGATGTGCACATTCAAGCCAACTTGGAAGTGGGATGGCCAAGTGGACAGTATGCTGAATAAAAGAAACAAATAAATGGATCTTTACTCTCAGATCCCTCATCCCTTTCAGACTCCCTGTCCATTACCTGTTGGTGGTTGAATATGCTGTGCCTGTGTGGCACCCTGGCCTCACACATCTGTAAACCATTCATATGAAAAGGATACAGAAGCATTCACTGATATTGATCTTAGGCTCTCAGTACCTGTCATATGACAGTGCCCTTCATGTCACAAAGCTCAAAACCCTACAAACAAGAAGAGTTAATATTTATACTAAATTCAGAAAATCCCTTATGCAATCTACCCAATTTCAGAACTGGTTACTACCACCATGTCCAGAGCAATCAAGGCAACTCAGGAGGTTTGACTAAACTCAACTGCAAAAGACGTAGGATGGAAAAGTACTGATGTAGTCCTATTTCTTACATGGTTCTTGTCCTCAATGAAGTACTTATGAAATCTATATGTGCTTCAGTGCTTGTAATGTAAGGAATGTTTATTGTTTTGTAATGTTAATATAATTTTAATTCGATGTTCCTTCCCTTAACATCCAGTCCATCATTTCTCTGTTACCTGTTGAATTTGTTTGTCTATTTTTTTACTATATGATTGTCACGTGTTTCCAGGTTTTTAATTAGAACACTTAGTTTACATATGAATTTTCCAACGCAATTCAAACTTTGGCCTGCGAATATAGTTAATGAAAAAAACATCATTATTATTATGATAAATGTCAAGTAACAGTCCTGCCATACAAGTACCAGGCAATGACCATTTCCAACACGAGAGAATCCAACCATTTCCCCTTTACATTCAGTGGCATTAGCATCATTAAATCCCCCACCATCAATGTCCTGGGGGTTACCATAGACCAGAAAATTAACTGCACCAGCCACATAAATACTCTGGCTACAAGTGTGGCTGCAAGAGCAGGTCAGAGGCTGGGAATTCAGCAGTGGGTAACTCATCTCTTGACTCCCCAAAGCCTGTCCATCATCCACTAGGCACTAGCCAGGATTGTGATGGAATACTCTCACTTGCCTGGATGAGTGCAGCTCCAACAACTCTCAGGAAGCTCAACATTATCCAGGACAAAGCAGGCCATACACCAACCAACATCTGAAACATTCACTCCCTGCACTATTGGTGCACAGAAGCAGACTGATAAGAGTGGATGGAGAAAATGAAAAGCAGAAAAGAGGTAGCAAACTGGCAGATGGAGTCCAACTGGTGCTGGAGCAATTTGCAGAGATGGGGGGAGTTCCTGAGATTGTATTTAAAGTGAAGCCAGCTGAATGCATGAAGGGAAGAGTATGTGCCATAAGGAGTGAAAGAGATTTCTAAATAGCAGAGAAAACAGGGAGCATAGCCAGAATAATAATAATGAATAATATGTGAAGGAGAGATGTACAGGGACATAACAAGGCAGAAGGCAGAGTTCAGGCTGGAACTGAAACAATTGACTGGGATAATATTTCTGAGATGGGACACAGTTATGACTTTAATCTCATGAAGAAACATCTTCACATTGAGGATACCCTCCACCGTGTTGTGTGGCACCAACAGTGTGCTAAATGGGATAGACTTCGAATAGATCTAGCAACTCAAGACTGGGCAACCATGAGGTGCTGTGGGCCATCAGCAGCAGCAGAATTGTGCTCAACAGCAATCTGTAACTTCATGGTCCAGCATATCCCCCACTCTACCAATTACCACCAAGCCAGGGGATCAACCCTGGTTCAAAGAAAAGCGTAGGAGGGCATGCCAGGAGTATGCATATATAAAAATTATGTGTCAACCTGGTGAAGGAGGGCATGCTAAACAGCATAAGCAGCAAGTGATAGAGCACAACGAATGTATCAGATCTAGCGAGTCCCCCACTATCAACATCCTGGGCGTTACCATTGACCAGAAACTGAACTGGACTGGCTATATAAATACTGTGAGCAGGTCAGAGGCTGGAAATTCTGTGGAGAGTAACTCACCTCTAGACTCTCCAAAGCTTGTCCACCATCTACAAGGCACAAGTCAGGAGTGTGATGGAATACTTCCCACTTGCCTGGATGAGTGGAGCTCCAACAACACTCAAGAAGCTAGACACCAACCAGGACAAAGCAGGCTGTTTGATTGTTTGTGAATGGGGTGCCATTCAGCTCCCCCAGCACTGAAGCACAGTAGCAGCACTGCAGCAAGATACACTGCAGCAAATCAGCAAGGTTCCTTAGACAGCATCTTCCAAACCCATGACCATTACCATTTTGAAGGACAAGGGCAGCAGACACATTGGAGGGGAACTTCCAGTTGGTGATGTTCCCCTCCAAGCCACTCACTGTCCTGACTTGGAAATATATCGCCGTTCCTTCACTGTCACTGGGTCAAATCCTGGAACTCCTTCCCTAACAGCACTGTGGGTGTACCTACACTACATGGACTGCAGCGGTTCAAGAAGGCAGCTCACCACCACCTTCTTAAGGGCAATTAGGGATGGGCAATAAATACTGGCTTAGCCAGCGTTGCCCCTATCCTGTGAATGAATAAAAAAGAGGCATAACTTATAGTAGAAATGTTATAGGCAGTACTGGGGCTAGAGCGCAGGTTTGGAATGTTCCTTGAGGTAAAGACCAGGTAGCTGGATGGAAGCAGGCAGGTAGGTGAGTGATGGAGAGATGAACCGTGGCTAAGAGGGCAGTAAGTTTAAAAAAAAATAAATAATGTTTTTCAGTTAAGAAAAACTTTACACAATGTAGCTGGAAGTGGAAAAACAAGACAGCAAATTGGTTAGGAAACAAACTTTAGAAACGTACAGCAAAGAGGTACACAATGGCCAAAGATTGCAATTGCAAATCAAAGTTGATTGAACAAACTGAGGTTATGTTTGGGATGGGGCTAAACAAGTAACTGCTGGTCCAGCAACTCATTACTCAGCCTCAGGATCTTGAAGAATTAAAGCCAGTGACTGTTACTGAAAAGGATCATTTTGGCTTATGCATCCTTTATGTCAGGCAGGTGGCTGTAGTGTTAACAACATGCTTTGGAACTGCAGAGGAGCTGAAGAAGTCTGAATATTGTCTGTGTATTTTTGGAAGTTGACTTAATGCTTCCAGCTATTTCCTATTGGCAGCATTTAAGTTATGAATATGATCATGGATGGACCACTAGGATACATCAGAGACGCTGCCTGGTCAGAGACAAGCTGGTGGAGACATTGCAATGCCTGCATTGCAACAAGAATGAACTGAAGCATGAAACAGTCACACCATGAACAAATACTGCTGAAGAGAGTCATTGCAGGAGGCTGGAGTGGTTAACAAAAAATTAAGTCCAAGAGGCCAAATCAAGGCTGTGGTGGATAAGGAATGATAGTAAGCTACAGTCACAGCCAAAGTCAAACAGAATATCATCTGTGATCCATTAGTTGCTCCATAACATTGCCCATGCCTATATTTAGATTTTGTAGAAACTCACTGAATTAACTGTTCAGTTGGAATTTTGCTATTCCAGTCTCAGACCTTACAAAAATAGCTAAAATGCTCACTCAATTTCCAGCTTCCAAAAGATGATTCAGAGTACACTCACCAGACAGGGAGATGCTGGTATAGTGGTAATGTCACTGAGCTTGTAATCCAGAAGCCCGGCTTCATGCTTTACATATGAAACATACAAACATTTGAAATAGGAGCAGAAGTAGACCATTAGGCCTCTTGGGCCTGCTCCACCATTCAATAAGATCCTGGCTGATCTGTTTGTGATGCAAGTTCTATATTCCCACCAACCACCAATAACGTTTGATTCCCATGCTGAACAAGAATCTATCCACCTCTGCCTCAAAAATATTCAGTGACCCCGCCTTCTGAGGCAGAGTTCCAAAGACGCACAACCCTCAGAGAAAAAAATTCTCCTCATCCCTGTCCTATAAGGGCGACCTCTAATTTTAAAACAGTGCCCCCTAGTTCAGGACTCACCCACAAGAGGAAACATCCGTTCCACGTCCATCTTGTCAAGACTGTTCAGGATCTTTTATACTTCAATCAAGTCACTCCCTCACTCTTCTAAGCTCCAGTGGAAACAAGCCCAGTCTGTCCAACCTTTCCTCATAAGTCAACCCACTCATTCCAGGTATCAATCTAGTAAACCTTCTCTGAGCTGCCTCCAACGCATTTACACCTTTTCTTAAATAAGGAGACCAAAGCTGCACACAGTATTCGAGGTGCAGTCTCATCAGTGCCCTGTATAAATGATGCATAACATCCTTACTTTTATAAAAACAGAATTACCTGGAAAAACTCAGCAGGTCTGGCAGCATCGGCAGAGAAGAAAAGAGTTGACGTTTCGAGTCCTCATGACCCTTCGACAGAACTTGAGTGAGTCCAAGAAAGGGGTGAAATACCGCCCCCCCCCCCACCCCACACACACACACACCTTAAATCAGCTTATATTTCACCCCTTTCTTGGACTCACTCAAGTTCTGTCGAAGGGTCATGAGGACTCGAAACGTCAACTCTTTTCTTCTCCGCTGATGCTGCCAGACCAGCTGAGTTTTTCCAGGTAATTCTGTTTTTGTTTTGGATTTCCAGCATCCACAGTTTTTTTGTTTTTACCCTTACTTTTATGTTCAATTCCTCACTTAATAAAGGATAGCATTCCATTTGCCTTCTTGGTTACATGTTGTACCCTTTTTTTTATTCATTCATGGGATGTGGGCTTTGCTGGCTAGGTCAGCATTTATTGCCCATCCCTAATTGCCCTTGAGAAGGTGGTGGTGAGCTGCAATCTTGATCTGGTGCAGTCCATGTGGTGTAGATACATCCACAGTGCTGTTAGGGAGGGAGCTCCAGGATTTTCACCCAGCGACAGTGAAGGAAACACAATATATTTCTAAGTCGGGATGGTGAGTGACTTGGACGGAGACTTCCATCTATCTGCTGCCCTTGTCCTTCTAGACAGTAGTGGTCGTATGTTTGGAAGTTGCTCTCGAAGGAGCCTTGGTGAATTCCTGCAGTGCATCTTGTAGATGGTGCACACTGCTGCTACTGTGCGTCGGTGGTGGGGGAATGAATGTGGTGGAAGTGGTGCCAATCATATGGACTGCTTTGTCCTGGATGGTGTCAAGCTTCTTGAGTGTTGAAAGAACTGCACTCATCCAGGCAAGTGGGGAGTATTCCATCACACTCCTGACTTGTGCATTGTAGATGGTGGACAGGCTTTGGAGAGGCAGGAGGTGAGTTACTTGTTGCACGATTCCTAGCCTCTGACGTGCTCTTGTAGCCACAGTATTTATATGGCTGGTCCAGTTCAGTTTCTGGTCAATGGTAACCCCCAGGATGTTGATAGTGGGGAATTCAGTGATAGTAATGCCATTGAACATAAGGGAGCAATGGTTAGGATGTCTCTTGTTGGAGCTGGTTATTGCCTGACACTAGTTGTCAGCCCAAGCTTGGATATTGTCTAGGTCATCCTGCATTTGGACATAGACTGCTTCAGCGTCTGAGGAGTCATGAATGGTGCTGAACATTGTTCATTGATGATTGCACATCGCCATTTCTGACCTTATGATGGAAGGAATGTCATTGGTGAAGCAGCTGAAGATGGTTTGGCCTAGGACACTACCCTGAGGAACTTCTGCAGTGAGATGACTGACCTCCAACAACCACAACCTTCTTCCTTTGTGCTAGGTATGACTCCAACTAGTGGTGAGTTTTCCCCCTGATTCCCATTGACTCCAGTTTTGCTAGGGCTCCTCAATGCCACAGTCGGTCAAATGCTGCCTTGATGTCAAGGGCAGTCACTCTCACCTCACCTCGGGAGTTCAGCTCTTTTATCTATGTTTGAACCAAGGCTGTAATGAGCTTAGGAGCTGAGTGGCGCTGGCAGTACCCAAACTGGGTGTCAATGAGAAGGTTATTGCCAAGCAAGTGCTGACTGATAGCACTGTTGATGACCCCTTCCATTAGTTTACTAATGATTGAGAGTAGACTGATGGGCGGTAATTGGCCAGGTTGGATTTGTCCTGCTTTTTGTGTACAGGACACATCTGGGAAACTTTCCACATAGCCGGGTAAATGCCAGCGTTTCAGCTGTACTAGAACAGCTTGTCTAGGGGCACATCAAGTTCTGGAGCACAAGTCTTCAATGCTATTGTCAGAATATTGTTAGGGTCCATAGCCTTTGCAGTAGCTAATGCCTTCTGCCATTTCTTGATATCACGTGGAGTGAGTCGAATTGGCTGATGACTGGCATCTGTGATGCTGGGGACCTCCGGAGGAGGCTGAGATGGATCATCCACTCGGCACTTCTGGCTGAAGATTGTAGCAAATGCTTCAGCCTTACCTTTTGCACTGATGTGCTGGGCTCCTCCATCATTGAGGATGGGGATATTTGTGGAGCCTCTTCCTCCAGTGAGTTGTTTAATTGTCCACCACCATTCAGGACTGGATGTGGCAGGACTGCAGAGCTTTGATCTAATTTGTTGGTTGTGGGATCACTTAGCTGTCTATCACTTTCTGCTTATGCTGTTTGGCACGCAAGTAGTCCTGTGTTATAGCTTCACCAGGTTGACACCTCATGTTTAAGTATGCCAGGTGCTGCTCCTGGCATGCCCTCCTGCACTCTTCATTGAAGTAGGATTGATCCCCTGGCTTGATAGTAATGGCAGAGTGGGGGATATGCCAGGCCATGAGGTTACAGATTGTGTTCGAGTACAATTCTGCTGCTGCTGATGGTCCACAGTGCCTGATGGATGCCCAGACTTGAGTTGCTAGATCAGATCAAAATCTATCCCATTTAGCACAATGGTAGTGCCACACAACATGATGGAGGGTACCATCAATGTGAAGGTGGGACATTGTCTCCACAATGACTGTGTGGTGGTCACTTGTGCCGATACTATCATGGACAGATGCATCTATGGCAGGAAGGTTTGTGAGGATGAGGTCAAGTATGTTTTTCTCTCTTGTTGATCCCCTCACCACTTGCCGCAGGCCCAGTCTACCAGCTATGTCGTTTAGGATTCGGCCAGCCCGGCCAGTAGTGGTGCTACTGAGCCACTCTTGGTGATCGACATTGAAGTCCTCCACCCAGAGTACATTCTTGCCACCCTCAGTGCTTCCTCCAAGTGGTGTTCAACATGGAGAAGCACTCATTCATCAGCTGAGGGAGGGCAGTACATGGTAATCAATAGGAGGTTTCCTTGCCCTTGTTTGACCTGATGGCATGAGACATCCTGGGGTTCAGAATCAATATTGAGGACTCCCACCTGACTGCAGACCACTGTGCTGCTGCCACTGCTGATGGGACAGGCCATACCCAGGGATTTGTAAGGTATTATTCCGTGAGAATGACTATGTCAGGCTGTTGCTTGACTCGTCTGTGAGACAGCTCTCCCAATTTTAGCACTAGCTCCCAGATGTTAGTAAGGAAGACTTTGCAGGATTGACAGGGCTGCGATTGTCATTATCGTTTCTGGTGCCTAGGTCAATGCCAGGTGGTCCATCCAGTTTCATTCCTTTTTTGTGACTCTGTAGCGGTTTGTTACAACTGAGTGGCTTGCTAGGCCATTTCAGAGGGCATTTAAGAGTCAACCACATTCTTGTGGGTCTGCGGTCACTTTTAGGTCAGACCAGGTAAGGACGGCAGATTTCCTTCCCTAGAGGATTGTTGGTTTTACAACAATCGACAATGGTTCCATGGTCATCATTAGACTTTTAATTCCAGATTTTACAGATTCATTTAATTCAAATTCCACCATCTGCTGTGGCAGGATTTGAAACCAGGTCCCCAGAGCATTACTCTGGGTCTCTGGATTACACTATGCCATCGGCTCCCCTAAATTTAGTGCCTAGCTCCTCATACTCTCTATGCAGAACCTCTTTCCTAGTTCTACCTATGTCATTGGCACCTACATGGCCCATGACAACTGAATCTTCCCCCTCTCACTGCAAGTTCCTCTCAAGCTCTGTGCAGATATCCCAATCCTGGCACTGGGCAGGCAACACTGCCATCTCAACTCTCGCTATTTGCTACAGAGAACAGTGTCAATCCCCCTCACTAAACTTCCCCTATTACCACTACGTTCCTTTTTGCTCCCTCCACTACCTGTACCACAGTGCCATGGTCAGTTTGCTCGTCCCCCCGGCAGCCCCCACTGTCATCCAAACAAGCTGAGAGAACCTTAAACCTAGTGGACAATTGCAGAGGCTGACACTCGTACACTCCTGCCCTCTGGGTACCCTTACCTGCCTCACTCACAGTGACCCTCCTGTCCCTGAACGCTGGCCAAAGCAGAAGACCCTATCCTAAGTGGTGTGACTGCCTCCTAGTACAAAGCATCCAGGTAACTTGCCCCCTCAGTGATATGTCGCAGAGTCTGCAGCTCAGCCTCAAGTTAATGACTCTGAGCTGAAGTTCCTCAAGCTGCAAGCACTTACTCCTGGATCACAATGTTGCCAGCAGCTCCCACATGCTGCAGCCTTGGCACATCTCCTATCCTGCCACCCTTAATGTGTTTTAAATAATGACTTAATTATATTAATCACTTATTTATGTTGCTTTTTTATATTTTTTATTAACTTTACTGCCAAATTATGTACCATTTTAAACCTTAGGACATAAGAACATAAGAACCAGGAGCAGGAGTAGGCAATTCAGCCCCTCAAGCCTGCCCCGCCATTCAATACGATCATGGCTGATCTTATTTCAGCCTCAACTCCAATTTCCAACCCTCGTCCCATAACCTTTCAGCCCGTTACTAATTAAAAATCTATCTATCTCCTCCTTAAACTTATTCAGCGTACCTGCATCCACTGCACTCTGAGGTAGTGAATTCCGCAGAGATCCTCATCTCTGATTTAAATCTACCAGCCCTTAGCCTAAAACTATGGCCTCTCATTTTAGAATGTCCCAGAAGGGCAAACATCCATTCCAAGTCTACTTTGCCTATCCCCTTTAGCATCATATACACATCAATTAGATGTCCTCTCATCCTTCTAAACTATAGCGAGTATAAGCCTAAACTGCTCAATCTCTCCTCATAAGACAAGCCCCTCATCTCTGGAATCATTCTAATGAACCTCCTCTGAACCGCCTCCAATGCAACTACATCCTTCCTCAAGTAAGGGGACCAAACCTGTGCACGGTACCCCAGGTGCGGTCTCACCAATGTCTTGTACAGTTGCAACAACACTTCCCTATTTTTATACTCTATTCCTTTAGCAATAAATGCCAAAATTCCATTTGTCTTTCTTATTACCTGCTGTACCTGCATCCTAGCTTTCAACGATTCATGCACAAGGACACCCAGATCCCTCTGCACTGAAACATTCTGAAGTTTCTCTCCAATTAAATAATAAGTCGCCTTTTTATTTTTCTGACCAAAATGGATAACCTCACACTTAACCACGTTAAACTCCATCTGCCAAATTTTGGCCCATTCACCTAACCTGTCCATATCCATTTGTAAATTTCTTATTTCTTCATTGCAACTTACCTTCCCACCTATTTTGGTGACATCTGCAAATTTAGCTATAGTACTTTCTATCCCTGAATCCAAGTCATTAATATAGATTGTAAATAGTTGGGGTCCAAGGACCGAACCCTGTAGCTCCCCACTAGTTACAGCTTGCCATCCAGAAAAAGACAAATTTATCCCAACTCTCTGCTTTCTGTTGGTTAGCCAATCCTCTATCCAAGCTAATATATTACCCCTAACTCCGTGTGATCTTATCTTGTATATTAATCTTTTGTGCGGCATCTTATCAAAGGCCTTCTGGAAGTCCAGATATACTACATCTACAGGATCCCCATTATCCACTTTCTTCAAAGAACTCCAGCAAATTTGTCAAACACGAGTTACTCTTGATAAAACCATGCTGACTTTGATGGATTGCATTTTGACTTTCCAAATGCCCCATTACTACTTCCTTAATAATGGATTCCAACAATTTCCCAACAACAGACTAACTGGTCTATAGCTTCCTACTTTCTGCCTCCCTCCCTTTTAGCATTTTTCCAGAATCCAGGGAACTTTGGAATATTATAGCCAATGCATCCACTATCTCTGCTGTTACTTCCTTTAAGATCCTGGGATGTAGGCCATCAGGTCTTGGGGACTTGTCACCCTTTAATCCCAATAGTTTGCTCAGTACTTTTCCTCTAATGATGGTGATTGTTCTAAGCTCCTCCTTCTCTACACCCTCTGCCCAACCTGTTACTATTGGAGTAGTACTCCACTGTGAAAACTGAGGCAAAATATTGATTAACCATGTCTGCCATTTCTGCGTTCCCCATTATTAACTCCCCTGTCTCATCCTCCAAGGAACCAACATTCACTTTAGCTACTACCTTTCCTTTTATATACTTGAAGAAGCTTTTGCTATCAGTTTTATATTTTGTGCTAGTTTTCTTTCATAATTAACTTTTGCTCTTTTATTATTTTTTTTAGTGACCCTTTGTTGATCTTTAAAAGTTTCCCAATCTTCCAGTCTGCCACTGACCTTTGCAATTTGGTATGTCTTAGTTTTTGCCTTTATGTTATCTTTAACTTCCTTGCTTAGCCATGGTTGCTTTTCCCCCCTCTTACCATCGTTCTTCCTCTTTGGAATATATTTTACTTGGAAGGATTTGAATATCTCCTTAAATATCTGCCACTGTTCATCAGCTGTCCCACCTTGTAGTCTTCCTGCCCAGTCCACTAGGGCTAAATCTGCCCTCATGCCTATGTAATTACCTTTGTTTAACTCCAGAACACTAGTGTGGGACTCAAGTTTCTCGCTCTCAAACTGAACTTGAAATTCTAGCATGCTATGATCACTCTTCCCTAGAGGATCCTTTACTATGAGATAATTAATTAATCCCATCTCATTACACAAAACCAAATCCAGAATAGCCTGCTCCCTGGTTGGTTCCACAATATATTGCTCCAAGAAATAATCTCTAGTACTCTATGAACTCTCCCTTGAGGCTACCCTTGCCAATTTGATTAGTCCAGTCTATATGCATACAAAAATCACCCATGATTATTGCAGGGCCTTTCTTACATGCTCCCAGTATTTCCTGGTTTATACTGTGCCCTACTGCTTACCTACTGTTTGGGGACATATAGATTACTCCCACCAGGGACTTCTTTCCTTTGCTATTTCTTATTTCTAAAATAAAATAGAACTTACCCACTTTCTAGATACCCACCAAACAGCTAGCTCCTTTCCCTGTGGTAGAGCAAGATCTATCTCCTACATGGTGAGAATGATAGAGAAAGGGAACGAGCACCTTCTTCCCTCCTTCATGGAACTCCCCCTCTCACCAAAGTCCGAGTCTTCATTCAATTTCCGCAGCTGCACTCCATTTGGGGACATGGGTTCAAATCCCACTGTGACAACTGGTGGAATTTAAATTCAATTAATAAAATCTAGAATATATAGCCAGTCTCAGTAATGGTGGCCATGAAACTATAATGCCTTTGTGACTATTGCCCTGGATTGCTCACAGCAGCACCCTGAAGACCAAGAATTGCTGATGTGAGAACTTGCCTAATAACAACGTGTGTTTAAATAACACCTTAAAAATATTAAAACATCATAAAGTGGCTCACAGAGACATAGCAAAACAAAATTTGACACCAAGCACAAAAGGAGATATTATCACGGAATCGTAAAATGGTTCCATCACAGAAGGATTCCATTCAGCCAGTTGTTTCTGTGCGGGCTCTCTGCAAGAGGAACTCAGCTAATCCCACTCTCCTACCCTTAGCCCTGCATCCTTTCTCTCTTCAGGCAATTGTGCAATTCCCTTTTGAAAGCTCTGATTGTCCCTGCCTCTACCACCTTCTCAGGCAGTGCATTCCAGCTCCTAACTACTTGCTTCGTTAAAAAAAAAGCTTTCCTGATGTGACCAATGATTTTTTTTTGTTTTGCCAGTCACCTTAACCCTGTGTCCTCTGGTTCTCGACCCTTCCACCAATGGGAACAATTCTTCTCTATGTACTCTATTTAGAACCGTCATGATTTTAAACACCTCTATCAAATCTCCTCTCAACTTCCTCTTCTCTAAGGAGAACAACCCCAGCTTCTTTAGTGAAGATGACCAAAAGCTTAGACAAAGAGGTAGGTTGTAAGATGTGGTGTAAAGAAGGAAAATGAGGTATAGAGGTGGAAAGGTTCAGTGCTGAAGACCTATGGTACTAAAAACATTGGTGGAATGATTAGAATCAGAGATACTTAAAAGGTTAAAATTTGAGGGGCTCAGATATCTCAGAAGGTTGTTGTGCTGGAGGAGATTAGAGAAAAAGGGAGGAGCAAAGCCATGGGAGAATTTGTAAACAAGGATAAGAATTTTAAAATCGAGTCATTGCTTAATCAAGAACTAGAGTTGGCTACTGAGCACGGGGGTGATAGGTGAATGGGACTGGCTGTGAGTTAGGGTACAGGCCACGGAGTTTTGGATTACTTCAAGTTTACAGTGGGTAGAATATGGGAGACCAGGCACGAGTGCGTTGGAATAGCCAAGATTAAAAGTAACAAAGGCATGGATGAGGTTATTCAGATAAGCTGATGTAGTCAAGCAATGTTATGGAAGTGAAAATAGGCTTTCCTAGTGATGTTGTTAGTATGTGGTTGGAAGCGCGCATTGGAGTCAAATAAGACACTAATAAGTGCAGAACAAAAACAGAATTACCTGGAAAAACTCAGCAGGTCTGGCAGCATCGGCGGAGAAGAAAAGAGTTGACGTTTCGAGTCCTCATGACCCTTCGACAGAACTTGAGTTCGAGTCCAGGAAAGAGCTGAAATATAAGCTGGTTTAAGGTGTGTGTGTGGGGGGCGGAGAATACTCGATGCCGATTCCTTGGCATTGGAGTTTGGTCCACTTCCGGTATTCCACCTCCCTCCAAGCCGCGTATCTGTTGATGGGTTTGGGCCTGGACGTTTGGGTGATATCCGTCCATCCCATTGCGATACCGATCTCGTCCGCTTCAATTCCAGCATCAGCACCTCTTGGACCTCCACTATCCTTGAGGGCTTCTTCGATCTCTCTGAGTACTTTGAGGTTCCTCAGGGATTCGATTGTTTTTTTGTTGTCAATTCCGCTGAATTCGAAAGAGGCCTCTATCACCACGTCCGGTGAGCTCTCTAGCGCCTCCAGCTTTCGGATTATGGCGGACGGAATCTGCACTTCGAGCCTCGGCATGCCCAGACCTCCATTCCTGTTACTGCTGTATAGTAGACCATCCGTCGTGTGTGGCGGAAGGTGTAGTATTTCTTTTGTACCGTTCTTGATAGATTGGTCTAGTTTGACTAGAGTATTCTGTGAGACCTCTGCGAGGATCAGGTGGAAATATATTCGAGGTATCATGTGAGTTTTGAGGATTTCAATCCTCTGGATAGGCCGAAGAGCTGCCTTCTTCAGGTTCTCTATCCACGAATCGATTCTGGATCCCCATTGCTCCTCGGTGACTCCTGCCCATGGGTCGATTCTGGCACCCAGGTATTTCTCCGTCTCTCCTGGTGGTATGTAAGAGATCGGACCTCCTTTCAGCTGCCAGTTCGGTTTTGTATTATACAGGAACGTCTTCCGTTTGTGGGTGAAGTGAAAGCCTTTGGTCTTTCCAGCATTCATCTCCAAACCCGTCTTTTGGCAGAAGTCCTGCACACTCTCCGCCCCCCACACACACACCTTAAACCAGCTTATATTTCAGCTCTTTCCTGGACTCGAACTCAAGTTCTGTCGAAGGGTCATGAGGACTCGAAACGTCAACTCTTTTCTTCTCCGCCGATGCTGCCAGACCTGCTGAGTTTTTCCAGGTAATTCTGTTTTTGTTTTGGATTTCCAGCATCCGCAGTTTTTTTGTTTTTAACTAATAAGTGCAGACTTGGTATATATTTGAAAAGGAAAACTCAAGGTTGCAGTATTTATCACACACTTGATGCAATGGTATGGTTGAATATAATTTGATTAGCCAAATGCTGAGAGGGCCGAATGGCCTACTCCTGCTCCTATTTCTCGAGCCTGTTTCTTTTTTTAAAAAAAAAAATTAAAGTGGTATTGTTTTGAAAACGGCCCAAACCAGTCAATTTCACGTTTACAGATTACAGGAGCTGGGGTTTCAAAGCAACAGCCATCTCAGCACAGCGGCGAACTCCTTAACCAAATTAATCCTACTTTGCTTTAACTACTATGCTTTAAACGTCAGTTTTTTAAAAAAAAAGTCGCAGGGTGTTTGGTCTGACGCCTGTGTTACGTGGCAAGTGTCTATGTCATCCACCGCTTCTGTTGAGGCACTTTCCATTTCCAAGTTTCCCCTCTTCCAAATGCCTCATTCCCCAAGTTCCAAGCGTTTGACTTCAATTATTGTATTCAAAACCTGGGAGGGACGGAATCGGCACTACTGTCGCCACCTGTCCTCGATAACTAAACTCGTGTCTCGAGTGTAAAAATGTAACGTCGAATCAACAGGCTGACACCTGAGGAGCCGCCTTCCGCCCATGCTGATTGGATCCTGGAACGGGGGCCCCCTTCAGCGAGCTCCGCTATTGGGCAGAAGAGGAGTCAATGCAGCCGGTGTCAGTTTCGGCTGAGTGGAACAGCAATGTTATGTTTGCTTGCTGGTCTCCCCTTCCTGTCCCGCCAGCAAAACCTACCTTCGCTGTTACCTTCGGGCCTCGCTTTTTCTCAGCCGCGCAGGTGCTTTCATCCAGAAGAAACACGACCAGCAGGAATAGGAGCAATTGCGAATTCATCCTGTGAAAATGAACTTTTTTTTTTAACGTGGCTCCCATTATCGTCACCGACGAAGAGCCGAAGAGAACGAGGCTCCGCCTCATACTGGAAGCTAATCGCAGCAGAGAGAGTGTGTGAAAAGCAGACACACCCGCCCTTTCCGGAATCCCGAAGCAGATCCTGAGGCAGAATCGGGGGGGTGGGGGTGGCAAAGCACGCTTACGCCTAACCCGTAAATCTCGCATTTTCATTGCGTGATCTTTTTGAGGCAGCACAAATAGAGGGCAGTTTGACACGTTTCCCTGCGAGCCGAATAAACTTATGTGAAAAAAAAGTAATCTCGCAAACAATTTAAAATAAAAACAAACAAAAAAAATGCTGGAAAGACTCAGCAGATCTGACAGTGCCGGTGGAGAGAACAGTTAACGTTTCGAGTCTGCGTGACTCTTCAAACAATTTAACCCTGATATTATTATACGCAGTCCCTTTAAAATCAGAACAGAATCTTTAATCCCGACAGCATTAGAAATACGGACTGAACTGGACCATCTTGATCATCTTGACTGTGCTTTTATTTAGCATTAACATTGCGTTGGAAAGTGTGATATGATATAAAAACTTTACATAACTGGCTCATTAAATGAAAAATGGCAATAATCTGTCAGCAAAATCTACTATTAACAAAGCACCGTCGTCACTGTAGGCTGCGATACTTTTAGACAGCGGTTTCCTAAATGTGCATTCTGCTTCAATGTATTTTTGAGTATACTATATCTTCAGAGATGACTAATGAAATGGCAGAAATCAAAAACGTGCTGATAGATTTCAACGGAAGCACGTAAAAGCCAAGGCAAAAATATAACGGAAGTGTAATACTAAAGTTAACTGACAAATCTTCTGGTTGTCCAGGGTTATGCTTGCCGGCAGGTAACAAAGTTGCGGGAAACAGTTGCTGTGAACTGCAACATTTACATTTAATTTGCCATGCTATGTGTCTTGACGATTGAATTGAGATGAAAATTGCTTTGGCGGGTTTTTTTTTTTGGTGGTCCCGGTCCCCTTGCCCATTGGGGTTCTAATTGTTAATTTGGAGCAATGATAACAAAAATGATATCGCACTTTTAACATTACAACGCCCTATCAAGAACACCAGTTAATTCTAAACTAAAACTACACTGAATAAAGACTTATAAAACATCAAGTCATATAAATAGAACCACAGTAAGAGCTAATATAACGTGAAATAATCATTCAAGCAGAAAGTGTTATGACACTGTAACTGAAATATTGGCCATAATACACTGCACCAAGTACCCGAAGATTGGCTCTATACAATCTGAGTCTGAATTTTCATACTTTTTGACCATTCTTCCATTACCTGGAGATGGATGTTGGCTGGCCGTTACTTGAAAGACAATACTAATACCCAGGTAGATGCACGCTCTGTAGAAAAATAGTGTCAGATAAGTGTAAGCAAGCTACTCAAAATGATAGCTATATATGTACCATTTATCTTCCCATCGGACAATCTTAAGTGCACGTTTATTTAGTTTAAAGGTCACCTTTTTTCGCGTGTGGACAACTGGTGCAGTTCTTATTAATGCATAATTGGCAGCAGTTCGAATTCCTAAACTAAAGCCATAGGTTTTATTGGCAATATACAGTTACTCCTCCCATTTCTGCTCTGGGTAGAATAACGGTATTTACCTGATTCGGGATCCAGGGTGTAATCGCTGTAATGGCTCACTGAATATACTGGAAGCAACGTCAATTTGACAATTGCAATGTAGCTGTGCATTAAAGGATTCTAAACATTTGACCATTAGAATTTCCCGGGGGATGCCCTGATCTCATGCCGTAACTTTGCTTTAAACAAACCTCCAGGATTTGCGTCGATCATCCGCCGAAGATGCCAAGGGATTTGAAGACAACTTTCCTGGACATTCTGCCGCCCCTGCCTATTTTAAATAAACACTAAGTAACGTGTCAGAGTTTAAGTGTGTTTATTAGGACTAATAAGTTGGAAATTCCGTCAAAGCAAGCACATATATTATTAAGCACATATGAGATAAAAGAAGACACTTATTAAACGGTCTATCAATGAATAACTTCTGCAGAAAATACAACACTGTTTCTATGCATCATTAGCCATTAATTGTTGTAATATGTTATAAAGAACAGGAGCATTTTACTTTTTTATACCAATTGAAATAACGCATGCTCAATTTGGTCTACGGCGAATACAAGTGCCATTATAGACCATTTCCTTTAGCAATTACAACTGTTTTAGGAGATAACTGCTCATTGGCAAACATACAAAACATAAGGGTTAACTGTTCTTCAGTAACAAAAATTGTATTACATAATACTTTCAGATTTCAGGCTTCAGTTCTAACTAAGGGCCTACACCCTAAAAGATTAATCTTTCTATTAAAAGGGTGCTGTGCCTTTTAGCTTTTTTCTGTTTGATTTGAAATCACATATGATTGATGTGGTGAAATGCTTTATTTTCCTAGTATAATCACTGACAGTGAACGAGAAGGAGTACAGCAAAGCCCTAAATTAACAAAGGACTTGAGCAGATTTCTGTTTTGCGTTAATCAACCAGTAAGACATGCTTAGCTATGTCTTTCAACTACTAAAGCATTTGAAAGACTGTAGTGACACGCTTGCAGGATAATTGCAGATAAGCATGGCCATTGGGCCCATCTTACTTCACAGCGATTCTCAAACTTTTTTGGTTAAAGGACCCTTTCCAATGGATTGGTAATCAAGGACACCCCAGCTACATTGCAACAATACAATGTTTATGGAAACAGTGTTTCAATAATGCTGTTAAAAAAAATGGGTATTTACCTACAGATATCTGTTAGATGGGTGTGCCTCCTTGCACTGCAGAGACCATCTATCGTTGGCAAGAATAGGGAGAGAGCAGGAACCCGGGAGAATGGAAACCCAGTGAAAGGAGAAATTGCTAGGAAACAGGGTGGGAGCCGGAGCAATGGAGAAGCCCAACCTGCTGATAACATAAGCATGCAAAGAGCAGAGAATGGAGAAAGCACATACCCACAGACAGATCGAGACTGGATTCACCAGGAAACCAGAGACAGCAGCAGCATTGGGAAAGTAGGAATCCAGAGAGAACATTAATCTAGAGATAGCAGGAGTAAAGGGAGAACAGGAGCACGGAGAGAACATGATCGTAGAAAAAAACAGGAACACAGAGAGAACATGAGCACAAAGAGAAGAGGAACCGAGAGAGAACATGGGCACAGTGAGAACGGAAACCCACAGAGACCAGGAACATAGAGAGAACAGGAATGCAAAGAGAACAGGTACACAGAAAAAAGAAGCACAGAGAGAAAAGGAACACAGGGACAACAGGAACACACAGAGAAGAGGATAATTGAGAGAACAGGAGCACAGAGAGAACAGAAACCTAGAGAACAGGAGCATAGAGAGAACAGGAACACAGAGTGATCAGACACACAGTGAGAACAGGAACACAGAGAGAATAGGAAGCCAGAAAGAACAAGGTCACAGAAAGAACAGGAGCACAGAGACAACAGGAAAAAAAGAGAACGAGAACATAGAGAGAAGAGGTGCACAGAGAGAACAGGAGCACAGAGAGAAAAGGAACAGAGAGAAAACAGGAAGAATGAGAACAGGAGCACAGAGAGAACCGGACCACAGGGAACACAGGAACACAGAGAGATCAAGCACACAGTGAGAACAGGGACACAGAGGGTACCAGAACACAGGTAGAACAAGAACACAGAGACAAGAAGGGAATGGAGAGAAGAGTAACCCAGAGAGATCAAGGACACAGAGACAACAGGAGCACAGAGAGAACAGGAACGCACAGAGAAGAGGAACACAGAGAGAACAGGAACACAGAGAAAATTTACACCCTGAGATATCAGGAGCACAGAGGGAACAGGAGCACAGAGATCACAGGAAACCAAAGAGAGCAGGGGCACAGTGAGAACAGGAAAACACAGAGAGCAGGAACACTGAGCGAGGGCAACGCAGAGGCAAAAAAGGAACCCTGAGAGAACAGGAGCACAGAGAGAACAGGAACACAGAGAACACAGGAACACAGAGAGACCAGGTGCACAGTGAGAACAGTAACACACAGAAAATAGGAAGCCAGAGAGAAGAAGGTCACAGAGAGAACATGAGCACAGAGAACACAGGAACACAGAGCAAAAGAACATAGAAAGATCAGGTGCACAGTGAGAACAGGAATACTGAGAAAACAGGAACGATGAGAACAGCAGCACAGAGAGAAGAGGAACACAGAGAGAACAAGAGCACAGAGTGATCAGGAGGACAGAGATAACAAAACCCCAGAGAGTGCAGGGGCAGAGTGACAGCAGTAGCACAGAGGGAGCAGGAACACTGAGAGAGGGGTACACAGAGAAAAAAAGGAACCCTGAGAGAAAAGTAGCACAGAGATAGCAGTAGCATAGAGAGGATGTCCACAGGGAGAACAGGAGCACAGACAGAAAAGGAACACAGAGAAAGCAGGAACCCTGAATAGAGGAGCACAGAGAGAACAGGAACACATAAAGAACAGGTGCACAGTGAGAACAGGAACACAGAGAGAACAGGAAGCCAGAGAGAACAAGTTCACAGAGAGAACAGGAGCACAGAGAGAACAGATGAACAGTGAGAACAGGAACACAGAGGGAAGAAGAACACCAGAGAAAACAGGGACACAGGGAGAAGAGGAACACATAGAGAACAGATGCACAGTGAGAAAAGGAACACAGAGAGAACAAGAAACCAGAGAGAAAAAGATCACAGGGAGAACAGGAGCACAGAGAGAAAAGGAAAACAGAGAGAAGAGGAACACAGAGAGAAGAGGTTCACAGGGATCACAGGAGCACAGAGAGAAAATGAACACAGAGAGAAGAGGAACATAGGGAGAAGAGGTTCACAGGGAGCATAGGAGCACAGAGGGAAAAGGAACACAGAGATAACAGGAAGCCAGAGAGAACAAGGCCATAGAGAGAACAGGAGCACAGAGATAGCACAAACATAGAGAGAACAGGAACACAGAAATAACACAAGCACAGAGAGAACAGGAAGCCAAAGAGAACCGTAAGCCAGTGAGGACAAGGTCACAGAAAGATCAGGAGCACAAAAGGAACAGGAGCACAGAGACAACAGAAACATGGAGAAAGCAGCAGCACAGAGAAAACAGGAACAGAGAGAGAACAGGAACACAGTGACAACCAGAAGCCAGAGAGAACAAGGTCACAGAGAGAACAGGAACACATAGAGATCAGGGGTACAGTGAGAACAGGAACACATGGAGAATAGGAAGCCAGCGAGAACAAGATCACAGAGAGAACAGGAGCACAGAGACAACAGGAAAACCTAGAGAACAGGAACACAGAGAAAACAAGAACCCTGAGAACAGGAGCACAGAGAGAAGAGGAACACAGAGACAACAGGAAGCCAGAGAGAGCAAGCTCACAGAGACATCAGGAATACAGAGGGAACAGGAACACAGAAAACAGGGACACAGAGAGAACAGGAACGCAGAGAAAATGGATGCACAATGAGAAGGGGAACATGGAGAGAATAGGAACCCATAGAGATCAGGCAAACATTGACAACAGGAACACAGAGAGAATAGGAAGCCAGAGAGAACAAGATCACAGAGAGAACAGGAGCACAGAAACAACAGGAACACAGAGACAATGGGAACAAAAAGAGAAGAAGTTCACAGAGAGAACAGGAGCACAGAGACAACAGGAACCCAGAGAACACAGGAACACAGAGAGATCAGGCGCACAGTGAGAACAGGAGTACAGGGACAACAGGAACCCACAGAGACCAGGAACATAGAGAGAACAGGAATGCAAAGAGAACAGGTACACAGAAAGAAGTAACACAGAGAGAAAAGGAACACAGAGAGGACAGGAACACAGAGAGAAGAGGATCCAGAGAGAACAGGAGCACAGAGAGAACAGAAACCCTGAGAACAGGAGCACAGAGAGAACAGGAACACAGAGAACACAGGAACACAGAGTGATCAGACGCACAGTGAGAACAGGTACACAGAGAGAATAGGAAGCCAGAGAGAACAAGGTCACAGAAAGAACAGGAGCACAGAGACAACGGGAAAAAAAAAGAGAATGAGAACATAGAGAGAAGAGGTTCACAGAGAGAACAGGAGCACAGGGAACACAGGAACACACAGAGATCAGGCTCACAGTGAGAACAGGAACACAGAGGGTACCAGAACACAGGTAGAACAAGAAGACAGAGACAAGAAGGGCATGGAGAGAAGAGGAACCCAGAGAGATCAAGGACACAGAGACAACAGGAGCACAGAGAGAACAGGAACATACAGAGAAGAGGAACACAGAGAGAACAGGAACACAGAGAAAATTTAAACCCTGGAAGAACAGGATCACAGAGGGAACAGAAACCCAGAGAGAGCAGGGGTACAGTGACAGCAGTAGCAC
Source organism: Carcharodon carcharias (assembly GCF_017639515.1). NCBI lineage: Eukaryota > Metazoa > Chordata > Chondrichthyes > Lamniformes > Lamnidae > Carcharodon > Carcharodon carcharias. The sequence goes on from NC_054470.1 coordinate 14,920,880, forward strand.
AGATAGAGTAGGAACACTGAGAAAGAGCAACACGGAGGGAAAAAAGGAACCCAGAGAGAACAGGAGCACAGAGCGAACAGGAGCACATCGATCACAGGAATCCAGAGAGAGCAGGGGCACAGTGACAGCAGTAGCACAGAGAGCAGGAACACTGAGAAAGGGCAACACAGAGGGAAAAAAGGAACCCGGAGAGAACAGATGCACAGAGACAACAGGAGCACAGAGAATTGTTCACAGGAAGAGCAACAGCACAGAGAGAGAAGGAACACAGACAAAACAGGAACCATGAGAACTGGATCACAGAGAGAACAGGAACACAGAAAGATCAGGTGCACAGTGAGAACAGGAACACAGAGAGAATAGGAACACAGAGAGAACAAGATCACAGAGAGAACAGGGGCACAGGGAGAACAGGAACACATGGATAAGAGGTTCACAGAGAGACCAGGAGAACAGAGAGAACAGGAACACAGAGAAAACAGGAACCTGAGAAAAGGAGCACAGAGAGAACAGGAACACACAGCGAAGAGGAAGCCAGAGAGAAGAAGGTCATGGAGAGAACATGAGCACAGCGAACACAGGAACATAGAGAAAGAGAACACAGAAAGATCAGGTGCACAGTGAGAACAGGAACACAGAGAAAACAGGAACCCTGAGAACAGGAGCAGAGAGAGAAGAGGAACACAGAGAACACAGGGACACAGAGAGATCAGGCACACAGTGAGAACAGGGACAAAGAGCGAACCAGAACCCAAGTAAAACAAGGAATCAGAGAAAACAAGGGCAACAGAGAGAAGAGTAAACCAGAGAGATCAAGGCCACAGAGAGAACTGGAGCACAGGGAGAACAGGAACACACAGAGAAGAGGAACACAGAGAGAACAGGAGTACAGAGAGAACAGGAACAGAGAAAATTTGAAAGCTGAGAGAACAGGAGCACAGAGTGGTCAGGAGCACAGAGATAACAAAAACCCAGAGAATGCAGTGGCACAGTGACAGCAATAGCACAGAGTGAGCAGGAATACTGAGAGAGGGGTACAAAGAGAAAAAAAGTAACCCTGAGAGAAAGGGAGCACAGAGACAGCAGTAGCACAGGGAGGATGTTCACAGGGAGAACAGGAGCACAGAGAGAAAAGGAACACAGAGACAACAGGAACCCTGAGTAGAGGAGCACAGAGAGAACAGGAACACATAAAGAACAGGTGCAGAGTGAGAACAGGAACACAGAGAGAACAGGAAGCCAGAGAGAACAGGAAAATACAGGATGAGGAACACAGAGAAAACAGGAACAGAGACAGAACAAGAACACAGAGAGAAGAAGAACACCTGAGAAAACAGGGACACAGGGAGAAGAGGGACACATAGAGAACAGACGCACAGTGAGAAAAGGAACACAGTGAGAACGGGAAGCCAGAGCGAACAAGATCACAGAGAGAGCAGGAGCACAGAGAGAAAAGGAACAAAGAGAGAAGCGGAACACAGAGAGATGTTCACAGGGAGCACAGGAGCACAGAGAGAAAATGAACACAGAGAGAAGACGTTTATTGGGAGAATAGGAGCCCAAATAAAATAGGACCACAGAGAAAACAGGAATACAGAGATAACAGGAAGCGAGAGAGAACAAGGTCATAGAGAGGACAGCAGCACAGAGATAACACAAGCACAGAGAGAACAGGAAGCCAAAAAGCACAGGAAGCCAGAGAGAACAAGGTCAAAGAGAGAACAGGAGCACAGAGAGACCAGGAGCGCAGAGATAACACAAGCACAGAGAGAAAAGGAAGCCAAAGAGAACAGGAATCCAGAGAAGACAAGGTCACAAAGAGATCAGGAACATTTAGAGATCAGGGGTACAGTGAGAACAGGAACACAAGGAGAATAGAAAGACAGCGAGAACAAGATCACAGAGAGATCAGGAGCACAGAAAGAACAGGACCACAGAGACAACAGAAGCACGGAGAAAGCAGCAACACAGAGAAAACAGGAACAGAGAGAGAACAGGAACACAGTGACAACAGGAAGCCAAAGAGAACAAGGTCACAGAGAGAACAGGAACACATAGAGATCAGGGGTACAGTGAGAACAGGAACACAAGGAGAATAGGAAGCCAGCGAGAACAAGATCACAGAGAGAACAGGAGCATGGAGACAACAGGAACACAGAAAACAGGGACAAAGAGAGAACAGGAAGACAGAGAAAATGGATGCACAATGAGATGGGGAACATGGAGAGAATAGAAACACATAGACATCAGGCAAATATTGACAACAGGAACACAGAGAGAATAGGAAGCCAGAGAGAACAAGATCACAGAGAGAACAGGAGCACAGAGACAACAGGAACACAGAGACAATGGGAACATAGATAGAAGAGGTTCACAGAGAGAACAGGGGCACAGAGAGAGGAGGAACCCAGAGAACACAGGAACACAGAGAGATCAGGTGCACAGTGAGAACAGGAGCACAGGGACAACAGGAACCCACAGAGACCAGGAACATAGAGAGAACAGGAAGGCAAAGAGAACAGGTACACAGAAAAAAGGAGCACAGAGAGAAAAGGAACACAGAGAGAACAGGAACACAGAGAGAAGAGGAACACAGAGAGAAGAGGATCACAGAGAGAAGAGGAGCACAGAGAGAACAGAAACCCTGAGAACAGGAGCACAGAGAGAACAGGAACACAGAAAACACAGGAACACAGAGTGATCAGACACACAGTGAGAACAGGAACACAGAGAGATCAGGTGCACAGTGAGAACAGGAGCACAGGGACAACAGGAACCCACAGAGACCAGGAACATAGAGAGAACAGGAAGGCAAAGAGAACAGGTACACAGAAAAAAGGAGCACAGAGAGAAAAGGAACACAGAGAGAACAGGAACACAGAGAGAAGAGGAACACAGAGAGAAGAGGATCACAGAGAGAAGAGGAGCACAGAGAGAACAGAAACCCTGAGAACAGGAGCACAGAGAGAACAGGAACACAGAAAACACAGGAACACAGAGTGATCAGACACACAGTGAGAACAGGAACACAGAGAGAATAGGAAGCCAGAAAGAACAAGGTCACAGAAAGAACAGGAGCACAGAGACAACAGGAAAAAAAGAGAACGAGAACATAGAGAAAAGAGGTTCACAGAGAGAACAGGAGCACAGGGAACACAGGAACACACAGAGATCAGGCGCACAGTGAGAACAGGGACACAGAGGATACCAGAACACAGGTAGAACAAGAAGACAGAGACAAGAAGGGCATGGAGAGAAGAGGAACCCAGAGAGATCAAGGACACAGAGACAACAGGAGCACAGAGAGAACAGGAACATACAGAGAAGAGGAACACAGAGAGAACAGGAACACAGAGAAAATTTAAACCCTGAGAGAACAGGAGCACAGAGGGAACAGAAACCCAGAGAGAGCAGGGGCACAGTGACAGCAGTAGCGCAGATAGAGTAGGAACACTGAGAAAGGGCAACACAGAGGAAAAAATGGAACCCGGAGAGAACAGATGCGCAGAGACAACAGGAGCACAGAGAATTGTTCACAGGGAGAGCAGGAGCACAGAGAGAGAAGGAACACAGAGAAAACAGGAACCCTGAGAACTGGAGCACAGAGAGAACAGGAACACAGAAAGATCAGGTGTACAGTGAGAACAGGAACACAGAGAGAACAGGAAGTCAGAGAGAACAAGGTCACAGAGAGAACAGCAGCACAGGGAGAACAGGAACACACGGTTAAGCGGTTCACAGAGAGAACAGGAACACAGAGAAAAGAGGAACCTGAGAACAGGAGCACAGAGAGAACAGGAACACAGAGACAACAGGAACACAGAGAGATCAGGTGCATAGTGAGAACAGGAACACAGAAAGAACAGGAAGACAGAGTGAACAAGTTCACAGAGAGAACAGGAGCACAGAGCGAACAGGAAAACACCGAGATGAAGGACACAGAGAAAACAGGAACTGAGACAGAACAAGAACACAGAGGGAAGAATAACACCAGAGAAAACACGGACACAGGGAGAAGAGGAACACATAGAGAACAGATGCATAGTGAGAAAATGAACACAGTGAGAACGGGAAGCCAGAGAGAACAAGATCACAGAGAGAACAGGAGCACAGAGAGAAAAGGAACAAAGAGAGAAGCGGAACACAGAGAGAAGAGGTTCACAGGGAGCACAGGAGCACAGAGAGAAAAGGAACACAGACAGAAGACGTTTATTGGGAGAATAGGAGCCCGAAGAAAATAGGGACGCAGAGAAAACAGGAATACAGAGATAACAGGAAGCCAGTGAGAACAAGGTCATAGAGAGAACAGGAGCACAGAGATAACACAAGCACAGACAGAACAGGAAGCCAAAGAGAACAGGAAGCCAGAGAGAACAAGGTCAAAGAGAGAACAGGAGCACAGAGAGAACAGGAACACAGAGATAACACAAGCACCGAGTGAACAGGAAGCCAAAGAGTACAGAAATCCAGAGAGCACAAGGTCACAGAGAGATCAGGAGCACAGAAAGTACAGGACCACAGAGACAACAGGAGCATGGAGAGAGCAGCAACACAGAGAAAATAGGAACAGAGAGAGAACAGGAACACAGTGACAACAGGAAGCCAGAGAGAACAAGGTCACAGGGAGAACAGTAACACATAGAGATCAGGGTAGCAGTGAGAATGGGAACACAAGGAGAATAGGAAGCCAGCGATAACAAGATCACTGAGAGAACAGGAGCACAGAGACAACAAGAAAACCGCGAGAACAGGAACACTGAGAAAACAAGAACCCTGAGAACAGGAGCACAGAGAGAACAGGAACACAGAGAGAACAGAAAGCCAGAGAGAACAAGATCACAGAGACCATTAGGAACACAGAGAGAACGGGAAGGCAGAGAAAACGAATGCACAATGAGAAGGGGAACACGGAGAGAACAGGAACACATAGAGATCAGGCGAGTATTGACGACAGGAGCACAGAGAGAATAGGAGCACAGAGAACTGTTCACAGGGAGAATAGGAGCACAGAGAGAGCAGGAACACTGAGAATTGGAGCACAGAGAGAACAGAAACACAAGAGAGAACAGGCAGCCAGAGAGAACAAGGCCACAGAGAGAACAGGAGCAGAGGGAGAACAGGAACACATGGATAAGAGGTTCACAGAGAGAACAGGAGAACAGAGAGAACAGGAACACAGAGCAAACAGGAACCTGAGAACAGGAGCACAGAGAGAACAGGAACACAGAGAACACAGGAATGCAGAGAGAACAGGCACACAGTGAGAACAGGATCACACAGAGAATAGGAAGCCAGAGAGAAGAAGGTTGCAGAGAACATGAGCACAGAGAACACAGGAACACAGAGAAAAAGAACACAGGAAAATCAGGTGCACAGTGAGAACAGGAACACTGAGAAAACAGCAACCCTGATAACAGGAGCACAGAGAGAAGAGGAACACAGAGAACACAGGAACACAGAGAGATCAGGTGCAAAGTGAGAACAGGGACAAAGAGCGAACCAGAACCCAAGTAAAACAAGGAAACAGAGAAAACAAGTGCACAGAGAGAAGAGGAACCCAGAGAGATCAAGGCCACAGAAGGAACTGGAGCACAGGGAGAACAGGAACACACAGAGAAGAGGAACACAGAGAGAACAGGAGCACAGAGAGATCAGGAACAGAGAAAATTTGAACGCTGAGAGAACAGGAGCACAGAGTAATCAGGAGGACAGAGATAACAAAAACCCAGAGAGTGCAGGGACACAGTGACAGCAGTAGCACAGAGAGAGCAGGAATACTGAGAGAGGGGTACACAGAGAAAAAAAGTAACTCTGAGAGAAAGGGAGCACAGAGACAGCAGTAGCACAGAGAGGATGTTCACAGGGAGAACAGGAGCACATAAAGAATAGGTGCACAGAGATAACACAAGCACAGAGAGAACAGGAAGCCAAAAAGCACAGGAAGCCAGAGAGAACAAGGTCAAAGAGAGAACAGGAGCACAGAGAGAACAGGAGCACAGAGATAACACAAGCACAGAGGGAAAAGGAAGCCAAAGAGAACAGGAATCCAGAGAAGGCAAGGTCACAGAGAGATCAGGAGCACAGAAAGAACAGGACCACAGAGACAACAGAAGTACAGAGAAAGCAGCAACACAGAGAAAATAGGAATGGAGAGAGAACAGGAACACAGTGACAACAGGAAGCCAGAGAGAACAAGGTCACAGAGAGAACAGGAACACATAGAGATCAGGGGTGCAGTGAGAACTGGAACACAAGGAGAATAGGAAGCCAGCGAGAACAAGGTCACTGAGGGAACAGGAGCACAGAGGCAACAGGAAAACCAAGAGAACAGGAACACAGAGAAAACAAGAACCCTGAGAAGAGGAGCACAGAGAGAACAGGAACACAGAGAGAACAGGAACACAGAAAACAGGGACACAGAGAGAACAGGAACACAGAGAAGATGGTTGCACCATGAGAAATGGAACATGGAGACAACAGGAACACATAGAGATCAGGAGAACATTGACAACAGGAACAGAGAGAGAATAGGAAGCCAGAGAGAACAAGATCACAGAGAGAACAGGAGCACAGAGAAAACAGGAACACAGCGACCATGGGAACATTCAGAGAAGAGCTTCACAGAGAGAACAGGGGCACAGAGAAAACAGGAACCCAGAGATAACAGGAACACAGAGAGATCAGGCATACAGTGAGAACAGGAGCACAGGGACAACCGGAAACCACAGAGACAAGGAACATCGAGAGAACAGGAATGCAAAGAGAACAGGTACACAGAAAAAAGGAGCACAGAGAGAAAAGGAACACAGAAACAACAGGAACACAGAGAGAAGAGGATCACAGAGAGAACAGGAGCACAGAGAGAAGAGAAACCCTGAGTACAGGAGCACAGAGAGAACAGGAACACAGAGAACACAGGAACACAGAGTGATCAGACACACTGTGAGAACAGGAACACAGAGAGAATAGGAGGCCAGAGAGAACAAGGTCACAGAAAGAACAGGAGCACAGAGACAATAAGAAAAAAAAGGAGATCAGGAACATAGAGAGAAGAGGTTCACAAAGAGAACAGGAGCACAGGGCGATCAGGAACACAGGGAACACAGGGACACACAGAGATCAGGCGTACAGTGAGAACAGGGACACAGAGGGTACCAGAACACAGGTAGAACAAGAACACAGAGACAAGAAGGGCATGGAGAGAAGAGGAACCCAGAGAGATCAAGGACACAGAGAAAATTTAAACTTTGAGAGAACTTGAGCACAGAGGGAACAGGAACCCAGAGAGAGCAGGAGCACAGTGACAGCAGTAGCACTGAGAAAGGGCAACACAGAGGAAAAAAAAAGGATCCCAGAGAGAACAGGAGCACAGAGGGAACAGGAGCACAGAGATCACAGGAACCCAGAGAGAGCAGGGGCACAGAGAAAGAAGTAGCACAGAGAGCAGGAACACAGAGAGAGGGCAACACAGAGGAAAAAAAGGAACCCTGAGAGAACAGCAGAACAGAGACAGCAGGAGCACAGAGAATTGATCACAGGCATAATAGGAGCACAGAGAGAGAAGGAACACAGAGAAAACAGGAATCCTGAGAACTGGATCACAGAGAGAACAAGAACACAAAAAGATCAGGTGCACAGTGAGAACAGAAACACAGAGAGAACCAGAGCACAGGGAGAACAGGAGCACGCGGATAAGTGTTTCACAGAGAGAACAGGAATACAGAGAAAACAGGAACCTGAGAACAGGAGCACAGAGAGAACGGGAACACAGAGAACACAGGAACACAGAGAGATCAGGCGCACAGTGAGAACAGGAACACACAGAATAGGAAGCCAGAGAGAAGAAGGTCACAGAGAGAACATGAGAACAGAGAACACAGGAACACAGAGAAAAAGAACACAGAAAGATCAGGTTGACAGTGAGAACAGGAACACTGAGAAAACAGGAACCCTGAAACAGGAGCACAGAAAGAAGAGGAACACAGAGAACACAGGAACACAGCGAGATCAGGCGCAAAGTGAGAACAGGGACAAAGAGCGAACCAGAACCCAAGTAACACAAGGAAACAGAGAAAACAAGGGCACAGAGAGAAGAGGAACCCAGAGAGATCAAGGCCACAAAGAGAACTGGAACACAGTGAGAACAGGAGCACAGAGAGAACAGGAAGAGAGAAAATTTGAACGCTGAGAGAACAGGAGCACAGAGTAATCAGGAGGACAGAGATAACAAAAACCCAGAGAGTGCAGGGACACAGTGACAGCAGTAGCACAGAGAGAGCAGGAATACTGAGAGAGGGGTACACAGAGAAAAAAAGTAACTCTGAGAGAAAGGGAGCACAGAGACAGCAGTAGCACAGAGAGGATGTTCACAGGGAGAACAGGAGCACATAAAGAATAGGTGCACAGAGATAACACAAGCACAGAGAGAACAGGAAGCCAAAAAGCACAGGAAGCCAGAGAGAACAAGGTCAAAGAGAGAACAGGAGCACAGAGAGAACAGGAGCACAGAGATAACACAAGCACAGAGGGAAAAGGAAGCCAAAGAGAACAGGAATCCAGAGAAGGCAAGGTCACAGAGAGATCAGGAGCACAGAAAGAACAGGACCACAGAGACAACAGGAGCACAGAGAGAACAGGAAAAGACAGAGATGAGGAACACAGAAAACAGGAACAGAGACAGATTAAGAACACAGAGAGAACAGATGAACAGTGAGAACAGGAACACAGAGAGAAGAAGAACATCAGAGAAAACAGGGACACAGGGAGAAGAGGAACACATAGAGAACAGACGCACAGTGAGAAAAGGAACACAGAGAGAACAGGAAGCTGGAGCGAACAAGATGACAGAGAGAACAGGAGCACAAAGAAAAAAGGAACACAGAGATCACAGGAACACAGAGAGAAGAGGAATACAGAAAACAGGGACACAGAGAGAACAGGAGTGCAGAGAAAATGGATGCACAATGAAAATGAGAACATGTAGACAACAGGAACACATAGAGATCAGGAGAACATTGACAACAGGAACACAGAGAGAATAGGAAGCCAGAGAGAACAAGGTCACAGAGAGAACAGGAACACATGGATAAGATCTTCACAGTGAGAACAGGAGAACAGAGAGAACAGGAATACAGAGAAAACCGGAACCTGAGAACAGGAGCACAGAGAGAACAGGAACACAAAGAACACTGGAACACAGAGGAATCAGGTGCACAGTGAGAACAGGAACACGCAGAGAATAGGAAGCCAGAGAGAAGAAGGTCACAGAGAGAACATGAGCACAGAGAACACAGGAACACAGAGAAAAAGAGCCCTGAAAGATCAGGTGCACAGTGAGAACAGGAACAGTGAGAAAACAGGAACCCTGAGAACAGGAGCACAGAGAGAAGAGGAACACAGAGAACACAGGAACACAGAGGGAGCAGGCGCACAGTGAGCACAGGGACAAAGAATGATCCAGAACCCAAGTAAAATAAGGAAACAGAGAAAATAAGGGCAGAGAGAGAAGAGGAACCCAGAGAGATCAAGGCCACAGAGAGAACTGGAGCACAGGGAGAACAGGAACACACAGAGAAGAGGAACATAGAGAGAACAGGAGTACAGAGAGAACAGGAACAGAGAAAATTTGAACCCTGAGAGAACAGAAGCACAGAGTGATCAGGAGGACAGAGATAACAAAAAGCCAGAGAGTGCAGGGGCACAGTGACAGCAGTAGCACAGAGAGAGCTGGAATACTGAGGGAGGGGTACACAGAGAAAAAAAGTAACCCTGAGTTAAAGGGAGCACAGAGACAGCATTAGCACAGAGAGAATGTTCACAGGGAGAACAGGAACACAGAGGGAAAAGGAACACAGAGACAACAGGAACCCTGAGTAGATGAGCACAGAGAGAACAGGAACACATAAAGAACAGGTGCACAGTGAGAACAGGAACACAGAGAGAACAGGAGCACAGAGAGAACAGGAAAAGACAGAGATGAGGAACACAGAAAACAGGAACAGAGACAGATTAAGAACACAGAGAGAACAGATGAACAGTGAGAACAGGAACACAGAGAGAAGAAGAACATCAGAGAAAACAGGGACACAGGGAGAAGAGGAACACATAGAGAACAGACGCACAGTGAGAAAAGGAACACAGAGAGAACAGGAAGCCGGAGCGAACAAGATGACAGAGAGAACAGGAGCACAAAGAAAAAAGGAACACAGAGATCACAGGAACACAGAGGGAAGAGGAATACAGAAAACAGGGACACAGAGAGAACAGGAGTGCAGAGAAAATGGATGCACAATGAAAATGAGAACATGTAGACAACAGGAACACATAGAGATCAGGAGAACATTGACAACAGGAACACAGAGAGAATAGGAAGCCAGAGAGAACAAGGTCACAGAGAGAACAGGAACACATGGATAAGATCTTCACAGTGAGAACAGGAGAACAGAGAGAACAGGAATACAGAGAAAACCGGAACCTGAGAACAGGAGCACAGAGAGAACAGGAACACAAAGAACACCGGAACACAGAGGAATCAGGTGCACAGTGAGAACAGGAACACGCAGAGAATAGGAAGCCAGAGAGAAGAAGGTCACAGAGAGAACATGAGCACAGAGAACACAGGAACACAGAGAAAAAGAACCCTGAAAGATCAGGTGCACAGTGAGAACAGGAACAATGAGAAAACAGGAACCCTGAGAACAGGAGCACAGAGGGAAGAGGAACACAGAGAACACAGGAACACAGAGAGATCAGGTGCACAGGGAGAACAGTGACAAAGAGCGAACCAGCACCCAAGTAAAACAAGGAAATAGAGAAAACAAGGCCACAGAGAGAAGAGGAGCCCAGAGAGATCAAGGCCACAGAGAGAACTGGAGCACAGGGAGAACAGGAACACATAGAGTAGAGGAACACAGAGAGAACAGGAGCACAGAGAGAACACGAACAGAGAAAATTTGAACCCTGAGAGACAGAAGCACAGAGTGATCAGGAGGACAGAGATAACAAAAACCCAAAGAGTTTAGGGGCACAGCGACAGCAGTAGCACAGAGAGAGCAGGAACATGAGAGAGGGGTACAAAGAGAATAAAAATAACCCTGAGAGAAAAAGAAGCACAGAGACAGCAGTAGCACAGGGAGGATGTTCACAGGGAGACCAGGAGCACAGACAGAAAAGGAACACAGAGAAAACAGAAACCCTGAGTAGAGGAGCACGGAGACAGAAGGAAGACAGAGAAAACAGGAACCCTGAGAATTGTAGCACAGAGAGAACAGAAACACAGAAAGATCAGGTGCACAGTGTGAACAGGAACACAGAGAGAACAGGAAACCAGAGAGAACAAGGTCACAGAGAGAACAGGAGCACAGGGAGAACAGGAACACATGGATAAGAGGTTCACAGAGAGAACATGAGAACAGAGAGAACAGGAACATAGAGAAAACAGGAACCTGAGAACAGGAGCACAGAGAGAACAGGAACACAAGGAACACAGGAACACAGAGGGATCAGAAGCACAGTGAGAACAGGAACACACAGAGAATAGGAAGCCAGAGAGAAGAAGGTCACAGAGAGAACATGAGCACAGAGAACACAGGAACACAGAGAAAAAGAACCCAGAAAGATCAGGTGCACAGAGAGAACAGGAACACAGAGAAAACAGGAAGCATGAGAACAGGAGCACAGAGAGAACCGGACCACAGGGATCACAGGAACACACAGAGATCAGGTGCACAGTGAGAACAGGGACACAGAGGGTACCAGAACACAGTTGGAACAAGAACACAGAGACGAGAAGGGCGTGGAGAGAAGAGGAACCCAGAGATATCAAGGACACAGAGATAACAGTAGCACAGGGAGAACAGTAACGCACAGAGAAGAGGAACACAGAGAGAACAGGAACAGAGAGAAAATTTACACCCTGAGATAACAGGAGCACAGAGGGAACAGGAGCACAGAGTGAGCATGGGCACAGTGACAGCAGAAGCACAGAGAGCAGGAGCACTGAGAAAGGGCAACACAGAGGCAAAAAAGGAACCCTGAGAGAACAGGAGCGCAGAGGGAACAGGAGCACAGAGATCTCAGGAACCCAGAGAGAGCAGGGGCACACAGAGAGGGCAACAAAGAGGAAAAAAAGTAACCCTGAGAGAACAGGTGCAAAGAGAGAAGAGGAACACAGAGAACACAGGAACTCAGAGAGATCAGGCGCACAGTGAGAACAGGGACGAATAGCGAACCAGAACCCAAGTAAAACAAGGAAACAGAGAAAACAAGGGCACAGAGAGAAGAGAAACACAGAGAGATCAAGGCCACAGAAAGAACAGGAGCACAGGGAGAACAGGAGCATGGAGAAAGCAGCAACACAGGGAAAACAGGAACAGAGAGAGAACAGGAACACAGTGACAGCAGGAAGCCAGAGAGAACAAGGTCACAGAGAAAACAGGAACACATAGAGATCAGGTGTACAGTGAGAACAGGAACACAGAGAAAACAGGAACCCTGAGAACAAGGGTTCTCTCTGAGAGAACAGGAACACAAAGAGAACAGGAAGCCAGAGGGAACAACATCACAGAGACATCAGGAACACAGAGAGAACAGGAACACAGAAAACAGAGACACAGAGAGAACAGGAACGCAGGGAAATTGGATGCTCAATGAGAAGGGGAACATGGAGAGAACAGGAACACATAGAGATCAGGCGAACATTGACAACAGGAACACAGAGAGAAATGGAAGCCAGAGAGAACAAGATCACAGAGAGAACAGGAGCACAGAGAAAACAGGAACACAGAGACAATGGGAACCAAGAGAGAAGGGCTTCACAAAGAGAATCGGCGCACAGAGAGAACATGAAACCAGAGAATACAGGAACACAGAGAGAACAGACGCACAGTGAAAACAGGAGCACAGGGACAACATGAACCCACAGAGAGCAGGAACATCGAGAGAACAGGAATGCAAAGAGAACAGGTACACAGAAAAAAGGAGCACAGAGAGAAAAGGAACACATAGACAACAGGAACACAGAGAGAAGAGGATCACAAAGACAACAGGGGCACAGAGAGAACAGAAACCCTGAGAACAGGAGCACAGAGAGAACAGGAACACAGAAAACACAGGAATACAGAGTGATCAGATGCACAGTGAGAACAGGAACACAGAGAGAATAGGAAGCCCGAGAGAACAAGGTCACAGAAAGAAGAAGAGCACAGAGACAACAGGAAAAAAAGAGAACGAGAGCATAGAGAGACGAGGTTCGCAGAGAGAACAGGAGCACAGAGAGAAAAGGAACCAGAGAAAACAGGAAGCATGAGAACAGGAGCATATAGAGACCCAGACCACAGGGAACACAGGAACACACAGAGATCAGGCGCACAGTGCGAACAGGGACACAGAGGGTACCAGAACACAGGTAGAACAAGAACACAGAGACAAGAAGGGCATGGAGAGAAGAGGAACCCAGAGGGATCAAGGACACAGAGACAACAGGAGCACAGAGAGAACAGTAACGCACAGAGAAGAGGAACACAGAGAGAACAGGAACACAGAGAGAACAGGGGCACAGTGACAGCAGTAGCACAGAGAGAGCAGGAACACTGAGAGAGGGTAATACACAAAAGAAACACAGAGAGAAGTGGTTCACAGGGATCACAGGAGCACAGAGAGAAAAGGAACACAGAGAGAAGACGTTTATAGGTAAAATAGGAGACCAGAGAAAACAGGAACACAGAGATACCAGGAAGCCAGAGAAAACAGGAAGCCAAAGAGAACAAGGTCATAGAGAGAACAGGAGCACAGAGATAACATAAGCACAGAGAGAACAGGAAGCCAAAGAGAATAGCAAGCCAGGGAGGACATGGTCAAAGAGAGATCAGGAGCATAGAGATTATACAAGCACAGAGAGATCAGGAAGCCAAAGAGAACAGGAAGCCAGAGGGGATAAGGTCACAGAGAGATCAGGAGCACAGAAAGAACAGGAGCACAGAGACAACAGAAGCACGGAGAAAGCAGCAACACAGAGAAAACAGCAACAGAGAGAGAACAGGAACACAGTGACAACAGGAAGCCAGAGAGAACAAGGTCACAGAGAGAACAGGAACACATAGAGATCAGGGGTACAGTGAGAACAGGAACACAAGGAGAATAGGAAGCCAGTGAGAACAAGATCACAGAGAGAACAGGAGCACAGAGACAACAGGAAAACTGAGAGAACAGGAACACAGAGAAAACAAGAACCCTGGGGACAGGAGCTCAGAGAGAACAGGAACACAGAGACAACAGGAAGCCAGAGAGAACAAGGTCACAGAGACATCAGGAATACAGAGAGAACAGGATCACAGAAAACAGGGGCACAGAGAGAACAGGAACGCAGGGAAAATGGATGCAAATGAGAAGGGGAACATGGAGAGAACAGGAACACATAGAGATCAGGCAAACAGTGACAACAGGAACAGAGAGAGAATAGGAAGCCAGAGAGAACAAGATCACAGAGAGAACAGGAGCACAGAGACAACAGGAACACAGAGACAATGGGAACATAAAGAGAAGAGCTTCACAGAGAGAACAAGTGCACAGAGAGAACAGGAACCCAGAGAATACGGGAACACAGAGAGATCAGGTGCACAGTGAGAACAGGAGCACAGGGACAACAGGAACACAGAGAGTAGAGGATCACAGAGAGAACAGAAGCACAGCGAGAACAGAAACCCTGAGAACAGGAGCACAGAGAACACAGGAACACAGAGTGATCAGACGCACAGTGAGAACAGGAACACAGAGAGAATAGGAAGCCAGAGAGAACAAGGTCACAGAAAGAACAGGAGCACAGAGACTGCAGGAAAAAAAAAAGAACGAGAACACAGAGAGAAGAGGTTCACAGAGAGAACAGGATTACAGAGAGAACAGGAACACAGAGAAAACAGGAAGCATGAGAACAGGAGCACAGAGAGAACCGGACCACAGGGAACACAGAAACACACAGAGATCAGGCACACAGTGAGAACAGGGACACAGAGGGTACCAGAACCCAGGTAGAACAAGAACACAGAGACAAGAAGGGAATGGAAGAAGAGGAACCCAGAGATATCAAGGACACAGAACAACAGGAGCACAGAGAGAACAGGAATGCACAGAGAAGGGGAACACAGAGAAAATTTAAACCCTGAGAGTACAGGAGCACAGAGGGAACAGGAAACCAGAGGGAGCAGGGGCACAGTGACAGCAGTAGCACAGAGAGCAGGAACACTGAGAGAGGGCAACACAGAGGAAGAAAAGAAACCTGGAGAGAACAGGAGCACAGAGACAACAGGAGCACAGAGAATTGTTCACAGGGCGAACTGGAGCACAGAGAGAACAGGAACACAGAAACATCAGGTGCACAGTGAGAACAGGAACACAGAGAGAACAGGAAGTCAGAGAGAAAAAGGTCACAGAGAGAACAGGAACACAGGGAGAACAGGAACAGACAGGTAAGAGGTTCACAGAGAACACAAGAGAACAGAGAGATCTGGAACACAGAGAAAACAGGAACCTGAGAACAAGAGCACAGAGAGAACAGGAACACAGAGAAAACAGGAACACAGAGAAAAAGAACACAAAAAGATCAGGTGCACAACGGGAACAGGAACACAGAGAAAACAGGAACCCTGAGAACAGGAGCACAGAGAGAAGAGGAACACAGAAAACACAGCAACACAGAGAGATCAGGCGCACAGTGAGAACAGGGTCAAAGAGCGAACCAGAACCCATGTAAGACAAGAAAACAGAGAAAACAAGGGCACAGAGAGAAGGGGAACCCAGAGTGAACCCAGAGAGAACTGGAGCACAGGGAGAACAGGAACACACAGAGAAGAGGAACACAGAGAAAACAGGAGCACAGAGAGAACAGGAACAGAGAAAATTCGAACCTTGAGAGAACGGGAGCACAGAGTGATCAGGAACATGAGAGAGGGGTACACAGAGAAAAACAGTAATCCTGAGAGAAAAAGGAGTACAGAGACAGCAGTAGCACAGAGAGGATGTTCACAGGGAGAACAGGAGAACAGACAGAAAAGGAACACAGAGAAAACAGGAACCCTGAGAAGAGGAGCACGGAGAGAGAAGGAACACAGAGAAAACAGGAACCTTGAGAATTGGAGCACAGAGAGAACAGGAACACAGAAACATCAGGAGCACAGTGAGAGCATGAACACAGAGAGAACAGGAAGCCAGAGAGAACAAGGTCACAGAGACATCAGGAATACAGAGAGAACAGGATCAGAGAAAACAGGGGCACAGAGAGAACAGCAACGCAGAGAAAATGGATGCAAATGAGAAGGAGAACATGGAGAGAACAGGAACACATTGAGATCAGGCGAACATTGACAACAGGATCAGAGAGAGAATAGGAAGCTAGAGAGAACAAGATCACAGAGAGAACAGGAGCACAGAGACAACAGGAACACAGAGACAATGGGAACATAAAGAGAAGAGCTTCTCAGAGAGAACAGGGGAACAGAGAGAACAGGAACCCAGAGAATACAGGAACACAGAGAGATCAGGTGCACAGTGAGAACAGGAGCACAGGGACAACAGGAACCCACAGAGACCAGGAACATAGAGAGAACAGGAATGCAAAGAGAACAGGTTCACAGAAAAAAGGAGCACAGAGAGAAAAGGAACCCAGAGACAACAGGAACACAGAGAAAACAGGAACATTGAGAATTGGAGCACAGAGAGAACAGGAACACAGAAACATCAGGAGTGCAGTGAGAGCATGAACACACAGAGAACAGGAAGCCAGAGAGAACAAGGTCACAGAGAGAACAGGAGAACAGGAACACACAGATAAGTGGTCCACAGAGAGAACAGGTGAACAGAGAGAACAGGAACACAAGGAAAACAGGATCCTGAGAACAGGAGCACAAAGAGAACAGGAACACAGAGAAAACAGGAACCTGAGAACAGGAGCACAGAGAGAACAGGAACACAGAGAACACAGGAACAGAGAGAGATCAGGCGCACAGTGTGAACAGGAAAACACAGAGAACAGGAAGCCAGAGAGAAGAAGGTCACAGAGAGAACATGAGCACAGAGAACACAGGAACACAGAGAAAAAGAACACAGAGAGATCAGGTGCACAGTGAGAACAGGAAAACTGAGAAAACAGGAACCCGGAGAACAGGAGCACAGAGAGATGAGGAAGACAGAGAACACAGAAACACAGAGAGATCAGGCTCACAGTGAGAACAGGGATAAAGAGCTAACCAGAACCCAAGTAAAACAAGGAAACAGAGAAAACAAGGGCACAGAGAGAACACAAACCCAGAGAGTGCAAGGCACAGAGAGAGCAGTAGCACAGAGCGAGCTGGAAAACTGAGGGAGGGGTACATAGAGAAAAAAAGTAACCCTGAGAGAAAGGGAGCACCGTGACAGCATTAGCCCAGAGAGGATGTTCACCGGAGAACAGGAGCAAAGAGAGAAAAGGAACACAGAGACAACAGGAACCCTGAATAGAGGAGCACAGAGAGAACAGGAACACATAAAGAACAAGTGCACAATGAGAACAGGAACACAGGGAGAACAGAAAGCCAGAGAGAACAAGTTCACAGAGAGAACAGGAGCACAGAGAGAACAGGAAAACACAGACATGAGGAACGCAGAGAAAACAGGAACAGAGACAGAACAAGAACACAGAGAGAACAGATGAACAGTGAGAACAGGAACATGGAGAGAAGAAGAACACCACAGAAAACAGGGACATAGGGAGAAGAGGAACACACAGAGAACAGACACTCAGTGAGAAAAGGAACACAGAAAGAACAGGAAGCCAGAGAAAACAAGATCACAGAAAGAACAGGAGCACAGAGAGAAAAGGAACACAGAGAGAGGAGGAACACAGAGAGAAGAGTTTCACAGGGAGCACAGGAGCACAGAGAGTAAAGGAACACAGAGAGAAGACATTTATAGGGAGAATAGGAGCCCAGAGAAAACAGGAACACAGAGAAAACAGGAACACAGAGATAACAGGAAGCCAGAGAGAACAAGGTCATAGAGAGAATAGGATCACTGAGATAACACAAGCACAGAGAGAACAGGAAGCCAGAGAAGACAAGGTCACAGAGAGATCAGGAGCACAGAAAGAACAGGACCACAGAGACAACAGGAGCACGGAGAAAGCAGCAACACAGAGAAAACAGGAACAGAGAGAGAACAGGAACAAAGTGACAACAGGAAGCCAGAGAGAACAAGGTCACAGAGAGAACAGGAACACATAGGGAGGAGGGGCACAGTGAGAGCAGGAACACAAGGAGAATAGGAAGCCAGCGAGAACAAGATCACAGAGAGAACAGGAGTACAGTGACAACAGGCAAACCGAGAGAACAGGAACACAGAGAAAACAAGAACCCTGGGAACAGGAGCACAGAGAGAACAGGAACACAGAAAACAATATCACAGAGAGAACAGGATCGCAGAGGAAATGGAAGCACAATGAGAAGGAGAACATGCAGAGTTCAGGAACACATAGAGATCTTGCGAACATTGACAACAGGAACACAGAGAGAATAGGAATGCACAGAGAAGAGGAACACAGAGAAAATTTAAACTCAGAGAGAACAGGAGCACAGAGGGAACAGGAGCACAGAGATCAAGGAAACCAGAGAGAGCAGGGGTACAGTGACAGCAGTAGCACAGAGAGAGCAGGAACACTGAGAGTGGGCAACACAGAGGAAGAAAAGGAACCCGGAGAGAACAGGAGCACAGAGAAAACAGGAGCATAGAGAATTGTTCACAGGGCGAACATGAGCACAGAGAGAGAAGGAACACAGAGAAAACAGGAACCCTGAGAATTGCAGCACAGAGAGAACAGGAACACAGAAACATCAGGTGCACAGTGAGAACAGGAACACAGAGACAACAGGAAGCCAGAGAGAACAAGGTCACAGAGAGAACAGGAGCACAGTGAAAACAGGAACACACAGATAAGAGGTTCACAGCGAACAGAGGAGATCAGAGAGATCCGGAACACAGAAAACAGGGAGACAGAGAGAACAGGTACGCAGAGGAAATGGATGCACAATGAGAAGGGGAACATGGAGAGAACAGGAACACATAGAGATCGGGCGAACATTGACAACAGGAACACAGAGAGAATAGGAAGCCAGAGAGAACAAGATCACAGAGAGAACAGGAGCACAGAGACAACGGGAACACAGAGACAATGGGAACATAGAGAGAAGAGCTTCACAGAGAGAACAAGGGCACTGAGAGAGCAGGAACCCAGAGAACACAGGAACACAGAGAGATCAGGTGCACAGTGAAAACAGGAGCACAGGGACACCAGGAACCCATAGAGACCAGGAACATAGAGAGAACAGGAATGCAAAGAGAACACGTACACAGAAAAAAGGGGCACAGAGAGAAAAGGAACACATAGACAACAGGAACCCTGAGTAGATAAGCACAGAGAGAACAGGAACACATAAAGAACAGGTGCACAGTGAGAACAGGAACACAGAGAGAACAGGAGCACAGAGAGACAGAGAGAACAGGAAAAGACAGAGATGAGGAACACAGAAAACAGGAACAGAGACAGAACAAGAACACAGAGAGAACAGATGAACAGTGAGAACAGGAACACAGAGAGAAGAACACCAGAGAAAACAGGGACTCAGGGAGACGAGGAACACATAGAAAACAGACGCACAGTGAGAAAAGGAACACAGAGAGAACAGGAAGCCAGAGAGAACAAGATGACAGCGAGAACAGGAGCACAGAGAGAAAAGGAACACAGAGATCACAGAAACCCAGAGCGAACAGGGGCACAGTGACAGCAGCAGCACAGAGAGAGCAGGAACACTGAGAAAGAGCAATACAGAGGAAATAAATGAACCAAGAGAGAACAGGAGCCAGAGGGAACAGGAGCACAGAGGTCACAGGAACACAGGGAGAGCAGGGACACACTGACAGCAGTAGCACAGAGAGCACGAACACTGAGAGAGGGCAACACAGAGGAAAAAAAAGGAACCCTGAGAGAACAGGAGAACAGAGACAACAGGAGCACAGAGAATTGTTCACAGGGAGAGCAGGAGCACAGAGAGAGAAGGAACACAGAGAATACAGGAACCCTGAGAACTGGAGCACAGAGAGAACATGAACACTGAAAGATCAGTTGCAGAGTGAGAACAGGAACACAGGGAGAACAGGAAGCCAGAGAGAACAATGTCACAGAGAGAACAGGAGCACAGGGAGAACAGGAACACATGGATAAGAGGTTCACAGAGAGAACAGGAGAACAGAGAGAACAGATACACTGAGAAAACAGGAACCAGAGAACATGAGCACAGAGAGAACAGGAACACAGAGAAAACAGGAACACAGAGTGATCAGATGCACAGTGAGAACAGGAACACAGTGAGAATAGGAAGCCAGAGAGAACAAGGTCACAGAAAGAACAGGAGCCCAGAGACAACAGGAAAAAAAAAAAAATGAGAACATAGAGAGAAGAGGTTCGCAGAAAGAACAGGAGCACAGAGAGAACAGGAACACAGAGAAAACAGGAAGCATGAGAACAGGAGCACAGAGAGAACCGGACCACAGGGATCACAGGAACACACAGAGATCAGGTGCACAGTGAGAGCAGGGACACAGAGGGTACCAGAACACAGGTGGAACAAGAACACAGAGACAAGAAGGGCATGGAGAGAAGAGGAACCCAGAGAGATAGAGGACACAGAGACAACAGGAGCACAGGGAGAACAGTAACGCACAGAGAAGAGGAACACAGAGAGAACATAACAGGAGCACAGAGACAACAGGAGCACAGAGAATTGTTCACAGGGAGAGCAGGAGCACAGAAAGAGAAGGAACACCGAGAAAACAGGAACCCTGAGAATTGGAGCACAGAGAGAACAGGAAGCCAGAGAGAACAAGGTCACAGAGAGAACAGGTTCACAGAAAGAACAGGAACGCAGAGATAACAGGAAGACAGAGAAAAAGAACACAGAAAGATCAGGTGCACAATGAGAACAGGAACCCAGAGAGAAGAGGAACATAGAAAACACAGAAACACAGAGAGATCAGGCGCACAGTGAGAACAGGGACAAAGTGCAAACCAGAACCCAGGTAAAACAAGAAAACAGAGAAAACAAGGGCACAGAGAGAAGAGGAACCCAGAGAGATCAAGGCCACAGAGAGAACTGGAGTACAGGGAGAACAGGAACACACAGAGAAGAGGAACACAGAGAAAACAGGAGCACAGAGAGAACAGGAACAGAGAAAATTTGAACCCTGAGAGAACAGGAGCACAGAGTGATCAGGAGGAGAGAGATAACAAAAAGCCAGAGAGTGCAGGGGCACAGTGACAGCAGTAGCACAGAGAGAGCAGGAAGATGGGAGAGGGGTACACAGAGAAAAAAAGTAACCCTGAGAGATAAAGGAGCACAGAGATAGCAGTAGCACAGAGAGGATGTTCACAGGGAGAACAGAAGCACAGACAGAAAAGGAACACAAAGAAAACAGTTACATGAGTAGAGGAGCACAGAGAGAACAGGAACACAGAAAGATCAGGTGCACAGTGAGAACAGGAACACAGAGAGAACAGGAAGCCAGAGAGAACAAGTTCACAGAGAGAATAGGAGCACAGAGAGAACAGGAAAACACAGAGATGAGGAACACATAGAAAACAGGAACAGAGACAGAACAAGAACAGAGAGAGAACAGATGAACATTGCGAACAGCAACACAGAGAGAAGAAGAACACCAGAGAATAAAGGGTCACAGGGAGAGCAGGAACACAGAGGAAACAGACATTCAGTGAGAAAAGGAACAAAGAGAGAACAGGAAGCCAGAGAGAACATGATCACAGAGAGAACAGGAGCACAGAGAGAAAAGGAACACAGAGATAAGGGGAACACAGAGAGAAGAGGCTCACAGGGAGCACATGAGCACAGAGAGAAGAGGAACACAGAGAGAAGACATTTATACGGAGAACAGGAGTCCAGAGAAACCAGGAACACAGAGAAAACAAGAACCTGAGAACAGGAGCACAGAGAGAACAGGAACACAGAGATAGGGCAGCAAAGAGAAAAAAAAGGAACCCTGAGAGAACAGGTGCATAGAGACAACAGGAGCACAGAGAGAATGTTCATAGGGAGAACAGGAGCACAGAGAGGATGTTCATAGGGAGAACAGGAGCACAGAGAGGATGTTCATTGGGAGAACAGGAGCACAGGGAAAAAAGGAGCACAGAGAAAACAGGAATCCTGAGAGCAGGAGCACAGATAGAACAGGAACACAGAAAGATCAGGTTCTCAATGAGAACAGGAACACAGAGAGAACAGGCAGCCAGAGAGGACAAAGCCACAGAGAGAACATAAGCACAGAGAGAAGAGGAACACACAGAGAAGAGGAATAAAGAGAAAACAGGAACAGAGAGAAAAGAAGAATACAGAGAGAATGGATGAACAGTGAGCATAGGAACACAGAGAGAAGAAGATCACCAGAGAATACAGGGACACAGGAAGAACAGGAACACAGAGAGAACAGGAAGCCAGAGAGAACAAAGTCACAGAGAGAACAGGAGCACAGAGAGAAGCGGAACACAGAAAGATCAGGCGCACGATGAGAACAGGGTCACAGAGAGAACGGGTACCCAGGTAGAACAGCTACAGAGAGACAACAAGGGCACAGAGAGAAGAGGAACCCAGGGAGATCAAGGACACAGAGAGAACAGGCCACAGAGGGAACAGGAGCACACAAAGAGGAACACAGAGAGTACAGGAGCACAGAGAAAATTTGAACCATGAGAGAACAGGAGCACAGAGGGGACAGGAGCACAGAGAGGATGTTGACACAGAGAACAAGAGCACAGAGAGAAAAGGAACACAGAGAAAACAGGAACCCTGAAAGTAGGAGCACAGTGAGAAGAGGAACACAGAGAGAACAGGAAGACAGACAGGACAAAGTCACAGAGAGAACAGGAGCCCAGAGAGAACAGGAACACTGAGACAACAGGAACACAGAGACAACAAGAACCCTGAGAACAGGAGCACAGAGAGAAAAGGAATGCAGAGGGAACAGGAAGCCAGAGATTCCAAGATCACAGAGAAAACAGGAGCACAGAGAGAACAGGAAAACACAGAGATGAGGAACACATAGAAAACAGGAACAGAGACAGAACAAGAACACAGAGAGAACAGATGAACATTGTGAACAGCAACACAGAGAGAAGAAGAACACCAGAGAATACAGGGTCACATGGAGAGCAGGAACACAGAGGAAACAGACATTCAGTGAGAAAAGGAACAAAGGGAGAACAGGAAGCCAGAGAGAACATGATCACAGAGAGAACAGGAGCACAGGGAGAAAAGGAACACAGAGATAAGGGGAACACAGAGAGAAGAGGCTCACAGGGAGCACATGAGCACAGAGAGAAGAGGAACACAGAGAGAAGACATTTATACGGAGAACAGGAGTCCAGAGAAACCAGGAACACAGAGAAAACAAGAACCTGAGAACAGGAGCACAGAGAGAACAGGAACACAGAGATAGGGCAGCAAAGAGAAAAAAAAGGAACCCTGAGAGAACAGGTGCATAGAGACAACAGGAGCACAGAGAGGATGTTCATAGGGAGAACAGGAGCACAGAGAGGATGTTCATTGGGAATACAGGAGCACAGGGAAAAAAAGAGCACAGAGAAAACAGGAATCCTGAGAGCAGGAGCACAGATAGAACAGGAACACAGAAAGATCAGGTGCTCAATGAGAACAGGAACACAGAGAGAACAGGCAGCCAGAGAGGACAAAGCCACAGAGAGAACATAAGCACAGAGAGAAGAGGAACACACAGAGAAGAGGAATAAAGAGAAAACAGGAACAGAGAGAAAAGAAGAATACAGAGAGAATGGATGAACAGTGAGCATAGGAACACAGAGAGAAGAAGATCACCAGAGAATACAGGGACACAGGAAGAACAGGAACACAGAGAGAACAGGAAGCCAGAGAGAACAAAGTCACAGAGAGAACAGGAGCACAGAGAGAAGCGGAACACAGAGAGATCAGGCGCACGATGAGAACAGGGTCACAGAGAGAACGGGTACCCAGGTAGAACAGCTACAGAGAGACAACAAGGGCACAGAGAGAAGAGGAACCCAGGGAGATCAAGGACACAGAGAGAACAGGCCACAGAGGGAACAGAAGCACACAGAGAAGAGGAACACAGAGAGTACAGGAGCACAGAGAAAATTTGAACCATGAGAGAACAGGAGCACAGAGGGGACAGGAGCACAGAGAGGATGTTGACACAGAGAACAAGAGCACAGAGAGAAAAGGAACACAGAGAAAACAGGAACCCTGAAAGTAGGAGCACAGTGAGAAGAGGAACACAGAGAGAACAGGAAGACAGACAGGACAAAGTCACAGAGAGAACAGGAACACTGAGACAACAGGAACACAGAGACAACAAGAACCCTGAGAACAGGAGCACAGAGAGAAAAGGAATGCAGAGGGAACAGGAAGCCGGAGATTCCAAGATCACAGATAAAACAGGAGCACAGAGAGAACAGGAAAACACAGAGATGAGGAACACATAGAAAACAGGAACAGAGACAGAACAAGAACACAGAGAGAACAGATGAACATTGCGAACAGCAACACAGAGAGAAGAAGAACACCAGAGAATACAGGGTCACATGGAGAGCAGGAACACAGAGGAAACAGACATTCAGTGAGAAAAGGAACAAAGAGAGAACAGGAAGCCAGAGAGAACATGATCACAGAGAGAACAGGAGCACAGAGAGAAAAGGAACACAGAGATAAGGGGAACACAGAGAGAAGAGGCTCACAGGGAGCACATGAGCACAGAGAGAAGAGGAACACAGAGAGAAGAAATATATACGGAGAACAGGAGTCCAGAGAAACCAGGAACACAGAGAAAACAAGAACCTGAGAACAGGAGCACAGAGAGAACAGGAACACAGAGATAGGGCAGCAAAGAGAAAAAAAAGGAACCCTGAGAGAACAGGTGCATAGAGACAACAGGAGCACAGAGAGGATGTTCATAGGGAGAACAGGAGCACAGAGAGGATGTTCATTGGGAATACAGGAGCACAGGGAAAAAAAGAGCACAGAGAAAACAGGAATCCTGAGAGCAGGAGCACAGATAGAACAGGAACACAGAAAGATCAGGTGCTCAATGAGAACAGGAACACAGAGAGAACAGGCAGCCAGAGAGGACAAAGCCACAGAGAGAACATAAGCACAGAGAGAAGAGGAACACACAGAGAAGAGGAATAAAGAGAAAACAGGAACAGAGAGAAAAGAAGAATACAGAGAGAATGGATGAACAGTGAGCATAGGAACACAGAGAGAAGAAGATCACCAGAGAATACAGGGACACAGGAAGAACAGGAACACAGAGAGAACAGGAAGCCAGAGAGAACAAAGTCACAGAGAGAACAGGAGCACAGAGAGAAGCGGAACACAGAGAGATCAGGCGCACGATGAGAACAGGGTCACAGAGAGAACGGGTACCCAGGTAGAACAGCTACAGAGAGACAACAAGGGCACAGAGAGAAGAGGAACCCAGGGAGATCAAGGACACAGAGAGAACAGGCCACAGAGGGAACAGGAGCACACAGAGAAGAGGAACACAGAGAGTACAGGAGCACAGAGAAAATTTGAACCATGAGAGAACAGGAGCACAGAGGGGACAGGAGCACAGAGAGGATGTTGACACAGAGAACAAGAGCACAGAGAGAAAAGGAACACAGAGAAAACAGGAACCCTGAAAGTAGGAGCACAGTGAGAAGAGGAACACAGAGAGAACAGGAAGCCAGACAGGACAAAGTCACAGAGAGAACAGGAGCCCAGAGAGAACAGGAACACTGAGACAACAGGAACACAGAGACAACAAGAACCCTGAGAACAGGAGCACAGAGAGAAAAGGAATGCAGAGGGAACAGGAAGCCAGAGATTCCAAGATCACAGAGAAAACAGGAGCACAGAGAGAACAGGAAAACACAGAGATGAGGAACACATAGAAAACAGGAACAGAGACAGAACAAGAACACAGAGAGAACAGATGAACATTGCGAACAGCAACACAGAGAGAAGAAGAACACCAGAGAATACAGGGTCACATGGAGAGCAGGATCACAGAGGAAACAGACATTCAGTGAGAAAAGGAACAAAGAGAGAACAGGAAGCCAGAGAGAACATGATCACAGAGAGAACAGGAGCACAGAGAGAAAAGGAACACAGAGATAAGGGGAACACAGAGAGAAGAGGCTCACAGGGAGCACATGAGCACAGAGAGAAGAGGAACACAGAGAGAAGACACATATACGGAGAACAGGAGTCCAGAGAAACCAGGAACACAGAGAAAACAAGAACCTGAGAACAGGAGCACAGAGAGAACAGGAACACAGAGATAGGGCAGCAAAGAGAAAAAAAAGGAACCCTGAGAGAACAGGTGCATAGAGACAACAGGAGCACAGAGAGGATGTTCATAGGGAGAACAGGAGCACAGAGAGGATGTTCATTGGGAGAACAGGAGCACAGGGAAAAAAAGAGCACAGAGAAAACAGGAATCCTGAGAGCAGGAGCACAGATAGAACAGGAACACAGAAAGATCAGGTGCTCAATGAGAACAGGAACACAGAGAGAACAGGCGCACGATGAGAACAGGGTCACAGAGAGAACGGGTACCCAGGTAGAACAGCTACAGAGAGACAACAAGGGCACAGAGAGAAGAGGAACCCAGGGAGATCAAGGACACAGAGAGAACAGGCCACAGAGGGAACAGGAGCACACAGAGAAGAGGAACACAGAGAGTACAGGATCACAGAGAAAATTTGAACCATGAGAGAACAGGAGCACAGAGGGGACAGGAGCACAGAGAGGATGTTGACACAGAGAACAAGAGCACAAAGAGAAAAGGAACACAGAGAAAACAGGAACCCTGAAAGTAGGAGCACAGTGAAAAGAGGAACACAGAGAGAACAGGAAGACAGACAGGACAAAGTCACAGAGAGAACAGGAGCCCAGAGAGAACAGGAACACTGAAACAACAGGAACACAGAGACAACAAGAACCCTGAGAACAGGAGCACAGAGAGAAAAGGAATGCAGAGGGAACAGGAAGCCAGAGATTCCAAGATCACAGAGAAAACAGGAGCACAGAAACAACAGCAACACAGAGAGAACGGGAACATAGAGAGAAGAGGTTCACAGAGAGAACAGGGGCACAGAGAAGATGTTCACACGGAGAACAGGAGCACAGAGAGAAAGGGAACACAGAGAAAACAGGAACCCTGAGTAGAGGAGCGCAGAGAGAACAGGAACACAGATAGAACAGGTGTGCAGTGATAACAGGAACACAGGGAGAACAGGAAGCCAGAGAGGACAAGGTCACGGTGAGAACAGAAGCACAGACAGAACAGGAACGCACAGACAAGGGGAATACAGAGAAAGCAGGAACATGGAGAGAACAAGAATATGGAGAGAACAGATGAACAGTGAGAACAGGAACACTGAGAGAAGGAGAACACCAGAGAAAACAGGGACACAGGGAGAACAGGAAAACAGAGAGAACAGATGTAAAGTGAGAAAAGGAACACAGCAAGAATAGGAAGCAAGAGAGAACAAGGTGACAGAGAGAACAGGAGCACAGAGAGAAGGGGAACACAGAGAGATCAGGTGCACAGTGAGAACAGGGGAAGAGAGAGAACTGGAACCCAGATAGAACAAGAACACAGAGACATCAAGGGCACAAAGAGAAGAGGAACCCAGAGAGGTCAAGGACACAGAGAAAATAGGAGCACACAGAGAACAGGAGCACACAGAGAAGAGATACACAGTCAGAACAGCAGCAGAGAGAGAACAGGAGCACAGAGAAAACTTGAACCCTGAGAGAACAGGAGGACAATGGGATCAGGAGCGGAGAGAATACAGGAACCCAGAGAGTGCAGGGGCAGTGACAGCAGTAGCACATAGAGAGCAGGAACACTGAGAGAGGGCAACACAGAGAAAAAAAAGGAACCCTGCATAACAGGAGCACAGAGACACAGAGACAACAGGAGCAAAGGGAGGATGTTCACAGGTAGAACAGGAGCACAGTGAGAAAAGGCACACGGAGAAAACAGGAGCCCTGAGTAGAGGAGCCAGAGAGAACAGGAACACAGAAAGAACAGGTGTACAGTGAGAACAGGAACACAGGGAGAACAGGAAGCCAGAGTGAACAAGTTCACAGTGAGAACCGGAGCACAGAGAGAACAGGAAAACACAGATATGAGGAACACAGAGAAAATAGGAACAGAGTCAGAACAAGAACACAGAGAGAACAGATGAACAGTGAGAACAGGAACACGGAGAGAAGAAGAACACCAGAGAAAACAGGGACATAGGGAGAAGAGGAATACATAGAGAACAGACGCACAGTGAGAAAAGGAACACAGAAAGAACAGGAAGCCAGAGAGAACAAGATCACAGAAAGAACAGGAGCACAGAGAGAAAAGGAACACAGAGAGAGGAGGAACACAGAGAGAAGAGTTTCACAGGGAGCACAGGAGCACAGAGAGAAAAGGAACACAGAGATAAGACATTTATAGGGAGAATAGGAGCCCAGAGAAAACAGGAACACAGAGAAAACAGGAACACAGAGATAACAGGAAGCCAGAGAGAACAAGGTCATAGAGAGAATAGGATCATAGAGATAACACAAGCTCAGAGAGAACAGGAAGCCAAAGAGAACAGGAAGCCAGAGAGGACAAGGTTACAGAGAGAACAGGAACACAGAGATAACACAAGCACAGAGATAACAGGAACAAAGTGACAACAGGAAGCCAGAGAGAACAAGGTCACAGAGAGATCAGGAGCACAGAAAGAACAGGAGCACAGAGGCAACAGGTGCATGGAGAAAGCAGCAACACAGAGAAAACAGGAACAGAGAGAGAACAAGAACACAGTTACAACAGGAAGCCAGAGAGAACAAGGTCACAGAGAGAACAGGAACGCATAGAGAGCAGGGGCACAGTGAGAACAGGAACACAAGGAGAATAGGAAGCCAGCGAGAACAAGATCACAGAGAGAACAGGAGCACAGAGACAACAGGTAAACCGAGAGAACAGGAACACAGAGAAAACATGAACCCTGAGAACAGGAGCATAGAGAGAACAGGAACACAGACAGAACTAGAACACGGAGAGAACTGGAAGCCAGAGAGAACAAGGACACAGAGACATCAGGAACACAGAGCGAACAGGAACACAGAAGACAGGATCACAGAGAGAACAGGAACGCAGAGGAAATGGATGCACAATGAGAATGGGAACATGCAGAGAACAGGACCACATAGAGATCATGCGTACATTGACAACAGGAACACAGAGAGAATAGAAAGCCTGAGAGAACAAGATCACAGAGAGAACAGGAGCACAGAGACAACAGGAACACAGAGACAATGGGTACATAAAGAGAAGAGCTTGATAGAGAGATCAGGCGCACAGTGAGAACAGGAGCACAGGGACAACAGGAACTCACAGAGTCCAGGAACATAGAGAACAGGAATGCAAAGAGAACAGGTATACAGAAAAAAGGAGCAACAAGAGAAAAGGAACACAGAGACAACAGGAACACAAAGAGAACAGGATCACAGAGAGAACAGGAGCACAGAGAGAACAGAAACCCTGAGAACAGTAGCACAGAGTGAACAGGAACACAGAAAACCCCAGAACACAGAGTGATCAGACACACAGAGAAAACATCAGAGAAAACAGGGACATAGGGAGAAGAGGAACACATAGAGAACAGACACACAGTGAGAAAAGGAACACAGAAAGAACAGGAAGCCAGAGAAAACAAGATCACAGAAAGAACAGGAGCACAGAGAGAAAAGGAACACAGAGAGAGGAGGAACACAGAGAGAAGAGTTTCACAGGGAGCACAGGAGCACAGAGAGAAAAGGAATACAGAGAGAAGACATTTATAGGGAGAATAGGAGCCCAGAGAAAACAGGAACACAGAGCAAACAGGAACACAGAGATAACAGGAAGCCAGAGAGAACAAGGTCATAGAGAGAACAGGATCACTGAGATAACACAAGCTCAGAGAGAACAGGAAGCCAAAGAGAACAGGAAGCCAGAGAGGACAAGGTTACAGAGAGAACAGGGACACACAGATAACACAAGCACAGAGATAACAGGAACAAAGTGACAACAGGAAGCCAGAGAGAATAAGGTCACAGAGAGATCAGGAGCACAGAAAGAACAGGAGCACAGAGACAACAGGTGCACGGAGAAAGCAGCAACACAGAGAAAACAGGAACAGAGAGAGAGAACAGGAACACAGTGACAACAGGAAGCCAGAGAGAACAAGGTCACAGAGAGAACAGGAACACATAGAGAGCAGGGCACAGTGAGAACAGGAACACAAGGAGAATAGGAAGCCAGCGAGAACAAGATCACAGAGAGAACAGGAGCACAGAGACAACAGGTAAACCGAGAGAACAGGAACACAGAGAAAACATGAACCCTGAGAACAGGAGCATAGAGAGAACAGGAACGCAGAGAGAACTAGAACACGGAGAGAACTGGAAGCCAGAGAGAACAAGGTCACAGAGACATCAGGAACACAGAGAGAACAGGAACACAGAAAACAGGATCATAGAGAGAACAGGAACGCAGAAGAAATGGATGCACAATGAGAATGGGAACATGCAGAGAACAGGAACACATAGAGATCATGCGTACATTGACAACAGGAACACAGAGAGAATAGGAAGCCTGAGAGAACAAGATCACAGAGAGAACAGGAGCACAGAGTCAACAGGAACACAGAGACAATGGGTACATAAAGAGAAGAGCTTGACAGAGAGATCAGGCGCACAGTGAGAACAGGAACACAGAGAGAATAGGAAGTCAGAGTGAACAAGGTCACAGAAAGAACAGGAGCACAGAGACAACAGGAAAAAAAAGAGAATGAGAACATAGAGAGAAGCGGTTCACAGACAGAACAGGAGCACAGAGAGAACAGGAACACAGAGAAAACAGGAAGCATGAGAACAGGAGCACAGAGAGAACCGGACCACTAGGAACACAGGAACACACAGAGATCTGGTGCACAGTGAGAAAAGGGACACAGAGGGTACCAGAACACAGGTAGAACAAGAACACAGAGACAAGAAGGGCATGGAGAGAAGAGGAACCCAGAAAGATCAAGGACACAGAGACAACAGGAGCACAGAGAGAACAGGAATGCACAGAGAAGAGGAACGCAGAGAAAATTTAAACCCTGAGAGAACAGGAGCACAGAAGGAACAGGAGCACAGAGCTCACAGTAAACCAGAGAGAGCAGGGGCACAGAGACAGCAGTAACACAGAGGCAGGAACACTGAGAGTGGGCAACACAGAGGAAGAAAAGGAACCCGGAGAGAACAGGAGCACAGAGACAAAAGGAGCACAGAGAATTGTTCACAGGGCGAACATGAGCACAGAGGGAGAAGGAACACAGAGAAAACAGGAACCCTGAGAATTGCAGCATAGAGAAAACAGGAACACAGAAACATCAGGTGCACAGTGAGAACAGGAACACACAGATAAGAGGTTAACAGCGGACACAGGAGAACAGAGAGATCCGGAACACAGAGAAAACAGGAACTTGAGAACAGGAGCATAGAGAGAAGAGGAACACAGAGATAAAAGGAACACAGAGAAAAAGAACACAGAAAGGTCAGGTGCACAATGAGAACGGGAACACTGAGAAAACAGGAACCCTGAGAACAGGAGCACAGAGAGAAGAGGAACACAAAAAACACAGGAACACAGAGAATCAGGCGCACAATGAGAACAGGGTCAAAGAGCGAACCAGAACCCAGGTAAAACAAGAAAACAGAGAAAACAAAGGCACAGAGAGAAGAGGAACCCAGAGAGATCAAGGCCACAGAGAGAACTGGAGCACAGGGAGAACAGGAACACACACAGAAGAGGGACACGGAGAAAACAGGAGCACAGAGAGAACAGGAACAGAGAAAATTTGAACGCTGAGAGAACAGAAGCACAGAGTGATCAGGAGGACAGAGATAACAAAATGCCAGAGAGTGCAGGGGCACAGTGACAGCAGTAGCACAGAGAGAGCAGGAAGATGAGAGAGGGGCACACAGAGAAATAAAGTAACCCTGGGAGAAAAAGGAGCACAGAGACAGCAGTAGCACAGAGAGGATATTCACAGGGAGAACAGGAGCACAGACAGAAAAGGAACACAAAGAAAACAGTTACCCTGAGGAGAGGAGCACAGAGAGAACAGAAACACAGAAAGATCAGGTGCACAGTGAGAACAGGAGCACAGAGATAACAGGAAGCCAGAGAGAACAAGTTCACAGAGAGAACAGGAGCACAGCGAGAACAGGAAAACACAGAGATGAGGAACACAGAGAGAACAGGAACAGAGACAGAACAAGAACACAGAGAGAACAGATGAACATTGCGAACAGGAACACAGAGAGAAGAAGAACACCAGAGAATACAGGGATAGAGGGAGAGCAGGAACACCGAGAAAACAGACACTCAGTGAGGAAAGGAACAAAGAGAGAACAGGAAGCCAGAGAGAACATGATCACAGGGAGAACAGGAGCAGAGAGAGAAAGGGAGCACGGAGAAAACTGGAATCCTGAGAGCAGGAGCACAGATAGAAGAGGAACACAGAAAGATCAGGTGCTCAGTGAGAACAGGAACACAGAGAGAACAGGCAGCCAGAGAGGACAAGGCCACAGGCAAAACATAAGCACAGAGAGAAGAGGAACACACAGAGAAGAGGAATAAAGAGAAAACAGGAACACAGAGAAAAGAAGAACACAGAGAGAATGGATGAACAGTGAGCACAGGAACACAGAGAGAAGAAGAACACCAGAGAATACAGGGACACAGGGAGAACAAGAACACAGAGAGAACAGGAAGCCAGAGAGAACAAAGTCATAGAGAGAACAGGAGCACAGAGAGAAAGGGAACACAGAGAAATCAGTCGAATGATAAGAACAGGGTCACAGAGAGAAAGGGTAACGAGGTAGAACATGTACCGAGAGACAACAAGGGCACAGAGAGAAGAGAGACCCAGGGAGATCACGGACACAGAGAGAACAGGCAACAGAGGGAACAGGAGCACACAGAGAAGAGGAACACAGAGAGTACAGGAGTACAGAGAAAATTTGAACCATGAGAGAACAGGAGCACAGAGAGAACAGGAGCACAAAGAGGATGTTGACACAGAGAACAAGAGCACAGAGAGAATAGGAACACAGAGAAAACAGGAACCCTGAAAGTAGGAGCACAGTGAGAAGAGGAACACAGAGAGAACAGGAGGACAGAGAGGACAAAGTCACAGAGAGAACAGGAGCCCAGAGAGAATAGGAACACTGAGAGAACAGGAACACAGAGAAAACAAGAACCCTGAGAACAGGAGCACAGAGAGAACAGGAAAACAGAAAACAGGGACACAGAGATGAACAGGAACACACAGAGAGCTGATGCACAGTGAGAAGAGGAACATGGACAGAACAGGAACACAGAGAGATCAAGTGCACAGTGAGAACAGGAACACAGAGTGAATAGGAAGCCAGAGATTACAAGATCACAGAGAAAACAGGAGCACGGAAACAACAGGAACACAGAGAGAACGGGAACATAGAGAGAAGAGGTTCACAGAGAGAACGGGGGCAGAGAGAGAACATTAGCACAGAGAGGATGTTAACAAGGAGAACAGGAGCACAGAGAGAAAAGGAACACAGAGAAAACAGGAACTCTGAGTAGAGGAGCACAGAGAGAACAGGAACACAGAAAGAACAGGTGTGCAGTGAGAACAGGAACACAGAAAGAACAGGTTACAGTGAGAACAGGAACACAGGGAGAACAGGAAGCCAGAGAGGATAAGGTCACAGAGAGAACAGGAGCACAGAGAGAACAGGAACACACAGCGTAGGGGAATACAGAGAAAGCAGGAACACAGAGAGAACAAGAATATGGAGAGAACAGATGAACAGTGAGAACAGGAACACAGAGAGAAGAAGAACACGAGAGAAAACAGGGACACAGGGAGAACAGGAACACAGAGAGAACAGATGTACAGTGAGAAAAGGAACACAGCAAGAATAGGAAGCAAGAGAGAACAAGGTGACAGAGAGAACAGGAGCACAGAGAGAAGGGGAACACTGAGAAAACAGGAGCACACAGAGAACAGGAGCACACAGAGAAGAGATACACAGACAGAACAGCAGCAGAGAGAACAGGAGCACAGAGAAAACTTGAACCCTGAGGGAACAGGAGGACAATGGGATCAGGAACGGAGAGAATAGAGGAACCCAGAGAGTGCAGGGGCAGAGACAGCAGTAGCACATAGAGAGCAGGAACACTGAGAGAGGGCAACACAGAGAAAAAAATGAACCCTGCATAACAGGAGCACAGAGACACTGAGACAACAGGAGCAAAGAGAGGATGTTCACAGGTAGAACAGGAGCACAGTGAGAAAAGGCACACATAGAAAACAGGAACCCTGAGTAGAGGAGCCCAGAGAGAACAGGAACACAGAAAGAACAGGTGCACAGTGAGAACAGCAACACAGAAAAAACAGGAAATCTGAGGACAGGAGCAGAGAGAGAAGAGGAACACCGAGAACACAGGAACATAGAGAGATCAGGCGCACAGTGATAACAGGGACAAAGAGCGAACCAGCACCCAAGTAAAACAAGGAAACAGAGAAAACAAGGGCACAGAGAGAAGAGGAACCCAGAGAGATCAAGGCCACAGAGAGAACTGGAGCACAGGGAGAACAGGAACACACAGAGAAGAGGAACACAGAGAAAACAGGAGTACAGAGAGAACAGGAACAGAGAAAATTTGAACGCTGAGAGAACAGGAGCACGGAATGATCAGGAGGACAGGGATAACAGAAACCCAGAGAGTGCAGGGGCACAGTGACAGCAGTAGCACAGAGAGAGCTGGAAAACTGAGGGAGGGGTACATAGAGAAAAAAAGTAACCATGAGAGAAAGGGAGCAACGTGACAGCATTAGCCCAGAGAGGATGTTCACAGTGAGAACAGGAGCACAGAGAGAAAAGGAACACAGGAACAACAGGAACCCTGAGTAGAGGAGCACAAGGAGTACAGGAACACATAAAGAACAGGTGCACAGTGAGAACAGGAACACAGGGAGAGCAGGAAGCCAGAGTGAACAAGTTCACAGACAGAACAGGAGCACAGAGAGAACAGGAAAACACAGAGATGAGGAACACAGAGAAAACAGGAACAGAGACAGAACAAGAACATAGAGAGAACAGATGAACAGTGAGAACAGGAACACGGAGAGAAGAAGAACACCAGAGAAGACAGGGACATAGGGAGAAGAGGAACACATAGAGAACAGACACACAGTGAGAAAAGGAACACAGAAAGAACAGGAAGCCAGAGAGAACAAGATCACAGAAAGAACAGGAGCACAGAGAGAAAAGGAACACAGAGAGAGGAGGAACACAGAGAAAAGAGTTTCACAGAGAGCACAGGAGCACAGAGAGAAAAGGAACACAGAGAGAAGACATTTATAGGGAGAATAGGAGCCCAGAGAAAACAGGAACACAGAGAAAACAGGAAACAGAGATAACAGGAACACAGAGAAAAAGAACAGAGAAAGGTCAGGTGCAAAATGAGAACAGGAACCCTGAGAACAGGAGCACAGAGAGAAGAGGAACACAGAAAACACAGGAACACAGAGAGATCAGGCGCACAATGAGAACAGGGTCAAAGAGCGAACCAGAACCCAGGTAAAACAAGAAAACAGAGAAAACAAAGGCACAGAGAGAAGAGGAACCCAGAGAGTTCAAGGCCACAGAGAAAACAGGAGCACAGAGAGAACAGGAACAGAGAAAATTTGAACGCTGAGAGAATAGAAGCACAGAGTGATCAGGAGGACAGAGATAACAAAATGCCAGACAGTGCAGGGGCACAGTGACAGCAGTAGCACAGAGAGAGCAGGAAGATGAGAGAGGGGTACACAGAGAAATAAAGTAACCCTGAGAGAAAAAGGAGCACAGAGACAGCAGTAGCACAGAGAGGATGTTCACAGGGAGAACAGGAGCACAGACAGAAAAGGAACACAAAGAAAACAGTTACCCTGAGTAGAGGAGCACAGAGAGAACAGGAACACAGAAAGATCAGGTGCACAGTGAGAACAGGAAAACACAGAGATGAGGAACACAGAGAGAACAGGAACAGAGACAGAACAAGAACACAGAGAGAACAGATGAACATTGTGAACAGGAACACAGAGAGAAGATGAACCCCAGAGAATTCTGGGACACATGGAGAGCAGGAACAAAGAGAAAACAGACACTCAGTGAGGAAAGGAACAAAGAGAGAACAGGAAGCCAGAGAGAACATGATCACAGAGACAACAGGAGCACAGAGAGAAAAGGAACACAGAGAGAAGACATTTATACGGAGAATAGGAGCCCAGAGAAAACAGGAACACAGAGAAAACAAGAACCTGAGAACAGGAGCACGGAGAGAACAGGAACACAGAGATAGAGCAGCAAAGAGAAAAAAATGGATCCCTGAGAGAACAGGTGCGTAGAGACAACAGGAGCACAGAGAGGATGTTCATTGGGAGAACAGGAGCACAGAGAAAAAAGGAGCACAGAGAAAACAGGAATCCTGAGAGCAGGAGCACAGATAGAACAGGAAAACAGAAAGATCAGGTGCTCAGTGAGAACAGGAACACAAAGAGAACAGGCAGTCAGAGATAACAAGGCCACAGAGAGAACATAAGCACAGAGAGAAGAGGAACACACAGAGAAGAGGAATAAAGAGGAAACAGGAACAGAGAGAAAAGAAGAACACAGAGAGAATGGATGAACAGTGAGCACAGGAACACAGAGAGAAGAAGAACACCAGAGAATACAGGGACACAGGGAAAACAGGGACACAGAGAGAACAGGAAGCCAGAGAGAACAAAGTCACAGAGAGAACAGGAGCACAGAGAGCAGGGGAACACAGAGAGATGAGGCGCACGATGAGAACAGGGTCACAGAGAGAACGGGTACCGAGGTAGAACAGCTACAGAGAGACAACAAGAGCACAGAGAGAAGAGGAACCCAGGGAGATCAAGGACACAGAGAGAACAGGCCACAGGGGGAACAGGAGCATGCAGAGAAGAGGAACACAGAGAGAACAGGAGCACAAAGACGATGTTGTCATGGAGAACAAGAGCACAGAGAGAAAAGGAACACAGAGAAAATAGGAACCCTGAAAGTAGGAGCACAGTGAGAAGAGGAACACAGAGAGAACAGGAAGACAGAGAGGACAAAGTCACAGAGAGAACAGGAGCCCAGAGAGAATAGGAACACTGAGAGAACAGGAACACAGAGAAAACAAGAACCCTGAGAACAGGAGCACAGAGAGAGCAGGAAAACAGAGAACAGGAACACAGAGAGAGCTGATGCACAGTGAGAAGAGGAACATGGACAGAACAGGAACACAGAGAGATCAAGTGCACAGTGAGAACAGGAACACAGAGTGAATAGGAAGCCAGAGATTATAAGATCACAGAGAAAACACGAGCACGGAAACAACAGGAACACAGAGAGAACGGGAACATAGAGAGAAGAGGTTCACAGAGAGAACAGGGGCACAGAGAGAACATTAGCACAGAGAGGATGTTCACACGGAGAACAGGAGCACAGAGAGAAAAGGAACACAGAGAACAGGAACTCTGAGTAGAGGAGCACAGAGAAAACAGGAACACAGAAAGAACAGATGTGCAGTGAGAACAGGAACACAGAAAGAACAGGTTACAGTGAGAACAGGAACACAGGGAGAACAGGAAGCCAGAGAGGATAATGTCACAGAGAGAACAGGATAACAGAGAGAACAGGAACACACAGAGAAGAGGAATACAGAGAAAGCAGGAACACAGAGAGAACAAGAATACGGAGAGAACAGATGAACAGTGAGAACAGGAACACAGAGAGAAGAAGAACACCAGAGAAAACAGGGACACAGGGAGAACAGGAACACAGAGAGAACAGATGTACAGTGAGAAAAGGAACACAGCAAGAATAGGAAGCAAGAGAGAACAAGGTGACAGAGAGCACAGGAGCACAGAGAGAAGGGGAACACAGAGAGTTCAGGTGCACAGTGAGAACAGGGGAAGAGAGAGAACTGGAACCCAGGTAGAACAAGAACACAGAGACATCAAGGGCACAAAGAGAAGAGGAACCCAGAGAGGTCAAGGACACAGATAGAACAGGAGCGCACAGAGAACAGGAGCACACAGAGAAGAGATACACAGTCAGAACAGCAGCAGAGAGAGAACAGGAGCACAGAGAAAACTTGAACCCTGAGAGAACAGGAGGACAATGGGATCAGGAGCGGAGAGAATACAGGAACCCAGAGAGTGCAGAGGCAGTGACAGCAGTAGCACATAGAGAGCAGGAACACTGAGAGAGGGCAACACAGAGAGTAAAAAGGAACCCTGCATAACAGGAGCACAGAGACACAGAGACAACAGGAACAAAGGGAGAATGTTCACAGGTAGAACAGGAGCACAGTGAGAAAAGGCACACGGAGAAAACAGGAGCCCTGAGTAGAGGAGCCCAGAGAGAACAGGAACACAGAAAGAACAGGTGCACAGTGAGAACAGGAACACAGAAAGATCAGGTGCACAGTGAGAACAGGAACACAGAGAACACAGGAACACAGAGAGATCAGGCACACAGTGAGAACAGGGACAAAGAGCGAACCAGCACCCAAGTAAAACAAGGAAACAGAGAAAACAAGGGCATAGAGAGAACTGGAGCACAGGGAGAACAGAAACACACAGAGAAGAGGAACACAGAAAATAGGAGCACAGAGAGAACAGGAACAGAGAAAATTTGAACGCTGAGAGAACAGGAGTACAGAGTGATCAGGAGGACAGAGATAACAAAAATCCAGAGAGTGCAGGGGCACAGTGACAGCAGTAGTACAGAGCGAGCTGGAATACTGAGGGAGGGGTGCATAGAGAAAAAAAGTAACCCTGAGAGAAAGGGAGCAACATGACAGCATTAGCTGAGAGAGGATGTTCACAGGGAGAACAGGAGCACAGAGAGAAAAGGAATACAGGAACAACAGGAACCCTGAGTAGTGGAGCACAAGGAGAACAGGAACACATAAAGAACAGGTGCACAGTGAGAACAGGAACACAGGGAAAGCAGGAAGCCAGAGTGAACAAGTTCACAGAGAGAACAGGAGCACAGAGAGAACAGGAAAACACAGAGATGAGGAACACAGAGAAAACAGGAACAGAGACAGAACAAGAACATAGAGAGAACAGATGAACAGTGAGAACAGGAACACGGAGAGAAGAAGAACACCAGAGAAAACAGGGACATAGGGAGAAGAGGAACACATAGAGAACAGACACACAGTGAGAAAAGGAACACAGAAAGAACAGGAAGCCAGAGAAAACAAGATCACAGAAAGAACAGGAGCACAGAGAGAAAAGGAACACAGAGAGAGGAGGAACACAGAGAGAAGAGTTTCACAGGGAGCACAGGAGCACAGAGAGAAAAGGAATACAGAGAGAAGACATTTATAGGGAGAATAGGAGCCCAGAGAAAACAGGAACACAGAGCAAACAGGAACACAGAGATAACAGGAAGCCAGAGAGAACAAGGTCATAGAGAGAACAGGATCACTGAGATAACACAAGCTCAGAGAGAACAGGAAGCCAAAGAGAACAGGAAGCCAGAGAGGACAAGGTTACAGAGAGAACAGGGACACACAGATAACACAAGCACAGAGATAACAGGAACAAAGTGACAACAGGAAGCCAGAGAGAATAAGGTCACAGAGAGATCAGGAGCACAGAAAGAACAGGAGCACAGAGACAACAGGTGCACGGAGAAAGCAGCAACACAGAGAAAACAGGAACAGAGAGAGAGAACAGGAACACAGTGACAACAGGAAGCCAGAGAGAACAAGGTCACAGAGAGAACAGGAACACATAGAGAGCAGGGCACAGTGAGAACAGGAACACAAGGAGAATAGGAAGCCAGCGAGAACAAGATCACAGAGAGAACAGGAGCACAGAGACAACAGGTAAACCGAGAGAACAGGAACACAGAGAAAACATGAACCCTGAGAACAGGAGCATAGAGAGAACAGGAACGCAGAGAGAACTAGAACACGGAGAGAACTGGAAGCCAGAGAGAACAAGGTCACAGAGACATCAGGAACACAGAGAGAACAGGAACACAGAAAACAGGATCACAGAGAGAACAGGAACGCAGAAGAAATGGATGCACAATGAGAATGGGAACATGCAGAGAACAGGAACACATAGAGATCATGCGTACATTGACAACAGGAACACAGAGAGAATAGGAAGCCTGAGAGAACAAGATCACAGAAAGAACAGGAGCACAGAGTCAACAGGAACACAGAGACAATGGGTACATAAAGAGAAGAGCTTGACAGAGAGATCAGGCGCACAGTGAGAACAGGAACACAGAGAGAATAGGAAGTCAGAGTGAACAAGGTCACAGAAAGAACAGGAGCACAGAGACAACAGGAAAAAAAAGAGAATGAGAACATAGAGAGAAGCGGTTCACAGACAGAACAGGAGCACAGAGAGAACAGGAACACAGAGAAAACAAGAACTCTGAGTAGAGGAGCTCAGAGAGAACAGGAACACAGAAAGAACAGGTGCAAAGTGAGAACAGGAACACAGAAAGAACAGGTTACAGTGAGAACAGGAACACAGGGAGAACAGGAAGCCAGAGAGGACAAGGTCACATAGAGAACAGGAGCACAGAGACAACAGGAACACACAGAGAAGGGGAATGCAGAGAAAACAGGAACACAGAGAGAACAAGAATACGGAGAGAATAGATGAACAGTGAGAACAGGAACACAGAGAGAAGAAGAACACGAGAGAAAACAGGGACACAGGGAGAACAGGAACACAGAGAGAACAGGAAGCCAGAGAGGACAAGGGCACAGAGAGATTAGGAGCACAGAAAGAACAGGAGCACAGAGACAACAAGAGCACGGAGAAAGCAGCAACACAGAAAAAACAGGAAGCCAGAAAGAACAAGGTCACAGAGAGATCAGGAGCACAGCGATAACACAGGCACAGAGAGAACAGGAACACAGAGAGAACAGGAAGCCAGAGAGGACAAGGGCACAGAGAGTTTAGGAGCACAGAAAGAACAGGAGCACAGAGACAACAAGAGCACAGAGCAAGCCGCAACACAGAGAAAACAGGAACAGAGAGAGAACAGGAACACAGTGACAACAGGAAGCCAGAGAGAGCAAGGTCACAGAGTGAACAGGAACACATAGAGATCAGGGGTACAGTGAGAACGGGAACACAAGGAGAATAGGAAGCCAGAGAGAACAGGATCACAGAGAGAACAGGAGCACAGAGACAACAGAGAAAACCTAGAGAACAGGAACACAGAGAAAACAAGAACCCTGAGAACAGGAGCACAGAGAACACAGGAACACAGAGAAAAAGAACACTGAAAGATCAGGTGCACAATGAGAGCAGGAACACTGAGAAAATAGGAAAACTGAGGACAGGATCACAGAGAGAAGAGGAACACAGAAAACACAGGAACACAGAGAGATCAGGCGCACAGTGAGAACAGGGACAAAGAGCGAACCAGAACCCAGGTAAAACAAGAAAACAGAGAAAGCAATGGCACAGAGAGAAGAGGAACCCAGAGAGATCAAGGCCACAGAGAGAAATGGAGCACAGGGAGAACAGGAACACACACAGAAGAGGAACACAGAGAAAACAGGACCATAGAGTGAACAGGAACAGAGAAAATTTGAACGCTGAGAGAACAGGAGCACAGAGTGATCAGGAGGACAGAGAAAACAAAAACACAGAGAGTGCAGGGGCACAGTGACATCAGTAGCACAGAGAGAGGAGGAACATGAGAGAGGGGTACACCAAAAAAAAAGTAACCCTGAGAGAAAAAGGAGCACAGAGACAGCAGTGGCACAGAGAGGATGTTCACAGGGAGAACAGGAGCACAGACAGAAAAGGAACACAAAGAAAACAGGAACCCTGAGTAGAGGAGCACAGAGAGAACAGGAACACAGAAAGATCAGGTGCTCAGTGAGAACAGGAACACAGAGAGAACAGGAGCACAAAGAGAACAGGAAAACCCAGAGATGAGGAACACAGAGAAAACAGGAACAGAGACAGAACAAGAACCCAGAGAGAACAGATGAATAGTGCCAACAGGAACACAGAGAGAAGAAGAACACCAGAGAAAACAGGGACACAGGGAGAGCAGGAACACAGAGAGAACCGACACTCAGTGAGAAAAGGAACACAGAGGGAACGGGAAATCAGAGAGAACATGATCACAGAGGGAACTGGAGCACAGAGAGAAAAGGAAGGCAGAGAGAAGGGGAACACAGAGAGAAGAGGTTTAAAGGGAGCCCAGGAGCACAGAGAGAAGAGGAACACAGAGAGAAGGCATTTATAAGGAGAATAGGAGCCCAGAGAAAACAGGAACACAGAGAAAACAAGAACCTGAGAACAGGAACACAGAGGTAACAGGAAGCCAGAGAGTACAAGGTCATAGAGAGATCAGGAGCACAGAGACAACACAAGCACAGAGAGAAGAGAAAGCCAAAGAGAACCAGAAGCCAGAGAGGACAAGGTCACAGAGAAATGAGGAGCAAAGAAA
Organism: Carcharodon carcharias; assembly: GCF_017639515.1. Taxonomy (NCBI): domain Eukaryota; kingdom Metazoa; phylum Chordata; class Chondrichthyes; order Lamniformes; family Lamnidae; genus Carcharodon; species Carcharodon carcharias. The sequence continues at coordinate 14,963,575 of NC_054470.1, forward strand.
GAACAGGAGCACAGAGACAACAGGGGCACGGAGAAAGCAGCAACACAGAGAAAACAGGAACAGAGAGAGTACAGGAACACAGTGACAACAGGAAGCCAGAGAGAGCAAGGTCACAGAGAGAACAGGAACATATAGAGATCAGGGGCACAGTGAGAACAGGAAGCCAGAGAGAACATGATCACAGAAAGAAAAGGAGCACAGAGAGAAAAGGAACACAAAGAGAAGGGGAACACAGAGAGAAGAGGTTCACAGGGAGCACAGGAGCACAGAGAGAAGAGGAACACAGAGAGAAGATGTTTATAGGGAGAATAGGAGCCTAGATAAAACAGGAACACAGAGAAAACAAGAACCTGAGAACAGGAGCACAGAGAGAACAGGAACACAGAGATAACAGGAAGCCAGAGAGAACAAGGTCATAGAGGGATCAAGAGCACAGAGATAACACAAGCACAGAGAGAACAGGAAGCCAAAGAGAACCGGAAGCCAGAGAGACCAAGGTAACAGAGAGATCAGGAGCACAGAAAGAACAGGAGCACGGAGAAAGCAGCAACACAGAGAAAACAGGAACAGAGAGAGTACAGGAACACAGTGACAACACGAAGCCAGAGAGAGCAAGGTCACAGGGAGAACAGGAACACATAGAGATCGGGGCACCGAGCGAACAGGAACACAAGGAATATAGGAAGCCAGAGAGAACAGGATCACAGAGAGAACAGGAGCACAGAGAAAACAAGAACCCTGAGAACAGGAGCACAGAGAATAGGAGCACAGAGAGAACAGGAAGCCAGAGAGAACAAGGTCAGAGAGACAGCAGGAACACAGAGAGAACAGGAACACAGAAAACAGGGAGACAGAGAGAACAGGAATGCAGAGAAAATGGATGCACAGTGAGAAGGTGAACATGGATAGAACAGGAACACATAGAGATCAGGCGCATAGTGAGAACAGGAACACAGAGAGAATAGGAAGCCAGAGAGAACAAGATCACAAAGAGAACAGGAGCACAGAGACAACAGGAACACAGAGACAATGGGAACATAGAGAGAAGAGCTTCACAGAGAGAACAGGGGCGCCAAGAGAACAGGAACCCAGAGAACACAGGAACACAGAGAGATCAGGCGTACAGTGATAACAGGGACACAGAGAAAAGACGAACACAGAGAGAACAGGAGCACAGAGAGAGCAGGAATCAGAGAAAATCTGAACCCTGAGCGAACAGGTGAACAGAGGGAACAGGAGCAGAGAGATAACAGGAACACAGGCAGTGCAGGGTAACAGTGTGAGCAATAGCACTGAGAGAGCAGGAACACTGAGATAGGGCAACAAAGAGAAAAAAAAGGAACCCTGAGAGAACAGGTGCATAGAGACAACAGGAGCACAGAGAGGATGTTCATAGGGAGAACAGAAGCACAGAGAAAAAAGGAGCACAGAGAAAACAGGAATCCTGAGAGCAGGAGCACAGATAGAACAGGAACACAGAGACAACAGGAGCACGGAGAAAGCAGCAACACAGAGAAAACAGGAACAGAGAGAGAACAGGAACACAGTGACAACAGGAAGCCAGAGAGAACAAGGTCACAGAGAGAACAGGAACACATAGAGAGCAGGGGCACAGTGAGAACAGGAACACAAGGAGAATAGGAAGCCAGCGAGAAGAAGGTCACAGAGCGAACAGGAGCACAGAGACAACAGGCAAACCGAGAGAACAGGAACACAGAGAAAACATGAACCCTGAGAACAGGAGCATAGAGAGAACAGGAACACAGAGAGAACTGGAACACGGAGAGAACTGGAAGCCAGAGAGAACAAGGTCACAGAGACATCAGGAACACAGAGAGAACAGGAACACAGAAAACAGGATCACAGAGAGAAAAGGAACACAGAGAGAAGACATTTATAGGGAGAATAGGAGCCCAGAGAAAACAGGAACCTGAGAACAGGTTCACAGAGAGAACGGGAACACAGAGATAACAGGAACACAGAGAAATAGAACACAGAAAGATCAGGTGCACAATGAGAACAGGAACACTGAGAAAACAGGAACCCTAAGAACAGGAGCACGGAGAGAAGAGGAACACAGAAAACACAGGAACACAGAGAGATCAGGCGCACAATGAGAACAGGGTCAAAGAGCGAACCAGAACCCAGGTAAAACAAGAAAACAGAGAAAACAAAGACACAGAGAGAAGAGGAACCCAGAGAGATCAAGGCCACAGAGAGAACTGGAGCACAGGGAGAACAGGAACACACAGAGACGAGGAACACAGAGAAAACAGGAGCACAGAGAGAACAGGAACAGAGAAAATTTGAACACTGAGAGAACAGGAGCACAGAGTGATCAGGAGGAGAGAGATAACAAAAAGCCAGAGAGTGCAGGGGCACAGTGACAGCAGTAGCACAGAGAGAGCCGGAATACTGAGTGAGGGGTACACAGAGAAAAAAGTAACCCTGAGAGAAAAGGAGCACAGAGACAGCATTAGCACAGAGAGGATGTTCACAGGGAGAACAGGAGCACAGAGAGAAAAGGAGGACAGAGACAACAGGTACCCTTAGTAGAGGAGCACAGAGAGAACAGGAACACACAAAGAACAGCTGCACAGTGAGAACAGGAACACAGAGAGAACAGGAAGCCAGAGAGGACAAAGTCACAGAGAGAACAGGAGCCCAGAGAGAACAGGAATAGAGAGAGTACAGGAAGCCAGAGACAACAGAATCACAGAGACAACAGGAACACAGAGAAAACAGAGAACAGGGACACAGAGAGAACAGGAACACAAAGAGATCAAGTGCACAGTGATAACAGGAACACAGAGAGAATAGAAAGCCAGAGATAACAAGATCACAGAGAAACAGGAGCACGGAAACAACAGGAACACAGAGAGTTCGGGAACATAGAGAGAAGAGGAAATAGAAAGCAAAGGAACACAGTGAGATCAGGCGCACAATGAGAACAGTGATAAAGAGCGAACCAGAACCCAAGTAAAACAAGGAAACAGAGAAAACAAGGGCACAAAGAGAAGAGGAACCCAGAGAGATCAAGGCCACAGAGAGATCTGGAGCACAGGGAGAACAGGAACACACAGAGAAGAGGAACACAGAGAAAACAGGAGCACAGAGAGAACAGGAACAGAGAAAATTTGAACGCTGAGACAACAGGAGCACAGAGTGATGAGGAGGACAGAGATAACAAAAACCCAGAGACTTCAGGGGCACAGTGACAGCAGTAGCACAGAGAGAGCAGGAATACTGAGGGAGGGGTACACAGAGAAAAAAGTAACCCTGAGAGAAAGGGTGCACAGAGATAGCAGTAGCACAGAGAGGATGTTCACAGGGAGAACAGGAGCACAGAGAGAAAAGGAGGACAGAGACAACAGGAACCCTGAGTAGAGGAGCACAAAGAGAACAGGAACATACAAAGAACAGGTGCACAGTGAGAACAGGAACTCAGAGAGAACAGAAAGCCAGAGAGAACAAGTTCACAGAGAGAACAGAAGCACAGAGAGACCTGGAAAACACAGAGGTGAGGAACACAGAGAAAGCAGGAACAGAGACAGAACAAGATCACAGAGAAAACAGATGAACAGTGAGATCAGGAACACAGAGAGAACAGGAAGCCCGCGAGAACAAGAACACAGAGAGAACAGGAGCACAGAGAGAAAAGGAACACAGAGAGAAGAGGAACAAAGAGAGAAGAGGTTCACAGGGAGCACAGGAGCACAGAGAGAAAAGGAACACGGAGGGAAGACGTTTATAGGGAGAATAGGAGACAAAGAAAAAGGAACACAGTGAAAACAGGAACACAGAGATAACAGGAAGCCAGAGAGAACAAGGTCATAGCGAGAGCAGGAGCACAGAGATAACACAAACACAGAGAGAACAGGAAGCCAGAGAGAACAGGAAGCCAGAGAGGACAAGGCCACAGAGAGATCAGGAGCACAGAAAGAACAGGAGCACAGAGACAACAGAAGCACGGAGAAAGCAGCAACACAGAGAAAACAGGAACAGAGAGAGAACAGGATCACAGTGACAACAGGAAGCCAGAGAGAACAAGGTCACAGAGAGAACAGGAACACATAGAGATCAGGGACACAGTGACAATAGGAACACAAGGAGAATAGGAAGGCAGCGAGAACAAGATCACAGAGAGAACAGGAGCACAGAGTCAACAGGAAAACCGAGAGAATAGGGACACAGAGAAAACAAGAACTCTGAGACCAGGAGCACAGAGAGAACAGGAACACAGAGAGAACAGGAGCACAGAGAGAACAAGGTCACAGAGATATCAGGAACACAGAGAGAACTGGAACACAGAAAACAGGGAGACAGAGAGAACAGGTACACAGAGGAAATGGATGCACAATGAGAAGGGGAACATGGAGGGAACAGGAACACATAGAGATCGGGCGAACATTGACAACAGGAACACAGAGACAATAGGAAGCCAGAGAGAACAAGATCACAGAGGGAACAGGAGCACAGAGACAACAGGAACACAGAGACAATGGGAACATAGAGAGAAGAGCTTCACAGAGAGAACAAGGGCTCTGAGAGAACAGGAACCCAGAGAACACAGGAACACAGAGAGATCAGGCGCACAGTGAAAATAAGAGCACAGGGACACCAGGAACCCATAGAGACCAGGAACATAGAGAGAACAGGAATGCAAAGATAACATGTACACAGAAAAAAGGAGCACAGAGAGAAAAGGAACACATAGACAACAGGAACAGAGAGAGAAGAGGATCACAAAGAGAACAGGAGCTCAGAGAGAACAGGAACATAGGGAAAACAAGGCATGGAGAGAAGAGGAACCCAGAGAGACCAAGGACACAGACACAACAGGAGCACAGAGAGAAGAGGAATGCACAGAGAAGAGGAGCACAGAGAAAATTTAAACCCTGAGAGAACAGGAGCGCAGAGGCAACAGGAGCACCGAGATCACAGGAACCCAGAGAGAGCAGGAGCACACAGACAGCATTAGCACAGAGAGTAGGAACACCGAGAGAGGGCAACACAGAGGAAGAAAAGGAACCCGGAGAGAACAGAAGCACAGAGACAACAGGAGCACAGAGAATTGTTCACAGCGAGAGAAGGAGCACAGAGAGAGAGAAGGAACACAGAGAAAACAGGAACCCTGAGAATTGGAGCACAGAGAGAAGAGGAAGCCAGAGAGAACAAGGTCACAGAGAGAACAGGAGCACAGGGAGAACAGGAACACACAGATAAGACGTTTACAGAGAACACAGGAGAACAGTGATCCGGAACACAGAGAAAACAGGAACCTGAGAACAGGTTCACAGAGAGAACAGGAACACAGAGCTAACAGGAACACAGAGAAAAAGAACACAGAAAGATCAGGTGCACAATGAGAATAGGAAACCTGAGAACAGGAGCACAGAGAGAAGAGGAAAACAGAAAACACAGGAACACAGAGAGATCAGGCGCACAGTGAGAACAGGGACAAAGTGCGAACCAGAACCCAGGAAAAACAAGAAAACAGAGAAAACAAGGGCACAGAGAGAAGAGGAAAAAAGAGAGATCAAGGCCACAGAGAGAACTGGAACACAGGGAGAACAGGAACACACACAGAAGAGGAACACAGAGAAAACAGGACACAGAGAGAACAGGAACAGAGAAAATTTGAACACTGAGAGAACAGAAGCACAGAGTGATCAGGAGGACAGAGAAAACAAAAAGCGAGAGAGTGCAGGGGCACAGTGACAGCAGTAGTACAGAGAGAGCAGGAAGATGAGAGAGGGGTACACAGAGAAATAAAGTAACCCTGAGAGATAAAGGAGCACAGAGATAGCAGTAGCACAGAGAGGATGTTCACAGGGAGAACAGGAGCACAGACAGAAAAGGAACACAAAGAAAACAGTTACATGAGCAGAGGAGAACAGAGAGAACAGGAACACAGAAAGATCAGGTGCACAGTGAGAACAGGAACACAGAGAGAACAGGAAGCCAGAGAGAACAAGTTCACAGGGAGAACAGGAACACAGAGAGAACAGGAAAACACAGGGATGAGGAACACATAGAAAACAGGAACAGAGACAGAACAAGAACACAGAGAGAACAAATGAACATTGCGAACAGGAACACAGATAGAAGAAGAACACCAGAGAATACAGGGTTACATGGAGAGCAGGAACACAGACAAAACAGACGTTCAGTGAGGAAAGGAACAAAGAGAGAACAGGAAGCCAGAGAGAACATGATCACAGAGAGAACAGGAGCACAGAGGGAAAAGGAACACAGAGAGAAGGGGAACACAGAGAGAAGAGGCTCACAGGGAGCACATGAGTACAGAGAGAAGAGGAACACAGAGAGAAGACATTTATATGGAGAATAGGAGCCCAGAGAAAACAGGAACACAGAGAAAACAAGAACCTGAGAACAGGAGCACAGAGAGAACAGGAACACAGAGATAGGGCAGCAAAGAGAAATAAAAGAACCCTGAGAGAACAGGTGCATGGAGACAACAGGAGCACAGAAAGGATGTTCATAGGGAGAACAGGAGCACAGAGAGAAAAGGTGCACAGAGAAAACAGGAATCCTGAGAGCAGGAGCACAGATAGAACAGGAAAACAAAAAGATCAGGTGTCTAGTGAGAACAGGAACTCAGAGAAAACAGGCAGCCAGAGAGGACAAAGCCACAGAGAGAACATGAGCACAGAGAGAAGAGGAACACACAGAGAAGAGGAATAAAGAGAAAACGGGAACAGAGAGAAAAGAAGAACACAGAGAGAATGGATGAACAATGAGCACAGGAGCACAGAGAGAAGAAGAACACCAGAGAATACAGGGACACAGGGAGAACAGGAACAGAGAGAAAACAGGAACCCAGAGAATTGGAGCACAGAGAGAACAGGAAGCCAGAGAGAACAAGGTCATAGAGAGAACAGGAGCACAGGGAGAACATGAACACACAGATAAGAGGTTCACAGAGATCACAGGAGAACGGAAGGACCTGGTACACAGAGAAAACAGGAACCTGAGGACAGGTTCACAGAGAGAACAGGAACACAGAGATAACAGGAACACTGAGAAAAAGAACACAGAAAGATCAGGTGCACAATGAGAACAGGAACCCTGAGAACGGGAGCACAGAGAGATGAGGAACACAGAAAACACAGGAACACAGAGAGATCAGGCGCACAGTGAGAACAGGGACAAAGTGCGAACCAGAACCCAGGTAAAACAAGAAAACAGAGAAAACAATGGCACAGAGAGAAGAGGAACCCAGAGAGATCAAGGCCACAGAGAGAAATGGAGCACAGGGAGATCAGGAACACACACAGAAGAGGAACACAGAGAAAACAGGAGCACAGAGAGATCAGGAAAAGAGAAAATCTGAACGCTAAGAGAACAGGAGTACAGATTGATCAGGAGGATAGAGATAACAAAAACCCAGAGAGTGCAGGGGCACAGTGACAGCAGTAGCACAGAGAGAGCAGGAGCATGAGAGACAGGTACACAGAGAATAAAAGTAACCCTGAGAGAAAAAGGAGCACAGAGACAGCAATAGCACAGAGAGGATGTTCACCGGGAGAACAGGAGCACAGAAAGATCAGGTGCACAGTGAGGACAGGAACACAGAGAGAACAGGAAGCCAGAGAGAACAAGTTCACAGAGAGAACAGGAGCACAGAGAGAACAGGAAAACATAGAGATGAGGAAAACAGAGAAAACAGGAACAGAAACAGAACAAGAACCCAGAGAGAACAGATGAACAGTGCGAATAATAACACAGAGAGAAGAACACCAGAGAAAACAGGGACACAGGGAGAGCAGGAACACACAGAGAACAGACACTCAGTGAGAAAAGGAACACAGAGAGAACAGGAAGCCAGAGAGAACAAGATCACAGAGAGAACAGGAGCACAGAGAGAAAAGGAACACAAAGAAAGGGGGAACACAGAGAGAAGAGTTTCACAGGGAGCACAGGAGCACAGAGAGAAGAGGAATACAGAGAGAAGACATTTATAGGGAGAGTAGGAGCCCAGAGAACACAGGAATACAGAGAAAACAAGAACCTGAGAACATGAGCATAGAGAGAACAGGAACACAGAGAGAACAGGAAGCCAGAGAGGACACGGGCACAGAGAGATTAGGAGCACAGAAAGCACAGGAGCACAGAGACAACAAGACCACGGAGAAAGCAGCAACACAGAGAAAACAGGAAGCCAGAGAGAACAAGGTCACAGAGAGATCAGGAGCTCAGCGATAACACAGGCACAGAGAGAACAGGAACACAGAGAGAACAGGAAGCCAGAGAGGACAAGGGCACAGAGAGATTAGGAACACAGAAAGAACAGGAGCACAGAGACAACAAGAGCACGGAGAAAGCCGCAACACAGAAAAAACAGGAACAGAGAGAGGACAGGAAAACAGTGACAACAGGAAGCCAGAGAGAGCAAGGTCACCGAGAGAACAGGAACACATAGAGATCAGGGGTACAGTGAGAACGGGAACACAAGGAGAATAGGAAGCCAGAGAGAACAGGATCACAGAGAGAACAGGAGCACGGAGACAACAGAGAAAACCTAGAGAACAGGAACACAGAGAAAACAAGAACCCTGAGAACAGGAGCACAGACAACACAGGAACACAGAGAAAAAGAACACCGAAAGATCAGGTGCACAATGAGACCAGGAACACTGAGAAAACAGGAAAACTGAGAACAGGAGCACAGAGAGAAGAGGAGCACAGAAAACACAGGAACACAGAGAGATCAGGCGCACAGTGAGAACAGGGACAAAGAGCGAACCAGAACCCAGGTAAAACAAGAAAACAGAGAAAGCAATGGCACAGAGAGAAGAGGAACCCAGAGAGATCAAGGCCACAGAGAGAAATGGAGCACAGGGAGAACAGGAACACACAGAGAAGAGGAACACAGAGAAAACAGGAGCACAGAGAGAATAGGAACAGAGAAAATTTGAACGCTGAGAGAACAGAAGCACAGAGTGATCAGGAGGACAGAGATAACAAAAACCCAGAGAGTGCAGGGGCACAGTGACATCAGTAGCACAGAGAGAGCAGCAAGATGAGAGAGGGGTAAACAGAGAAATAAAGTAACCCTGAGAGAAAAAGGACCACAGAGACAGCAGTGGCACAGAGAGGATGTTCACAGGGAGAACAGGAGCACAGACAGAAAAGGAACACAAAGAAAACAGGAACCCTGAGTAGAGGAGCACAGAGAGAACAGGAACACAGAAAGATCAGGTACTCAGTGAGAACAGGAACACAGAGAGAACAGGAGCACAGAGAGAACAGGAAAACCCAGAGATGAGGAACACAGAGAAAACAGGAACAGAGACAGAACAAGAACCCAGAGAGAACAGATGAATAGTGCGAACAGGAACACAGAGAGAAGAAGAACACCAGAGAAAACAGGGACACAGGGAGAGCAGGAACACACTGAGAACCGACTCTCGGTGAAAAAAGGAACACAGAGAGAACAGGAAATCAGAGAGAACATGATCACAGAGGGAACTGGAGCACAGAGAGAAAAGGAATGCAGAGAGAAGGGGAACACAGAGAGAAGAGGTTTAAAGGGAGCCCAGGAGCACAGAGAGAAGAGGAACACAGAGAGAAGACGTTTATAAGGAGAATAGGAGCCCAGAGAAAACAGGAACACAGAGAAAACAAGAACCTGAGAACAGGAGCACAGAGGGAACAGGAACACAGAGGTAACAGGAAGCCAGAGAGTACAAGGTCATAGAGAGATCAGGAGCACAGAGACAACACAAGCACAGAGAGAAGAGAAAGCCAAAGAGAACCAGAAGCCAGAGAGGACAAGGTCACAGAGAAATGAGGAGCAAAGAAAGAACAGGAGCACAGAGACAACAGGGGAACGGAGAAAGCAGCAGAGAGGACAAAGCCACAGAGAAAACAGAAGCCCAGAGAGAAGAGGAACACACAGAGAAGAGGAATAAAGAGAAAACAGAAACACAGAGAAAAGAAGAACACAGAGAGAATGGATGAACAGTGAGAACAGGATCACAGAGAGAAGAAGAACACCAGAGAATACAGGGACACAGGGAGTACAGGAACACAGAGAGAACAGGAAGCTGGGGAAACAAAGTCACAGAGAGAACAGGAGCACAGTGAGATGGGGAACACAGAGAGATCAGGTGCACAATGAGTACAGGGACACAGAGAGAACGGGTACCCAGGTAGAACAGGTACAGAGAGACAACAAGGGCACAGAGAGAAGAGGAACCCAGAGAGATCAAGGACACAGAGAGAACAGGCCACAGAGGGAACAGGGGTACGCAGAGAAGAGGAACACAGAGAGTACAGGAGCACAGAGAAAATTTGAACCATGAGAGAACAGGAGCACAGAGAGAACAGGAGCACAGAGAGGATGTTGACACGGAGAACAAGAGCACAGAGAGAAAAGGAACACAGAGAAAACAGGAACACTGAAAGTAGGATCACAGGGAGAAAAGGAACACAGAGAGAACAGGAAGCCAGAGAGGAAAAAGTCACAGAGAGAACAGGAGCCCAGAGAGAACAGGAATACAGAGAGTACAGGAAGCCAGAGACAACAGAATCACAGAGACAACAGGAACACTTAGAAAACAGAGAACAGGGACACAGAGAGAACAGGAACACAGAGAGAGCTGATGCACAGTGAGAACAGGAACATGGAGAGAACAGGAACACAGAGAGATCAAATGCACAGTGAGAACAGGAACACAGAGAGAATAGAAAGCCAGAGATAACAAGATCACAGAGAAACAGGAGCACGGAAACAACAGGAACACAGAGAGAACGGGAACATAGAGAGAAGAGATTCACAGAGAGAACAGGGGCACAGAGAGAACATTAGCACAGAGAGGATGTTCACATGGGGAACAGAAGCACAGAGATAAAAGGAACACAGATAAAACAGGAACTCTGAGTAGAGGAGCACAGAGAGAATAGGAACACAGAGAGAACAGGAAGCCAGAGAGGACAAGGGCAGAGAGAGATTAGGAACACAGAAAGAACAGGAGCACAGAGACAACAGGAGCACGGAGAAAGCAGCAACACAGAGAAAACTGGAACAGAGAGAGTACAGGAACACAGTGACAACAGGAAGCCAGAGAGAGCAAGGTCACAGAGAGAACAGGAACATATAGAGATCAGGGGCACAGTGAGAACATGAAGCCAGAGAGAACATGATCACAGAAAGAAAAGCAGCACAGAGAGAACAGGAACACAGAGAGAAGGGGAACACAGAGAGAAGAGGTTCACAGGGAGCACAGGAGCACAGAGAGAAGAGGTTCACAGAGAGAAGACGTTTATAGGGAGAATAGGAGCCTAGATAAAACAGGAACACAGTGAAAACAAGAACCTGAGAACAGGAGCACAGAGAGAACAGGAACACAGAGGTAACAGGAAGCCAGAGAGAACAAGGTCATAGAGAGATCAAGAGCACAGAGATAACACAAGCACAGAGAGAACAGGAAGCCAAAGAGAACCGGAAGCCAGAGAGACCAAGGTAACAGAGAGATCAGGCGCACAAAAAGAACAGGAGCATGGAGAAAGCAGCAACACAGAGAAAACAGGAACAGAGAGAGTACAGAAACACAGTGACAACACGAAGCCAGAGAGATCAAGATCACAGGGAGAACAGGAACACATAGAAATCAGGGGCACAGTGAGAACAGGAACACAAGGAATATAGGAAGCCAGAAAGAACAGGATCACAGAGAGAACAGGAACACAGAGAAAACAAGAACCCTGAGAACAGGAGCACAGAGAATAGGAACACAGAGAGAACAGGAAGCCAGAGAGAACAAGGTCAGAGAGACATCAGGAACACAGAGAGAACAGTAACACAGAAAACAGGGAGACAGAGAGAACAGGAATGCAGAGAAAATGGATGCACAGTGAGAAGGTGAACATGGATAGAACAGGAACACATAGAGATCAGGCGCACAGTGAGAACAGGAACACAGAGAGAATAGGAAGCCATAGAGAACAAGATCACAAAGAGAACAGGAGCACAGAGAGAACAGGAAAACACAGAGTTGAGGAACACAGAGAGAACAGGAACACAGACAGAACAAGAACACAGAGAGAACAGATGAACATTGCGAACAGGAACACAGAGAGAAGATGAACCCCAGAGAATACAGGGACACAGGGAGAGCAGGACCACAGAGAAAACAGACACTCAGTGAGGAAAGGAACAAAGAGAGAACAGGAAGCCAGAGTGAACATGATCACAGAGACAACAGGAGCACAGAGAGAAAAGGAACACAGAGAGAAGACATTTATATGCAGAATAGGAGCCCAGAGAAAACAGGAACACAGAGAAAACAAGAACCTGAGAACAGGAGCACGGAGAGAACAGGAACACAGAGATAGAGCAGCAAAGAGAAAAAAAAGGAACCCTGAGAGAACAGGTGCATAGAGACAACAGGAGCACAGAGAGGATGTTCATAGGGAGAACAGAAGCCCAGAGAGAAAAGGAGCACAGAGAAAACAGGAATCCTGAGAGCAGGAGCACAGATAGAACAGGAACACAGAAAGCTCAGGTGCTTAGTGAGAAGAGGAACAAAAAGAGAACAGGCAGCCAGAGAGGACAAAGCCACAGAGAAAACAGAAGCCCAGAGAGAAGAGGAACACACAGAGAAGAGGAATAAAGAGAAAACAGGAACACAGGGAAAAGAAGAACACAGAGAGAACAGATGAACAGTGAGCACAGGAACACAGAGAGAAGAAGAACACCAGAGAATACAGGGACACAAGGAGAACAGGAACACAGAGAGATGGGGAACACAGAGAGATCAGGTGCACAATGAGAACAGGGACACAGAGAGAACGGGTACCCAGGTAGAACAGGTACACAGAGACAACAAGGGCACAGAGAGAAGAGGAACCCAGGGAGATCAAGGACACAGAGAGAACAGGCCACAGAGGGAACAGGAGTACGCAGAGAAGAGGAACACAGAGAGTACAGGAGCACAGAGAAAACTTGAACCATGAGAGAACAGGAGCACAGAGGGGACAGGAGCACAGAGAGGATGTTGACACGGAGAACAAGAGCACAGAGAGAAAAGGAACACAGAGAAAACAGGAACACTGAAAGTAGGAGCACAGTGAGAAGAGGAACACAGAGAGAACAGGAAGCCAGAGAGGACAAAGTCACAGAGAGAACAGGAGCCCAGAGAGAACAGGAATACAGAGAGTACAGGAAGCCAGAGACAACAGAATCACAGAGACAACAGGAACACAGAGAAAGCAGAGAACAGGGACACAGAGAGAACAGGAACACAGAGAGAGCTGATGCACAGTGAGAAGAGGAACACAGAGAGAGCTGATGCACAGTGAGAACAGGAACATGGAGAGAACAGGAACACAGAGAGATCAAATGCACAGTGAGAAACAGGAACACAGAGAGAATAGAAAGCCAGAGATAACAAGATCACAGAGAAACAGGAGCACGGAAACAACAGGAACACGGAGAGAACGGGAACATGGAGAGAAGAGCTTCACAGAGAGAACAGGGGCACAGAGAGAACATAAGCACAGAGAGGATGTTCACATGGGGAACAGAAGCACAGAGATAAAAGGAACACAGATAAAACAGGAACCCGGAGTAGAGGAGCACAGAGAGAACAGGAACACAGAAAGAACAGGTGCAAAGTGAGAACAGGAACACAAAAGAACAGGTGCACAATGAGAACAGGAACACAGGGACAACAGGAAGCCAGGGAGGACAAGGTCACATAGAGAACAGGAGCACAGTGAGAACAGGAACACACAGAGAAGAGGAATACCGAGAAAACAGGAACACAGAGACAACAAGAATACGGAGAGAACAGATGAACAGTGAGAACAGGAACACAGAGAGAAGAAGAACACCAGAGAAAACAGAGACACAGGGAGAACAGGAACACAGAGAGAACAGATGTACAGTCAGAAAAGGAACACAGCAAGATTAGGAAGCAAGAGAGAACAAGGTGACAGAGAGAACAGGAGCACAGAGAGAAAGGGAACACAGAGAGATCAGGCGCACAATGAGAACAGTGGAAGAGAGAGAACTGGATCCCAGGTAGAACAAGAACACAGAGACATCAAGGGCACAAAGAGAAGCGGAACCCAGAGAGGTCAAGGACACAGAGAGAACAGGAGCACACAGAGAACAGGAGCACACAGAGAAGAGATACACAGTCAGAACAGCAGCAGAGAGAGAACAGGAGCACAGAGAAAACTTGAACCCTGAGAGAACAGGAGGACAATGGGATCAGGAGCACAGAGAACACAGGAACCCAGAGAGTGCAGGGGCTGTGACAGCAGTAGCACATAGAGAGCAGGAACACTGAGAGAGGGCAACACAGCAAAAAAATGAACCCTGCATAACAGGACCACAGAGACAACAGGAGCAAAGGGAGGATGTTCACAGGTAGAACAGGAGCACAGTGAGAAAAGGCACACGGAGAAAACAGGAACCCTGAGTAGAGGGGCCCAGAGAGAACATGAATATAGAAAGAACAGGTGCAAAGTGAGAACAGCAACACAGAGCGAACAGGAAGACAGAGTGAACAGGAACACACAGAGAAGAGGAACAAGGGGAAAACAGGAACACAGAGCACAAGAACACAGAGAGAACAGATGAACAGTGAGAACAGGAACACAGAGAAAAGAGGAACACCAGCGAAAACAGGGACACAGAGAGGACAGGAACACAGAGAGAACAGATGCACAGTGAGAAAAGGGACACAGAGAGAACAGGAAGCCAGCGAGAACAAGGTCAGATACATAGCAGTCGCACAGAGAGAAGGGGAAGACAGAGAAAAGAGGTTCACAGGGAGAACAAGATCAGAGATCGAAAAGGAACACAGAGAAATCAGGAAACCTGCGAACAGGAGCACAGAGATAAGAGGAACACAGAGAGATCAGATGCACATTCATAACAGGAACACAGAGACATCAAGGGCACAAAGAGAAGATGAACCCAGAGAGGTCAAGGACACAGAGAGGAAGCCAGAGAAAAGAAGGTCAAGGAAAGAACAGGAGGACAGAGAGTACAGGAACACTGAGAGTACAGGATCACAGAGAAAACAAGAAGCCTGAGAACAGGAGCACAGGGAGAACAGTAAGCCAGGGAGAACAGGAACACAGAAAACAGGGACACAGAGGGAACGGATGCACAGTGAGAAGAAGAACACGGAGAGAACAGCAACACAGAGAGATCAGGCTCACAGTGAGAACAGAAACTCAGAGAGAATAGGAAGCCAGAGAGAACAAGATCACAGAGAAAACAGGTGCACAGAGACAACAGAAACACAGGGAGAATGGGCTCATAGAGAGAAGAGTTTCACAGAGAGAACAGGAGTGCAGAGAGATCAGGAACACAGAGAAACCAGAAACCCTGAGAACAGGAACACAGAGAAAACAAGAACCCTGAGTAGAGGAGCAGAAAGAGAACAGGAACACAGAGAACAAATGGACACAGAGAACAGGAACACGAAAGATCAGGTGAACAGTGAGAACTGGAACAGAGAGATTAGAGGAAACCTGATTACAGGAGCGCAGAGAGAACAGGAACACAGACAACACAGGAACACAGAGAGATCAGGCACACAGTGAGAAAAGGGACACAGAGAGAAACGGAACGGAGGTAGAACAAGAACACAGGGACAACAAGGGCACAGAGAGAAGAGGAACCTAGAGAAATCAAGGATATAGAGAGAACAGGAGTACAGAGAGAACAGGAACACAGAGACAATTTGAACCCTGAGTGAACAGGAGAACAGAGGGAACAGGAGCACAGAGATTACCGGTACCCAGAGAGACCAGGGGCTCAGTGAGGACAGGAAGACAAAGAGAACAGGAAGCCAGAGAGAACAAGGTCACAGAGACAACAGGAACACAGAAAACAGGGAAACAGAGAGAACAGGAACACAGAAAGAACGGATGCACAGTGAGAAGAGAAATATGGAGAGAACAGGAACACAGAGAGAAGAACAACACCAGAGAAAACAGGAACACAGAGAGAACAGGAACACAGTGAGAACAGGAATCCAGAGAGAACAAGGTCATAGAGAGAACAGGATCACAGAAGGGAAGGGAACACAGAGAGTACAGAAACCATGAGAACAGGAGCACTGGAAGAACAGGAATACAGAGATAACAGGAGCTTGGGGAGAAGGGGAACACAGAGATATGAGGTTCACAGGGATAACAGGATCACATAGAGAAAAGAAACAAAGAGAAAGCAGGAACCCTGAGAACAGGAACACCAAGAGAACAGTAACACAGAGAAATCAAGAACCCTGAGAACAGGAGCACAGAGAGAGCAGGAACACAGAGATAGGGCAGCAAAGAGAAAAAAAAGGAACCCTGAGAGAACGGGTGCGTAGAGACAACAGGAGCACAGAGAGGATGTACACAGGGAGAACAGGAGCACAGAGAGAAAGGGAACACAGAGAAAACAGGAATCCTGAGAGCAGGAGCACAGATAGAACAAGAATACAGAAAGATCAGGTGCTCAGTGAGAAGAGGAACACAGAGAGAACAGGCAGCCAAAGAGGACAAAGCCACAGAGAGAACATAAGCACAGAGAGAAGAGGAACACACAGAGAAGAGGAATAAAGAGGAAACAGGAACACAGAGAAAAGAAGAACAGAGAGAGAATGGATGAACAGTGAGCACAGGAACACAGAGAGAAGAGGAACACCAGAGAATACAGGGACACAGGGAGAACAGGAACACAGAGAGAACAGGAAGACAGAAAGAACAAAGTCACAGAGATAACAGGAGCCCAGAGAGAACAGGAATACAGAGAGTACAGGAAGCCGGAGACAACAGAGTCACAGAGACAACAGGAACACAGAGAAAACAGAGAACAGTGACACAGAGAGAACAGGAAGACAGAGAGAGCTGATGCACAGTGAGAAGAGGAACGTGGAGAGAACAGGAACACAAAGAGATCAAGTGCCCAGTGAGAACAGGAACACAGAGAGAATAGAAAGCCAGAGATAACAAGATCATAGAGAATATAGGAGCACAGAAACAAAGGGAACACAGAGAGAACGGGAACATAGAGAGAAGAGCTTCACAGAGAGAACAGGGGCACAGAGAGAACATTAGCACAGAGAGGATGTTCACACGGAGAACAGGAGCACAGAGAGAAAAGGAACACAGAGAAAACAGGAACCCTGAGTAGAGGAGCACAGAGAGAACAGGAACACAGAAAGAACAGGTGCATAGTGAGAACAGGAACACAGGGAGAACAGGAAGCCAGAGAGGACAAGGTCACAGAGAGAACTGGAGCACAGAGAGAACAGGAACACACAGAGAAGAGGAATACTGAGAAACCAGGAACACAGAGAGAACAAGAACACAGAGAGAACAGATGAACAGTGAGAACAGGAACACAGAGAGAAGAAGAACATCAGAGAAAACAGGGACACAGGGAGAACAGGAACACAGAGAGAACAGATGTACAGTCAGAAAAGGAACACAGCAAGAATAGGAAGCAAGGGAGAACAAGGTGACAGAGAGAACAGGAGCACAGAGAGAAGGGGAACACAGAGAGATCAGGCGCACAGTGAGAACAGTAGAAGAGAGAGAACTGGATCCCAGGTAGAACAACAACACAGAGACATCAAGGGCACACAGAGAAGAGATACACAGTCAGAACAGCAGCAGAGAGAGAACAGGAGCACAGAGAAAACTTGAACCCTGAAAGAACAGGAGGACAATGGGATCAGGAGCACAGAGAACACAGGAACCCAGAGAGTGCAGTAGCACATAGAGAGCAGGAACACTGAGAGAGGGCAACACAGAGAAAAAAATGAACCCTGCATAACAGGAGCACAGAGACAACAGGAGCAAAGAGTGGATGTTCACAGGTAGAACAGGAGCACAGTGAGAAAAGGCACACATAGAAAATAGGAATCCTGAGTAGAGGAGCCCAGAGAGAACAGGAACACAGAAAGAACAGGTGCACAGTGAGAACAGCAACACAGAGAGAACAGGAAGGCAGAGAGAACAGGTACACACAGAAAAGAGGAACAAGGGGAAAACAGGAACACAGAGCACAAGAACACAGAGAGAACAGATGAACAGTGAGAACAGGAACACAGAGAGGAGAGGAACACCAGTGAAAACAGGGACACAGAGAGAACAGGAACACAGAGAGAACAGGTGTACAGTGAGAAAAGGGACACAGAGAGAACAGGAAGCCAGCGAGAACAAGGTCAGAGACATAGCAGTCGCACAGAGAGAAATGGAAGACAGAGAGAAGAGGTTCACAGGGAGAACAAGATCAGAGATCGAAAAGGAACACAGAGAAATCAGGAAACCTGCGAACAGGAGCACAGAGATAAGAGGAACACAGAGAGATCAGATGCACATTCATAACAGGAACACAGAGACATCAAGGGCACAAAGAGAAGATGAACCCAGAGAGGTCAAGGACACAGAGAGGAAGCCAGAGAAAAGAAGGTCAAGGAAAGAACAGGAGGACAGAGAGTACAGGAACACTGAGAGTACAGGATCACAGAGAAAACAAGAAGCCTGAGAACAGGAGCACAGGGAGAACAGTAAGCCAGGGAGAACAGGAACACAGAAAACAGGGACACAGAGGGAACGGATGCACAGTGAGAAGAAGAACACGGAGAGAACAGCAACACAGAGAGATCAGGCTCACAGTGAGAACAGAAACTCAGAGAGAATAGGAAGCCAGAGAGAACAAGATCACAGAGAAAACAGGTGCACAGAGACAACAGAAACACAGGGAGAATGGGCTCATAGAGAGAAGAGTTTCACAGAGAGAACAGGAGTGCAGAGAGATCAGGAACACAGAGAAACCAGAAACCCTGAGAACAGGAACACAGAGAAAACAGGAACCCTGAGTAGAGGAGCAGAAAGAGAACAGGAACACAGAGAACAAATGGACACAGAGAACAGGAACACGAAAGATCAGGTGAACAGTGAGAACTGGAACAGAGAGATTAGAGGAAACCTGATTACAGGAGTGCAGAGAGAACAGGAACACAGAGAACACAGGAACACAGAGAGATCAGGCACACAGTGAGAAAAGGGACACAGAGAGAAACGGAACGGAGGTAGAACAAGAACACAGGGACAACAAGGGCACAGAGAGAAGAGGAACCTGGAGAGATCAAGGATATAGAGAGAACAGGAGTACAGAGAGAACAGGAACACAGAGACAATTTGAACCCTGAGTGAACAGGAGAACAGAGGGAACAGGAGCACAGAGATTACCGGTACCCAGAGAGACCAGGGGCTCAGTGAGGACAGGAAGACAAAGAGAACAGGAAGCCAGAGAGAACAAGGTCACAGAGACAACAGGAACACAGAAAACAGGGAAACAGAGAGAACAGGAACACAGAAAGAACGGATGCACAGTGAGAAGAGAAATATGGAGAGAACAGGAACACAGAGAGAAGAACAACACCAGAGAAAACAGGAACACAGAGAGAACAGGAACACAGTGAGAACAGGAATCCAGAGAGAACAAGGTCATAGAGAGAACAGGATCACAGAAGGGAAGGGAACACAGAGAGTACAGAAACCATGAGAACAGGAGCACTGGAAGAACAGGAATACAGAGATAACAGGAGCTTGGGGAGAAGGGGAACACAGAGATATGAGGTTCACAGGGATAACAGGATCACATAGAGAAAAGAAACAAAGAGAAAGCAGGAACCCTGAGAACAGGAACACCAAGAGAACAGTAACACAGAGAAATCAAGAACCCTGAGAACAGGAGCACAGAGAGAGCAGGAACACAGAGATAGGGCAGCAAAGAGAAAAAAAAGGAACCCTGAGAGAACGGGTGCGTAGAGACAACAGGAGCACAGAGAGGATGTACACAGGGAGAACAGGAGCACAGAGAGAAAAGGAACACAGAGAAAACAGGAATCCTGAGAGCAGGAGCACAGATAGAACAAGAATACAGAAAGATCAGGTGCTCAGTGAGAAGAGGAACACAGAGAGAACAGGCAGCCAAAGAGGACAAAGCCACAGAGAGAACATAAGCACAGAGAGAAGAGGAACACACAGAGAAGAGGAATAAAGAGGAAACAGGAACACAGAGAAAAGAAGAACAGAGAGAGAATGGATGAACAGTGAGCACAGGAACACAGAGAGAAGAGGAACACCAGAGAATACAGGGACACAGGGAGAACAGGAACACAGAGAGAACCGGAAGACAGAAAGAACAAAGTCACAGAGATAACAGGAGCCCAGAGAGAACAGGAATACAGAGAGTACAGGAAGCCGGAGACAACAGAGTCACAGAGACAACAGGAACACAGAGAAAACAGAGAACAGTGACACAGAGAGAACAGGAAGACAGAGAGAGCTGATGCACAGTGAGAAGAGGAACGTGGAGAGAACAGGAACACAAAGAGATCAAGTGCCCAGTGAGAACAGGAACACAGAGAGAATAGAAAGCCAGAGATAACAAGATCATAGAGAATATAGGAGCACAGAAACAAAGGGAACACAGAGAGAACGGGAACATAGAGAGAAGAGCTTCACAGAGAGAACAGGGGCACAGAGAGAACATTAGCACAGAGAGGATGTTCACACGGAGAACAGGAGCACAGAGAGAAAAGGAACACAGAGAAAACAGGAACCCTGAGTAGAGGAGCACAGAGAGAACAGGAACACAGAAAGAACAGGTGCATAGTGAGAACAGGAACACAGGGAGAACAGGAAGCCAGAGAGGACAAGGTCACAGAGAGAACTGGAGCACAGAGAGAACAGGAACACACAGAGAAGAGGAATACTGAGAAACCAGGAACACAGAGAGAACAAGAACACAGAGAGAACAGATGAACAGTGAGAACAGGAACACAGAGAGAAGAAGAACATCAGAGAAAACAGGGACACAGGGAGAACAGGAACACAGAGAGAACAGATGTACAGTCAGAAAAGGAACACAGCAAGAATAGGAAGCAAGGGAGAACAAGGTGACAGAGAGAACAGGAGCACAGAGAGAAGGGGAACACAGAGAGATCAGGCGCACAGTGAGAACAGTAGAAGAGAGAGAACTGGATCCCAGGTAGAACAACAACACAGAGACATCAAGGGCACACAGAGAAGAGATACACAGTCAGAACAGCAGCAGAGAGAGAACAGGAGCACAGAGAAAACTTGAACCCTGAAAGAACAGGAGGACAATGGGATCAGGAGCACAGAGAACACAGGAACCCAGAGAGTGCAGTAGCACATAGAGAGCAGGAACACTGAGAGAGGGCAACACAGAGAAAAAAATGAACCCTGCATAACAGGAGCACAGAGACAACAGGAGCAAAGAGTGGATGTTCACAGGTAGAACAGGAGCACAGTGAGAAAAGGCACACATAGAAAACAGGAATCCTGAGTAGAGGAGCCCAGAGAGAACAGGAACACAGAAAGAACAGGTGCACAGTGAGAACAGCAACACAGAGAGAACAGGAAGGCAGAGAGAACAGGTACACACAGAAAAGAGGAACAAGGGGAAAACAGGAACACAGAGCACAAGAACACAGAGAGAACAGATGAACAGTGAGAACAGGAACACAGAGAGGAGAGGAACACCAGTGAAAACAGGGACACAGAGAGAACAGGAACACAGAGAGAACAGGTGTACAGTGAGAAAAGGGACACAGAGAGAACAGGAAGCCAGCGAGAACAAGGTCAGAGACATAGCAGTCGCACAGAGAGAAATGGAAGACAGAGAGAAGAGGTTCACAGGGAGAACAAGATCGCAGATCGAAAAGGAACACAGAGAGATCAGGAAATCTGCGAACAGGAGCACAGAGCGAAGAGGAACACAGAGAGATCAGATGCACATTCATAACAGGAACACAGAGGGATCAGGAAGCCAGAGAAAAGAAGGTCAAGGAGAGAACAGGAGGACAGAGAGTACAGGAACACAGAGAGTATAGGAACGCAGAGAAAACAAGAAGCTTGAGAACAGGAGCACAGAGAGAACAGTAAGCCAGGGAGAACAGGAACACAGAAAACAGGGACACAGAGGGAACGGATGCACAGTGAGAAGAAGAACACGGAGAGAACAGCAACACAGAGAGATCAGGCTCACAGTGAGAACAGAAACTCAGAGAGAATAGGAAGCCAGAGAGAACAAGATCACAGAGAAAACAGGAGCACAGAGACAACAGAAACACAGGGAGAATGGGCTCATAGAGAGGAGTTTCACAGAGAGAACAGGAGTGCAGAGAGATCAGGAACACAGAGAAACTAGAAACCCTGAGAACAGGAACACAGAGAAAACAGGAACCCTGAATAGAGGAGCAGAAAGAGAACAGGAACACAGAGAACAAATGGACACAGAGAACAGGAACACAGAAAGATCAGGTGAACAGTGAGAACTGGAACAGAGAGATTAGAGGAAACCTGATTAGGGAGCGCAGAGAGATTAGGAACACAGAGAACACAGGAACACAGAGAGATCAGGCACACAGTGAGAAAAGGGACACAGAGAGAAACGGAATGGAGGTAGAACATGAACACAGGGACAACAAGGGCACAGAGAGAAGAGGAACCTAGAGAAATCAAGGATATAGAGAGAACAGGAGGACAGAGAGAACAGGAACACAAAGACAATTTGAACCCTGAGTGAACAGGAGAACAGAGGGAACAGGAGTACAGAGATTACAGGTACCCAGAGAGACCAGGGGCACAGTGAGAACAGGAAGACAAAGAGAACAGGAAGCCAGGGAGAACAAGGTCACAGAGACAACAGGAACACTGAAAACAGGGAAACAGAGAGAACAGGAACACAGAGAGAACGGATGCACAGTGAGAAGAGAAACACGGAGAGAACAGGAACACAGAGGGATCAGGTGCTCAGTGAGAACAGGAACACAGAGAGAATAGGAAGACAGAGAGAACAAGATCAGAGAGAGAACAGGAACACAGAGATTACAGATGATCAGTGAGAACAGAAACACAGAGAGAAGAGCAACACCAGAGAAAACAGGGACACAGAGAGAACAGGAACACAGTGAGAACAGGAATCCAGAGAGAACAAGGTCATAGAGAGAACAGGATCACAGAGGGAAAGGGAACACAGAGAGTACAGAAAACATGAGAACAGGAGCACCGGAAGAACAGGAATACAGAGATAACAGGAGCTCGGGGAGAAGGGGAACACAGAGATACGAGGTTCACAGGTATAACAGGATCACATAGAGAAAAGAAACATAGAGAAAACAGGAACCCTGAGAACAGGAGCACAGAGAGAACTGGAAGTCTGTGAGAACAAGATCACATAGACAACAGGAACACAGTGAGAACAGGAACACAGAAAACAGGGACACAGAGAAAAGGGATGCATGGTGAGGAGAAGAACGCAGAGAGAACAGAAACACAGAGAGATCAGGCATACAGTGAGAACAGGAACTCAGAGAGAATAGGAAGCCAGAGAGAACAAGATCGCAGAGAAACCAGGAGCACAGAGACAACAGGAACACAGGAAGAATGGGATCATAGAGGGAAGAGTTTTACAGTGAGAATAGTGGCACAGAGAGATCAGGAACATGGAGAAACCAGGAACCCGGAGAACAGGAACACAGAGAAAACAGGATTCCTGAGTAGAGGAGCAGAGAGAGAACAGGAACACCAAGAAAACAAGAATCATCTGAACTGGAGCACAGAGAGAACAGGAACACAGAGAACACATGAACACAGAGAACAGGAACACAGAAAGATCAGATGCACAGTGAGAACAGGAGCACAGAGAAAACAGAAACTCTTAGAACAGAGGCACAAAAAGTACAAGAACACAGAGAACAGAGGAACACAGAGAGATCAGTCACACTGTTAGAACAGGGACACAGAGAGAACCGGAAACCAGGTAGAAAAAGAACACAGAGACAACAAGGGCAGAGAGAGAAGAGGAACCCAGAGAGATCAAGGACACAGAGAACAGGAGCACAGAGAGAACATGAACACACAGAGAAGAGGAACACAGAGAGAACAGGAGCACAGAGAAAATCTGAACCCTGAGTGACCAGGAGAACAGAGAGAACAGGAGCACAGAGATAAAAGCAACCCAGCGAGAGCAGGGGCATAGTGACAGCAGTAGCACAGAGAGAGCAGAAACACTGAGAGAAGGCAACACAGAGAAAAAACAGAACCCTGAGAGAATAGGAGCACAGACACAAAAGGAGCACACAGAGGACGCTCACAGGGAGAACAGGAACACAGAGAGAAAAGGAACACCGAGGAAACAAGAACTCTGAGAACAGAAGCACAGAGAGAACAGGAACACAGAGAACACATAAACACAGAGAACAGGAACACAGAAAGATCAGGTGCAAAGTGAGAACAGGGACACAAAGAGAACCGGAACCCTGGTAGAAAAAGAACACAGAGACAACAAGGGCAGAGAGAGAAGAGGAACCCAGAGAGATCAAGGACACAGAGAGAACAAGAACTCAGAGAGAATAGGAAGCCAGAGAGAACAAGATCGCAGAGAAAACAGGAGCACAGAGACAACAGGAACACAGGAAGAATGGGATCATAGAGGGAAGAGTTTTACAGCAATAATAGTGGCACAGAGAGATTAGGAACACAGAGAAACCAGGAACCCGGAGAACAGGAACACAGAGAAAACAAGAATCCTGAGTGGAGGAGCAGAGAGAGAAAATGAACACTGAGGAAACAAGAACCCTGAGAACAGAAGAACAGAGAGAACAGGAACACAGAGAACACATAAACACAGAGAACAGGAACACAGAAAGATCAGGTGCACAGTGAGAACAGGGACACAGAGAACACATGAACACAGAGAACAGGAACACAGAAAGATCAGGTGCACAGTGAGAACAGGGACACAGAGAGAACCGGAACCCAGGTAGAAAAAGAACACAGAGACAACAAGGGCAGAGAGAGAAGAGGAACCCAGAAAGATCAAGGACACAGAGAGAACAGGAACTCTGAGAGAATAAGAAGCCAGAGAGAACAAGATTGCAGAGAAAACAGGAACACAGGAAGAATGGGACCATAGAGGGAAGAGTTTTACAGAGAGAATAGTGGCACAGAGAGATCAGGAACACAGAGAAACCAGGAATCCTGAGTAGAGGAGCAGAGAGAGAACAGGAACACCAAGAAAACAAGAATCATCAGAACAGGAGCACAGAGAGAACAGGAACACAGAGAACACAAGAACACAGAGAACAGGAACACAGAAAGATCAGATGCACAGTGAGAACAGGAACATAGAGAAAACATGAACTCTTAGAACAGAAGCACAGAAAGTGCAAGAACACACAGAAGCACAGAGAGAACAGGAACACAGAGAACACATGAACACAGAGAACAGGAACACACAAAGATCAGGTGCACAGTGAGAACAGGGACACCGAGAAAACAGGAACACAGAGAACACAGGAACACAGAGAGATCAGGCGCACAGTGAGAGCAGGGACACAGAGAGAACCGGAACCCAGGTAGAACAAGAACACAGAGACAACAAGAACACAGAGAGAAGAGGAAACCAGAGAGATCAAGGACACAGAGAGAACAGGAGCACAGATTGAACAAGAGCACAAAGAGGACGTTAACAGGCAGAATAGGAGCAAAGAAAGAAAAGGAATAGAGAGAAAGCAAATCCCCTGAGAACAGAAGCACAGAGAGAACAGGAAAACAGAGAACACATGATCACAGAGAACAGGAACACAAAAAGAGCAGGTGCACAGTGAGAACAGGAACACAGAGAAAACAGGAACACTGAGAACAGGAGCACAGAGAGAACAGGAATATAAAGAGAACAGGAAGCCAGAGAGAACAAGATCACAGAAACTACAGGAACACAGAGAGAAGGAAAACAGAAAACAGGGACACAGAGGGAACAGGAGCATACAGAGACTGGGAACACGGAGAGAACAGAAAGCCAGAGAGAATAAGGTCACAGAGACAACAGAAAAACAGAGAGAACATGAAAACAGAAAACAGAGACACAGAGAAAACAGGAAGACAGAGAGAACTGATGCACGGTATGAAGAGGAACAAGGAGAAAACAGGAACACATAGAGATCAGGTGCCCAGTCAGAACAGGAACACAGAGAGAGTAGGAAGCTAGAGCGAACAAGATTACAGTGAAAACAGGAGCACAGAGACAAAAGGAACACAGAGAGAATGGGAACATAGAGCAAACAGGAGCACAAAGAGAACAGGAACACAGAGAAAACATGAACCCTGAGAACAGTAGCACAGAGAGAACAGGAACACAGAGAACACATGAACACAGATTTCAGGAATAGAGAAAGATCAGGTGCACAGTGAGAACAGGAACCCAGAGAAAACTTGAACCCTGAGAACAGGAGCACAGAGAGAACAGGAACACAGAGAGAACAGGAAGCCAGAGAGAATAAAGTCACAGAGACTACAGAAAAACAGAGAGAACAAGAAAACAGGGACACAGAGAGAACAGGAACGTAGAGAGAACGGTTGCATGGTGTGAAGCGCAACACGGAGAGAACAGGAACACAGAGAGATCAGGTGCATAGAGACAACAGGAACGCAGACAGAAACAAAAACAAAAAAACTGCGAATGCTGGAAATCCAAAACAAAAACAGAATTACCTGGAAAAACTCAGCAGGTCTGGCAGCATCGGCAGAGAAGAAAAGAGTTGACGTTTCGAGTCCTCATGATCCTTCGACAGAACTTGAGTTCGAGTCCCTGGACCATGACCCCACCACTGAACATCAAGCCATTGTTTCCAGGACTGTCACTGACCTCATCTCCTCTGGGGATCTTCCTCCCACAGCTTCCAACCTGATAGTCGCCCAACCTCGGACGGCCCGCTTCTATCTCCTACCCAAAATCCACAAACAGAACTGCCCCGGTAGACCGATCGTCTCAGCTTGCTCCTGCCCCACAGAACTCATTTCTCGTTATCTTGACTCCCTTCTCTCTCCCCTTGTCCAGTCCCTTCCCACCAACATCCGTGATTCCTCTGACACCTTACGTCACATCAAAAATTTCCAGTTCCCTGGCCCCAACCGCTTCCTCTTCACCATGGACATCCAATCCCTCTACACCTCCATCCCCCACCAGGATGGTCTGAGGGCCCTTAGCTTCTTCATCGAACAGAGGCCCGAACAATCCCCATCCACCACTACTCTCCTGCGTCTGGCTGAACTTGTTCTCACGCTGAACAATTTCTCCTTCAACTCCTCTCACTTCCTCCAAATAAAAGGTGTGGCTATGGGTACCCGCATGGGCCCCAGCTATGCCTGTCTCTTTATTCCTTGTTCCAGTCCTACTCCGGCCCCCTTCCACAACTCTTTCTCCGGTACATCGATCATTACTTCGGTGCCGCTTCATGCTCTCGTCAGGACTTGGAAAAATTTATTACTTTTGCTTCCAATCTCCACCCCTCCATCATTTTCACGTGGTCCATCTCTGACACTTCTCTTCCCTTCCTTGACCTCTCTGTCTCAATCTCTGGTGATAGACTGTCCACCAATATCCATTACAAACCCACCAACTCCCACAGCTACCTCGACTACAGCTCCTCACACCCCGCTTCCTGTAAGGACTCCATCCCATTCTCTCAGATCCTTCGCCTCCGCCGCATCTGTTCCGATGATGCTACCTTCAAAAACAGTTCCTCTGACATGTCCTCCTTCTTCCTTAACCGAGGTTTTCCACCCACGGTCGTTGACAGGGCCCTCAACCGTGTCCAGCCCATCTCCCGCGCATCCGCCCTCACGCCTTCTCCTCCCTCCCAGAAACGTGATAGGGTCCCCCTTGTCCTCACTTATCACCCCACCAGCCTCCGCATTCAAAGGATCATCCTCCGCCATTTCCGCCAACTCCAGCATGATGCCACCACCAAACACATATTCCCTTCACCCCCCTATCGGCAATCCGTAGGGATCGCTCCCTCCGGGACACCTTGGTCCACTCCTCCATCACCCCCTACTCCTCAACCCCCTCCTATCGCACCACCCCATGCCCACACAAAAGATGCAACACCTGCCCCTTCACTTCCTCTCTCCTCACCGTCCAAGGACCCAAACACTCCTTTCAAGTGAAGCAGCATTTCACTTGCATTTCCCCCAACTTAGTCTACTGCATTCGTTGCTCCCAATGTGGTCTCCTCTACACTGGAGAGACCAAACGTAAACTGGGCGACCGCTTTGCAGAACACCTGCGGTCTGTCCGCAAGAATGACCCAAACCTCCCTGTCGCTTGCCATTTTAACACTCCACCCTGCTCTCTTGCCCACATGTCTGTCCTTGGCTTGCTGCATTGTTCCAGTGAAGCTCAACGCAAACTGGAGGAACAACACCTCATCTTCCGAATAGGCACTTTACAGCCTTCCGGACTGAATATTGAATTCAACAACTTTAGGTCATGAGCTCCCTCCCCCATCCCCACCCCCTTTCTGTTTCCCCCTTCCTTTTTTTTCCAATAAATTATATAGATTTTTCTTTTCCCACCTATTTCCATTATTTTTAAATATCTTAAAATCTTTTATGCTCTCCCCACCCCCACTAGAGCTATACCTTGAGTGCCCTACCATCCATTCTTAATTAGCACATTCGTTTAAATAATATCACCAACTTTAACACCTATGTGTTCTATTGTTGTTGACAGCTTTTGACGATCTGCTTCTATCACTGCTTGTTTGTCCCTACAACCACACCCCCCCCCTCCACTTCTCTCTCTCTCTCTCTCCGCCCCTCCCACACACTTTAAACCAGCTTATATTTCAACTCTTTCTTGGACTCGAACTCAAGTTCTGTCGAAGGGTCATGAGGACTCGAAGCGTCAACTCTTTTCTTCTCCGCCGATGCTGCCAGACCTGCTGAGTTTTTCCAGGTAATTCTGTTTTTGTTTAGGAACACAGACAGAATGGGAGCATTGAGTGAACAGGAGCACACAGAGAACAGGAACATCAGAGAAAACAAGAACCCTGAGAACAGTCGCACAGGGAGACATGGACACAGATAACACATGAACACAGAAAACAGGAACAGAGAAAGATCAGGTGCAAAGTGAGAACAGGAACCCAGAGAAAGCTGGAACCCAAGAACAGGAGCACAGTGAGAACAGGGACACAGAGAGAACCAGAACGCAGATAGGACAAGAACGCAGAGACAACAAGGGCACAGAGAGATGAGGAACCCAGAGAGATCAAGGACACAGAGAGAACAGGAGCACACAGAGAACAGGAGCACACAGAGAAAAGGGAAACAGAGAGAAAAAGAGTACAGATAGAACAGGAGCACACAAAGAAGAGGAACACAGAGAAAACAGGAACACAGAGGTAAGAAGTTCACAGGGAGAATAAGAGCACAGAGAGAAAAGGAACACAGAGAAAACAGGAACCCTGAGAACAGGAGCACAGAGAGAACAGGAACACAGAGAGATCAGTTGCAAATTGAGAACAGGAACACATGGGGAAGCTGAAAGCAAGAGAGAACAATGTCAGAGAGACAACAGGAACACAGAGAGAACAGGATCACAGAAAACAGATACAGAGAGAACAGGAACGCAGAGAGAATGGATGCACAGTGAGAAGGGGAACATGGATAGAACAAGAACACAAAGAGATCAGGCGCAAAGTGAGAGCAGGAACACAGGCAGAATAGGAATCCAGAGAAAAGAAAATCACAGAGAGAACCAGAGCACTGAGACAACAGGAACACACAGAGAAGGGTAATACAGAGAAAACAGGAACACAGAGAAATCGAGAACACAGAAAGACCAGACAAACATTGAGAACAGGAACACAGAGAGAACAGATGCAAAGTGAGAAAACGAACACAGAAAGTATGAGAAGCCAGAGGGAACAAGGTCACAGAGAGAACAGGAACACAGATATACAAGGAAGCCTGAGAACAGGAGCACAGTGAGAACAGGAACACATTGAAAACGAAAACACAGAGAACATGAACATAGAAGGATCAGGTGCACAGTGAGAACAGGAACACAGAGAAAACGGGAACCCCAAGAACAGGAGCACAGAGAAAACAGTAACACAGAGAACACAGGAACACAGAGAGATCAGGCGCATAGTGAGAGCAGGAACACAGGGAGAATAGGAATCCAGAGAAAAGAAATTCACGGAGAGAATCAGAGCACAGAGACAACAGGAACACACAGAGAAGGGGAATACAGAGACAACAGGAACACAGAGAGATCGAGAACACAGAGAGACCAGACAAACTTTGAGAACAGGAACACAGAGAGAACAGATGCACAGTGAGAAAACGAACACAGAAAGTACAGGAAGCCAGAGGGAACAAGCTCACAGAGAGATCAGTAAAACAGATACACAAGGAAGTCTGAGAACAGGAGCACAGTGAGAACAGGAACACAGAGAAAACAAGAACACTGAGAATGGGACCACAGAGAGAACAGGAACACACTGAAAATGTGAACACAGAGAATAGGAACATAGAATGATCAGGTGCACAGTGAGAACAGGAACACAGAGAAAACGGGAACCACAAGAACAGGAGCACAGAGAAAACAGTAACAAAGAGAACACAGGAACACAGAGAGCTCAGGCGCACAATGAGAACAGAGACATGGAGAGAAATGGAATGGAGGTGGAACAAGAATACAGAGACAACAAGGACACAGAGAGAAGAGGAACCCAGAGAGATCAAGGACACAGAGAAAACAGGAGCACAGAGAACACAGGAACACAGAGAACAGGAACACAAAAAGATCAGGTGCACAGTGAGTACAAGAACACAGAGAAAACAGGAACCCAGAAAACAGGAGCACAGAGAGAACAGGAATATAGAGAGAACAGGAAGCTAGAGAGAACAAGATCACAGAGACAACAGGAACACAGAGAGAACAGAAAAACAGAAAACAGGGACACAAAGAACATGAGCACAAAAACATGAGGTGCAGAGTGAGAACAGGAACCCAGAGAAAGCTGGAACCCTGAGAACAGGAGCACAGTGAGAACTGGGACGCAGAGAGAACCAGAACGCAGATAGGACAACAACGCAGAGACAACAAGGGCACAGAGAGTAGAGGAACCCAGAGAGATCAAGGACACAGAGAGAACAGGAGCACACAGAGAACAGGAGCACACAGAGAAGAGGGAAACAGAGAGAAAAAGAGTACAGATGGAACAGGAGCACACAAAGAAGAGGAACACAGGGAAAACAGGAACCCTGAGAACAGGAGCACAGAGAGAACAGGAACATAGAGAGATCAGTTGCAAATTGAGAACAGGAACACATGGGGAAGCTGGAAGCCAGAGAGAACAAGATCACAGAGACAACAGGAACACAGAGAGAACAGGAAAACAGAAAACAGGGACACAGAGAACATGAGCACAAAAACATGAGGTGCAGAGTGAGAACAGGAACACAGAGAAAACAAGAACCCTGAGAACACAAGCACAGAGAGAACAGGAACACAGAGAACACATGAACACAAAGAACAGGAACACAGAAAGATCAGGTGCACAGTGAGATAAGGAACACAGAGAAAACAGGAACCCTGAGAACAGGAGCACCGAGAGAACAGGAACATAGAGAGATCAGTTGCAAATTGAGAATAGGAACACAAGGGGAAGCTGGAAGCCAGAGAGATCAAGGTCAGAGAGACAACAGGAACACAGAGAGAATAGGATCACAGAAAACGGACACAGAGAGAACAGGAACGCAAAGAGAATGGATGCACAGTGAGAAGGGGAACATGGAGAGAACAAGAACACAAAGAGATCAGGCGCACAGTGAGAGCAGGAACACAGGCAGAATAGGAATCCAGAGAAAAGAAAATCACAGAGAGAACCAGAGCACAGAGACAACAGGAACACACAGAGAAAGGTAATACAGAGAAAACAGGAACACAGAGAAATCGAGAACACAGAAAGACCATACAAACATTGAGAACAGGAACACAGAGAGAACAGATGCACAGTGAGAAAATGAACACAGAAAGTACGGGAAGCCAGAGGGAACAAGGTCACAGAGAGAACAGGAACACAGATACACAAGAAAGCCTGAGAACAGGCGCACAGATAGAACAGGAACACAGAGAAAACAGCAACCCTGAGAACAGGAGCACAGAGAGAACATGAACACAGAGAGATCAGTTGCAAATTGAGAACAGCAACACATGGGGAAACTGGAAGCCAGAGAGAACAAGGTCAGAGAGACAACAGGAACACAGAGAGAACAGGATCACAGAAAACAGGGACACAGAGAACATGAGCACAAAAACATCAGGTGCAGAGTGAGAACAGGAACACATAGAAAACAAGAACCCTGAGAACACAAGTACAGAGAGAACAGAAACACAGAGAACACATGAACACAGAGAATAGGAACACAGAAAGATCGGGTGCACAGTGAGATAAGGAACACTGTGAAAACAGGAATCCTGTGATCAAGAGCACAGAGAGAACAGGAACACAGAGAACACAGGAACACAGAAAGATCAGGCACCCAGTGAGAACACAGAGCGAACCAGAATCCAAGTAAAACAAGGAAACAGAGACAACAATTAAAGAGAGAGAGGAGGAACCCAGATCAAGGACATAGTGAGTACAAGAGCACAGAGAGAGCAGGAGCACACAGAGAAGAGAAACACAGAGGGAACAGGAGCACAGAGAGAACAGGAGCACAGAGATAACAGGACCCCTCAGTGTGCAGAGTCACAGTGACAGCAGTAGCACAGAGAAAGCACGGACACTGAGAGAGGGAAACACAGAGTAAAGAAGGAACCCTGAGAGAACAGGAGCACAGATACAACAGAAGCACAGAGAGATGTTGACACGGAGAACAGGAGCACAGAGAGAAAAGGAACCCAGAGAAAACAGAAACCCTGAGTAGAGGAGCACAGAGAGATAAGGAACACAGAAAGTACAGCTGCACAGTGAGAACAGCAACACAGAGAGATCAGGAAGCCAGAGAAACATGGTCACAGAGAGAACAGAAACACAATGAGAACAGGAACACTGAGAGAAGAGGAACCCAGAGAGATCAAGGACACAGAGACAACAGGAGCACAGAGAGAACAGGAACACAGAGAGAAGAGGAACAAGGAGAAAACAGGAACACAGAGAGAACAAGAACTCAGAGAGTACAGATGAACAGTGAGAACAGGAACACAGAGAGAAGAACAACACCAGAGAAAAGAGAGACACAGAGAGAACAGGAACACAGTGAGTACAGGAATCCAGAGAGAACAAGGTTATAGAGAGAACAGGATCACAGAGGGAAAGGGAACACAGAGAGTACAGAAACCATGAGAACAGGAGCACCGGAAGAACTGGAATACAGAGATAACAGGAGCTTGGGGAGAAGGGGAACACAGAGATACAAGGTTCACAGGGATAACAGGATCACATAGAGAAAAGAAACACAGAGAAAGCAGGAATCCTGAGAACAGGAGCACAGAGAGAACGGGAACACAGAGAGAACAAATGCATAGTGAGAAAATGAACACAGAGAGTTCAGAAAGCCAGAGAGAACAAGGCCACCGAAAGATCAAGAACACAGAGAGAAAGGGAAAACAGAGAGATTAGGCTCAAAGGAAGCAGAGAGAACTGGAAGCTAGGTAGAATAAAAACACAGAGTCAACAAAGGCACAGAGAGAAGAGGAACCCTGAGAGGTCAAGGACACAGACAGAACAGGAGCACAGAGAAAATTTGAACCCTGAGAGAACAGGAGCGCATAGGGAAGAGGAGCACAGCGATAACAGGAATACTGAGAGTGTAGGGGCAGTGACAGCAGTAGCACATAGAGAGCAGGAACATTGAGAGGTCAATACAGAGAAGAAAAGGAACCCTGCGAGAACAGGAGCACAGAGACACCAGAAGCACAGAGAGGATGTTGACAGGGAGAACAGGAGCACAGTGAGAAAAAGAACCCAGAGAAAACAGGAACCCTGAGTAGAAGAGTACAGAGAGAACAGGAAAACAGAAAGCACAGGTGCACAGTGAGAACAGCAACACAGAGAGAACAGGACACCAGTGAGAAAAGGAACACTGAGAGAATGGATGCACGGTGTGAAGAGGAACACGGAGAGAACAGGAGCAGAGAGAATAGGAAGCAAGAGAGCACAAGATTACAGTGAAAACAGGAGCACACAGACAACAGGAACACCGACAGAATGGGAACATTGAGAGAACAAGAGCACAGAGAGAACAGGAACACAGATAACACATGAACACAGAAAACAGGAACAGAGAAAGATCAGGTGCAAAGTGAGAACAGGAACCCAGAGAAAATTGGAACCCTGAGAACAGGAGCACAGTGAGAACAGGGACACAGAGAGAACCAGAACGCAGATAGGACAAGAACACAGAGACAACAAGGGCACAGAGAGATGAGGAACCCAGAGAGATCAAGGACACAGAGAGAACAGGAGCACACAGAGAACAGGAGCACACAGAGAAGAGGGAAACAGAGAGAAAAAGAGTACAGATGGAACAGGAGCAAGAACAAAGAAGAGGAACACAGAGAAAACAGGAACACAGAGGTAAGAGGTTCACAGGGAGAACAAGAGCACAGAGAGAAAAGGAACACAGAGAAAACAGGAACCCTGAGAACAGGAGCACAGAGAGAACAGGAACATAGAGAGATCAGTTGCAAACTGAGAACAGGAACACATGGGGAAGCTGGAAGCCAGAGAGAACAATGTCAGAGAGACAACAGGAACACAGAGAGAACAGAATCACAGAAAACGGACACAGAGAGAACAGGAACGCAAAAAGAATGGATGCACAGTGAGAAGGGGAACATGGAGAGAACAAGAACACAAAGAGATCAGGCGCACAGTGAGGGCAGGAACACAGGCAGAATAGGAATCCAGAGAAAAGAAAATCACCGAGAGAACAAGATCACAGAGACAACAGGAACACAGAGAACAGAAAAACAGAAAACAGGGACACAGAGAACATGTGCACAAAAACATGAGGTGCAGAGTGAGAACAGGAACACAGAGAAAACAAGAACCCTGAGAACACAAGCACAGAGAGAACAGAAACACATGAACACATGAACACAGAGAACAGGAACACAGAAAGATCAGGTGCACAGTGAGATAAGGAACACTGAGAAAACAGGAATCCTGAGATCAAGAGCACAGAGAGAAGAGGAACACAGAGAACACAGGAACACAGAGAGATCAGGCGCCCAGTGAGAACACAGCGAGAACCAGAAGCCAGAGAGAACAGGGTCACAGAGAGAACAGGAACACAGAGACAACAATTACACAGAGAGAAGAGGAACCCAGAAATCAAGGACACAGTGAGTACAAGAGCACAGAGAGAACAGGAGCACACAGAGAAGAGGAACACAAAGGGAACAGGAGCATGGAGAGAGCGGGAACACGGAGAAAATCTGAGCCCTGAGAGAACAGGAGCACAGAGGGAACAGGAACTCACAGAGAAGAGGAATACAGAGAAAGCAGGAACACAGAGAGAACAAGAACACAAAGATAATAGATGAGCAGTGAGAACAGGAAAACAGAAAGAAAAAGAACACCAGAGAAAACAGGGGCACAGGGAGAACAGTAACACAGAGAGAAGGGGAACGCAGAGAGATTAGACGCACAGTGGAACAGGGAAGCAGAGAGAACTGGAAGCCAGGTAGAATAAAAACACAGAGACAACAAAGGCACAGAGAGAAGAGGAACCCAGAGAGATCAAGGGCACAAACAGAACAGGAGCACACGGGAGCAGGAACACAGAGATAACAGGAACCCTGAGAGTGCAGGGGCAGTGACAGCAGTAGCAAATAGAGAGCAGGAACACTGAATGGTCAACACAGAGAAAAAAAGTAATCCTGCGAGAACAGGAGCACAGAGACAACAAAAGTACAGAGAGGATGTTGACAGGGAGAACAGGAGCACAGAGAGAAAAGGAACCCAGAGAAAACAGGAACCCTGAGTAGAGAAGCACAGAGAGAGAAGGAACACAGAAAGCACAGGTGCACAGTGAGAACAGCAACGCAGAGAGAACAGGAAGCCAGAGCGAACAAGGTCACAGAGAGAACAGGAACACAGTGAGAACAGGAACACTGAGAGAAGAGGAACCCAGAGAGATCAAGGACACAGAGACAACAGGAGCACAGAGAGAACAGGAACACACAGAGAAGAGGAATAAGGAGAAAACAGGAACACAGAGAGAACAAGAACACAGAGAGTACAGATGAACAGTGGGAACAGGAACACAGTGAGAAGAAGAACACCAGTGAAAAGAGGGACACAGAGAAAACAGGAATCCAGGGAGAACAAGGTCATAGACAGAACAGGATCACAGAGGGAAAAGGAACACAGAGAGTATAGAAACCATGAGAACAGGAGCACCAGAAGAACAGGAATACAGAGACAACAGGAGCTCGGGGAGAAGGGGAACACAGAGATACGAGGTTCACGGGGATAACAGGATCACATTGAGAAAAGAAACACAGAGACAACAGGAAACCTGAGAATAGGATCACCGAGAGAACAGGAACATAGAGAAAGCAAGAACCCTGAGAAACGGAGCACAGAGAGAACAGGAACACAGAGAGATTTGGAAGCCAGGGAGAACAAGGTCAAAGAGACAACAGGAACAGAGTGACAACAGTAACACAGGGAGAACAGGAACATATAAAACAAGGACACAGTGAGAAGGGATGCACGGTGAAAAGAAGAATATGGAGAGATCAGAAACACAGAGAGATCAGGCACACTGTGAGAACAGGAACACAGAGAGATCAGGCACACAATGAGAACAGGAACACAGGGAGAATAGGAATCCAGAGAAAAGAAGATCACAGAGAGAACCAGAGCACAGAGATAACAGGAACACACAGAGAAGAGGAATACAGAGAAGACAGGAGCACAGCGAGATCGAGAACACAGAGAAACCAGAAAAAACATTGAGAACAGGTACACAGAGGGAACAGATGCACAGTGAGAAAACGAACACAGAAAGTACAGGAAGCCAGAGAGAACAAGGTCACAGAGAGAACAGGAACACAGAGACACCAGGAAGCCTGAGAACAGGAGCACAGAGACAACAGGAACACAGAGAAAACAAGAACACAGAGACAACAGGAACACAGAGAGAACAGGAAAACAGAAAACAGGGACACAGAGAACATGAGCACAAAAACATGAGGTGCAGAGTAAGAACAGGAACACAGAGAAAACAAAAGCCTTGAGAACACAAGCACGGAGAGAACAGCAACACAGAGAACACATGAACACAGGGAACAGGAACATAGACAGATCGGGTGCACGGTGAGATAAGAAACACTGTGAAAACAGGAATTCTGAGATCAAGAGCACAGAGAGAACAGGAACACAGAGAACACAGGAACACAGAGAGATCAGGCACCCAGTGAGAACACAGAGAGAACCAGAACCCAGGTAGAACAAGAACACAGAGGCAACAATTACACAGAGAGAGGAGGAACCCAGAGAGAACAAGGACACAGTGAGTACAAGAGCACAGAGAGAAAAGGAGCACGCTGGGAAGAGTAACACAGTGGGAACAGGAGCACGGAGAGACCAGGAACACAGAGAAAATTTCAGCCCTGAGAGAACAGGAGCACAGAGAGAACAGGAGCACAGAGATAACAGGACCCCTCAGTGTGCAGAGTCACAGTGACAGCAGTAGCACAGAGAAAGCACGGACACTGAGAGAGGGCAACACAGAGTAAACAAGGAACCCTGAGAGAACAGGAGCACAGATACAACAGGAGCACAGAGAGGACGTTGACAGGGAGAACAGGAGCACAGAGAGAAAAGGAACCCAGAGAAAACAGGGGCCTTGAGTAAGGGAGCACAGAGAGAAAAGGAACACAGAAAGCACAGGTGCACAGTGAGAACAGCAACACAGAGAGAACAGGAAGCCAGAGAGATCAAGGACACAGAGACAACAGGAACACAGAGAGAACAGGAACACACAGAGAAGAGGAACAAGGAGAAAACAGGAACACAGAGAGAACAAGAACACAGTGAGTACAGATGAACAGTGAGAACAGGGACACAGAGAGAAGAACAACACCAGAGAAAAGAGGGACACAGAGAGAACAGGAACACAGTGAGAACAGGAATCCAGAGAGAACAAGGTCATAGAGAGAACAGGATCACAGAGGAAAAGGGAAAACAGAGAGTACATAAACCATGAGAACAGGAGCACCGGAAGAACAGGAATACCGAGATAACAGGAGCTCGGGGAGAAGGGGAACACAGAGATATGAGGTTAACAGGGATAACAGGATCACATAAAGAAAAGAAACAGAGAGAAAGCAGGAACCCTGAGAACCGGAACACTGAGAGAACAGTAACACAGAGAAAGCAAGAATCCTGAGAACAGGAGCACAGAGAGAATGGGAACACAGAGAGAGCTGGAAGCCAGGGAGAACAAGGTCACAGTGAAAACAGGAACACAGTGAGAACAGGAACATGGAAAACAGGAACACAGAGAGAATGGATGCAGGGTGAGAAGAAGAACACGGAGAGAACAGGAACACAGAGAGATCAGGCGCACAGTGAGAACAGGAACTCAGAGAGATCTGGTGCAAAGTGAGAACAGGAACACAGAGAAAACAGGAACACAGAGGTAAAAGGTTCACAGGGAGAACAAGCGCACAGAGAGAAAAGGAACACAGAGAAAACAGGAACCCTGAGAACAGGAGCCCAGTGAGAACAGGAACACAGAGAGAATAGGAAGCCAGATAAAATAAGGTCACAGAGAGAACCAGAGCACAGAGACAACAGGAACACACAGAGAAGAGGAATACAGAGATAACAGGAACACAGAATGATCAAGGACACAGAGAGACCAGACGAACATTGAGAATGGGAACACATAGAGAACAAGAACACCAGAGAAAACAGGGACACAGGTAGAACAGGAACACAGAGAGAACAAATGCACAGTGAGAAAACGAACACAGAGAGTACAGGAAGCCAGGGAGAACAAGGTCACAGAGAGAACAGGAACACAGAGAGAAAGGGAAAACAGAGAGATTAGGCGCACAGTGAGAACATGGAAGCAGAGAGAACTGGAAGCCAGGTAGAAGGGGAACCCAGAGAGGTCAAGGACACAGACAGAACAGGAGCACAGAGAGAGCAGGAGCACAGAGAAAACTTGAACCCTGAGAGAACAGGAGCGCATAGGGAAGAGGAGCACAGCGATAACAGGAATACTGAGAGTGTAGGGGCAGTGACAGCAGTAGCACATAGAGAGCAGGAACATTGAGAGGTCAATACAGAGAAGAAAAGGAACCCTGCGAGAACAGGAGCACAGAGACACCAGAAGCACAGAGAGGATGTTGACAGGGAGAACAGGAGCACAGAGAGAAAAAGAACCCAGAGAAAACAGGAACCCTGAGTAGAAGAGCACAGAGAAAACAGGAACACAGAAAGCACAGGTGCACAGTGAGAACAGCAACACAGAGAGAACAGGAAGCCAGTGAGAAAAGGAACACTGAGAGAATGGATGCACGGTGTGAAGAGGAACACGGAGAGAAAAGGAGCACAGAGAGAATAGGAAGCAAGAGGGAACAAGATTACAGTGAAAACAGGAGCACAGAGACAACAGGAATACCGACAGAATGGGAACTTTGAGAGAACAAGAGCACAGAGAGAACAGGAACACAGAGAACACATGAACACAGAAAACAGGGACAGAGAAAGATCAGGTGCAAAGTGAGAACAGGAACCCAGAGAAAATTGGAACCCTGAGAACAGGAGCACAGTGAGAACAGGGACACAGAGAGAACCAGAACGCAGATAGGACAAGAACACAGAGACAACAAGGGCACAGAGAGTAGAGGAACCCAGAGAGATCAAGGACACAGGAGCACACAGAGAACAGGAGCACACAGAGAAGAGGGAAACAGACAGAAAAAGAGTACAGATGAAACAGGAGCACACAAAGAAGAGGAACACAGAGAAAACAGGAACACAGAGGTAAGAGGTTCACAGGGAGAACAAGAGCACAGAGAGAAAAGGAACACAGAGAAAACAGGAACCCTGAGAACAGGAGCACAGAGAGAACAGGAACATAGAGAGATCAGTTGCAAACTGAGAACAGGAACACATGGGGAAGCTGGAAGCCAGAGAGAACAATGTCAGAGAGACAACAGGAACACAGAGAGAACAGGATCACAGAAAATGGACACAGAGAGAACAGGAACGCAAAGAGAATGGATGCACAGTGAGAAGGGGAACATGGAGAGAACAAGAACACAAAGAGATCAGGTGCACAGTGAGGGCAGGAACACAGGCAGAATAGGAATCCAGAGAAAAGAAAATCACAGAGAGAACCAGAGCACAGAGACAACAGGAACACACAGAGAAGGGTAATACAGAGAAAACAGGAACACAGAGAAATCGAGAACACAGAAAGACCAGACAAACATTGAGAACAGGAACACAGAGAGAACAGATGCAAAGTGAGAAAACAAACACAGAAAGTACGGGAAGTCAGAGGGAACAAGGTCACAGAGAGAACAGGAACACAGATACACAAGGAAGCCTGAGAACAGGAGCACAGTGAGAACAGGAACACATTGAAAACGAAAACACAGAGAACAGGAACATAGAAGGATCAGGTGCACAGTGAGAACAGGAACACAGAGAAAACGGGAACCCCAAGAACAGGAGCACAGAGAAAACAGTAACACAGGGAACACAGGAACACAGAGAGCTCAGGCGCACAGTGAGAACAGGGACATGG
This sequence comes from Carcharodon carcharias, assembly GCF_017639515.1. NCBI lineage: Eukaryota > Metazoa > Chordata > Chondrichthyes > Lamniformes > Lamnidae > Carcharodon > Carcharodon carcharias. The sequence goes on from NC_054470.1 coordinate 15,004,236, forward strand.
AGAGAACTGGAACAGAGGTAGAACAAGAATACAGAGACAACAAGGACACAGAGAGAAGAGGAACCCGGAGAGATCAAGGACACAGAGAGAACAGGAACACAGAGAACACAGGAACACAGAGAAAAGGAACACAAAAAGATCAGGTGCACAGTGAGTACAGGAACACATAGAAAACAGGAACCCGGAAAACAGGATCACAGAGAGAACAGGAATATAGACAGAGCAGGAAGCCAGAGAGAACAAGATCACCGAGATAACAGGAACACAGAGAGAACAGGAAAAAAGAAAACAGGGACACAGCGAACATGAGCACAAAAAGATGAGGTGCAGAGTGAGAACAGGAACACAGAGAAAACAAGAACCCTGAGAACACAAGCACAGAGAGAACAGGAACACAGAGAACACATGAACACAGAGAACAGGAACACAGAACGATCAGGTGCACAGAGAGACCAGGAACACTGTGAAAATAGGAATCCTGAGGTCAAGAGCACCGAGAGAACAGGAACACACAGAACACAGGAACACAGAGCGATCAGGCACCCAGGGGGAACCAGAACCCAGGTAGAACAAGAACAAAGAGACAACAATTACACAGAGAGAAGAGGAACCCAGAGAGATCAAGGACACAGTGAGTACAAGAGCACAGAGAGAACAGGAGCACACAGAGAATAGGAAAACAGAGGGAACAGGAGCACGGAGAGAGCAGGAACCCAGAGAAAATCTGAGCTCTGAGAGACCAGGAGCACAGAGGGAACAGGAGCACAGAGTGAACAGGAACTCACAGAGAAGAGGAATACAGAGAAAGTAGGAACACAGAGACAACAAGAACACAGAGATAATAGATGAACAGTGAGAACAGGAAAACAGAGAGAAAAAGAACACCAGAGAAAACAGGGGCATAGAGAGAACAGGAACACAGAGAGAAGGGGAACACAGAGAGATTAGGCGCACAGTGAGAACAGGGAAGCAGAGAGAACTGGAAGCCAGGTAGAACAAAAACACAGAGATAATAAAGGCAAAGAGAGAAGAGGAACCCAGAGAGATCAAGGACACAAAGAGAACAGGAGCACAGAGAGAGCAGGAGCACAGAGAAAACCTGAAACCTGAGAGAACAGGAGCGCATTGGGAACAGGAGCACAGCGATAACAGGAACCCTGAGAGTGCAAAGGCAGTGACAGCAGTAGCACATACAGAGCAGGAACACTGAGAGGTCAACACAGAGGAAAAAAGGAACCCTGTGAGAACAGGAGCACAGAGACAACAGAAGCACAGAGAGGATGTTGACAGGGAGAACAGGAGCACAGAGAGAAAAGGAACCCGGAGAAAATAGGAACCCTGAGTAGAGGAGCACAGAGAGAGAAGGAACACAGAAAGCACAGGTGCACAGTGAGAAGAGCAACACAGAGAGAACAGGAAGCTAGAGAAAACAAGGTCTTAGAGAGAACAGGAATACAGTGAGAACAGGAACACTGAGAGAAGAGGAACCCAGAGAGATCAAGGACACAGAGACAACAGGAGCACAGAGAGTACAGGAACACACAGAGAAGAGGAACAAGGAGAAAACAGGAACACAGAGAGAACAAGAACGCAGAGAGTACAGATGTACAGTGGGAACAGGAACACAGAGAGAAGAACAACACCAGAGAAAAGAGGGACACAGAGAGAACAGGAACACAGTGAGTACAGGAATCCAGAGAGAACAAGGTCATAGAGAGAACAGGATCACAGAGGGAAAGGGAACACAGAGAGTACATAAACCATGAGAACAGGAGCACCAGAAGAACAGGAATATAGAGATAACAGGAGCTCGGCGAGGAGGGGAACACAGAGATATGAGGTTCACAGGGATAACAGGATTACATAGAGAAAACAAACACAGAGAAAGCAGGAACCCTGAGAACAAGTGCACAGAGAGAGCTGGAAGCCAGGGAGAACAAGGTCACAGGGACAACAGGAACACAGTGAGAACAGGAATACAGAAGACAGGGTCACAGAGAGAAGGGATGCACGGTGAGAAGAAGAACATGGAGATAACAGAAACACAGAGAGATCAGGTGCGCAGTGACAACAGGAACTCAGAGAGATCAGGTGCCAAGTGAGAACAGGAACTCAGAGAGAACAGATGCAAAGTGAGAACTGGAACACAGAGAAAACAGGAACCCTGAGAACAGGAGCACAGAGAGAACAGGAACACAGAGACATTAGTTGCAAATTGAGAACAGGAACACAGAGGCAACTGGAAGCCAGAGTGAACAAGGTCAGTGAGACAACAGGAACACAGAGAGAACTGGATCACAGAAAATAGGGTCACAGAGAGAACAGGAACACAGAGAGATCAGGCACACAGTGAGAACAGGAACACAGAGAGAATAGGAATCCAGAGAAAAGAAGTTCACAGAGAGCACCGGAGCACAGAGACAACAGGAACTCACAAAGAAGAGGAATACAGAGATAACAGGAACACGGAATGATCAAGAACACAGAGAGACCAGACAAATTTTGAGAATGGGAACATAGAGAGAATAAGAACACCAGAGAAAACAGGGACACAGGGAGAACAGGAAGCCAGAGAGAACAAGATCACAGAGAAAACAAGAACACAGAGAGAAAGGAAACACGGAGAGATTAGGCACACAGTGAGAACAGGGAAGCAGAGAGAATGATAAGCCAGGTAGAATAAAAACACAGAGGCAACAAGGGCATTAAGAGAAGAGGAACCCAGAGAGGTCAAGGACACAAACAGAACAGGAGCACAGAGAAAACCTAAACCCTGAGAGAACAGGAGCGCATAGGGAACAGGAGCACAGAGAAAACAGGAACCCTGAGAGTGCAGGGGCAGTGACAGCAGTAGCACATAGAGAGCAGGAACACTGAGAGGTCATCACAGAGAAAAAAAAAACCCTGCGAGAACAGGAGCACAGAGACAACAGAAGCACAGAGAGGATGTTGACAGGGAGAACAGGAGCACAGAGAGAAAAGGAACCCAGAGAAAACAGGAACCCTGAGTAGAGGAGCACAGAGAGAACAGGAACACAGAAAGCACAGGTGCACAGTGAGAAGAGCAACACAGAGAGAACAGGAAGCCAGAGAGAACAAGGTCATAGAGAGAACAGGATCACAGAGGGAAAGTGAACCCAGAGAGTACAGAAACCATGAGAACAGGAGCACCAGAACAACAGGAATACAGAGATAACAGGAGCTCGGGGAGAAGAGGAACACAGAGATATGAGGTTCACGGGGATAACAGGATCACATAGAGAAAAGAAACAGAGAGAAAGCAGGAACCCTGAGAACCGGAACACTGAGAGAACAGTAACACAGAGAAAGCAAGAATCCTGAGAACAGGAGCACAGAGAGAACGGGAACACTGAGAGAGCTGGAAGCCATGGAGAACAAGGTCACAGAGACAACAGGAACACAGAGAGAACAGGAACACAGAGAGAACAGGAATCCAGAGAGAACAAGGACATAGAGAGAACTGGATCACAGAGGGAATGGGAACCCAGACAGTACAGAAACCAAGAGAACAGGAGCACCGGAAGAACAGGAATACAGAGATAACAGGAGCTTGGGGAGAAGGGGAACACAGAGATACGAGGTTCACGGGGATAACAGGATCACATAGAGAAAAGAAACACAGAGAAAGAAGGAACCCTGTGAACCGGAACACCGAGAGAACAAGGAACACAGAGAAAGCAAGAATCCTGAGAACAGGAGCACAGAGAGACCGGGAACACAGAGAGAGCTGGAAGCCAGGGAGAACAAGGTCACAGAGACAACAGGAACACAGTGAGAACAGGAACATAGAAAACAGGGACACAGAGAGAATGGATGCAGGGTGAGAAGAAGAACACTGAGAGAACAGAAACACAGAGAGATCAGACGCACACTGAGAACAGCAACACAGAGAGAATGGGAAGCCAGAGAGAACAAGGTCACAGAGAGAACAGGAACACAGAGAGAACGGATGCACGGCGTGAAAAGAAACACGGAGAGAACAGGAGCACAGAGAGAATAGGAAGTAAGAGAGAACAAAATTACAGTGAAAACTGGAGCACAGAGACAACAGGAACACAAAGAACACATGAACACAGAAAACAGGTTCAGAGAAAGATCAGGTGCAAAGTGAGAACAGGAACCCAGAGAAAGCTGGAACCCTGAGAACAGGAGCACAATGAGAACAGGGACACAGAGAGAACCAGAACGCAGATAGGACAAGAACACAGACACAACAAGGGTACAGAGAGTAGAGGAACCCAGAGAGATCAAGGATACAGAGAGAACAGGAGTACACAGTGAACAGGAGCACACAGAGAAGAGGGAAACAGAGAGAAAAAGAGTACAGATAGAACAAGAGCACACAGAGAACATGAACACAGAGAAAACAGGACACAGAGGTAAGAGGTTCACAGGGAGAACAAGAGCACAGAGAGAAAAGGAACACAGAGAAAACAGGAACCCTGAGAACAGGAGCACAGAGAGAACAGGAACACAGAGAGATCAGTTGCAAATTGAGAATAGGAACACAAGGGGAAGCTGGAAGCCAGAGAGATCAAGGTCAGAGAGACAACAGGAACACAGAGAGAACAGGATCACAGAAAACGGACACAGAGAGAACAGGAACACAGAGAGAATAGATGCACAGTGAGAAGGGGAACATGGAGAGAACAGCAACACAGAGAGATCAGGTGCATAGTGAGAGCAGGAACACAGGCAGAATAGGAATCCAGAGAAAAGAAAATCACAGAGAGAACCAGAGCACAGAGACAACATGAACACACAGAGAAGGGTAATACAGATAAAACAGGAACACAGAGAGATCGAGAACACAGAGAGACCAGACAAACATTGAGAACAGGAACAAAGAGAGAACAGATGCACAGTGAGAAAATGATGACAGAAAGTACGGGAGGCCAGAGGGAACAATGTCACAGAGAGAACAGGAACACAGAAAACAGGAACATAGAAGGATCAGGTGCACAGTGAGAACAGGAACACAGAGAAAATGGGAACCCCGAGAACAGGAGCAGAGAGAAAACAGCAACACAGAGAACACAGGAACACAGAGAGCTCAGGCGCAAAGTGAGAACAGGGACATGGAGAGAACTGGAATGGAGGTGGAACAAGAATACGGAGACAACAAGGACACAGAGAGAAGAGGAACCCAGAGAGAAAAGGAACACAGAGAATACAGGAACCGTGTGAACAGGAACTCCGAGAGAACAGAAACACAGAGAAAGCAAGAATCCTGAGAACAGGAGCATAGAGAGACCGGGAACACAGGGAGAGCTGGAAGCCAGGGAGAACAAGGTCACAGAGACAACAGGAACACAGTGAGAGCACAGAGAGAATAGGAAGCTAGAAAGAACAAGATTACAGTGAAAACAGGAGCACAGAGACAACAGGAACACAGACAGAATGGGAACTTTGAGAGAACAGGAGCACAAAGAGAACAGGAACACAGAGAACACATGAACACAGAAAACAGGGACAGAGAAAGATCAGGTGCAAAGTGAGAACAGGAACCCAGAGAAAACTGGAACCCTGAGAACAGGAGCACAGTGAGAACAAGGACACAGAGAGAACCAGAACGCAGATAGGACAAGAACACAGAGACAACAAGGGCACAGAGAGATGAGGAACCCAGAGAGATCAAGGACACAGAGAGAACAGGAGCACACAGAGAACAGGAGCATACAGAGAAGAGGGAAACAGAGAGAAAAAGAGTACAGATAGCACAGGAGCACACAAAGAACATGAACACAGAGAAAACAGGAACACAGAGGTAAGAGGTTCACAGGGAGAACAAGAGCCCAGAGAGAAAAGGAACACAGAGAGAACAGGAACATAGAGAGATCAGTTGCAAATTGAGAATAGGAACACAAGGGGAAGCTGGAAGCCAGAGGGAACAAGGTCAGAGAGACAACAGGAACACAGAGAGAACAGGATCACAGAAACCGGACACAGAGAGAACAGGAACGCAGAGAGAATGGATGCACAGTGAGAAGGGGAACATGGAGAGAACAGCAACACAGAGAGATCAGGTGCACAGTGAGAGCAGGAACAGAGGGAGAAAAGGAATCCAGAGAAAAGAAAATCACGGAGAGAACCAGAGCACAGAGGCAACAGGAACACACAGAGAAAGGTAATACAGAGAAAACAGGAACACAGAGAGATCGAGAGCACAGAGAGACCAGACAAACATTGAGAACAGGAACACAGAGAGAACAGATGCAAAGTGAGAAAACAAACACAGAAAGTACGGGAGGCCAGAGGGAACATGGTCACAGAGAGAACAGGAACACAGAGAACAGGAACACAGAATGATCAGATGCACAGTGAGAACAGCAACACAGGGAACAGGAACACAGAATGATCAGGTGCACAGTGAAAACAGGAACACAGAGAAAACGGGAACCCCGAGAGCAGGAGCACAGAGAACACAGCAACACAGAGAACAGAGGAATACAGAGAGCTCAGGCGCACAGTGAGAACAGGGACATGGAGAGAACTGGAACGGAGGTAGAACAAGAATACAGAGACAACAAGGACACAGAGAGAAGAGGAACCCAGAGAGAAAAGGAACACAGAGAATACAGGAACCCAGAGAACAGGAACACAAAAAGATCAGGTGCATAGTGAGTACAGGAACACAGAGAGAACAGGAATATAGACAGAACAGGAAGCCAGAGAGAACAAGATCACAGAGAAAACAGGAACACAGAGAGAACAGGAAAACAGAAAACAGGGACACAGAGAACATGAGCAGAAAAAGATGAGGGGCAGAGTGAGAAAAGGAACACAGAGAAAACAAGAACCCTGAGAACACAAGCACAGAGAGAACAGGAACGCAGAGAACACATGAACGCAGAGAACAGGAACACAGAAAGATCAGGTGCACAGTGAGAACAGGAACACTGTGAAAACAGGATTCCTGAGGTCAAGAGCACAGAGAGAATAGGAACACAGAGAACACAGGAACACAAAGAGATCAGGCACCCAGTGAGAACACAGAGAGAACCAGAACCCAGGTAGAACAAGAACAAAGACACAACAATTACAGAGAGAGAGAGAAGAGAAACCCAGAGAGATCAAGGACAGAGTGAGTACAAGAGCACAGAGAGAACAGGAGCACACAGAGAAGAGGAACACAGAGGGAACAGGAGCATGGAGAGAGAAGGAACATGGAGAAAATCTGAGCCTTTAGAGAACAGGAGCACAGACGGAACAGGAGCAAAGAGATAACAGGACAACTGAGTGTGCAGAGTCACAGTGACAGCAGTAGCACAGAGAGAGCAGGAACACTGAGAGAGGGAAAGACAGAGAAAACAAGGAACCCTGAGTGAACAGGAGCACATAGAGAACAGGAGCACAGAGTGAGCAGGAACTCACAGAGAAGAGGAATACAGAGAAAGTAGGAACACAGAGACAACAAGAACACAGAGATAATAGATGAACAGTGAGAACAGGAAAACAGAGAGAAAAAGAACACCAGAGAAAACAGGGGCACAGGGAGAACAGGAACACGGAGAGAAGGGGAACACAGAGAGATTAGCCACACTGTGAGAACAGGGAAACAGAGAGAACTATAAGCCAGGTAGAATAGAAACACAGAGACAACAAAGGCACAAAGAGAAGAGGAACCCAGAGAGATTAAGGACACAAAGAGAACCGGAGCACAGAGAGAGCAGGAGCACAGAGAAAACTTGAACCCTGAGAGAACAGGAGCGCATAGGGAACAGGAGCAGAGAGATAACAGGAATCCTGAGAGTGCAGGGGCAGTGACAGCAGTAGCACATAGAGAGCAGGAACACTGAGAGGTCAACACAGAGGGAAAAGAACCCTGCGAGAACAGGAGCACAGAGACAACAGAAGCACAGAGAGGATGTTGACAGGGAGAACAGGAGCACAGAGAGAAAAGGAACCCAGAGTAAACAGAAACCCTGAGTAGAAGAGCACAGAGAGAACAGGAACACAGAAAGCACATGTGCACAGTGAGAACAGCAACACAGAGAGAACAGGAAGCCAGAGAGAACAAGGTCATAGAGAGAACAGGATCACAGAGGGAAAGTGAACCCAGAGAGTACAGAAACCATGAGAACAGGAGCACCGGAAGAACAGGAATACAGAGATAACAGGAGCTTGGGGAGAAGGGGAACACAGAGGTACGAGGTTCACAGGGAAAACAGGATCACATAGAGAAAAGAAACACAGAGAAAGCAGGAACCCAGAGAACAGGATCACCGAGAGAACAGGAACACAGAGAAAGCAAGAATCCTGAGAACAGGAGCACAGAGAGAACGGGAACACAGAGAGAGCTGGAAGCCAGGGAGAACAAGGTCACAGAGACAACAGGAACACAGTGAGAACAGGAACACAGAAAACAGGGACACAGAGAGAATGGATGCAGGGTGAGAAGAAGAACACGGAGAGAACAGAAACACAGAGAGATCAGACGCACGGTCAGAACAGGAACTCAGACAGATCAGGTGCAAAGTGAGAACACGAACACAGAGAAAACAGGAACACAGAGGTAAAAGGTTCACAGGGAGAACAAGGGCACAGAGAGAAAAGGAACACAGAGAGAATAGGAAGCCAGAGAAAAGAAGATCACAGAGAGAACCAGAGCACAGAGACAACAGGAACACACAGAGAAGAGGAATACAACAGGAACACAGAATGATCAAGGACACAGAGAGAGCAGACGAACATTGAGAATGGGAACACATAGAGAACAAGTACACCAGAGAAAACAGGAACACAGGTAGAACAGGAACACAGAGAGAACAAATGCACAGTGAGAAAACGAACACAGAGAGTACAGGAAGCCAGAGAGAACAAGGTCACAGAGAGAACAGGAACACAGAGAGAGCTGGAAGCCAGGGAGAACAAGGTCACAGAGACAACAGTAACACAGAGAGAACACGAACATGGAAAACAGGGACACATAGAGAAGGGATGCACGGTGAGAAGAAGAATATGGAGAGATCAGAAACACAGAGAGATCAGCGCACAGTGAGAATAGGAACACAGAGAGAATAGGAATCCAGAGAAAAGAAGATCATAGCGAGAACCGAAGCACAAAGACAATAGGAACACACAGAGAAGAGGAATACTGCAATAACAGGGACACAGGGAGAACAGGAACACAGACAGAATAGGAAGCTAGAGAGAACAAGATTACAATGAAAGCAGGAGCATAGAGACAATAGGAACACAGAGAGAATGGGAACAGAGAGAGAAGAGGAGTACAGAGAGAACAGGAACACAGAGAACAAATGAACACAGAGGACAGGAACAGAGTGAGATCAGGCGCACAGTGAGAACAGGAACACAGAGAGAATAGGAATCCAGAGAAAAGAAGATCATAGCGAGAACCGAAGCACAAAGACAATAGGAACACACAGAGAAGAGGAATACTGCAATAACAGGGACACAGGGAGAAGAGGAAAACAGAGAGAATAGGAAGCTAGAGAGAACAAGATTACAGTGAAAGCCGGAGCACAGAAACAACAGGAACACACAGAGAAGAGGAATACATCGATAACAGGGACACAGAGACAACAGGAACACACAGAGAATGGGAAAAGAGAGAGAACAGGAGTACAGAGAGAACAGGAACACAGAAAAAACAAGAACCCTGAGAATAGTAGTACAGGCAGAACAGGAACACAGAGAACACATGAACACAGAGAACAGGAACAGAGAAAGTACAGGTGCACAGTGAGAACAGGAACCCAGAAGAAAATGGAACCCTGAGAAGAGGAGCACAGCGAGAACAGGGACACAGAGAGAACCAGAACGCAGTTAGGACAAGAACGCAGAGACAACAAGGGCACAGAGAGTAGAGGAACCCAGAGAGATCAAGGACACAGAGAGAACAGGAGCACACAGAGAACAGGAGCATACAGAGAAGAGGAATACAGAGAAAGCAGGAACACAGAGACAACAAGAACACAGAGATAATAGATCAACAGTGAGAACAGGAAAACAGAGAGAAAAAGAACACCAGAGAACAGGGGCACAGGGAGAACAGGAACACAGAGAGATGAGGAACACAGAGAGATTAGGCGCACTGTGAGAACAGGGAAGCAGAGAGAACTGGAAGCCAGGTAGAACAAAAACACAGAGATAATAAAGGCACAGAGAGAAGAGGAACCCAGAGAGGTCAGGGACGCAGACAGAACAGGAGCACAGAGAGAGCAGGAGCACAGAGAAAACTTGAACCCTGAGAGAACTGAGCGCATAGGGAAGAGGAGCACAGCGATAACGGGAATGCTGAGAGTGTAGGGGCAGTGACAGCAGTAGCACATAGAGAGCAGGAACACTGAGAGGTCAACACAGAGAAGAAAAGGAACCCTGCGAGAACAGGAGCACAGAGACAACAGAAGCACAGAGAGGATGTTGACAGGGAGAACAGGAGCACAGAGAGAAAAAGAACCCAGAGAAAACAGGAACCCTGAGTAAAAGAGCACAGAGAGAACAGGAACACAGAAAGCACAGGTGCACAGAGAGAACAGCAACACAGAGAGAACAGAAAGCCAGTGAGAAAAGGAACACTGATAGAACGGATGCACGGTGTGAAGAGGAACACGGAGAGAACAGGAGCGCAGAGAGAATAGGAAGCAAGAGAGCACAAGATTACAATAAAAACAGTGGACACAGACAGAATAGGAACATTGAGAGAACTAGAGCACAGAGAGAACAAGAACACAGAGAACACATGAACACAGAAAACAGGAACAGAGAAAGATCAGGTACAAAGTGAGAACAGGAAACCAGAAGAAAATTGGAACCCTGAGAACAGGAGAACAGTGAGAACAGGGACACAGAAAGAACCAGAACGCAGGTAGGACAAGAACACATAGACAACAAGGGCACAGAGAGTAGAGGAACCCAGAGAGTTCAAGGACACAGAGAGAACAGGATCACACAGAGAACAGGAGCATACAGAGAAGAGGAATACAGAGAAAGCAGGAACACAGAGACAACAAGAACACAGAGATAATAGATGAACAGTGAGAACAGGAAAACAGAGAGAAAACACCAGAGAACAGGGGCACAGTGAGAACAGGAACACAGAGAGAAGGGGAACACAGAGAGATTAGGCGCACAGTGAGAACAGGGAAGCAGAGAGAACAGGAAGCCAGGTAGAACAAAAACACAGAGACAATAAAGGCACAGAGAGAAGAGGAAACCAGAGAGGTCCTTGACCTCAGAACAGGAGCACAGAGAGAGCAGGAGCACAGAGAAAACCTGAACCCTGAGAGAACAGGAGCACACAGGAGCAGGAACGCAGTGATAACAGGAACCCTGAGAGTGCAGGGGCAGTGACAGCAGTAGCACATAGAGAGCAGGAACACTGAGAGGTCAACACAGAGTAAAAAAGGAACCCTGCGAGAACAGGAGCACAGAGACAACAGAAGCACAGAGAGGATGTTGACAGGGAGAACAGGAGCACGGAGAGAAAAGGAACCCAGAGAAAACAGGAACCCTGAGTAGAAGAGCACAGAGAGAATAGGAACACAGAAAGAACAGGATCACAGAGAGAATAGGAACACAGAAAGCACAGGTGCACAGTGAGAACAGCAACACAGAGAGAGCAGGAAGCCAGAGAGAACAAGTTCGCAGAGAGAACAGGAGCACAGGGAGAACAGGAACACTGAGAGAAGAGGAACCCAGAGAGATCAAGGTCATAGAGAGAACAGGATCACAGAGGGAAAGGGAACACAGAGAGTACAGATGAACAGTAGGGACAGGAACACAGAGAGAAGAACAAAACCAGAGAAAAGAGGGACACAGAGAGAACAGGAACACAGTGAGAACAGGAATCCAGAGAGAACAAGGTCATAGAGAGAACAGGATCACAGAGGGAAAGGGAACACAGAGAGTACAGAAACCATGAGAACAGGAGCACCGGAAGAACAGGAATACAAAGATAACAGGAGCTCAGTGAGAAGGTGAACGCAGAGATATGAGGTTCACAGGGATAATAGGATCACATAGAGAAAAGAAACACAGAGAAAACAGGAACCCTGAGAACAGGAACACCGAGAGAACAGGAACACAGAAAAGCAAGAATCCTGAGAACAGGAGCACAGGGAGACCGGGAACACAGAGAGAGCTGGAAGCCAAGAAGAACACGGAGAGAACAGAAACACAGAGAGATCAGACGCACACTGAGAACAGCAACACAGAGAGAATGGGAAGCCAGAGAGAACAAGGTCACAGAGAGAACAGGAACACAGAGAGAACGGATGCACGGTGTGAAGAGGAACACGGAGAGAACAGGAGCACAGAGAGAATAGGAAGCTAGAAAGAACAAGATTACAGTGAAAACAGGAGCACAGAGACAACAGGAACACAGACAGAATGGGAACATGGAGAGAACAGGAGCACAAAGAGAACAGGAACACAGAGAACACATGAACACAGAAAACAGGGACAGAGAAAGATCAGGTGCAAAGTGAGAACAGGAACCCAGAGAAAGCTGGAACCCTGAGAACAGGAGCACAGTGAGAACTGGGACACAGAGAGAACCAGAACGCAGATAGGACAAGAACACAGAGACAACAAGGGCACAGAGATTAGAGGAACCCAGAGAGATCAAGGACACAGAGAGAACAGGAGCACACAGAGAACAGGAGCATACAGAGAAGAGGGAAACAGAGAGAAAAAGAGTACAGATAGAACAAGAGCACACAAAGAACATGAACACAGAGAAAACAGGAACACAGAGGTAAGAGGTTCACAGGGAGAACAAGAGCACAGAGAGAGAAGGAACACAGAGAAAACAGGAACCCTGAGAACAGGAGCACAGAGAGAACAGGAACATAGAGAGATCAGTTGCAAAGTGAGAATAGGAACACATGGGGAAGCTGGAAGCCAGAGAGAACAAGGTCAGAGAGACAACAGGAACACAGAGAGAACAGGATCACAGAAAACGGACACAGGGAGAACAGGAACGCTGTGAGATTGGATGCACAGTGAGAAGGGGAACATGGAGAGAACAGCAACACAGAGAGATCAGGTGCACAATGAGAGCAGGAACACAGGGAGAATAGGAATCCAGAGAAAAGAAAATCACAGAGAGAACCAGAGCACAGAGACAACAGGAACACACAGAGAAGTGTAATACAGAGAAAACAGGAACACAGAGAGATCGAGAACACTGAGAGACGAGACAAACATTGAGAACAGGAACACAGAGAGAACAGATGCACAGTGAGAAGACGAACACAGAAAGTATGGGAAGCCAGAGGGAACAATGTCACAGAGAGAATAGGAACACAGAGAACAGGAACATAGAATGATCAGGTGCACAGTGAGAACAGGAACTCAGAGAAAACAGGAACCCCGAGAACAGGAGCACAGAGAAAACAGCAACACAGAGAACACAGGAACACAAAGAGCTCAGGCGCACAGTGAGAACAGGGACACGGAGAGAACTGGAACAGAGGTAGAAGAAGAATACAGAGACAACAAGGACACAGAGAGAAGAGGAACCCAGAGAGAACAGGAACACAGAGAATACAGGAACACAGAGAACAGAAACACAAAAAGATCAGGTGCACAGTGAGTGCAGGAACACAGAGAAAACAGGAACCCGGAAAACAGGAGCACAGAGAGAACAGGATTATAGACAGAACAGGAAAGAGAACAAGATCACAGAGACAACAGGAACACAGAGAGAACAGGAAAACAGAAAACAGGGACACAGAGAACATGAGCACAAAAAGATGAGTGGCAGAGTGAGAACTGGAACACAGAGAAAAGAAGAACGCTGAGAACACAGGCACAGAGAGAAAAGGAACACAGAGAACACATAAACACAGAGAACAGGAACACAGAACGATCAGGTACACAGTGAGAACAGGAACACTGTGAAAACAGGAATCCTGAGGTCAAGAGCACAGAGAGAACAGGAACACAGAGAACACAGGAACACAGAGAGATCAGGCACCCAGTGAGAACACAGAGAGAACCAGAACCCAGGTAGAACAAGAACAAAGAGACAACAATTACAGAGAGAGAAGAGGAACCCAGAGAGATCAAGGACACAGTGAGTACAAGAGCACAGAGAGAACAGGAGCACACAGAGAAGAGGAGCACAGAGGGAACAGGAGCACAGAGATAACAGGACAACTGAGTGTGCAGAGTCACACTGACAGCAGTAGCAGAGAGATAGCAGGAACACTGAGAGAGGGAAACACAGAGAGAACAAGGAACCCTGAGAGAATAGGTGCACAGAGAGAACAGGAGCACAGAGTGAACAGGAACTCACAGAGAAGATTAATACAGAGAAAGCAGGAACACAGAGAGAACAAGACCACAGAGATAATAGATGAACAGTGAGAACAGGAAAACAGAGAGAAAAAGAACACCAGAGAAAACAGGGGCACAGGGAGAACAGGAACACAGAGAGAAGGGGAACACAGAGAGATTAGGTGCACTGTGAGAACAGGGAAGCAGAGAGAACTATAAGCCAGGTAGAATAAAAACACAGAGACAACAAAGGCACAAAGAGAAGAGGAACCCAGAGAGATCAAGGATACAAACAGAACAGGAGCACAGAGAGAGCAGTAGCACAGAGAAAACAGGAACACAGAGGTAAGAGGTTCACAGGGAGAACAAGAGCACAGAGAGCAAAGGAACACAGAGAAAACAGGAACCCTGAGAACAGGAGCACAGAGAGAACAGAAACACAGAGAGATCAGTTGCAAATTGAGAACAGGACCACAAGGGGAAGCCAGAAGCCAGAGAGGACAAGGTCAGAGAGACAACAGGAACATAGAGAAAACAGGATCACAGAAAATGGACACAGAGAGAACAGGAACGCAGAGAGAATGGATGCACAGTGAGAAGGGGAACATGGAGAGAACAGCAACACAGAGAGATCAGGTACACAGTGAGAGCAGGAACACAGGGAGAAAAGGAATCCAGAGAAAAGAAAATCACGGAGAGAACCAGAGCACAGAGACAACAGGAACACACAGAGAAGGATTATACAGAGAAAACAGGAACACAGGAAGATCGAGAACAAAGAGAGACCAGACAAACATTGAGAACAGGAACACAGAGAGAACAGATGCACAGTGAGAAAACAAACACAGAAAGTACGGGAGGCCAGAGGGAACATGGTCACAGAGAGAACAGGAACACAGAGAACAGGAACACAGAATGATCAGGTGCACAGTGAGAACAGGAACACAGAGGAAACAGGAACCCTGCGAACAGGAGGACGGAGAGAAGAGTAACAGAGAGAGCACAGAGATAACAGGAACCCTGAGATTGCAGAGGCACAGTGACAGCAGTAGCACAGAGAAAGCACGAACACAGAGAGGGCAATACAGCGAAAAAAGGAACCCTGAGTGAACAGGAACACTGAGAGAACTAAAGCACAGAGCGAACAGGAACTCTCAGAGAAGAGGTATACAGAGAAACAGGAGCACAGAGGAGCACAGAGAGAACAAGAACAGAGAGAGAACAGATCAACAGTGGGAACAGGAAAACAGAGAGAAAAAGAACACCAGAGAAAACAAAGACACAGGGAGAACAGGAACACAGAGAGAACAGATGTACAATGACAAAAGGAAGACAGAGAGAACATGAAGCAAGAGAGAACAAGGTCGCAGAGAGAACAGGAACACAGAGAGAAGGGGAACACAGAGAGATTAGGCGCACAGTGAGAACAGGGAAGCAGAGAGAACAGGAAGCCAGGTAGAACAAAACCACAGAGACAACAAAGGCGCAGAGAGAAGAGGAACCCAGAGAGGTCAAGGACACAGACAGAACAGGAGCACAGAAAGAGCAGGAGCACAGAGAAAACTTGAACCCTGAGAGAACAGGAGCACATAGGGAACAGGAGCACAAAGATAACAGGAACCCTGAGAGTGCAGGGCAGTGACAGCAGTAGCACATAGAAAGCAGGAACACTGAGAGGTCAACACAGAGGAAAAAAGGAACCCTGCGAGAACAGGGGCACAGGGACAACAGAAGCACAGAGAGGATGTTGACAGGGAGAACAGGAGCAGAGAGAGAAAAGGAACCAAGAGAAAACAGGAACCCTGAGTAGAGGAGCACAGAGAGAACAGGAACATAGCAAGTACAGGTGTGCAGTGAGAACCACAATGCAGAAAGAACAGGAAGCCAGAGAGACCAAGGTCACAGAGAGAACAGGAACACAGTGAGAACAGGAACACTGAGAGAACAAGAACACAGAGAGTACAGATGAACAGCAAGAACACTGAGAGAAGAACAATACCAGAGAAAACAAGGACACAGAGAGAACAGGAACACAGAGAGAACAGGAATCCAGAGAGAACAAGTCATAGAGAGAAGAGGAGCACAGAGGGAATAGGAACACGGAGAGTACAGAAACCAAGAGAACAGGAGCCCAGGAAGAACAGGAATACAGAGATAACAGGAGCTCGGGGAGAAGGGGAACGCAGAGATAGGAGGTTCACAGGGATAACAGGATCACATAGAGAAAAGAAACACAGAGAAAACAGGAACCCTGAGAACAGGAACATCGAGAGAACAGGAACACAGAGAAAGCAAGAACCTTGAGAACTGGAGCACAGAGGGAACAGGAACACAGAGAGAGCTGGAAGCCAGGGAGAACAAGGTCACAGAGACAACAGTAACACAGAGAGAACACGAACATGGAAAACAGGGACACAGAGAGAAGGGATGCACGGTGAGAAGAAGAATATGGAGAGATCAGAAACAGAGAGAGATCAGGCGCACAGTGAGAAAAGGAACACAGAGAGATCAGATGCACAGTGAGAACAGGAACACAGACAGAATAGGAAGCTAGAGAGAACTAGATTACAGTGAAAGCAAGAGCATAGAGACAACAGGAACAGAGAGAGAAGAGGAGTACAGAGAGAAAAGGAACACAGAGAAAACAAGAACCCTGAGAACAGTAGCACAGGCAGAACAGGAACACAGAGAACAAATGAACACAGAGAACAGGAACAGAGTGAGATCAGGCGCACAGTGAGAACAGGAACACAGAGTGAATAGGAATCCAGAGAAAAGAAGATCATAGCGAGAACCGAAGCACAGAGACAACAGGAACACACAGAGAAGAGGAATACTGCAATAACAGGGACACAGGGAGAACAGGAACACAGAGAGAATAGGAAGCTAGAGAGAACAAGATTACAGTGAAAGCCGGAGCACAGAGACAATAGGAATACACAGGGAAGAGGAATACATCGATAACAGGGACACAGAGACAACAGGAACACAGAGAGAATGGGAAAAAAGAGAGAACAGGAGTACAGAGAGAACAGGAACACAGAAAAAACAAGAACCCTGAGAATAGTAGTACAGGCAGAACAGGAACACAGAGAACACATGAACATAGAGAACAGGAACAGAGAAAGTTCAGGTGCACAGTGAGAACAGGAACCCAGAAGAAAATGGAACCCTGAGAAGAGGAGCACAGCGAGAACAGGGACACAGAGAGAACCAGAACGCAGGTAGGACAAGAACACAGAGACAACAAGGGCACTGAGAAAAGAGGAACCCGGAGAGATCGAGGACACAGAGAGAACAGGAGCACACAGAGAAGAGGAACACAGAGAAAACAGGAATAGAGAGGTAAGAAGTTCACTGGGAGAACAAGAAAACAGAGAGAAAAGGAACACAGAGAAAACAGGAACCCTGAGAACAGGAGCACAGAGAGAACAGGAACACAGAGAGATCAGTTGCAAATTGAGAACAGGAACACAGGGGGAACTGGAATACAGAGAGAACAAGGTCAGAGAGACAACAAGAACACACAGAGAACAGGATCACAGAAAACAGTGACACAGAGAGAACAGGAACATGGAGATCGGATGCACAGTGAGAAGGGGAACATGGAAAGAACAGGAACACAGGGAGATCAGGCGCACAGTGAGAACAGGAACACAGCGAGAATAGGAATCCAGAGAAAAGAAGATCACAGAGAGAACCGAAGCACAGAGAGAACAGGAACACACAGAGAAGAGTAATACAGAGGAAACAGGAACACAGAGAGATCAAGAACCCAGAGAAAACAAGGACACAGGGAGAACAGGAACACAGAGAGAACAGATCCACAGTGAGAAAACGAATACAGAGAGTACAGGAATCCAGGGAAAAAAAGGTCACAGAGAGAACAGGAACACAGAGACAACAGGAAGCCTGAGAACAGGAGCACAGAGAGAGCAGGAACACAGAGAAAACAAGAATACTGAGAACAGGACCACAGAGAGAACAGGAACACTCTGAAAATGTGAAAACTGAAAACAGGAACACAGAATGACCAGGTGCACAGTGAGAACAGGAACACAGAGAAAAGAGGAACCCCATGAACAGGAGGACAGAGAGAACAGTAACACAGAGAACACAGGAACACAGAGAGCTCAGGCACACAGTGAGACCAGGGACACAGAGAGAACTGGAACGGAGGTAGAATAAGAACACAGAGACAACAAGGGCACAGGGAAAAGTGGATCCCAGAGAGATCAAGGACACAGAGAGAACAGGAGCACCCAAAGAAGAGGAACACAGAGGGAACAGGAACACAGAGAGAACAGGAAAACAGAGAAAATTTGAACCCTGAGAGAACAGGAGCACAGAGGGAACAGGAGCACAGAGAAAACAGGACAACTGAGTGTGCAGAGTCACAGTGACAGCATTAGCACAGAGAGAGCAGGAACACTGAGAGAGGGCTACAAAGAGAAAAAAATGAACCCTGAGAGAACAGCAGCACAGAGACAACAGGAGCACAGCAAGGATGTTCACAGGGAGAACAGCAGCACAGCAAGAAAAGCAACAGAGGGAAAACAGGAACCCAGAGTAGAGGAGCACAGAGAGAACAGGAAGACAGGGAAAACAGGAACCCTGAGTAGAGGAGCACAGAGAGAATGGAAACACAGAGAACACATGAACACAGAGAACAGGAACAGAGAAAGATCAGGTGCTCAGTGAGAACAGAAACCCAGAGAAAACAGGAACCCTGGGAACAGGAGCACAGTGAGAACAGGGACAAAGAGGGAAATAGAATGCAGGTAGGACAAGAACACAGAGACAATAAGGGTACAGAGAGATGAGGAACCCAGAGAGATCAATGACACAGAGAGAACGGGAGCTCAGAGACAACAGGAGCGCACAGAGAAAAGGAACATGAAGAAAACAAGAACCCTGAGAACAGAAGCACAGGGAGAACAGGAACACAGAAAACACATGAACACAGCGAACAGGAACAAAGAAAGATCAGGTGCACAGTGAGAACAGGAACACAGAGAACACAGGAACACAGAGAGATCAGGCGCACAGTGAGAGCAGGGACACAGAGAGAAACGGAACACATATAGAATAAGAACTCAGAGACAACAAGGACACAGAGAGAAGAGTAAACCAGAGAGATCAAGGATAATGAGAGAACAGGAGCGCAGAGAGAACAGTACAACACAGAGGATGTTCACAGGGAGAACAGGAGCACATAGAGAAAAGGAACATAGAGAAAGCAAGTCCCCTGAGAACAAAAGCACAGAGAGAAGAGGAACACAGAGAACACAGGAACACAGAGAACAGGAACACAAAAAGATCAGGTGCACAGAGAGAACAGGAACACAGAGAAAAGCAGAACCCGGAAAACAGGGGCACAAAGAGAACAGGAATATAGAGAGAACGAGAAGCCAGAGAGAACAAGATCACAGAGACAACAGGAACACAGAGAGAACAGGAAAGCAGAAAACAGGGACACAGAGAGAACAGGAGCACAAAAAGATCAGGTGCACAGTGAGAACAGGAACACAGAGAAAACAAGAACCCTGAGAACATAAGCACATAGAGAACAGGAACACAGAGAACACATGAACACAGAGAACAGGAACACAGAAAGATCAGGTGCACAGTGAGAACAGGGACACCGAGGAAACAGGAATCCTGATATCAAGTGCAAAGACAGAACAGGAACACAGAGAACACAGGAACACAAAGAGATAAGGCGCCCAGTGAGAACAGGAACACAGAGAGAACCGGACCCAGATAGAACAAGAACAAAGGGACAACAAGGACACAAAGAGAAAAAGAACCCAGAGAGATCAAGGACACAGTGAGTACAAGAGCACAGAGAGAGAGAACAGGTGAACACAGAGAAGAGGAACACAGAGGGAACAGGAGCATGGAGAGAAGAGGAACACAGAGAGATCAGGAGCACATTGAGAACAGGAACCCAGGGGATCTGGAAGCCAGAGTGAACAAGGTCAGAGAGACAAGGGGAACACAGAGAGAACAGGAACACAGAAAATGGGGACACAGAGAGAACAAAAACGCAAAGAGAATGGATGCACAGTGAGAAGGGGAACACGGAGAGAACAGGAACACAGAGAGATCAGGTGCACAGTGAGAAAAATGACACAGAGAGAACAGGAAGCCAGTGAGAACAAGGTCACAGAGAGAACAGGAGCAAAGAGAGAACAGCAACACAGAGAAACCAGGAACCCTGAGAACAGGATCACAGAGAGAACAGGAACAAGAGAAAACAAGAAACTTGAGAACAGGAGCACAGAGGGCACAGGAACACAGAGAACACATGAACACAGAGAATAGGAACACAGTAGGATCAGGTGCACAGTGAGAACAGGGACACAGAGCAAAAAGGAACCCTGCAAACAGGAGCACATAGAGAACAGGAACACTGAGAACACAGGAACACAGAGAGATCATGCACATAGTGAGAACTGGGACACAGAGAGAACTGGAACCCAGGTAGTACAAGAACACCGAGACAACAAGGGCACAGAGAGAAGAGGAACCCAGAGAAATCAAGGACACAGAGAGAACAGGAGCACAGAGAGAACAGGAAAACAGAAAATTTGAACCCTGAGAGAAGATGAGCACAGAGGGAACAGGAACACATAGATAAAAGAAACCCAGAGAGTGCACTGGCACAGTAACAGCAGGAGCACAGAGAGAGCAGGAACACTGAGAGAGGGCAACAAAGATAAAAAAAAAGGAATCCTGAGAGAACAGGAGCACAGAGAGAAAAGAAACACAGAGAAAACAGGAATCCTGAGTAGAGGAGCACAGAGAGAACAGGAACAGAGAAAGGACAGGAGCACAGCAAGAACAGGAACACACAGAGAAGAGGAACACAGAGATAACAGGAACATAGAGAGAACAAGAAAACAGAGCAAACAGACAAACAGTGAGAACAGGAACACAGAGAGAAGAAGTACACCAGAGAAAACAGGGACACATCGAGAACAGGAATACAGAGAGATCAGATGCACTGTGAGAAATGCAACACAAAGAGAACAGGAAGCCAGAGAGAACAAGGTCACAGAGAGTACAGGAGCACAGAGACAGCAGTAGCGCAGAGAGGAGAGGAGCACAGAGAGAAGAGGTTTATAGAGTGAACATGAGCACAGAGAAGAAAGGAACACAGAGAAAACAGGAAGCCTGAGAAAACAAGGTCAGAGAGAGAACTGGAGCACAGAGAGAACAGAAGCACAGAGTAAGCAGCAACACAGGGAAAACAGGAACACAGAGAGAACAGGAGCACAGAGAGAACAGGAGCACAGAGTAAGCAGCAACACAGAGAAAACAGGAACACAGAGAGAACAGGAACCCAGAGAGAACAAGGTAACAGTGAGAACAGGAGCACAGAGGGAAAAAGAAGACAGGGAAAACAGAAACCCTGAGAACAGGAGCACGGAAGAACAGGAAGACAGAAACAACGGGAGCATGGAGAGAAGGGGAACACAGAGATAAGAAGTTCATAGGGAGAACAGGAGCACAGAGAGAAAAGGAACACAGAGGAAACAGGAACCCTGAGAACAGGAGCACAGAGAAAACAGGAACACAGAGAGATCATGTGCACATTGAGAACAGGAACCCAGGGGGAACTGGAAGCTAGAGAGAACAAGGTCAGGGAAAGAACCGGAAAACAGAGAGAACAGGAACGCAGAAAATGGGGACACAGAGAGAACAAGAACGCAGAGAGAATGGATGCACAGTGAGAAGGGGAACACGGTGAGAACAGGAATACAGAGGGATCAGGCGCACAGTGAGAACAGGAACACAGAGAGAATAGGAAGCCAGAGAAAACAAGATCACAGAGAGAACAGGAGCACAGAGACAACAGGAACACACAGAGAAGAGGAATACAGAGAAAACAGGAACACAGATAGAAGAAGAACCCAGAGAGAACAGACGAACAGTGAGAAAAGGGAGACAGAGAGAAGGGGAACATTAGAGAAAACAAGGAAACAGGGAGAACAGGAGCATAGAGAGAACAGGCGCACCGTAAGAAAAGGAACACTGAGAGAACCGTAAGCCAGAGAAAACAAGGTCACAGACAGAACAGGAGCACAGAGAGAAGAGAAACACAGAGACAAGAGGTTTATAGAGAGAACAGGAGCACAGTGAAAAAAAGAACATAGAGAAAACAGGAAGCCTGAGAACAGGAGCACAGACAGAACAGGAACAAAGAGAACACAGGAACACAGAGAGATCAGGCACACAGTGAGAACAAGAACAAAGAGAGTACTGGAAACCAGGTGGAAAAAAAAACACAGAGAACAGGAGCACAGAAATAAAAGGAACGCAGAGAAAACAGGCATCCTGAGAACAGGAGCACAGAGAGAACAGGAACACAGAGAAAACAGGAAGCCAGAGAGAATGAAGGCCATAGAGAGACCAGGATCACAGAGATAACAGAAGCACAGAGAGAACAGGAAGCCAGAGAACAGGAGCACAGAGAGAACAGGAACACAGAGATAACAGGAACACAGAGAGAACAGCACCACAGAGAGATCAGGTGCACAGTGAGAACAGGAACATAGAGAGAACAGGAAGCCAGAGAAAACAAGGTCACAGACAGAACAGGAAGACAGAGACAACAGGAACACAGAGAGAAGAGAAATACAGAGAGAGGAGGTTTACAGAGAGAACAGGAGCACAGTGAAAAACGAGACACAGAAAACAGAAAGCCTGAGAACAGGAGCACAGACAGAACAGGAACAAAGAGAACACAGGAACAAAGAGAGATCAGGAGCACAGAGAGAACAGGTACACAGAGAAAATTTGAACCCTGAGAGCACGAGCACAGTGAGAACAGGATCATGGAGATCACAAAAACCCAGAGAGTGCAGGGGCACAATGGCAGCCATACCACAGAGAGAGTAGGAACACAGGAGCACAGAGACAACAGGAGCACAGAGAGGATGTTCACAGGGCCAACAGGAGCACAGAGAGAAAAGGAAAACAGATAAAACAGGAACACTGAGTAGAGGAGCACAGAGAGAATAGGAACACAGAAAGAACAGGTGCACAGTGAGAACAGGAACACAGAGAACAGGAAGACAGAGAGAACAAGGTCACAGAGAGAACAGGAGCACAGCAAGAACAGGAACACACAGAGAAGAGGAGCACAGAGTTAACAGGAACACAGAAATAACAAGAAAAGAGAGCGAACAGACAGACAGTGAGAACAGGAACACAGGGAGAAGAAGTACACCAGAGAAAACAGGGACACATGGAGAACAGGAGTACGGAGAGATCAGACGCACTGTGAGAAATGTGACACAAAGAGAACAGGAAGCAAGAGAGAACAAGGTCACAGAGAGAACAGGAGCACAGAGGGAACAGGAAAGCAGAGAAAAGAGGCACACAGAGAGAACAGGTTCACAGAGAGATCAGGTGCACAGTGAAAACAGGAACACATAGAGAACGGGCAGCCGGAGAGAACAAGGTCACAGAGAGAACAGGAGCACAGAGACAGCAGTAGCGCAGAGAGGAGAGTAGCACAGAGATAAGAGGTTTATAGAGTAAACATGAGCACAGAGAAGAAAGGAACACAGAGAAAACAGAAAGCCTGAGAAGAGGAGCAAATGGAGAACAGGAACACAGAGAGAACAGAAAGCCAGCGAGAAAAAGGTCACAAAGAGAACAGGAACACAGAGAGAACAGGAGCACAGAGTAAGCAGAAACAAAGAGAAAACAGGAACACTGAGAGAACAGGAACATAGTGAGAGCAGGAACCCAGAGAGAACAAGGTCACAGTGAGAACAGGAGCACAGAGGGAAAAGGAACACAGGGAAAACAGAAACCCTGAGAACAGGAGCACCGGAAGAACAGGAAGACAGAAACAATGGGAGCATGGAGAGAAGGGAAACACAGAGATAAGAGGTTCATAGGGAGAACAGGAGCACAGAGAGGAAAGGAACACAGAGGAAACAGGAACCCTGGAAACAGGAGCACAGAGAGAACATGAAGACAGAGAGATCAGGTGCACAATGAGAACAGGAACACAGAGCGAGTAAGAAGCGAGAGACAACAAGATCAAAGAGAGAGCAGGAGCACAGGGACAACAGGAACACACAGAGATGAGAAACACAGAGAGAAGAGGTTCATAGAGAGAACAGGAACACAGATAGAACAAGAACACAGAGAGAACAGACAAACAGTGAGAAAATGAACAAAAAGAGAAGGGGTACACTAGAAAAAACAGGGAAACAGGGAGAACAGGAACACAGAGAGAACAGACACATCATAAGAAAAGGAACACTGAGAGAACAGTAAGCCAGAAAAAACAAGGTCACAGACAGAACAGGAGCACAGAGAGAAGAGAAACACAGAGAGAAGAGGTTTATAGAGAGAACAGGGGCACAGTGAAAAAAAGAACCTAGAGAAAACAGGAAGCCTGAGAACAGGAGCACAGACAGAACAGGAGCAAAGAGAACACAGGAATACAGAGAGAACAGGCACGCAGTGGGAACAGGGACACAGAGAGTACCGGAAACCAGGTAGAACAAGAACACAGAGAACAGGAGCGCAGAGAGAACAGGAGCACACAGATAAGAGGAACACAGAGAGAACAGGAGCACAGAGAGAACAGGAGCACACAGATAAGAGGAACACAGAGGGAATAGGAGCACAGAGATAACAGGAACTCAGAGAGTGCAGGGGCAAAATGGCAGCTGCACCACAGAGACAGTGGGAAGACAGGAGCACAGAGAGAACAGGAGCACAGAAAGGATGTTCACAGAGACATCAGGAGCACAGAGAGAAAAGGAACAGAGAGAAAACGGGAACACTGAATAGAGGAGCACAGAGAGAATGGGAACACAGAAAGAACAGGTGCACAGTGAGAACAGGGACACAGAGAGAACAGGAGTACAGAGAGAACACGCTCACAGAGAGAACCGGAGCACAGAGAGAACAGGAACCCAGAGAGTGCAGGGGCACAGTGACAATAGTAGCACAGATAGAGTAGGAACACTGAGAGAGTGCAACACAGAGGAAAAAGGAACCATGAGAGAACAGGAGCACAGAGACAACAGGAGCACAGAGAGAATGTTCACAGGTAGAACACAGAGAAAACAGGAATCCTGAGTAGAGGTGCATAGAGAGAACAGGAACACATAAAGAACAGGTGCACAGTGAGACCAGGAACACCTAGGGAACAGGAAGCGCGAGACAATAAGGTCACAGAGAGAACAGGAACACAGAGAGAACAGGAATGAGCCGAGAAGTGACACAGAAAACAGGAACACAAATAGAACAAGAACACAGAGAGAACAGATGAACAGTGGGTACAGCAACACAGAGAGTAGAAGAATACCAGAGGAAACAGGGAAGCAGGGAGAACAGGAAAACAGAGAGATCAGATGCACTGTTAGAAATTGGACACCGAGAGAAGAGAAAGCCAGAGAGAACAAGATCACAGAGAGAACAGGAGCACAGAGAGAAGGGGAACACAGAGAGAAGGGGTTCACAGAGAGACCAGGAGCACAGAGAGAAAAGGAACACAGAGAGATTAGGTGCACATTGAGAACAGAAAGACAGGGGGAACTGGAAGCTAGAGAGAACAAGGTCAGAGACACAACAGGAACACAGAGAGAACAGGAAGACAGAAAACAGGGACACAGAGAGAACAGGGACACAGAGAGAATGGATGCACATTGAGAAGGGGAAGATGGAGAGAACAGCAACACAGAGAGATCAGGCGCACAGTGATAACAGGATCACAGAGAGAATAGGAAGCCAGAGAGTATAAAATCACAGAGAGAACAGTAGCACAGACACAACAGGAACACACAGAGAAGAGAAATACAGAGAGAACAGATGAACAGTGAGCATAGGAACACAGAGAATAGGAGAACACCAGAGAAAACAGGGACAGAGGGAGAACAGGAACACAGAGAGAACAGGAGCACAGAGATAAAAGGAACAGAGAGAAAACAGGCACCCTGAGAACAGGAGCACAGAGAGAACAGGAACACAGAGAAAACAGGAAGCCACAGAGAACGACGGCCGTAGAGAGAACAGAATCACAGAGATAACTGAAGCACAGAGATGACAGGAACACAGAGAGAACAGCACCACAGAGAGATCAGGTGCACAGTGAGAACAGGAACTTAGAGAGAACAGGAAGCCAGGGAAAACAAGGTCACAGACAGAAAAGGAAGGCCGAGACAACAGGATCATAGAGAGAAGAGAAACACAAAGAGAAAAGGTTTACAGAGAGAACAGGAGCACAGTGAAAAAAGGAACACAGAGAAAACAGGAAGCCAGAGAACAGGAGCACAGACGGAACAGGAACAAAGAGAACACAGGAACATAGAGAGAACAGGCTCACAGTGAGAGCACTGACACAGAGAGTACTGTAGAAGAAGAACACAGTGAACAGGAGCACAGAGAGAACAGGAGCACAGACAGGATGTTCACAGGGCCAACAGGAGCACAGAGAGAAAAGGAACACAGATAAAACAGGAACACTGAGTAGAGATGCGCAGTGAGAACAGGAAGACAGAGAACAAGAAGACAGAGATAACAAGTTATCAGTGAGAACAGGAAGACAGAGAACAAGAAGACAGAGATAACAAGTTCACAGAGAGAACAGGAGCACAGAAGAACAGGAACACACAGAGAAGAGGAACACAGAGATAACAGGAACACAGAGAGAACAAGAAAACAGAGCGAACAGACAAACAGTGAGAAAAGGAACACAGAGAGAAGAAGTACACCAGAGAAAACAGGGACACATGGAGAACAGGAACACAGAGAGAACAGATGCAATGTCACAGAGAGAACAGGAGCACAGGGACAACAGGAACACATAGGGATGGGAAACACAGAAAGAAGAGGTTCATAGAGAGAACAGGAACACAGATAGAACAAGAATACAGAGAGAACAGACAAACAGTGAGAAAAGGAACAAAAGGAGTAGGGGTACACTAGAGAAAACAGGGAAACAGGGAGAACAGGAACACAGAGAGAACAGACGCAACGTAAGAAAAAGAACACTGAGAGAACAGGAAGCCAGAGAAAACAAGGTCTTAGGCAGAACAGGAGCACAGAGAGAAGGGAAACACAGAAAGAAGAGGTTTATAGAGAGAACAGGGGCACAATGAGAAAAATAACCTAGAGAATACAGGAACCCTGAGAACAGGAGCACAGAGAGAACATGAACACAGAGTGAACAGGTGCACATTGAGAACAGGAACACAGAGCGAATAGGAAGCCAGAGACAACAAGATCACAGAGAGAACAGGAGCACAGGGACAACAGGAACACAGAGAGAACAGACGCAACGTAAGAAAAGGAACACCGAGAGAACAGGAAGCCAGAGAAAACAAGGTCTCAGGCAGAACAGGAGCACAGAGAGAGGGGAAACACAGAGAGAAGAGGTTTATAGAGAGAACAGAGGCACAATGAGAAAAATAACCTAGAGAAAACAGGAACCCTGAGAACAGGAGCACAGAGAGAAAAGAAACACAGAGGAAACAGGAACTCTGAGAACAGGAGCACAGAGAGAACATGAACACAGAGCGATCAGGTGCACATTGAGAACAGGAACACAGAGCGAATAGGAAGCCAGAGACAACAAGATCACAGAGAGAACAGGAGCACAGAGACAACAGGAATACACAGACACGTGAAACATAGAGAGAAGAGGTTCATAGAGAGAACAGGAACACAGAGAGAACAAGAATACAGAGAGAACAGACAAACAGTGAGAAAAGGAACAAAAAGAGAAGGGGTATACTAGAGAAAACAGGGAAACAGGGAGAACAGGAACACAGAGAGAACAGATGCATTGTAAGAAAAGGAACACTGAGAGAACAGTAAGCCAGTGAAAACAAGGTCACAGACAGTAGGGAAACACAGAGAGAAGAGGTTTATAGAGAGAACAGGGGCACAGTGAAAAAAAGAATATAGAGAAAACAGGAACCCTGAGAACAGGAGCACAGACAGAACAGGAACAAAGAGAACACAGGAACACAGAAAGATCAGGCACACAGTGAGAACAGGGACACAGAGAGTACCGGAAACCAGGTGGAACAAGAACACAGAGAACAGGAGCGCAGAGAGAACAGGAGCACACAGATAAGAGGAACACAGAGAGAATAGGAGCACAGAGAGAACAGGAGCACATAGCCAACAGGAGCATGCAGAGGACATTCATAGGAAGAACAGGAGCACAGACAGAAAAGGAACACAGAGAAAACAAGAACCCTGAGAACAGGGGCACAGAGAGAACAGGAACACAGAGAGATCAGACACACTGTTAGCAATGGGACACAGAGAGAACAGAAAGCCAGAGAGAACAAGGTCACAGAAAGAACAGTAGCACAGAGAGAAGGGGAACACAGAGAGAAGAGGGTCACAGGGAGACCTGGAGCACAGAGAGAAAAGGAACACAGAGAAAACAGGAACCCTGAGAACAAGAGCACTGAGAAAACAGGAACACAGAGTGATCAGTTGCATATTGAGAAAAGGAACACCGGTGGAACTGGAAGCCAGAGAGAACAAGGTCAGAGAGACAAGCGGAAAACAGAGCGAACAGCAAGACAGAAAACAGGGACACAGAGAGAACAGGAACGCAGAGGGAATGGTTGCACAGAGTGAAGAGGAACATGGAGAGAACAGAAACACAGAGAGATGAGGCGCACAGTGATAACAGGAACACAGAGAGAATAGGAAGCCAGAGAGAACAAGATCACAGAGCGAACTGGAGCACAGAGATAAAAGCAACACAAAGGAAACAGGAACATTGAGAACAGGAGCATAGAGAGAGCAGGAACACAAAGGAAAGAGGAAGCCACAGAGAATGAAGGCCATAGAGAGAACAGGATCACAGTGATAACAGAAGCACAGAGAGAACAGGAAGCCAGAGAACCGGAGCACAGAGGGAACAGGAACACAAAGATAACAGGAACACAGAGAGAACAGCACCACAGAGAGATCAGGTGCACAGTGAGAACAGGAACACAGAGAGAACAAGGTCACAGGGACAACAGAAACACAGAGAGAACAAAACACAGATAGATAGATGCACAGTGAGAAGAGGAGCAAGGAGAGAACAGGAAGCCAGAGAGAACAAGATCACAGAGAGAACAGAAGCACAGAGAAAACAGGAACACAGAGAGAATGGAAGCATAGAGAGAAGATGTTCACAGAGAGAACAGGGGTACAGAGAGAACAGGAACCAAAAGAAACCAGGAACCCTGTGAACAGGAGCACAGAGTGAACAGGAACACAGAGACCACTGGAACACAGAGAGATCAGGCGCACAGTGAGAACAGGGACACAGAGACAACAAGGTAACAGAGAGAAGTGGAACCCAGAGAGATCAAGTACAAAGAAAGAACAGGAACACAGAGAAAACTGGAACCCTGATAACAGGAGCACAGAGAACACAGGAACACATAGAGATCAGGCGCACAATGAGAACAGAGACAGAAAGAGATGGAACCCAGGTAGAACAAGCACACAGGGACAACAAGGGCACAGAGAGAAGAGGAACCCAGAGAAATCATGACACAGAGAGAACAGAATCACAGAGAAAACAGGAACACACAGAGAAGAGGAACACAGAGAGAACAGGAGCACAGAGAGAACAAGAACACTGGGAGACCAGACGGACAGTGAGAACAGGAACAAAGGGAGATGAAGAACACCAGAGAAAACTGGGACACAGAGAGAACAGGAACACAGAGAGAACAGGACGACAGAGAGATCAGGTGCACAATGAGAACAGGAAGCCAGAGAAAACAAGGTAATGAAGAAAAGAGGGGCAGAGAGACAACAGGAGTACAGAAGGAAGAGGAACACAGAGAGAATAGGTTTATAGAGAGAACAGAAGCACAGAGAAAAAAGGAACACAGAGAAAACAGGAACCCTGAGAACAGCAGCACAGAGAGAACAGGAGCACAGAGAGAACAGGAAGCCAGAGATAACAAGGTCATAGAGAGAACAGGAACATAGAGATAACAGAACACAAAGAGAACAGGAAGCCAGAGAAATCAGGAAGCCAGGGAGAACAAGGTCACAGAGAGAACAGAATCACAGAGAGAACAGGAGCACAGAGAGAACAGGAGCACAGAGAGAACAGGAGCACAGATAGAACAGGAGCACAGAAAAAGCAGGAACACAGAGAAAACAGAAAAACAGAGACAACAGGAAAACAGTGAGAACAGGAAGCAAGAGAGAACAAGGTCACAGAGAGAACAGGAGCACAGAGGGAAAAGGAACAGAGCGAAAGTAGAAACCTTGAGAACAGGAGCACCAGTAGAAAAGGAAGACAGAGACAACAGGAGCACGGAGAGAAGGGGAACAGAGAGATAAGAGGTTAACAGCGAGAACAGGAGCACAGAGAGAAAAAGAACACAGAGAAAACAGGAACCCTGAGAACATGAGCACATAGAGAACAAGAACACAGAGTGATCAGTTGCACGTTGATAACAGGAACACAGAGGGACCTGTAAGCCAGAGAGAACAAGGTCAGAGAGGCAACAGGAACACAGAGAGAACAGACACACAGTGAGAAGAGGAACACGGAGAGAACAGGAACACAGAGATATCAGGTGCCTGGTGAGAACAGGAACACAGAGAGAATAGGAAGGCAGAGCGAACAAGATCACATTGAACAGGAGCACAGAGACAACGGGAACATAGAGAGAATAGGTTCACAGAGAGAACAGGGGCACAGAGAGAACAGGAGCACTGGGGAAAAAGGAACACAGAGAAAACAGGAACAGGGGCACAGTGAGAACAGGAAGCCGAGTGAACAAGTTCAAAGAGAGAACAGGAGCACAGAGATAAAAAAAAGCACAGAGAGAACAGGAAGCCAGAGGAAACAGGAAGCCAGAGGAAACAGGAAGCCAGAGGAAACAGGAAGCTAGGGAAAACAAGGTCACAGAGAGAACAGAATCACAGAGAGCACAGGAGCACAGAGAGAACAGGAGCACAGAGAAAGCAGGAACACAGAGAAAACAGGAACACAGAGAGAACAGGAAGACAGTGAGAACAGGAAGAAAGAGAGAACAAGGTCACACAGAGAAAAGAAGCACAGAGGGGAAAGGAACACAAAGAGAATGGAACACAGAGAGAAGAGGGTCACAGAGAGAACAATAGCACAGGGAGAAGATGAACACAGAGAAAACAGGAACCCTAAGAACAGGAGAACAGAGAGAATAGGAACTCAGAGAGAGCAGGGGTTCAATGACAGCAGAAGCAAAGAGAGAGCAGGAAAACTGAGAGAAGGCAACACCGAGAAAAAAAGGAACCCTGAGACAACAGGAGCACAGAGCCAACAGGAGCATGCAGAGGACGTTCATAGGGAGAACAGGAGCACAGACAGAAAAGGAACACAGAGAAAATAGGAACCCTGAGAACAGGGGCACAGAGAGAACAGGAACACAGAGAACACAGGAACACAGAGAACAGGAACATAGAAAGATCAGGTGCACAGTGAGAATAGGGACACAGAGAGAACAGGAAGCCAGAGAGAACAAGGTCACAGAGAGAACAGGAGCACAGCAAGAACAAGAAAAGAGAGTGAACAGACAAACAGTGAGAACAGGAACACAGTAAGATCAGGTGCACAGTGAGAATAGGGACAGAGAGAGAACTGGAACCCAGGTAGAACAAGAACACAGAGACAACAAGGGCACAGCGAGAAGAGAAACCCAAAGAGATCAAGGACACAGAGAGAACAGGAGCACAGAGAGAACAGGAACACAGAGAAGACAGGAACCCGGAGAACAGGAACACAGAGAGAATAGGTACTCAGAGAACACAGGAACACTGAGAGATCTGGCACACAGTGAGAACAGGGGCACAGAGAGAATAGGAAGCCAGAGAGAACAAGGTCACAGAGAGAACAGGAGCACAGAGACAACAGGAACCCAGAGAGAACGGAATACAGGGAGAAGAGGTTCACAGAGAGAAAAGGAGCACAGGGA
Organism: Carcharodon carcharias; assembly: GCF_017639515.1. Taxonomy (NCBI): domain Eukaryota; kingdom Metazoa; phylum Chordata; class Chondrichthyes; order Lamniformes; family Lamnidae; genus Carcharodon; species Carcharodon carcharias. Next base: position 15,036,476 of record NC_054470.1, read on the forward strand.
GTAGATGAACATGGAGAAAACAGGAATCCTGAGAACAGAAGCACAGAGAGAACAGGAACCCAGAGAGAGCAGGGGTTCAGTGACAGCAGTAGCAGATAGAGAACAGCAAAACTGTGAGAAGGCAACACCGAGTAAAAAAGGAACCCTGAGAGAACAGGAACGCAGAGACAACAGGAGCAAGCAGAATACGTTCACAGGACAAACAGGAGCACAGAGAGAAAAGGAACACAGAGAAAACAAGAACCCTGAGAACAGGAGCACAGAGAGAACAGGAACACAGAGAACACAGGAATACAGAAAACAGGAGCACAGAAAGATAAGGTGTACACTGAGAACAGGGACACAGAGAAAACAAGGACCCTGTGAACAGGAGCACAGAGAGAACAAGAACACAGGGAACACAGGAACACAGAGAGATCAGGTGCACAGTGAGAAGAGGGACACAGAGAGAACCGGAACCCAGGTAGAACAAGAACACAGAGACAACAAGGGCACAGCGAGAAGAGAAACCCAAAGAGATCAAGGACAACAGGAGCATAGAGAGGATGTTCACACGGAGAACAGGCGCACAGACAGAAAAGGAACACAGAACTAACAGGAACCCTGAATAGAGTAGCACAGAGAAAACAGGAACACATAAAGAACAGGTGCACAGGGAGAACAGGAACACAGAGAGAACAGGAAGCCAGAGATAACAAGGTCATAGAGAGAACAGGAGCATAGAGATAACAGAAGCACAGAGAGAACATGAAGCCAGAGAAATCAGGAAGCCAGGGAGAACAAGGTCACAGAGAGAACAGAATCACAGAGAGAACAAGAGCACAGAGAGAACAGGAGCACAGAGAAAGCAGGAACACAGAGAAAACAGGAAAACAGAGACAACAGGAACACAAAGAGAACATGATCACAAAGAGACGAACAGTGAGAACATGAACACAGGAGACGAACACCAGAGAAAACAGGGACGCAGGGAGAACAGGAACACAGAAAGAACAGGTACACGGTGAGAAAAGGAACACAGGGAGAACAGGCAGCCAGATTGAACAAGGTCACAGAGAGAACAGTAGCACAGAGAGGAAAGGAACACAGAGGGTAGAGGTTCACAGGGCGAACAAGAGCACAGAGAGGAAAGGAACACGGGGAAAACAGGAACCCTGAGAAAAGGAAAATAGAGAAAAAAGGTACCCTGAGAACAGGAGCACAGAGAGAACCAGACCACAGAGAGATCAGGAGCATATTGCGAACATGAACACAGAGGGAACAAGAGGATAGAGAGAAAAAGGTCAGAGAAAGAACAGCAGCACAGAGATAACAGGGGCACAGAGAGAATAGGAAGCCAGAGAGAACAAGGTCACAGAGAGAACAGGAGAACAGAGACAACAGGAACACAGAGAGAACGGAATACAGGGAAAAGAGGTTCACAGAGAGAAAAGGAGCACAGGGAGAAGATGAACACAGAGAGAGCAGGGGTTCAGTGACAGCAGTAGCAGATAGAGAGCAGGAAAGCTGAGAGAAGGCAACACCGAGTAAAAAAGGAACCCCAAAAAAACAGGCACGCAGAGACAACAGGAGCACGCAGAACATGTTCACAGTGAAAACAGGAGCAGAGAAAAAAGGAACACAGAGAAAACAAGAACCCTGAGAACAGGAGCACAGAGAGAACAGGAACACAGAGAGATCAGGTGAACATTGAGAAAAGGAATACAGGGGGAACTGGAAGCCAGAGAGAACAAGGTCAGAGAGACAACAGGAATACAGAGAGAACAGGAAGACAGAAAACAGGGACACGGAGAGAACAGGAATGCAGAGAGAATGGATGCACGGTGAGAAGGGGAACACGGAGAGAACAGGAACACAGAGAGATCAGGCGCACAGTGAGAAAAGGAACCCAGAGAGAGCAGGACTTCAGTGACAGCAGTAGCACAGAGAGAGCAGGAAAACTGAGAGAAGGCAACACCAAGTAAAAAAGGAACCCTGAGAGAACAGGAGCTCAGAGACAACAGGAGCACACAGAATACATTCACAGGGAATACAGGAACACAGAGAAAAGGAACACAGAGAAAACAAGAACCCTGAGAACAGAAACACGGGGAGAACAGGAACACAGCGAACAGGAACACAGAGAGATCAAGCACACAGTGAGAACAGGGACACAGAGAGAACCGGAACCCAGGTAGAACAAGAACACACAGACAACAAGGGCACAGAGAGAAGATGAATCCAGAGAGATCAAGGACACAGCGAGAACAGGAGCATGCAGAGAAGAGGTTCACAGAGAGAACAGGAGCACAGAGAGAACAAAAACGCAGAGAACACAGGAACACAGAGAACAGGAACACACAGAGATCAGGCGCACATGGAGAACAGGAACACAGGGAGAATAGGAAGCCAGAGAGAACAGGATCTCAGAGAGAGTGGAACATAGGGAGAAGAGGTTCACAGAGAGAACAGGAGCACAGAGAGCACAGGAACACAGGGAAAATAGGATCCCTGAGAACAGAAGCAGAGAGAACAGGAACACAGAGCACACAAGAACACAGAGAGATCAGGCGCACAGGGAGGACAGGGACACGGAGAGAACTGCATCCCAGGTAGGACAAGAACACAGAGGCAACAAGGACACAGAGACAATAGGAGCACAGAGAGAACAGGAACACACAGAGAAGAGGCACACAGAGAGAATAGGAGCGCAGAGGAAACAGGAATACAGAGAAAATGTGAACCCTGAGAGCACAGGAGCACAGGGGGAACGGCGGCACAGAGATACCAGGAAAACAGAGAGAGAAGGGGAACAATGACAGCAGTAGCACAGAGAGAGCAGGAACACTGAGAGAGGGCAACACAGAGCAAAAAAGGAACCCTGAGAAAACAGGAGCACAGAGAGAACAGGAACACAAAGAGAAGAGGAAAACAGAGAGAACAGGAGCATAGAGAGAACAGGATCATGTTGAGGACGTTGACAGCGAGAACAGGAGCACTGAGAGAAAAGGAACACGGGGAGAACATGAACCCTGAGAACAATAACACACAAAAATCAGGAGCACAGTGAGAACAGGAGCACTGAGGAAACAGGAACCCTGGGAACAGGAGCACAGAGAGAACAGGAACACTGAGAGATCAGGTGCACATTGCTAACCGGAACACTGCGGAAACAGGAAGCTAGAGAGAAGAAGGTCAGAGAGAGAACCGGAGCACAGAGACAACAGGAGCACAGAGAGAAGAGGTTTATGGAGAGATCAGCAGCATAAAAAAAAGGAACACAGAGAAAGCAGGAACCCTGGGAACAGGAGCATAGAGAGAACAGGAACACTGAGAGATCAGGTGCACGTTGCTAACAGGAACACTGCGGAATCAGGAAGCTAGAGAGAAGAAGGTCAGAGAGAGAACCGGAGCACAGAGACAACAGGAGCACAGAGAGAAGAGGTTTATAGAGAGATCAGGAGCACAAAAAAAGGAACACAGAGAAAACAGGAACCCTGGAAACAAGAGCATAGAGAGAACAGGAATTCAGAGAGAACAAGCTCATAGAGAGAACAGGAGGACAGAGATAACAAAAGCACAGAGAGAACAAGAAGCCAGAGAGAACAGGAAGCCAGAGAGAACAAGGTTACAGAGAGAACAGGAACACAGTGAGAACAGGAAGCCAGAGTGAACAAGATTACAGAGAGAACAGGAACACAGTGAGAACAGGAAGCCAGAGTGAACAAGGTTACAGAGACAACAGGAACACAGAAGGAAAAGGAACACAGAGAAAACAGAAACTCAGATAACAGGAGCACCGGAAGAACAGACAGACAGAGACAACAGGGGCACAGAGAGAACAGGAACACAGAGAGATCTGATGAACATTGAGAACAGGAACACAGAGGGAACTGGAAGCCAGAGAGTACAAGGACAGAGATAGAGCAGGAGCTCAGATAGAACAGGAACAACGAGAGAACAGGAACACAGAGGAAACAAGGTTATAGAGAGAACAGGAGGACAGAGATAACAGAAGCACAGAGAGAACAGGAAGCCAGAGAGAACAGCAAGCCAGAGAGAACAAGGTCAGAGGGAAAACAGGAGCACAGTGAGAACAGGGGCCCCGAGAAAAGAGGAACCCAGGGTGAACAGGAACACAGAGACAATAAGGGCACAGAGAGAAGAGGAGTACAGAGAAAACAGGAACACATGGAGAACAGGAACACAAAGAAAACTGGAGCTCAGACATAACGTGACAACATAAGAAATATGAACAAGAGTGGATCATTTGACTCGAGCCTACTCCGCCATTCAATAAGATCATGGCTGATCTTCTTGTGTTTTGATTTCCACTTTGCCAGTGAACCCTGATAACATTTGATTCCCTTGCCTAACCAGAATCTGTCTACCTCTGCCTTAAACATATTCAATGAGACAACGGGAACCCAGAGAGAACAGGAAGACAAAGTGACGAAGAACCCAGAGGTAACAAGATAACAGAAAGAACAGGGATACAGAGGGAACAGGAGCCCAAAGAGAGAACAGCAGCACCAAGAGTACAGGAGAACAGTGAGAACAGGAACTCAAAGAGAACAGGAACACAGGGGTAACAAGGGCACAGAGGGACAGGACCACAGAGAGAACGGGATCTGATAGAACAGAAACCCAGAGAGAACAGAGAGAACACAGAGAGAACAGGAGCACAGAGGGAACAGGAGCACAGAGATAACAGGGACCCACAGAGTGCAGGGGCACAGTGACAGCAGTAGCACAGAGAGAGCAGCAACACTGAGAGAGAGAAAAAAGAACCCAGAAGGAACAAGGGCACAGAGAGGACAGGACAGGAACAGAGGGAAAAGGACCCCAGGATCTGATAGAACATAAACCCAGAGAGAATAGGGGCACAGTGACAGCAGGAAAACAGAGAGAACAGGAGCACAGAGATAAGAGGAACATGGAGAGGACAGGAAAACAGAGAGAGCAGGAGCACCGAGAAAGCAAGGGGACCACGAGGACAGGAACCTAGAAAGAACAGGCAGACAGAGAGAACAGGAGCACAGAGAGAACATGAGCACAGAGAAAACATCAATTCTGAGAGAACAGGAGGAGATTGGGAACAGGAACACAGGGAGAACAGGAACACAAAGAAAAGATGAACACAGAGAGAAGAGGAACACAGAGGGAACATGAACTCAGCGAGTGCAGGAACACAGAGAGAAGAGGAGCACAGAGGGAACAAGGACATAGAGAGAAAAGGAGCTAAGAGGGAACAGACCCCAGAGAGAACAGGAAAACAGAGAGAACAGGAACACAGAGGGAACAGGAGCCCAAAGACATGAGAGCAGCAGAGAGAGAAGAGGAACACAGAGAGAACAGGAATGCAGAGAAAACAAGAAGCCTGAGAACAGGAGCACAGAGAGAACAAGAACACACAGAAAAGAACAACACAGAGAGAACAGGAGCATAGAGGGAACAGGAGCACAGAGATAACAGGGACCCACAGAGTGCAGGGGCACAGTGACAGCAGTAGCACAGAGAGAGCAGCAACACTGAGAGAGAGAAAAAAGAACCCTGAGAGAACAGGAGCACAGAGACAACAGGAGCATAAAGAGGATGTTCACAGTCAGAACAGGAGCACAGACAGAAAAGAAACACAGAACAAACAGGAACCCTGAGTAGAGTAGAACAGAGAAAACAGGAACACATAAAGAACAGGCGCACAGTGAGAAATGAAACACAGAGAGAACAGGAAGCCAGAGTGAACAAGGTCACAGAGAGAACAGTAGCACAGAGAGAAGGGGAACACAGAGAGAAGAGGTTCACAGGGCAAACAAGAGCACAGAGAGAAAAGGAACACGGAGAAAACAGGATCCCCGAGAAAAGGAAAACAGAGAAAACAGATATCCTGAGAACAGGAGCACAGAGAGAACAGGAACACTGAGAGATCAGGTGCACATTGTGAACAGGAACACAGAGGAAACAGGAAGCTAGAGAGAAGAAGGTCAGAGAGAGAACAGGAGCACAGAAGTAACAGGAGCACAGAGAGAAAAGGTTTATAGAGAGATCAGGAGCACAAAAAAAAAAAGGAACACAGAGAAAACAGGAACCCTGGAAACAGGAGCATAGAGAGGACAGGAACACAGAGAGAACAGGAATTCAGAGAGAACAAGGTCATAGAGAGAACAGGAGGACAGAGATAACAGAAGCACAGAGAGAACAGGAAGCCAGAGAGAACAGCAAGTGAGAGAGAACAAGGTCACAGAGAGAACAGGAGCACAGTGAGAACAGGAAGCCAGAGTGAACAAGGTTAGAGAGAAAACAGAAACTCAGATAACAGGAGCACCAGAAGGACAGTAAGGCAGAGACAACAGGAGCCCGGAGAGAAGGGGAACACAGAGATAAGTGGTTCACAGGGAAAACAGGAGCACAGAGAGAAAAGGAACACGGAGAAATCAGGAATTCTGAGGACAGGAGCACAGAGAGATCAGGAACACAGAGGGATCAGGTGCACATTGAGAACAGGAACACAGAGGGAACTAGAAGCCAGAGAATACAAGGACAGAGATAGAACAGGAGCACAGAGAGAACAGGAACAATGAGAAAACAGGAACACAGAGAGAACAAGGTCATAGAGAGAACAGGAGGACAGAATTAACAGGAAGCCAGAGAGTACAAGGTCAGAGAGAGAACAGGAGCACAGAGAAAACAGGAACACAGAGAGAACAGGAACACAGAGAAAACAGGAGCACAGTGAAAACAGGGGCCCAGAGAGAACAGGAACACAGAGAGAAGAGGAACCCAGGGTGAACAGGAACACAGAGGCTATAAGGGCACAGAGAGAAGAGGAGTACAGAGAGAACAGGAACACACGGAGAACAGGAACACAAAGAATACTGGAGCTCAGACATAACGTGACAACATAAGAAATAAGAACAAGATTGGATCATTTGACTCATCGAGCCTACTCTGCCATTCAATAAGATCATGGCTGATTTCCACATTGCCATTGAATCCTGATAACATTTGATTCCCTTGCCTAATCAGAATCTGTCTACCTCTGCCTTAAACATATTCAATGAAATGACGAGAACCCAAAGGGAACAGGAAGACCAAGTGACGAAGAACCCAGAGGTAACAAGATAACAGAAGGAACAGGGATACAGAGGGAACAGGAGCAGAGTGAGAACAGGAACTCAAAGAGATCAGGAACACAGGGGTAACAAGGGCACAAAGTGACAGGACCACAGAAAGAACAGGATCTGATAGAACAGAAACCCAGAGAGTACAGGGTCGCAGTGAAAACAGAGAGAACAGGAACCCAGAGTGAACAAGGGCACAGAGAGGACAAGACAGGAACACAGAGGGAACAAGACCCCAGGATCTGATAGAACATAAACCCTGAGAGAATAGGGGCACAGTGACAGCGGGAAAACAAAGAGAACATGAGCACAGAGAGAACAGGAACACAGGGAGCACAGGGACACTGAGACAACAGGAGGATTGAGGGAACAGGAGCCCAGAGAGATCAGGTACATGGTGAGGACAGGAACCCAGTGAAGACTGCATCCCTAAGTGAACAGGAGCACAGTGAGAACAGGAACTCAGAGAGAACAGGAACACAGGGAAAACAGGAAAATAGAAGGAACAGGAACCCAGATTGAACAAGGGCACAGAGAGGACAGGAACACACAGGAAACAGGACCCCAGAGAGAACAGGATGTGATAGAACAGAAACACAGAGAGACTAGGGACACAGTGACAGGAGGAAAACAGAGATAATAGGAGCATAGAGAGAAGCGGAACACAGAGCGAACAGGAACACAGAGGAAACAGGATCTCAGAGGAATCAATGGCACAGGAAGGACAGGAACCCAGAGGGAACAGGAGAACAGAGAGAACAGGAACACAGAGGGAACAGGAGCCCAAAGAGATGACAGCAGCAGAGAGAGAAGAGGAACACAGAGAGAACAGGAACACAGAGAAAACATGAAAACAGAGAGAGGAAGAACACAGAGGGAACCAGGGTATAGAGAGAAAAGAAGCTATGAGGGAACACAGCCCCAGAGAGAACAGGAGAACAGAGAGAACAGGAACACAGAGAAAACAGCAACCCTGCGAGAACAGGAGCAGAGTGAGAACAGGAGCACAGAGAAAATAGGAAAACAGAAAGAACAGGAACACAGGGAGTACAGGGACACAGAGACAACAGGAGGATGGAGGGAACAGGAGCCCAGAGAGAACAGGTACATGGTGAGGACAGGAACCCAGAGAAGATAGCATCCCTAAGTGAACAGGAGCACAGTGAGAACAGGACCTCAGAGAGAACAAGAACACAGGGAAGGCAGGAAAATAGAGGGATCAGGAACCCAGAGGGAACAAGGGCACAGAGAGGACAGGAACACAGAGGGAACAGGACCCCAGAGAGAACAGGATGTGATAGAACAGAAACACAGAGAGAATAGGGGCACAGTGACAGCAGGAACACAGAGACAATAGGAGCATAGAGAGAAGAGGAACACAGAGTGAACAGGAGAGCAGAGAGCACAGGAACACAGAGAGAACAGGAACTCAGAGGAAACAAGGGCACAGGGAGTACAGGAACCCAGAGGGAACAGGAACACAGAGAGAACAGGAGCACAGAGGGAGCAGGATCTGATAGAACAGAAATTCAGAACGAACAGAGTCACAGTGACAGCAGTAAAACAGAGAGAACAGTAGCACAGAGAGAATAGGAGCACAGAGAAAACATCAAATCTGAGAGTACAGGAGTAGAGCTGGGACAGGAACACAGAGAGAACAGGAACACAGAGCCAAGAGGGACACAGAGGGAAAAAGGGCATAGAGAGGACAGCAGCGCAGAGGGAACAGGGCCCCAGGCAGAACAGAATCAGATAGAACAGAAACCCAGATAGTACAAGGGCACCATGACTGCAGGAAAAGAGAGAGAACAGGAACACAGTAAAAACATCAAACCAGAGAAAACAGAAGCACAGTGAGAGGAGGAACACAGAGGGAACAGGAAAACACGAAGAACAAGGGCACTGTTATGATCCATGCAGTTGGTAAAGCAGAGTTATTTAAAAATCCCAGAGGTCCACTTTAAACAACGGTTATAACCTATATTTTTAGATGTTATGTTTGAGACATGACTCTAAATTCAGGAATTAGACCATCAGTTCTTGAGGTTTTACAATAAACTACTTGAAACATTTTAAAATGAAGCCGACTTTTAGAACTATGACGGTTCTTTTTCTGATAAGTAGGGGGATGTCATGAAGCTATTAATGTCTATAATATTATTTATTAATAAATAATATTATTAATATTATTGTGTTCCATCTGGTTTTGGTACCAGTACAACAGATGAACTTCAGTTACTGTAACTAGACTCGATGATATCATTTTGAAGCATGAAATCAATTTATTTTTGTACTTGTGATAACTTTGCTCTATAAGGTTGTTGCCTTATTGAAGATGATATTTCTATACATACATCATGTAAAGCTAAATTGGTCTTTCCCAACTTATTTCCACAAATCGGTTTGCGTGACCTCAATAACTTTTCCAAGTCACTTTGACACTTGCTTGGAAGGTAACTCAATATTTTATTTAAATTTTCAAGCACCCTGCATTATCCAATTTGATTAGAGGACAATCAATTTCAGAGTCCTGCACTTCTACCTCTTTCTCATCATCCACCGTCAGTAACATCTCTTTTTGTTCCTCTTCCCTGTCAAAGTGCTTTTTAAGCATATCTACATGATGCACCCTCTGCTTCTTTCTTCTATCTGGAGTATTTATTAAATAATTTACTTCACTCAATTTCTTTTCAATCCTGCAAGGCCCACTAAATCTTACATTTAATGAATTCCCTAGTATTGGTAACAAAACGAATACTTTCTCTCTAGAGCCAAAACTGTGAATTTTAGCCTTCCTGTCTGTTTTCACTTTCATCACTTGCTGTGATAGCTTTGAACATTCCATAGCCAACTCATGCTCTGTTCAATCTTTCTCTGAAATTTGATATGTAATCCAGGAGAGTAGTTTCTGAATTTTAACTCACCAATTTCTCATGAATCAATTTCAGTGGTCCCCTTACCTCACACCAATAAACTAGTTCAAAAGGGCTAAACCCAGTCAATGCATTAGGAGCGTCTCTAATAGTAAATAACAAAAATGGAATTTCTGCATCTGTATGTGCATGATCAAGACAGTATGCTCTTATCACTGGTTTTAAAGTTTGATGCCACCTTTCCAAAGCTCCTTGTGACTCTGGATGATAAGCTGTTGGCTTAAACTGTTTTATCCCCAAACTGTTCCTTCCTTCCTTAAAGAGCTGTGACATGAAATTTGACCCCTGATCTGATTGTACTTCCTTAGGTAAACCATATCTTGTTAAAAAATTAATTAACTCCTCTGCAATCTTCTTAGTTGTAATATTTCTTCAGGAAACATCGCAGACACATCCAATATTGTCAATAAATACTGATTTGCACTTTTAGCCTTAGGGAGGGGCCCTACACAATCAATAATGACCCTGGTGAAAGGTTCCTTAAGGTACCAAAATCGGATGGAACACAAAGACTGTGTGTGGACTATCGAAAGGTAAATTCAGTGACAATAGCTGGTATTGGAATTAAAGGTGCCACCTTAAACACTGCTTGTGATTTTCCTGTTACTTGACATATATGACAAGTTCTACAGAACCTGTGCAATCCTGGCCAAAAAAAAAAACCTCTGTATTTCCTAACTTCCTAAATGTCCCCCCATTGGAATTTCATGAGCAATCCTCAGGATCTCATTTCTATAACCTAATGGGATAACAATCTGATGCACCTCCCTCCAGCTTTCATTTGCTGAGAGCTCATCTGACTGCCACTTTCTCATTAATATATTCCCTCGAACATAATAACAAACTGGAATATATTTTGCTTCAGTTTCAGAGTAAGCTTTCTGATATAACTTTCTTCATTGCAAATGATTTTTCTGTAACTCCACTAATTTCTTTTGAGTTAAACATTTCAACTGAACTGTCCTGCGTTCCTTCCTCCTGAACAACGTTATCAAATATAACGCCAGCTGATTGGATTTCAACAACTTCTTCTTGCCTTTGAACTGCCTTATCTTGTTTATTTTATTCTTCCCGATGGGCATTTGATCTCATTCTAACACAATCAGGAAACAATCCAGGATGTTCGTCCTGTAGCACTTCTGTTCAAAACACTTCTACAGGCTGCTCAACTACCACAAGCATTGCCCACAATTGTGAACCAGCTATATCATTACCCAGAATAAATTGAACCCCTGCAATGGGCAATTTTTCCACCACCCCAGCTGTAACTTCACCCGTTTTCCATCTGATCTTTAAATTTACCTTCCACAATGGAATAGATTTAGCATCTCCATGAACCCTACTTATTATTACCTTCTCCTGCAATACTCCCTCTCAACAACAAATATCACTATCCCACAACATTATGGATTGACTGGCCCCTGTGTCTCTGAAAATTTTAACCTCTTTACCTACTGAACCCTGTACACATGGAAAGACTTTCCCTTCACATGCAAAGTCTTTAAACATTTCTGCAACCTCCTCCTCAGAATTCTCTTGAGTAAACTGTGAATGCATTCCCACTTCTTTACCATTCATTGATTCTCCCTGTTTCATCTATACACAAACCGTTGGTTTCTCCTGTGTATGAACATCAGAACCCACAGTGCTTTTACTTAAAGAGCTTTTCTGTACCCCAATAATTAATACAGATTTTTCCTGCAATCTCCAACATATTGGCTTTGTGTGCCCCACTTTATTACAATGAAAACGCCTCAATTTTCGAATGTCACTTCTACCTTCAGCACCTTCCTTTTTGTCCTGAGAAAAAACTTCCTGGGAACTTGCAGCTACTCCTCTTCCCTGACTGCCTGCCTTCCTTTCACCTTCCCACTTTTTATTCTTTTCCAATTTGAGAGGGTGCCGGAAATAAGGTTTACTCCGTGGAACTAACTCATAATCATCAGCTATCTCTGCTACTTGTCTTACAGAATCAGCCCTCTGTTCCTCCGCATGAGTTCTCACTACTTAAGGGATTGAATCTTTAAATTCTTCTAAAAGAGTGGCTTCTCTAAGAGCTGCATAGGTTGTCTCTATTTTTAGCGCCCGTATCCATCGCACAAAATTACTCTATTTTACTCTTTCAAACTCAGCATAAGTTTGCCCAAGCTGTTTTCTTACATTCCTAAATTTCTGCCTGTGTGGCTTCAGGAACCAACTCACATGCACTCAAAATAGCATTATTCACCATATCACAATTCACCAACAGTTCTCTTGAAAGTGAAGCATATTTCTCAAGCCCCCTACCTAATAACTTAGACTGTATTAATAATGTCCAGTTTTAATGTGGCCATTTCATCTGTTTAGCTAGTTTCTCAAATGAAATAAAGAATGCTTCAATATCTGTTTCTTCAAACTTTGGAAGAGCTTGTACAAATTTAAACATATCCCCACTGGGTTCTATTCTTGAGATGAATCTTTCCTCACCTACTAAAATATCTTTTCTAACTGCCAACATTTGTAGTTGAAATTCTCTCTCTCTTTCTTTTTCCTCCTCCATCTTTGCAATTTCAAATTCCCTTTTAAAAGCCATTTATCTGTCCTTTGCTTCAAATTCAAGCTTTCTCAGTTCCTTTGCTTGTTCAAATTCTAATGTCTTTATTTGTAACTGAAGTCTCACTCCCTCCAGCTGTGATTCACTAGTGTCAGGTTTCACTTCCAACTGTAGATGCTGAGCTATACTTTTAACTATATCTGATTTCCTAGCTCCCACAGGTAACCCAAAATGTCAATTATCCGCCAACCCTGTTAACTTACTTCTGGTTATTTTCTCCAACTAATTCAGAGTTATCTCTTCTACTCCCAAGCAAGCCTTAGCAATTGTCAAAGCCACCTTACAGTCTCAGTACTTCTAAGATGCCTCACTAACTCCTGAATTCAAAGTGCCTCTCATGCTTGTAAGCTTAAGCTTCACCAGTTTCTAACCAATCAAGGAATTGGAGATACAATTTATCCCGGACGAGCTCCTGATTGTTATGACCGATGCAGTTTGCAAAGCAGAGTTATTTAAAAATCCCAGAGGGAAAATTTTAACAACTGTCATAACCTATATTTCTAAATGTTATGTTTGAGATGCGACTCTAAATTCAATAATTAGACCATCAGTTCTTCAGTTTTTACATTAAACTGCTTGAAACATTTTATTATTTTACACAGGGTAAAAAGATATACAACATAGCTACAAATTACTACTATCAAAATTTTAACAAATTACCAAACTAATCTCCATTAAGGCAACAGCAACCCATAGACTTAACCAGACACCAGGCAAAGTATTTTCACCTTATGGATTCAAAACGATGTTATTTTCACTGTGGAGCCTGTTGGAGGCTTGCAGCTGCCTTTTGATCTTACATTGCCTCTGCTCTGCACACACGCAAACTACTGAAGTTATACCTCCCACCACTGATTAAGTTCAAATTCTCATTGTCTCACTCTTTCAGCATTGCCTTTTAACAATGGAACCCCATTCATTCTATCAATTTTATCAGTAATATAAACATATTGCTTGGTAGCTGCTGGAAAGGCATCAATTTTTCACCCCACTTCTTGAATGCTCTATTCAAAAAATGCAAACGCATGCTGTCTCTCTTACATTTCAAAATAAGTAAACATCAAAGCACTCAGACTAGTTCAGACATACCTGCAGGCTAAACCTCTATTTTAAAAGAAAAATATTTTCCAAAATATTATATACATTAAAAGCTTCATGACAGGCGCAGAGAGAATGGGAGCACAGAGGGAAAAGGAGCCCCAAAAGAGGACAGAAGCAGCGAAAGAACAGGAGCACAGAGAGAACAGGAACTCAGAGAGAACAGGAGCACAGCGAATTCCAGAACACAGAGAAAACAGGAACACAGGGGGATCAAGAGCATAGGAACATAAGGGATCATTCAGAACAGGAACACAGATAGAACAGGAGCACAGACAGAACAGGAAAACAGAGCGAACAGGAACACAGAGGGAACAAGGGCACAGAGAGAACAGGAGCACAGTGACAGCAGGAAAACAGAGAGAACAGGAGAACAGAGATAGTAGGAAACCAGGGAGAACAGGAACACAGAGAGAAAAAGGGCACAGAGAGAACAGGAGCACAGAGCAAAAAGGAGCCCAGGGAGAACAGGGTCCGACAGAACAGAAACCCAGAGAGAGCAGGGGCACAGGAACATAAGGGATAAGTGAGAACAGGAGCACAGAGAGAACAGGAACACAGTGACAGCAGGAGAACAGAGAGACCAGGATCACAGAGGGAACAGGGAGCCCAGAAAAGACAGGAACACAGGGAGAACAGGAACTCAGAGAATGCAGGAAGCCTGCGGGAACCTGAGCACAGTTAGAACAGGAACCCAGACAGACAATGAACCCAGAGAGAACAGGGACAAAGGGAGAACAGGGACAAAGGGAGAACAGGAACCCAGAGAGAACAAATGCACAGAGGGAATAGGAGCACCACGAGACCAGGATCACAGATAAAACCAGAACACTGAGAAAACAAGGACCCAGAGAGCACAGGAACACAGAGAAAACATAATCACAGAGAGAAGAGGAGCTCAGAGAGAATAGCGAGACAGTGTGAACAGGAACCCAGACAGAACTGGAACCCAGAAAGAACTAGAACACACAGAGAACAGGGACCAAGAGAGAACAGGAGTACAGAGAAAACAAAAGCACAGAAATAACAGGAACTAAGAGAGTACAGGAGCACAGAGCAAACAGGAAGACAGAGGAACAGGAACACAGAGAGATCAGGAACACAGTGAATACAGGAACACGGAGGAAACAGGAACCCAGAGAGGACAGGAGCACAGCGAGAACAAGAACCCAGAGAGAATAAGGGCACAGAGAGAACAGGAGAACAGGTGGAACAGGAGCCCAGAGAGAACAGGAACTGAGATAATTGGAACACTGCTAGAACAGCAGCACAGGGAGAACAAGAGCGCAGAGAGAAGAGGATCACAGAGAGATCAGGAGCACATAGACAGCGGGAGCACAGAGAGGGCAGTTGCTCAGAGAGAACAGGAATAGAAAGAGAACAGGATCAGAGAGAGAACAAGTGCACAAAAAGAACAGGTGTATCAAGGGAACAGGTGCCCAGAGAGAATTAGAATACAGAGTGAACCAGAACACAGACAGAACAGGAACCCAGAGGTGACAAAGGCATAGTGACAGCAAGAACACAGAGATAACAGGAGCACAGAAAGAAGAGGAAAACTGAGAATACATGAACCCTGAGAAAGCAGGAGCACAGTGAGAAAGCGAACACAGGGAGAACAGGGGCATAGAAAGAACAGGAACCCAGAGAGAACAGGAAAACAGAGAGAACAGGCACCCAGAGAAAACAAGGGCACAGAGGGAACAGGAGCAGAGAGACCAGGATCACAGATAACACAGGAACATGGGGAAAAAGGACCCAGAGAGCACAGGAACACAGAGAGAACATGAGCACAGAGACAGCAGGAACACCAAAAAAACATGACAGGGAGAAGAGGCTCTCAGAGAGAACAGGAACACAGCATGAACAGTAACCCAGATAGAAGAGGAACCCAGAAACAGCAAGAGAACAGAGAGAACAGCAACCGAGAGAGTACAGGGGCACTGAGAGATTAGGAGCTCAGAGAGAACAAGAACCGAGGAAGAACAAGAACCCAAAGAGAACAGGGGCACAGTGACATAAGGAATACAGTGAGAACAGGAGCATAGACAGAACAGTAACCCAGAAAGAACAAGTTCTGAGGGAGAACAGAAATCCAGAGAGAACAGGACCACAGTGAAAGCAGGGACACAGAGATATCAGGAACCCAGAGAGAACAGGAACACAGCGTGAACAGGAACTCAGGCAGAAGAGGAACCGAGCATGAACAGGAATACAGAGAAAACAGGGAACAATAGACTGCAGGAGCACACAGTGAACAGGAAACAGATCAAACAAGAACACAAAGAGAGCAGGAACCCAAAGAGGACAGGAGCACAGTAAAATCAGGAACCCAGAGAGAACAGGAACACAAAGAGAATAAGAACACAGGAAGAACAGTAGCACAGAGAGAACAAGTGCACAGAGAGAAGGGGAGCATAGAGGGAATGGGTGCCCAGACAGAACAGGAACACAGAAAGAGAGCTGAAGCACAGAGAAAACAGGATCCCAGAATGAAGAGAAGCTCAGAGAGAACAGGAACACAGTGTGAACAGGAGCTCAGGCAGAAGAAGAACCCAGCATGGACAAGACTACAGATAGAACAGGGACCAATAGAGTACAGGAGCACAGAGAGAACAGGAATGCAGAGAAAACATGAAGAGAGAGAGAGAGAACAGTAGCAGAGAGAGAACAAGAACAGAGAGAGAACAAGAACCTAGAGAGTACAGAGGCACAGAGATAACAGGGGCACAGAGAGAACAAGAGCACAGCGAAAGCAGGAACTGAAGATGAACACGAACCCAAAAAGAACAGGGGCACACTGACACAATGAACACAGTGCGAATAAAAGCACATTGAGAATAGGAGAACAGAGAGAATAGGAGGATAGACAGAATAGGGGCACGGTGATAGCAGGAGCGCAGAAAGAACAGATGCACAGAGAGAACAGGAATTCAGAGAAGACAGCAACCTTGAGAGAACAGGTGCAGAGTGAGAACAGGAACCAGAGAGAACAGGAACACAGAAAGAACAGGAAACCTGAGAGTCCAGGAACACAGAGAGGACAGGAAACCTGAGAGACCAGGAACACAGAGGGAACAAGGGCACAGAGTGAACAGAAATTGAGAGAGAACGTGGCACAGAGAGAAGAGGATCTGATAGAACAGAAATCCAGAGAGAACAGGAGCACAGTGACTGCAGGAGAACAGAGGGAAGAGGAGCACAGAGAGAACAGGAACACAATGAAAACAGCAACCATGAGAAAACAGGAGCACAGTGAGATCAGGAAAAGAGAGAGGTTCTGATAGAACAGAAGCCCAGAGAGAATGGGGGCACCGAGACAGCAGGAAAACAGAGAGAACAGAGGCACATAGCGAACAGGGACACAGGTTAAACAACAATCTTGGGAGGACAGGAGCACACTGAGAACAGGAAAACAGAGAGGACAGGAGCTCAGAGAGAACAGGAACAGAGAGAAAACAGCAATCTTAAGAGACAGGAGCACAGTGAAAAAAGAAAGACAGAGAGAAAATATGAAGAGAGAGAGGGCGAACAGCAGCCGAGAGACAACAGGAACTGAGAGAGTACAGAGGCACAGTGGTAACAGGAGCACTGAGAGAACAGGAGCACAGAGAGAACAAGAACCAAGGATGAACCAAGAACCCAAAGAGAACAGGGGCAAAGTGACAGAAGGAACACAGTGAGAATAGAAGCACATTGAAAACAGGAGAACAGAGAGAATAGGAACACAGAGAGTACAGAAGGACAGAGAGAACAGGGGCGCAGTGACAGCAGGAACATAGAGAAAACATGATCAATGGCTGAAGAGGAGCTCAGACAGAACAGGAACAAAGTTTGAACAAGAACCCAGACTGAGGAAGAACCCAGAAAGAGCAAGAGCACAGAGAGTGCAAGGAACAAGAGAGTACAGGGGCATAAAGAAAACAGGAAGGCAGAGAGAACAGGAACACAGAGAGATCAGGAACATACAGAAAACAGGAACACAGAGAGAATATGAATATGAGAAAGGGCACAGTGGCAGCAGGAACACTGATGGAACAGGAAAACAGAGCTGACAGGAGCCCAGAGAAAACAGGAACACAGAGAGAAAAGGAACACAGAGAAAACATGATCACAGAATGAAGCGGAGTTCAGAGGGAAGAGGAAATGGTGTGAGCAGGAACCCAGACAGAAGGGCAACCCAGACAGAAAAGAACACATAGAACAGAGATCAAAATAGTACATGAGCACAGAGAGAACAGGAACATAGAGAAAACAGGAACACTAGGGGAACAGGAGCACAGTGAGAAAAGGAATACAGAGACAACAGGAACGCAGAGAAAAGCAGAAAACAGAGAGATCAGGAACACAGAGCGAACAGGAAGACAGCGAGAACAAGGGCACAGAGAGAACAGGAGCACAGAGGGAACAGGAGCCCAGAGAGAACAGGAACACAGAGAGTTTAGGAGCACAGAGAGATCAAGAACACAGAGAGAACAGGAACACAAATTGAACAGGAACACAGAGAGAACAGGGGCACAGTGATAGCAGGAACACAGAACAGATGCACAGAGAGAACAGGAGCACAGTGAGAAAACGAATACAGAGACAACCGTAACACAGAGAGAACAGGAAGACAGATAGAACAAGGGCACAGAGATAACAGGAGCACAGAGTGAACAGGAGCCGCAAAAAAAGACAGCAATGCAGAGAGAACAAGAACACAGAGAGTACAGGAGCACAGATAGATCAATAGCACAGTGAGAACTGGAACACAGAGAAGAGGAAACCAGGGAGAACTAGATCACAGGGAGAACAGCAGCAAAATGAACACAAGTGCACAGAAAGAATGGGAGCACAGTGGGAACAGGAGCCCAGAGGGAACAGGAACACAGCGAACGGGAATCCAGACAGGACAGGAACCCAGAGGGGACAGGGGCACAGTGAAAACAGGAACCCAGAGAGAACAGGAACACAGAGAGAACAGGAACCCAGAGAGAACAGGAACACAGAGAGAACCGGAATCCGGAGAGAAGAGGAGAACAGTGACAGCAGACACAGAGGGAGCAGGAAGTCAGAGAGAACAGGAGCACAGACAGAACCATTACCCAGAAAGAACATAGTCCGAGGGAGAACAGAAACTTTGAGAGAACAGGAGTACGGTGACAGCAGACATACAGGGATAACAGGAAGACAGAGAGAATGGGAGCCCACAGAGAACAAGAGCACAGAGAGAACATAAACACAGAGAGAGCAGGAGCACAGAGAGAGCAGGAACACAGAAAGAACAGGAGAACACACAGGATGGTAACCTAGAGGGAACAAAGTCTTAGGGAGAACAGAAAACACAGAGAACACAGGAGCTCAGTGACAGCAGGGACATAGGGAGAACAAGAACCCAGAGGAAACAGGAACCCAGAGAAAACAAAGGCATAGAGAGATCAAGAGAACAGCGAGACCAGGATCCCAGATAAAAAAGGAACACAGAGAGAACAGAAACCCAGAGAACACAAGGGCACAGAGAGAACATGAGCACAGAGAGAGACAGCTGAAACACAGAGGGAACATGATCACAGGCAGAAGAGCAGGTTAGAAAGAACAGGAACAAAGTTCGAACAGGACCCCAGATGGAAGAATAACCCAGAAAGAACAAGAACACAGAGAGAGCAGGGACCCAGTGAGAATAGGAGAACAGAGAGAATATAAGGGCCCAGAAAGAAGAGGAGCTCAGAGGGAAGAGAAGCCGAATGATAACAATAACACAGATAGAAGAAGAACACAAAGAGAACAGGAACCCAGAGAGAACAGGGGCACAGAGAGAACAAGAACACAGAGGAAACATGAAGAGAGAGGGAACAGCAGCTGAAAGAGAACAGGAACCATGAGAGAATAGGGGCAAAGAGGGAACAGGAGAACAGAGAGAACAGGAACCCAGAGAGAGCAGGATCCAGTAGAACAGGAACCCAGAGACTACAGGCGCACAGTGACAGTGACAGCAGGAACACAGTGAGAAGGGGAGCACAAAGAGAACAGGAGAACAGAGAGAACAAGAAAACAGAGAGAAGAGGAACAATAAGAGAAGAGGAGCCTGGAGGGAACAGGAATCAAGCAAGAGCAGGAACGGAGGGAGAACAGGAACTGATGGAGGACAGGAACCCAGAGAAAACAGGGCAGAGTAACAGCATGAATGCAGAACAAACAGAAACACAAAGAAAATAGGAACCCAGAGAGCATGTGAATGCGAAGAGAAGAGGAGCACAGAGAGAACAGGAAGCCAGAGAGAACAGGAACATGGGGAGAATAGGAATGCAGAGAGAACAGGAGCACAAAGAGAACAGGAACCCAGGGAGAGAAGGGGCACAATGGTAGCAGGAACACTGATGGAACAGAAAAACAGAGCTGACAGGACCCCAGAGAGAACAGGAACACACAGAGGACAGGAACCCAGAGAGAACAGGATCTAAAAGAACAGGAACCCAGAGGCAACAGGGCACAGTGACAGCAGGAGTGCAGTGAGAAAGGGAGCACAGGGAGAATAGGAGCACAGAGAAAGCAGGAACTCAGAGAGACTAGGAACCCTGAGAGCAGAAGCACACAGACAGAATAGGAACTCAGAGAAAACAGGAACACAGAACGAACAAGAGAACAGAAAGAACAGGAGCCCAGAGAGGACAGGTTCTGACAGAACAGGAACCCAGAGAGAACAGGGGCACAGTGACAGCAGGGACACAGAGTGAACAGGTGACAGAGAGAGAAGGAACCCAGAGATCACAGGGACAGAGAGAACAGGTGCACAGACAGAATATGAACACAGAGAGAACAGGATACAATAGAACAGGAAGCCGGAGACAACAGGGGTGCAGTGACAGCAAAAACACAGTGAGAAAGGGAGCACAGAGAGAATAGGAGCACAGGGAGCAGAGGAACACAGGGAGAATAGGAACTCAGGAAGGACTGCAATACAGAGGGGACAGGAACCCAGAGAGAATAGGAGCACAGAGAGAACAGGAGCATAGAGAGAACAGGAACCCAGCCAAAACAAGAATGCAGAGTGAACAGGAAGCAAAGAGTAACAGGACCCAGAGAAAAAGGGGCTTAGTGACAGCATGAACACAGAAAGAATAGAAACAAAGAAGGAACAGGAGCCCCAGAGAAAAGGAACAGAGAGAACAGAGAGACAGTGAGAACAGGAGCACAGAAAGAACAGACACACAGATATAACAGGACCTACGAGAAATGGAACACAGCGAGAACAGCAGTACACAGGGAACAGGTACAGGAATACAGTGAAAACAGGGACACAGAGACAGCAGGAGCCTAGGGAGTACAGGAACACAGAGAGAACAGGAAGCCTCAGAGAATGGGAGTATAGTGAGTACAGGAACCCAGAATGAACAGGAAACTAGAGTGAACAGAAACACAGTGAGAATAGGAACACAAAGAGAATGGGAACACTGAGAAAACAGGATCCCAGAATGAGTTGGAACCCAGGGGGAAGAGCAACACAGACAATCAGGAACACAGAAAGAACACAAACCCAGAGAGAACAGGAGCACAGAGAGAACAGGAACCCAGTGAGAATAGGAACACAAAGAGAACGGGAACACTGAGAAAACAGGATCCCAGAATGAACCAGAACACAGAGAGAACAGAAACCCAGACAGACCCGAAACACAGACAGAACACAAACCCAGGGAGAACAGAAGCACCAGAGAACAGGAACCCAGGGAGAACAGTAATGCAGACAGGACAGGAACCGATGGAAAAGGGGAACCCAGAGAAAACAGTGCACAGTGACAGCAGAAACATGGAGTGAACAGGAGCACAGAGAGAACAGAAGCACAGTGAGAGCAGGGGCACAGAGAGAACAGAAACACAGATATAACAGGAATCAAAAGGGATGGAATATAGCAAGAACAGCAGTATAGAAGGAACAGGTGCAGAGAGGGTACAGGAATACAGTGAAAACATGGACACAGAAACAGCAAGAACCCAGGGAGAACAGGAACAGAGAGAACAGGAACCTTCAGAGTATGGGAGCAAAGTGCATACAGGAACCCACAGAGAATAGGACCACAGAGAGAACCAGGAAACCAGAGAGATTAGGAGCACAGAGAGAACAGGAACCCAAGAAGATCAGCAATGCAGAGAGGACAGGAACTGAGTGATAACAGGAACCCAGAGAAAACAGGGCAGAGTGACAGAATGAACAGGAACACAGAGAGAACAGGAATACAAAGAGAACAGGAGCTCAGAGAGAACAGGAAGACAGAGAGAGCTGCAACCCAGGGAGCATAGGGACACAGAGAGATCAGCAGCACAGAAAGAACAGAAACCTTAGAGACCAGGATCCAATAAACAGAAACCCAGAGACAACAGCAGCCCAGTGACAGCAGGAACACAGTGAGAAAGGGACAAAAGAGAGTACAGGGTCACAGAGAGAAGAGGTTCCCAGAGAGAACATGAACACAGTGAGAACTGGAACAGAGAGATAACAGGAGCACAGATAGAATGGAAATCCAGAGAGAACAGGAACCTTTAGAGAACCGGAACACTGAGAGGGCAGGTGGACATAGTGAACGGGCAGACAGAGAGAACAAGAAAGCGAGAACAGAAAACCAGACAGATTAGGAAACCAGAGAGAACAGGGCTACAGTGGCAACAGGAACACAGCGAAAACAGGAACACAGGGAGAACAGGAATACAGAAAGAACAGGAGCAAAAATAAAACAGGAACCCAGAGAGAACAGGATCCGATAGAACAGGAACTCAGGAGAACAGGGGTACAGTAGCAGCAGGAACACAAAGGGAACAGGAAAACAGAGATAACAGAAGCACAGAGGGAACAGGAATGCAGGGAGAACAGGAACCCAGAGAGAAGAGAAGCACAGAAAGAATAGGAGCCCAGATATAACAAGAACTCAGCACGAACAGGAACACAGAGAGAACAGAAGTACAGAGAGGGCAGGAGCTCAGAGACAACAGGAACACAAAGTGAACAGGAGCACAGAGGGGACCAAAGCACTGAGAATACAGGGACCCGGCAAGAACAGCGATGCGGAGAGAATAGGAATCAATGGATAACAGGAGCCCAGAAACAAAGGGGCACAGTGACAGCATGAACAGGAACACAGAGACAACAGAACCACAGGCAGATCAGGGCCAGACAGAGAATAGGAGCCCAGAGAGAATGTAAAGCCAGAGAGAATAGGAAACCAAAAAGCACAAAAATGCAGAGAGAAGATGAAAACAGAGAGAACAGGAACACCGGGAGGACAGGTGGAAAGAGTGAACAGGCAGGCAGAGTGAACAGGAAAACAGGGAGAACCAGAAATCCAGACAGTTTAGGAGCACAGAGAGAAAAAGAGCACAGAGAGTATGGGAGCACTGAGAGAACAGGAACCCAATGAGATCAGCAATGCAGAGAGAACAGGCACCAAGTGATAACAGGAACCCAGAGAAAACAGGGCAGAGTGACAGCATGAACAGAACCACAGACAGAACCCAGAGAGCATGTGAATGTGGAGAGAAGAGGAACACAGAGAGAACAGGAACACAGGGAGAATAGGAATACAACGAGAACAGAAACCCAGAGAGAACAGGAACCGATTGAACAGGAACCCAGAGAGATCGAGGCACAGTGGCAGCAGGAACACAGAGAGAACAGGAACCCAACGAGAACAGGAACGCAGAGAGAACTGGAACCGAAGGGTGACAGGAACCAAGAGAAAAGAGGCACAGTGACAGCATGAACACAGAGAGAATAGAGACACAGAGAGAACAGGAACTCAGCGAGAACAGGAATGCAGAGAACAGGCACCAAGGGATAACAGGAACCCAGCGAAAACAGGGCAGAGTGACAGCATGAACAGAAACACAGACAGAACAGGAACCCAGAGAGCATGTGAACATGGAGAGAAGAGAAACACAGGAGAACAGGAACACAGGGAGAATAGGAATACAGCGAGATCAGGGGCACAGTGGCAGCTGGAACACAGAGGGAACAGGAAAACAGAGCTAACAAGAGCCTGGAGAAAACAGGAATACAGAGAAAGCAAGGAACCCAGAGAGAACAGGAGCCCAGAGGCAACAGGGGCACAGTGACAGTAGGAAAACAGTGAGAAAGGGTGCACAAAGAGAACAGGAGCACAGAGGGAACAAGAATACAGAGAGACAAGGAACCCTGAGAGCAGAGGAACACAGAGAAGAATAGAAACACAGAGAATGGGAATCCTAAGAGGACAGCAACACAGAGAGAACAGAAGCACAGAGAGAAAAGAGCCACAGAGAGATCAGGAACCCAACGAGAACAGGAACGCAAAGGGAACCAGAACCGAAGGGTGACAGGGACCCAGAGAAAAGTGGCACAGTGACAGCATGAAAAGAGAGAGAACAGAAACAGAGAGAATAGGAATACAGAGAGAACAGGAGCACAGAGAGAAAGGGGGCACAGTGACAGCAGGAACACAGAGGGAACAGGATGACAGAGAGAGAAGGAGCCCAGAGAGCATAGGGACACAGAGAGATCAGGCGCACAGACAAAATAGGAACACAGAGAGTACAGGATCCAATAAAACAGGAACCCAGAGACAACAGGCGTGCAATAACACTGAGGAAGGGAGCACAGGGAGAACAGGAGCACAGAGAGAACAGGAACTCAGAGAGAATAGGAACCCAGGGAGCAGAGGAACACAGAGAGAAGAGGAACACTGGGAGAATGGGCACTCAGAAAGGACAGAAACACAGAGGGGGCAGGAACCCAGGGAGAACAGAAGCACAGAGAGCACAGGAACCCAACGAGATCAGTAATGCAGACAGGACAGGAACCGATGGTTATGGGGAACCCAGAGAAAACAATGCACAGTGCCAGCAGAAACATAGAGAGAACAGGACCACAGAAAGAACAAGAACCCAGAGAGAACAGGAACACAGAGGGAACAGATGCACAGTGAGAACAGGAGCACAGAGAGAACAGGGACAGAGAGGAAACATGAACACAGAGAGAACACCAAGCGGCATAGAACAGGAGCCCAGAGGGAGTAGGAACACAGAGAATAGGGGTTCTGAGAAACCAGGATCCTAGAACAGAAACCCAGAGGCAATAGCAGCATAGTGACAGAGGGAGCACAGTGAGAACAGGAGAAAAGAGAGTACAGGATCACAGAGAAGAGGCTCCCAGAAGGAACAGGAACACAGAGATAATTGGAGCACAGATAAAATGGAATCCCCAGAGAGAACAGGAACCTAGAGAGAACCAGAACACAGTGAGGACAGGTGGACAAAGCAAACAGGCAGACAGAGGGAACAAGAACACAGTGAGAACAGAAATCCAGACACATTAGGAAACCAGAGAGAACAGGGCCACAGTGGCAACTGGAATGCAGAGAAAACAGGAGCAAAGAGAGAACAGGAATACAGAGACAACAGTTGCACAAAGAGAACAGGAACCCAGGGAGAACAGGATTGATAGAACAGGAACTCAGGGAGAACAGGGGCACAGTGGCAGCAGTAACAGAGAGTGAACAGAAAAACAGAGCGAACAGGAGCACAGTGAGAACAGGAGCACAGAGAGAATAGGAACCCAGAGACAACAGGAACCCAGCATGAACAGGAACACAGACAGAACAGAAATAGAGAGAGCAAGGGCTCAGAGAGAACAGAACACAGAGTGAACAGGAACACAGAGGGAACAGGAGAACCAAGAGAACAGGAACCGAGCAAGAACAGCAATGCAGAGAGTACAGGAACTAAAGGGTAACAGGAACTCAAAGAAAAAGGAAATTAAAGGAAAATGGAATTAACCCTGAAAAGTGTGAGGTGGTACACTTTGGAAGGAGTAATTTGACAGTGAACAGCATGACACTAGGATGTTCTGAGGAACAAAGGGACCTTGGCGTGTGTGTCCATAGATCTCTGAAAGGGAGGGCATGTTAGTGGGGAGGTGAAAAAGGGATATGGGACACTTGCCTTTATTAATCGAGGCATAAATTACAAAAGTAGGGAGGTCATGTTGGAGCTGTATAGAACCTTGGTGAGGCCACAGCTGGAGTACTGTGTGCGGTTCTGGTCGCCACATTATAGGAAGGATGTGATTGCACTGGAGGGGATACAGAGGAGATTCACCAGGATGTTGCCTGGGATGAAACATTTAAGTTATGAAGAGAGGTTGGATAGCCTTGGGTTGTTTTCGTTGGAGCAGAGAAGACTGAGGGGCGACCTGATCAAGGTGTACAAGATTATGCGGGGCATGGACAGGTTGGATCGAGATCAGCTTTTCCCCTTAGTTGAAGAGTCAGTCACGAGGGGAAATAAGTTCAAGGTGAGGGGCAGGAGGTTTAGGGGGGGATGTGAGGAAAAACGTTTTTACCCAGAGGATGGTGATGGACTGGAATGCACTGCCTGGGAGAGTGGTGGAGGTGGGTTGCCTCACATCCTTCAAAAAATACCTGGATGAGCACTTGGCACATCATAATATTCAAGGCTATGGGCCAAGTGCTAGTAAATGGGATTAGGTAGGTAGGTCAGGTGTTTTTCACATGTCGGTGCAGACTCGATGGGCTGAAGGGCCTCTTCTGCGCTGTCTGATTCTGTGAAAAAGGGGCACAGTGACAGTATGAACAGGAACACAGACAGAACAGGAACACAGAGAGAACAGAACCCCAGACAGATTAGGACCAGAGAGAAAATAGGAGCCCAGAGAGAATGTAAACCCAGAGAGAATAGGAACCCAGAAAGCACAGGAACGCAGAGAGAACAGGAACACAGAGAGACCAGGAACACTGAGAGGACAGCGGAAGAGCTCAACAGGCAGACAGAGAGAAAAGAAACACAGAAAGAACAGGAGCACAGAGAGAACAGGAACACAGAGAGAACAGGATACAATAGAACAGCAACTCAGGGAGAACAGGGGCACAGTGGCAGCAGTAACACAGAGGGATCAGGAAAACAGAGCGAACAGTAGCACAGAGAAAACAGGAACTTAGAGAGAACTGGAACCCAGAGTGAAGAGGAGCACTGAGAGAGCAGGAACCCATCAAGAACAGCGATGCAGAAAGAACAGGAACTGAGTGCTAACAGGAACCCAGGGAAAACGGTGCAGAGTGACAGCATGAACACAGAATGAACAGGAACATAAAGAATATAGGAACTCAGAGAGCACATGAACGCAAAGAGAAGAGGTACACAGAGAGAACAGGAACACAGAGAAAACAGGATCAAATAGAACAGGAACCCCGAGAAAACAGGAATACGGAGAGAATACATGCACAGATTGAACAGGAACCCAGTATGAACAGGAACACAGTGAACAGGAGCACAGAGGGAACAGGAGCACAATGAGAATAGTAACAGAAAGGGAACAGGAACACAGAGAAAATGGGATCACAGAGAGAACAGGAACCCAGCGCGAACAGGAGTACAGAGAGAACAGGAACACAGAGACAACTGGAGCCTAGAAAGAGAATGGCCAGAGTGGCAGCAGGAACTAAGAGAGAACAGGAACAAAGAGAGAACTGAAATACACAGAGAGCAGTAGCTCAGAGAGAACCAGAACACAGAGTTAACAGGAGCACAGAGGGAACAGGGGCACCAAGAAAACAGGAACCCAGCAAGAACAGTGATGCAGAGAGAACAGGAACCAAAGGATAGCAGGAACCCAGAGAAAATGGGGCACAGTGACAGGATGAAGAGGAACACAGACAGTACAGGAACACAGTGAGAACAGAACCAGACAAATCAGAACCAGAGAGAGAATAGGAGCCCAAAGAGAACGCAAACCCAGAGAGAGTAGGAACCCAGAAAGCACGGTAGCGTAGAGGAAACAGGAACACAGGGAGACCAGGAGCACCAAGAGGACAGGTGGACAGAGTGCACAGCCAGACAGAGAGAACAGGAGCTCAGAGAGAACAGGAGCACTGAGAGGACAGGTAGACAGAGCAAATAGGCAGACAGAGAGAACAGGAAAACAGAAAGTGCCAGAAAACCAGGCGGATTAGGAGCACAGAGAGAAAAGAAGCACAGAGAAAGCACAGAAGCACAGAGAACAGGAACCCAGCGGGATCAGCAAGGGAGAGAGAACAGGAACCGAGTGATAACAGGAGCCCAGAGAAAACCTGGTAGAGCGACAGCATGAACACAGAGCAAACAGGAACACAAAGAAAATAGGAACTCAGAGAGCACATGAGCAGGAAGAAGAGGAACACAGAAAGAACAGAAAGAACGGACCACAGGGAGAATAGGAATACAGGGAGAACAGGGGCACAAAGAGAACAGGACCAAGGGAGAACAGGATCCAATGGAACAGGAACCCAGAGAGAACAGGGGCACAGTGGCAGCAGGAACACAGAGGGAACAGGAAGACAGAGAGAAGAGGAGCAAAGAGAATAGGAGCCCAGAGAGAACAGGAACCCAGCATCAACAGGAACACAGAGAGAACAGAAATACAGAGACAGCAGGAGCACAGTGAGAACAGGAATGCAGAGAAAACATGAACATGGAGAGAACAAGAACCTAGAGAGTAGAGGGGCATTGAGAGAAGAGGAACCCAGAGAGAACAGGATCCAATAAAGCAGGAAACCAGAGAGAACAGAGGCGCAATAAAAGCAGGGAGGTGGAGCGAACAGGACCACAGAGAGAACAGGAGCACAGAGAGAACGGGAACCCAGAGAGAACAGGATCCAATAGAACAGGAACCCAGAGGTAACAGGGGCACAGTGATAGCAGGAACACAGTGAAGAAGGGAACACAGAGAGGACAGGAACCCAGCGAGAGCAGGAACAGAGAGAGCAGGAACCAAAGGATAACAGGAACCCAGGAAAAAAGGGGCACAATGAAAGTATGAACGCAGCAAGAACAGGAACACAGAAAGAACGAGAACACAGAGAGAATAGGAACCTGATGAGAACAGGAATACAGAGAGAACATGTGCACGGATTGAACAGGAACCCAGAGAGAACAGAACTACAGAGAGAACAGAAACACAGGGTGAACAGGGGCACAGAGGGAACCGGAGCAAGGAGGAAACAGAAGCACAGCGAGAACAGGAATCCAGCAAGAACAGGGGCTCAGAGACAACAGGAACCAAAGGATAACAGGAAAATAGAGAAAAAGGGGCACAGTGATAGCATGAAGAGGAAAACAGGGAGAACAGGAACACAGAGAGAAGCAGAAAACATGACTGGTTAGAAACACAGAGAGAACAGGAGCACAGAGAGAATAGGAGCACAGAGAGGACAGAAACCCAGCAAGATCAGCAATGCAGAAAGAAGAGCAACCAAATGATAACAGGAACCCAGAGAAAATGGGGCAAAGTGACAGAATGAACACAGAGAGAACAGGAAGGTAGAGAAAATAGGAAGCCAGACAGCACAGGGCTGCAGAGAGTAGAGTAGAGGATACGGAGAGAACAGGAACCCAGAAAGGACAGGACCCAATTGAACAGGAACCCAGTATGAACAAGGCCAAAGAGGGAACAGGAATACAGAGAGAACAGGGACTTAGAGAGAACAGTAAAACAGAGTGAACAGGAACCCAGATGTAACATGAGCACAGAGAGAACAGGAACACAGAGTACTGGAACCAAGGGAGAACAGGGTCACAGTGGCAGCAAAAACATGGAGAGAACAAGAGCACAGAGAGAACAGGGTCCCAGGGAGAACAGGAACACAGAAGGAACAGGGGCACAGTGGGAACAGGAGCGCAGTGATTACAGGAACACAGATACAACAGGAACTGAGAGAAATGGAATATAGTGAAAACAACAGTACAAAGGGAACGAGAGCAGAGAGAGTACAGGAATAGAGTGAACACATGGACACAGAGGCAGCAGGACCACAGCCGGAACAGGAACACTGAGAGAACAGGAAACCTCAGAGTACAGGAGCACAGTGAGTACAGGAACCCACAGAGAACAGGAACCCAGAGGGAACAGGAACACAGAGAGAACAGGAACCCAGAAAACACTGAAAGCCAGAGAGTACCAGAACACAGAGAGAACAGGAGCAGAGAGAGCACAGGAGCACAGTGAGAACAGGAATAGAGAGGCAACATGAACACAGAGAGAACAACAGAGAGAACAACAAACAACAGAGAACAGGAGCCCAAAGAGAGCAGGAGCACAGAGAAAACATGAACACAGAGAGAACAAGAATCCAGAGGGAACAGGGATCTATAGAGAACAGGAACCCAGAGAGCACAAGATCCAACAGATCAGGAACCCAGAGAGAACAGAGGCGCAGTGACAGCCGGGACATGGAGGGAACAGGAGCACAGAGAGAACAGGAGCAGAGAG
Source organism: Carcharodon carcharias (assembly GCF_017639515.1). Lineage (NCBI taxonomy): Eukaryota > Metazoa > Chordata > Chondrichthyes > Lamniformes > Lamnidae > Carcharodon > Carcharodon carcharias. The sequence continues at coordinate 15,066,467 of NC_054470.1, forward strand.
AGAGCAGGAACCCAGAGAGAACAGGAATACAGAGAGAACAGGTCAATGGATTGATCAGCAACCCGGCATGAATAGGAGCTCAGAGAGAACAGAAATACAGAGGGAACAGGAGCTCAGAGAAAACAGCAGCACAGAGTGAATAGGAGCACAGAGGGAACAGGAGCATAAAGAGAACAGGAAGCCAACAAGAACAGGGATGCAGAGCCAACAGGAATTGACAAATAACAGGAACAGAGAGAAAAGGGGGCACAGTGAAAGCATAATGCACAGAGAGAACTGGAAGGCAGAGAGAAACAGAAAACCTGACAGATTAGGAACACAAAGCGAACAGGGGCACAGTTAGAAGAGGAGCACAGAGAGAACAGAAACCCAGCGAGATCAGCAATGCAGAGAGAACAGGAACTGAGTGATAACAGGAACCCAGGGAAAATGGGGCAGAGTGACAGTACGAAAACAGAGATAACAGGAAGACAGAAAATATGAAGCCAGAGAGCACAGGAACGCAGAGGGAAGAGGAACATGGAGAGAACAGGGACCCAGAGAGAACAGGACCCATTAGAACAGGACCTCAGAGACAACAGGAATACAGAGTGAACATGTGCACAGATTGAACAGGAACCCAGCATGAACAAGAACACAGAGAGAGCAGGAATAAAGAGAGAACAGGAACCCAGAGAGAACAGGGATACAGAGAGAACAGGAACACAGAGGTGACAGAAGCACATAGAGAACAGGAGCACAGGTATAATGGGAACTGAGAGAAATGGAATACTGTGAGAACAGGTGCAGAGAGAGCACAGGAATACAGTGCAAACATAGGCATAGAGACAGCAGGAACCCAGGGAGGACAGGAACACAGACAGAACAGGAAGCCTCAGAGTATGGGAACACAGTGAGTACAGGAACCCAAAGGGAGCAGGAACCCAGAGACAACGGGAACGTGGAGAGAGAACAGAAGCACAATGAGAACAGGAACACAACGAGAAAGAACACTAAGAAAACAGGAGCCCAGAAAGTACTGGAAGCCAGAGAGAACCAGAACACAGTGAGAACTGGAACAGAGAGGAAACATGAATACAGAGAGAACACTAAGCTACAGAGAACAGGAGCCCAGAGGGAGTAGGAACACAGAGAACAGGAGTTCAGGGAGACCAGGATCCAATAGAACAGGAACCCAGATATAAGATCAGCACAAAGACAGCAGGAACACAGTAGAACAGGAGCAGAGAGATAACTGGAGCACAGATAGAATGGGAACCCAGAGAGAACAAGAACCTAGAGAGAACTGGAACACAGCGAGGGCAGGTGGACACAGAGAACAGGTGGACACAGAGGTATATTGAGGTATATAAGATGCTAAAGGGGATATATAAAGTAGACATGGAGCAGATGTTTCCCCTTGTGGGGCATTCTAGAACGAAAGTCCATAGTTTTAGGCTAAGGGGTGGTAGATTTAAATCAGAAATGAGGAGGAATTGCTTTTCTCAAAGGGTCGTGAATCTGTGGAATTCACTACCTCAGAGTGCAGTGGATGCCGGGACGCTAAATAAATTTAAGGAGGAGATAGGCAGATTTTTAATTAGTAATGGGTTGAAAGGTAATGGGGAGAGGGTGGGAAATTGGAGTTGAGGCTGAAATGAGATCAGCCATGATCATATTGAATGGCGGGGCAGGCTTGAGGGGTTGAATTGCCTACTCCTGCTCTTGGTTCTTATGTTCTTACGAGAAAACAAGAACACAGTGAGAACAGAAAACCAGATATATTAAGAACGCAGAGAGAACAGGGCCACAGTGGCAGCAGGAACACAGATGCTACCTTCAAAAACAGTTCCTCTGACTTGTCCTCCTTCTTCCTTAACCGAGGTTTTCCACCCACGGTAGTTGACAGGGCCCTCAACCGTGTCCAGTCCATCTCCGGTGCATCTGCCCTCACGCCTTCTCCTCCCTCCCAGAAACATGACACAGGTTTCTCTGACTTTTCTCAATATATCTTTGAAGATTATCTTGACTTAGTTCATTGCTGTTTCGTTTTGGGTGGACATTTTCCAGTCATGTTTCTGCATCCTTCCAAGTTTCTTTCACTTCATTCTTAGATATCTCAAAGCCATTGAGGAGAAGGTATGACATCCATTTTCCTTCCTGTGTGGGAATTCTTTACACTCATCCATCTTAAATTTCATCTGCCATTGTTCAGCCCGCTCATACATTTTGTCCAAATCATTGTAGAAGTTCTGAGCTTCTTCCATCAAACCCATTAGCCTTCCTAGTTTGGTATCATTTGCAAATCTCCTGAACCCAAGTCAAAGTGCTGGTGTCAACACCAAACCTGGACAAGTTGCAATCAGTACTCCCCTCCACTTCTCCTTCCCCCTCCATCATCTTGGCACATATCTCTAACAAATGCACTTTGTTTTCTAAACGTAGGTCAATTTCTTACCTATTTCCAAGATTTACACTGAATTCTCACAACTTTTGGTGTAACTAATTGTTTTTTTTGTGGAATGTTCTCAAAACCCTTTTGAATTTTTAAAAATTATTTTTCATTCATGAGATGTGGGCATTGCTGGCTGGGCCAGCATTTATTGCCCTTGCCTAATTACCCTTGAGAAGGTGTTGGTGAGCTGCCTTCTTGAACTTGCAGTCCGTGCATTAAAGTACCTGAAGTCATAGGGTTTTTTTCCAATGTCGTTTTGGGGCTGTCATTCCCTCAAGGAAGTCCAAAGGGTTAGGTGGCTGAGCTCTCCTCCTACTGAATCCATGCTAACCACTATTTTCTGCATGACGGTATTATTGAACAGAGAAGCCTCAGGCTTGCTCCAGGTTGCATTCTTTTAAATGGAATTGAAGTGAGACTAATGGGTTTGTGGCTGATTTGTTAACCTTTCTTGATGTGGGGACATTATGACACACCTGGCAATGGGAGTTTGGGTTTATGCGGCACACCCAGTAGCCTGTTAACATAAAGCAGGCCCACAGCTTTCTGCACCTTTCTCTTCAATTTAACCTAGACCCTCAAAACCCGACCCTGGTCGCTGTTCTCCCTCTCCATATGCAATATTTTGAAAGCCAGCTGGGCGCCGATCACCTGCTCCAACTCTTTCCAAGGCCATGAAACTGTAGAACGCCTTTCTCCCCCTTCCAGCCTTAAAATCCAAGCAAGCCTATTGCCCGATATATCACACCACTTTGCCCTTTCATTTTAATTGTAGTTTCTCAATAAAAATAAATGAATCCCGTGTTTCTAATGAATTAAAACACGAATAGTATTTAATCCCCAAAGGTTGTTTTAAATCCAGTCTAGCTGGCATTGCAGAACGAAAACTTGTTTCGAAAAAAGCGTCCCAAGACTGGTGCAATGCCAGGATCGAAATGCTAGGATGTAATGATCACAAGGGTGCCTTAAATTTGAGGGACAGATCGTGTCTGAAAATTGAGTTTACAACCATTCTACTCTTGTGGTAAAGGACTTCAATGCGATACTTTCGCACAGAGTCTATTCAGGTTGTCATTTCAGGAATTTGAGCGGGACAGATTATCTGCCATGACACGACTATATTTACCATGCGTTCATTTCTCAAAGGACCGTTTCGATACCGTAAATTCTCACTCGGGGTTAAGTCAATTCTCTTTGCTTTGATACTGCAGTCGTTCAGTCTGAGCACCAATTTGCGATAGCGTGGACCTTCCTGGATTTGTAAGTGTCCAATTCTCCTCATTGCTGATGCTGCCAGCTTTTTTCATAGTCGCAAATTGCACTGAACCCTGTTGTAAAACAGACCGCCATCGCACCATGTTAATCTCACTTTTTAATCGCATAACTGGCCGTGTTTCACTTTGCACGTTGGATTTGTGGTTTGGCTGTGAGAGATGAAAACTTTCAGTGCCGTGTTGAACGTATTGACTTTCACAGAGAGAGGGAATGGCCGAACTGCAGTACAGACAAGAGAGTGAGGGGGATCGGGATGAACACGTTTCCTCACAGTTACAGAGGGTATTCGCATGTGGGATATGTATCAGACCGCCCCTGCCGCACCGACCTCTAGAAAACACCATTTTAAGGCAAAGAACTGTTTGTTAGTATACATCTGATATTTTTAGATGGCTGTCCAGGTCCAGAAAAAAAAACGAGTGAAGTAAGTCGGTCGATCTATACCAATTATCTAATACCCAATTCGCATTTTAAATTGTATTTTTAGGTCGACCAAAACCAATATAGGAACAACCTGTGCTGATAGTGTAGATATTCGAGAAGTCCTGAATGATAACTGCACTCTTGCTGGAATCTGACAACTCAAATCCCAACCGTAAATATCCTACACCGATGCACTATGACTTTCTCGACTGTCAACGCAGTCCGTTTCCTGCTTTGTGATGTTGAGTTCCGCCAACTCGGTGATGTGGTGCCATCATGTTAGAGTGACGTGTTTAATATCAAATATCCCGACACGCTGCCTCCCTTTAAAACTCCAGGTGTCACCGCCTGGCACCGCAGTGACCAGTTTATTCACTATGAATTCCCGCGCTCTGTATCTGTGACCAGGCTGACACCAACAATATGGCTAGATTTCTTAAAACCCATTAATAACACGTCCATAACAACCCCCCCATCCCGTTTGTGATGTCAGTGACCACGTCTCAGAATACTCCTGAATGTAGAGCCATCAGATTTCCTGATGTTCGGGTTATTTGGAGAAATTATAATTAAGGAATTATAATTTATGGAGAAAAAGCAACATATTTGTGTTGAGTTTAACAAGTTTATTCTTAACATGCACTACGAGAGAATTTACTGATAGACTCGCGTTACATTTGCCAAATATACCCCAATGGAAACAGGAACATCTCATTTTTTGAGGATTATAAGCACTGGCCAATTGGCTGGATATTGTTTATCGTTGCAGTTGTGGAGAGGGTTTAAGATTTCCCAGCAACTGCTCCGGTCAGATACTGCTAGCCAGTGTGTTTCGAATATATCGCTATGCAGCGGTTATCTAGTTCCACAGCCTCTTTAATGGGTTTATGGACTTTTATTCAGAACCGTTAGCAGATGTAACCCATTCCACTTCTCTGTTTTGTGTTTAAAGTGCTAGAAAAGACTTGATCCAAAGAGTTCCAAGAATTTATCTGAACTTGTAAATTTGCTTGTGGCACTCCATCTGTTTTCCAGATTAATTTATTTAAATGCAAGTTTAACACATCGAGGGAAATAAACAAGAAGGACCTGGACAGCTAAAGAATCAGACTTACCTGAACCAAGAATGGGCCCTTTAGGTTGTGAGAGACGATGCTATTAATGGATGGAGAAACCAGATGCACTAAGGACAAAACCAGCCTCAATATTCACTTAATATCTATTTACTGCTGATATTATACGTGAGAATCTAGGCGAAAGGATTTAATAGACAATTAAACCTGGCCTGGGTGAAGGCCACACTGTAGCATCCAGCAGAGTGTGCCTGGTGCAGATTAACGTTTCTGCTGACCCTAACGAGAAGGATGATATCGAAGCAGCAGCTGTTTCAATACCCACCTCAGATAAAATGACAAACTTCATATAGGAATACTCCAGTCTACAAAACCCAGTCGGTATCATCAAACTAAATTACTCTAGAAACACCCAGCTACAGGTACTTGCTAACCAGATTAACATTCAAACGGATTTATGTATACAACCGATTATTTGCCAGGCAAGTCGATCAGAACGGATCGTGGTAAGATGTTCTTGTGGCTTGAAGTATGAAGGGGGCAAGTGGAGAGAGAGAGAGAGAAAGCGAGAGCCTGCTACTGTTCCTTTAAGTTGTCCAGTGGGTTAGGATATGAAAATGTGAGGAGCTGCGCCCCCTTGGGTTTGCTTAGTTACTACTAGTGAAAATCCCAGAGTTTAGGAGCTGGACACTTCACTGCTTTCGAAAGAACCACTTCCAACAGTTTACGGAGGAGAAAGTTCGGCAGCAATTTTGCTAAATAATTCGATTTTCTTGGTGCACTGTGTAATGTACTAAACGTATTTACCGCCCCCCATGTTATTTTTACATATTTATTAAGTTAGATCATGTTTTCCAAGATTTGTAATAAATGGCGTGAAAATGAAAGTCAAAGCAAACACCAAGGGAGTCATACCCGATAATTATGACTCCATCTATAGTTGATATTGTTGTACGTGAAAGGCTGATAAGTTCGATAGTGACGAATTACTCCAATGTCGTTATTGATCGTGCTCCTACTGTAACACATCATTCAGTGACACTGGAGTTTTGCAGTATTTTCACATTAATTTTGAATGCAACTGCACTGATCTGCATGATGGAGAAGTTGCAAATTTCATATTTTGATACCAAGTACGGGGGAGTCACAACTCTATTGTTTTGGAACATCATTGATTGTGAAACCTCAAATCATATGGTAAGCACGTTAATTATGAACCTAGATTGAAGCATTGTTCTTTCTGATCATTTTCACACAGTGCAACCAATTATACAGGGATTACCTTGAAATGTAACCGATGGCAAGTGTCTTTATAACAGTGGTGTTACATTTTCATTGTTTTACTGTCAATACAGCATCCTGAATATTCGCCTGGATATTACTCTATAATATGTTGACTGAAAGATTTCTACATTGGTTTAACTGGCCTTGACTGGAAAGCGATAATTTTTGGTATTTAATTTTTCCACCTTACGTTTCTCTCACAAATTTTGATCGCCCATCGCACAGTTAATTCTTCCGAGTGTTTCCAACCGGCATTGCATTCCCCATTAGCAGGAGAGAACAAAAGTTTAAAATAGCTCTCATGATGAATGCACAAATGTTTCAGAATTATGTGAAGCTCACTTTTACAAAGGAAAACTGGAGCGGATAGACGGCGGCACCAGTACCCGCCCCGACATTATTTCAAATCAACTGCTGTCAATAATCCTACTAAAACAACTTTATGTTCATTAAATTGGAAACACATAAACTGTTGGAGAATTTATTTTTGAAGGCCTGCCTGGCTGAATGCCGAACACTATTGATGCAAGGTAATGGCACGATATAATGCCCACCCCCTACCCCGATTCTGTTTTCTAGATAGGAAAGTTAGTGGAAAGTGTCGATTCAAACCGTGAATATAAATGTCAAGTATCCGTATGTTATTTTATAAAGCTCAGTGTTACTGATATGAAGAGCAGAATGCTTATATTGTTTAATTGTTTACAAATCCGCCGTCTTTTAGAGTGGATCGTTACAATATGTTCATTAGATTTATAAATGGACAGTAATTATGGTCCTGAACCATTGACTGGCAAGTTTACAATCTGTTATACTTTCTCTTTCCTTTCTGCACCCAAAATAAGTGCAGATGATGCAAGGGAGTGTGATCTTCATTAATCCCTCCTGAATAAATGTCTGTATTAATGAATTATAAACCCATGAAGCCGTGACCTTAAAACTATAATCAGGAGACACCCCGGCTAAGAAAAGCTGTTGAATTCTTTATCGGACTCCTGTCAAAATGAAACGTCCATTTGTCTTGCCCGATCAAGAGAATTAATTAACAAGAAATGCAAACTTTTAATTGGGTGTCAAATGGAATCAGATTTCCTAATAACCAGCAATCCAGATCGAACCCTGCCTCTCCTACCTTGTGGGACACGTCAAAAAATTGTGACTTGCTTTGGATATTTTACGCGAGAAAATGATGAATTTCGGTAGTTAATTTATCGATCGCAGTTCCCATTCCCGCATGTTTTATTTTAGAAGTCATTAATCAATGAAGAAAAACATGAGTGTGCTCTCTGCATTTAATACACTGAGCCTTATTTCAGTCCAACAAATTTGCTTGGAATATCCACATCGATTGCTCGCCCAGCTTTGTAATATATACGCACACGCATACATAAGCGTTTGCACATATATTGTCGCTTTACAGGAAATACGAGGGGTGTGATTATTTTGAAAATCCAGAATGCCTTTTATTCGACTTATCACTTTGTCGAAATCATAATGTAGACAATGATTGCAAAACGGTGGATTTCCATTCCTTTTTGTTTTTGTTTTTTTGCATGATGACTTGGAGAAAACAACCAGGCACAATAAACGAAATATAATGTGAATATTAATTTCACGTTAATTTATCAGATCGGTTAAATCATCAATCAAGTAAATGTCAGCGCGTGGCTAAATGCGAGGAATACGATGCACTGCAGCAATTAGTCGTTGCTTAAATAAATTTACATTTTTCTTGCTATAATCGACAGAATGCATTAGCAAACTGACCTGGCTGGTGTTGGACACTTTGACAAACAGACGGACATGTAAGACTTTGCAATTTCTCCCCAGAGGGCTCCTCTTAATCAGACTGCTAGTGAGCTCCTTTATTGCTCTTTGCCTCCCAAGTTCAAAAAGTCCCTGGTGAAAGCAGCTTTTATTTTCCCTCACGATATTGTTCTTTTATTTTCTTTAATTGAAATCGGATTTGTAAAGGTGACAAAACTTAACGTTATGGGCAGCAGATTGACAGAGATATTACAGAGTAACACAGATAGATCTTGAGTATTTGGTGAACGCCCTTTTCCTCTGTGAATAGCTGGAATGTTTATTGTGTGATTAACGTGTGCCAAGTGAATAAAAATCTCGACACGCTAGATCTATACCATATACACCGCAAAATGCTATCACACATATTACAGGTCATTGTCTATGTGTCACTACACAGTATCGCAGTCGATATCCAAATCAGTCGCTAATAATATAAATAGTAGTAGACACCAAATAAATATTGCAAAGCAACCTTACTGTTTTCTTTGGGTTCCGTATATTCCGTTTATTCCACTAATTTAGACAATCGTATACACGTTGCAATGAGCATGACAATGTCATGTTACAGCGTCCTGGTTAGGAGTGTGTTTACCATGCCTCACTTTGTTTCAATAACAACAATGGTATTTTTTGAATTGTGCCTCGCAAACTTGGTTTCCGGACTATTATTCTATAGTATAAAAGGAGTACGAAATAAAGTGCATGGACTCGAAAAGATCTCTTTACAATGAACTGCCAATACATCACCAGCTATTTGACTGTTACATAAATAACGGTCACTAGGGCAGAACTCAATACTCATGGTGTCTAGCACAGTGTAATAATACAGTACGCACCATTAGTCGTTGTTTTAATAATCTGAAGTTCAGAGTTCAGAGTATTTTGGAATCACGTTGACATAATACATTCTTTTAAGTGAAGCAAATTTTTCAAAGTCAATTTTACTTCACACCAAAATTCCTTTCCGCGTGATTGTGTTTGTCTTTTCGCTGTGTGTTATCAATCTATGGACTAGATGACGGACGACCCTGTCAAAATGACGCCAGTCAAAACATTTCCAGCGCTGCCCCACTGGAGTTAGTAGAATATGCACCACATTAGATAGAGACATAAACCAAACACACCAGCTACTTTCTCAGAATCTCTACTCCGATTGTTGGGGAATTACCAACCAATGAAAGTCGAACCTGAATATTCCCATTACCTGCACAACAGCCGCGTGTTGACAGAACTCACTGGCGCTTTGGAAAACATTGCGGTGTGTGGGGAAAAGGACAATAGTCACCAAAGTAACAATGAAACGTGGACCAGGGAGAGAAAAGTTAAGTTAAAGATGAGGGAAACACGCAGAGACAGACAATCGTGATAGCAAAGGATAGCAAGGGATAGAGGCAAAACACGCAAATAATGGTGAAAGTACAGGCCAATGACTGGAATACACTTTAAAACAAAACTTTACCTGATATATCACAGCTATCGAAACCAGCTGTACCATTTACTTACCTTTCAAGTCGCAATTCTCCACTGCTGTCCCAACCCAAGTGACTTCTTCGCACTTGCCTGTGAATTATAATTAAAGCAGCAAACACATGGGACATGTTTACTTGGTCCCCAGTAATTCAGGAAATAGATTATGTATAAATACTGTTCAACTATATTATGCTGGCTCTTAGTATGAAAAAACAGGCAATTTGCCACAAGTTATGTAAATGAAGAAACTCCCAGTAGTGATTGCTATGCTATTAGGTTTTAGTATTATCTTTCGGGGAATGTGCTAACGCATGGTTGACATGGATGGGGATTGTATGCAATGGGGTGTGGTTGCTTTCTAGTTTTTCCACGTTACAAACAATTCCCCTCCCCCGTCCACTGTCTAATCTGTGCTGCCGTAAAAACCACGTGTCCTGCTCCAACTCAGCCTGTAAACGTTATAGGAACCTCATAGATGAACAGAATCCTGTGGCTCGAATCTAACGCACGGCGACTTCCCACACAAGAACCATGCTTCTCGGATACATGAGTAAACACACTTGAAGAAAGCAAGGAGCCCCTGTTCCTACAATCGGAACTCTGACTGGAATAACATCGTAGGTAAGTCGTGTCAAAGTCTTATCCCAAGGCGTTGTTCTGTGATTGTACAGAAGGACGTCAGCTCCAAGTTGGGCAGTTGATCCACGAGTCCTGCAAGTTTCCTGCAAGTTATTACGTTATGAATTTACTTCTAAAAAAGATCTGGTGAGAAAAGATAGTTGGTGTCATATCACGATATTTACGCGGTATCTAGAGCAAAGCTACATACATATATTTTCAATATATTCCTTTGTCATATGTAAAAGGCGCACATTCTTGAAATGTTATATTCCGGTTGTTTGTGTGTGTGTGTGTGTGTGTGTGCGCTGTGTTACAGAATTGTAAAATGAATTTGAATTTCTGGACCGGTTATTTGAATTGTGGGCACGGAAACTCAGCGCAGATGTACCAGATTCAGTACCTGTGTGTAAGACAACTTCAAATCGTCGCTTAAACTAAAACCTGCTTCTGCAGATCTCATTGTTAAGTAACATGTTTACCGTAAACCTTTCATTTTATATATTGCATACGAAGTCCAAGGAATGCCTACATATGTCTAAATACAACTTTGAATGACCAATAAAAAAAATGTATACTTAGTAATGGTATTTTTTTTTAATTATTTGAAGTTGGAAGTCTTTTGAGATGATGAAACCCAGCGAGCCCACTGGATCTGCATTCCTAAAGGTCGATCCTGCCTATATGCAACATTGGAAGCAGCTTTTCCCTCAGCCCCAGCTGAAAGTCGGCTCCCTGACAGTGATTCCCAACCAGCTGCAGCCACTCGATAGAGCTGGCCCGGCCAGCGAGAGCCTCCGCCAGCACTCGGGACCTCTCACCTCGTCGTCGTCCTCATCCGCCTCCTCGTCTTCCTCTTCGGCGTGCTCCCTGTCTTTCTCCGGCTTGACCCCGGCGTCCGTGCCGCAGATCTCGGTGCTGGGGCAGCGGCCGGGTTGTGAGCCGTCCTTACCGCTCAACGGCAACCAAAGCAAAGAGCTGTGCTCATCCGGGCCCGAGAGGACGCCGAGATTCTCCTTCACCACAGAGGATCTGGACTATTACCTGTACGGGCAGCAGAGAATGGAGATCATCCCTATCAACAACCACACCGCGGATCCCAACAACCGTGAGTAAATCATTTCTCCATTCTCCAGCTGTTGGCATATGTATTGTCTGTCATTTTTCCCCTTCTCTTAACTTCAATAAAGGAAATAGATTTCAAATTGCAGGTTAGGTCAAATGTCTTGGCAAATAAGGTGTAACATTTGATTATCCCAAACGCAAAGTTCATCACGACATAGCCCAACATTGCTTCCCCCTCTCAGATAATATTAGTCACAAAACAATTTATTGCATCAACACAACACGTCTCTTTAGACTATCCTTGCAGCAGCCGCAGATGTACAAAGTTTTATTTGATTTTCAAAATGTCTGTATGAACTTTTCACCAGCCCTCCCGCCCGATATCAAAGACGATTGGTTTGAAGCAAAGTGGGGAACATGTAGAGCGCAAATCCATAATTTTAAAGTACGAAAGCCAATAATGCTCGACACTGGTAAGATGTGTTAGTTTTGTTTCGGTTTGAAACTCCACCGAATCAAGCACTTCCTTTCTTAGAATCAATAACAAGGACTACCAAGTGACATTAAGTTGTTCTCTAGAACTGGTTCCGCTTGTAACTATCCTTCCTTTGCTGCTGTGCAAACTGCTCACACATTTCCTTATAACCAGTGAGGAGGACAACAGAACTATAACATCCCCAGTCAACGTTCCTATGGGAGGTATTTTCAGCCAAAATGTTTTTTTTTCGACAATCGAGGTCAACTCGTGAAAACATCAAAACTAATGGCAGTTTATTCATATCAAGATAAATGTGCTTCAGCAAACTTTAAAAAATGTTTGGAGTACTTCAAACTACTGATGGTGCAATGCCCAACTTCACGTGGAGTGTGACTGATTCACATACGGTAGACAGGACAAGCAGTGAAAAAGACAGTGAAGGAGCTGAGAGCATCCTTTTTAGCGGCCACTAATTAGCATCATAATTACAGTATATACATATACTTTTCAGCCCTGCATGGTGTAAAACTAAACGTGATTTTAGTTCAGTCCCGAGCGACATAAAGGTAAAGGCATGGATTTAAAGAAGCTCTCACCGTGAAAGGCACCCATTGATCGTGCTGTAACTTTTTTTTAAACTTAAAAACAGTTAAAGATTTAAACTAGTTGACAGGGACGTGGATGCAGGAGTATAATTCTATCATCGACAGACTCAGGCAAAACATTTGTTTTCTGGAATCCATAGATACTTTTTTGTTTGATCGATATTTTTTTCAACAGCTAAGCTGAGATAACTCATTTCATATATCCAGCAGCTTGGATGAATGAGCAAGGTCTTCACAGATGCTGAGGTAAACAGAAAGCAGTGAAAGATTTTACTGTAAGACTGAGATGGATCCTGGAGTTATAGAATCAACTGATAAACGTCACCCACCTTCCCGATGCTGCGTCCCTTCAACATCTCCAAATAAAGTAACCCAAATGATCAAATATGTCAAATTAGCACCTACCCCCCCCCCCCCCAACATAAACTAAACGGTCATTTCAAGAATGACTACCACCTCTAACTATAGGTTTATTATCCATATTTCCTTTGGTTGCGAGGTGGTGAATGTTTATTTAACGCGATAAAATGGTCCATCAGCACTAATCTCCATCGATAACTGCCACACAAAGATGAGCGATGAGCGGACAAGACACAATTAATTGCCACTAGTTTTCTGGAGAAAGCTGGCCGAATCGACTGTATCAGGGCACCGATCGATCGCCTCAGAGATGCTATTCATCATCTCGGTATTGTTTGGGTCTCTTAGGGACCAGCCGTAGTTTTATCTAAAAATCCTATCTGTCTTCCCCCCCCAAACTCCGTCAGCCTGGTAAAATCCAATCAGCTGCTCAACGGCACCGTACACCCCTAGTCTTCATCTTTGTAACAAGGAGTACACCAGGCATTGGCAGGAAAACACAGCTAGACACAGCCGAGTGAGGGAGAAGTACTCACATGACAACTATTTTCTTTAGCTGTATTACGATTCCTGATAATAGAATTCATATCTCTGTATAAATCATTCATGATTCTGGTGTGGCATTTACTTCAGTGATACAACATCTTGCTAATTTAATACATTTATATATATAATGCACATAATATGAGAGGAACTTATCAAGTGACGTACACTTTAGAGCCTATGCTTTGGGGTATACCAGTGACTCAATTGCCCATATGTGCGTTGCCAGGTTGCAAGTACCCTATTCTGCCATCTTAATGCAATATTATATTGGTAGCAAAACAAAACCCTTATATAGTTGAATGACTTTCTAATTTTAGGTAATTGGAAAAATATTTATCTTATATTATTGACAAAGGCTATTTTATGTTATCTGCATTTTGTTTTGGGCGATTTACCTGGTGCCTCACATTAGCCATAAAGCCTGTGTGATATATGTAGTTGCCAATTTAAAATAAGTAAGAATATTCGACATTGATGTTCAAAAATGTCACTTAAAACGTAGTCTGAAGGATGTGGAAAATTGTGACTAATGATTAAACGTAAAGTATAAAAATAACTTGGCTTAGTGTTATTTTATTCACTTCAAATTTGTCCAGGGAGTACTAAACAACCTTGTTCGTAAGCAAACTAACGGGAAGCAATAAAACATTTTTTGTTTTGCAAAGTAAAGGACACGGTCTTCGGCTTTAGGGCAATTTTATGAGTAGCTCAGATAATCCCTATCTCACTGTAATGTTACAATGAAGCGTCCGAGTAATGCTTGACAAAATGCAGAACTCTTTTAAAAAGTTTAACAAGAGGCGTGTAGAGGAACCTGCAATCATGGAATTTAATTCAATTAAAGCATGTAATTGATTTCCTGAGCAGCAGATCTGACCAAGGAGCGGTATCTCCAGGTGAAAATTTATTGTAACGTTTGACCGCAATAACTAAGTGCGCAGGGGCTGTGGCCGCCCAGTTTTAGGCTTGTGGTTCCGCCGGGCTGAACGCCTGGACTTTTTCGGACGATTGTCGCTCGGGGCGCGATTCAAGGATTCCTTTAAAACAGGCAGAATGCTGTCTGGGGCTGTTTAACTTAGACATCAAAGCTGGGATTTGTTGATGCTTCTTGTGTGTGGTTTCAGAGGGAGGAGTGTTAGGACAGTGCAGGGGGACAGGGGTAACGGTTTCAATATGCATACTGAGTGTTCCCACCTCTCGATTGGTGACAAAACCAGCGGAATCTTTTAAAATAACTCACAATGTATTTAGCGCTAAAAATCGTTTCCAGTGCTTGTACGGAAACATTACAATACCTAGCCTTCCATCAATGAAAGTCAAAAGGGGAAATTGTATTTGCATTTATAATAACCCCGCAGCAAGTTCATGAGGCAGTGGATCTGAAAGTGGCCGGGTCGATGTAAACTTTGCCTGAGTTGAGAAGGAAGAGTCGGGCGGGCGCTGTTTGATGTTGAACGGAACGAGGCCCTTGTCCTGTGAAAAAAAAAGCTGCAAAGCGACGAGGGAAGGGGGTAGCCGCAAATTTCGATTTGTTCCAGTCCTGTTCTCTCTCCCCCTCTCTCTCTCTCTGCCATTCATAAAAAAAACCAGCCTCGATAGCTTCACACGACCACAACAATGAGTTTCCATCCATCAGACATGCAGCAGACAGACCAACAAACCATCAGAGACGAAATTGAACGGCAAGTTTTGCTGCCGAACGCGTTACATTGTCAGTTCACTGACTGTATAGCAGCGCACATCTTGCACGTCACTGTCCTTGCCACAGGATCTTTTGAGTGAACCTGAACTCCCGCAGTGTTAAGGTGTGTTTATATATCATTATATAAAACACTATTTATATACCCCAAGGTCTCCACTATTCGCGTCTGAAGAATATTTTTTGCGAGGCAGCTTGTTACATTCTCATCGAGAGTCCTGAGTCATCGGGATTATAATAGTTAAAATGTCGGATAGATTATATTTCTAAAGTAAAACGAACTGTCCGATTTGGAAGAATACCATCAGTTCTTAATTGTTTTCTATTTTTGGAAATTAATTTAATTGAGCGACAAGCCATATTATTTATTTAAAATCCATTTGCTATGGTACTTAATACTGGGCAATATTGGGCATTCCTGACTGATTCCTCATTCTTTGTGTCCGATTCTCTTGCAGAATTCACATTGTTTTACCATCGCAAATACATTTATTGCAATAACGCAAATTTCTCGCCACTTTAAAGATTGGTTTCAGATGCCTCCCCGCCACATTGCAGTGGACCCTGCTATTTACTTACAGTTCTGTGCATTTCCCGAGTTTCCAAACCAAGCAAAAAAGCGCAACAGTAACAATAACGGTAACAATAACAGTAACAACAATACTAAATGGCCCCTGAGACCGAGTTAGATTAACACATTGATATCTGCCAGCAGACTCAAGTGTGACAGTTAAAGTGTTCTAAAATATGATAAATATGAAAGTTTTAAACAGAGGTTGAACGCATGATGCAGATAACTTGGAGAGCGTGGCAACATGACATTGAGAACACCTTTGAGCGGACCCTATAGGTTGGTTAGCACACTGACTGCAACTATGGACGGTACAAGTACTTGGGTTTCACCGCACAATGACACAGAAACACAAGCAAACGGAACCATTTAGGAATTGAAATATGCATTTTTAAATTTACTGCGTAAGTTACTGTTTAGCGATCGGCAGAAAGCAGTTGCTGAAAAAAGCCTTCAGATCCGAATTTAAACGCTAAAGAATTTTACCCGTCTCTTTGCACTAGTGAACTATATAAGTGAATATGATTTTGTAAAAATATAAAAGAAAATTCCTTTAAGAAAGCGAAACAAAAATGTGCAATAACCATTTTTGCCTTTTTAAAAATAATCTTTTCCCCCGATGCACTGGTGAAGTCTGTATAATAAATAGAGTCTTTAACCCTTTGTTGTAAATTGTAATAAGCTGACTAAGGGATAGGTTGACATTTGCTGTTTCCTGCCGTCTCCTTCCACTAACCGACTGTCTCCGTCTCTCCCCTTACAACCCTTTCCAATTAGCCCTTTTTGTTGGCATGCATTCTCACTCATATCTTCCTCACTACTCAGTCAAGCCAGTCTCCTTCCCGGACCAGTCATTCTAATCTGCCTTTCCTCCTTGCTGTCAAGTTTAACCTGTCCCTCTGCATTAGCACTAAGTACTGAATGAAGCATCTTCACTCCCTTGGCGCTCAGGTTACCTTGCCCACTCCCTTACCTCCAAACTGCTCAAACGTGGCTCTCTTTCTCATGATCTACTTCTTTACCCAAAATTTACTACACTGTAAAAAGTAATTAATTGTATAGAATACTTTGAGATGAAAGAAATTGCATAAATCCAAGTACAATTGCTAGTACTGTGGTAGTCTAGTGGTCTATGCCTTTCCTTTGCCAGTTCTTTCTTCTTGCTACCTAGACTAACCTGTGTCCCATCAATTCTCCTTTTTTTGCCATTTAATGAAATATGTCTGCTCTCTTGCCACTCAGTCAAACTTTCAATTGCACTTATGATTTAATTTAACCTATTCCCTTCCCTTTCCCTTCAGTCTAACCTTCTTCCTTTGCTGCCAGATTAACCTTTGACCTTGTCCTGATCAGCCAGTCTAATCTGTGCTTGCTCTGCTGTCACATAGCCTAAGTTGTTATTCCTTCACCAACTAATCCAAATTGTCCTTCTCTCTTCAGGCTGTGACATGTGTGCTGACAACCGGAATGGTGAGTGCCCAATGCATGGGCCACTCCACTCACTGCGTCGCCTCGTGGGGACAAGCAGCAGTGCAGCCACAGCCCCACCTGATGTGCCATGTGGGCTGCGTGAGCTGCCTCGGGAGGTGTGCTTGTGTACGAGCACTGTGCCAGGCCTGGGCTATGGCATCTGTGCAGCACAACGCATCCCACAGGGGACCTGGCTTGGACCTTACCAGGGAGTTGCCATCTCCAGGGAAAAGGTGCAGGTTGGAGCTCTCAGGAACAGTCGTCACCTCTGGGAGGTAAGAAGCAACTGACCTTAAATCACTTGAACATCAATATGTTCTGTTCCACTCATGACATTGATTTGTGATGAAAATGTTACATAAAGGCGACAACATGGCCAGTGATGCTATAGGATAAGATGTTATTTTATTTGATAAAAGCTGTTTGCATGAAATATTTTCCTTTTTCAGTAACTTGACATTACATTCTTATTGTTATCTAAAAACAAAGAATGTGCAGGGTTACGGGGGAGAAGGTGGGAGAATGGCACTAAGTGAATTGGTCATTCAGTGAGCAGGCGCAGATATGATGGACCAAATGGCCTCTTTCTGTGCTGTAACACTTATGTGATTCTGTGATACTAGAACAATTTTTCATTACAGCCTATTTTGAAGAGAATGTTCAAGTCACATCACACAACAGTCAAACAAATGGAAGTCATACTGTCCCCAGCTATCTTGGAACCAAATTACTAAATAGTACAGTATACAGTTAAACTCATCTTTTTAACTCCTCTTTAACTCTTTCAAGATTTAACACATCAGTCTACTTGTGAAAAGGGCCTTCACAATACAAGTTTTGTATCTCTACATGAGACTGAGCAGATAGCTCGCCAGAAATGAGTTCTGGTCATTTAGGAACAATTCATCATATACTGTGATTGGCTGTGCCGTTTTCTACTTTCTATGATTGCTGTATACTTTGTACTTAAAAAGAGTAATGTGTATTTTAGTAGCTGTTTGAAAGAATTTTTGATGTTACTTTATCACTTGCAATCATTACTGTTGAAATGTAATTTTTCTTTTCATTATTATTGTCCATACATAAATGGGGCACTGCAAAAAATGTTGATATTTTCACATATGTGGTTGCTGCGATTGGCACTGGCTCTGACATATAAACCTGTAACATAAGGTCTTGGAACTATAGAATCATACAGCAAGTTGAATCTGCAATAAATAGTAGCCCAGGTTTGCTTTTAAAAAAGGACGATTGAATGAAGGATGATGTTATTGACCCTCAAATCGGCTAGCAGCTTGTAGTGAAGAAAAAATGCTCCATGAATTGTGAATCACCAAAGTTTCCAGCTGATTTGTGCTGCTCGCTGTTTGCCTTGTGAAAATGAAATTTCACCCTTAACCTCCCCATGATTTTCATGAAGTGGCAGTATTTGCACATTAAATGCCCAGAAAGTTAAATCTGGCAATTATCAGTATAAGCAACCTTTTAATGATATGATAAGTATTAATGACTGGCAATCAACCCTCTTGGCTAGAAAATAAACAATCACAAGTGTGGAGTCTAACTCCTTCAAGTTATGAAATAGCTTAGGAGATTTTAAAAACATCAAATTTTAAATTAACTTTTATTTATTTTTATTTCTTTTTTTCTCTCTCTCAATTCAATCTTTCCTTCCCTCTCTTTATTTCTTTCTCTGCCTGATTTGACATTGAATTAGCCACTCTAATACACCTTTCTTCTCAGCCCTTGCTTTCTTTATTTCTCAATCCTTTAATCTCTTTCGGTAAGGTGATAGCTTGTCTGTTCTGTTCTTCATCAAGGTACCAGTTACCCTGTTGCCCTTGCTGCATTATTATCAGCTTGCACTTCCAGCAACTTGTGGGCAAAAGAATTTAAAAGCTTCATGTGTAATTGTTAGTCTAACCAATGGGATATGTCATAGTATGCTCCACTCCTTCAAAATCTGGCTCATTGTGCTTCCTGGAAATATAGTTGTCACCCTTTGCTATCATGACAGAGGCTCAACTTATTCCTTACTAGGAAGTGGTGCTACCCCAATAGCTCTCCTATTGATATTATATTTGGAACAATACTCAGAAAAATATTACTTATATTATAGGTGAAAAATTAGCAAGTCAAACTTTATTTTGATTCTTGACAAAGACTGTTTTGAATTAAGTTTATTGGGTTAATAGATTAACTAAAAGGGTGTTCGTTCAAGAACTGTTATTTTGCTGAAAAGGATAGGTTTTTTGTTGAAGCTTTTTGCCTTACACTAATCAGGACAATTTGTATGAAAATACCAATGTCAGGGAAAACAATGTATTTATACTGCCTCAGAATGACGCTGATTGATTGGCAAGTGGACTCTGATTGGTGGAGGTGTTGCTATGGGAAATGAACCAGTTGATTGGTCCATCTGCCAATCAGGATCCACTTGCCAACCAATCGGCACTCTCTTCTCATACAGTATAAATATATTGTTTCTCCTGTCATTAGCATTTTCTTGCAAATTGTCCTGATGAGTGCAAGACAAAAAGGTTTGACAAAAAAATCTTTTTTTATCAGCAATACTCAAGTTCTGTAGTACCAGACAACTAACTGTTATTTTCTGAGTATAGCTTTGATTCCAAAGAAGAAAACCTTTAATCTTCACTGGAAATGTTTTATGATCCAGGTATTTAAAATATTTGGATGATATAGATATAAGCAACGTATTTAACCTAGTCTGTTATTGAAGAACTGGGGCCATAGGACGCATAGTTTCAAAGTTATAAGCTTCAAACAAGACTAGAGATGTTGGAAGAGCTTTTTTCTCAGACAGTAAGTGGAATTTTTTAAAGTGTCTTTATCTGAGTCATTTGCCAGGATAATTTACAATTATATCCATTTTCTTGAGAACTTCAAGTATGCCAATTTGAAATCTATGCAAAATTGACCAGGGCGGTTTCATTGATGCTTCCTCATAATTTTCTCCAAAGTGAGATAGAATTTATGATATTATACATATGATACACTTTATACGGTCTGTCCAAGTACTGGGTGAAGCAGGTTGAATGTTTTTTTTTGCTCCATGCTCTGTCATGCCCTTAATGCTCAATTATGCTTAATGCTGTGATTATATAGTTGCAAAGTCAGAAATGTTTTATCGCTGTTCAGTTTTCAGGGCTGCTCTTTATTTGCTACGTTAAAGTTTGCACTTCTAGCATTTTTGAACTAATTACAATTCATAATAATGAAGTTGTAGAGTAGAATACTTTTACAATTTTTATAATTTTCTTTGTTCTTTCATGGGACGTGGGCTTCACTGGCAAGGCCAGCATTTGTTGCCCATACCTAATTATTGAGAAGATGATGGTGAGTCACATTCTTGAACACAGTGGTCCATCTGGTGCAGACACACCCATACTGCTGCTGGGAAGGGAGTTGCAGGATTTTGATCTCGCAACAGTGAAAGAATGGCGATATTACTCCAAGTCAGGATGGTGCATGACTTGGAGGAGAACTTGCAAGTGGTTGTGTTCCCATGCCTCTGCAGCCCTTGTCCTTCTGGGTGGTAAAGGTCATAGGTTTCAAAGATGTTGCCAAAGGAGCCTTGGTGAATTTCTGTAGCGCATCTTGCTGTTGGTACACACTGCTGCCACTGCGCTTCAGTGGTGGAGGGAGTGAATGTTTAAAGGTGGTGTCAATCAATCAACACCATCCTGGATGGTGTTGAGCCTCTTGAGTGTTGTTGGAGCACACTCATCCAGGCAAAAGGAGAGTATTCCATCGCACTCCTGAATTGTGCCTTGTAGATGATGGACAGGCTTTGAGGAGTCAGGAGATGAGTTACACATCTCAGAGCTCCCAGCCTGAGACCTGTTCTTGAGGCCACAGTACTTATGCCACTGGCCCAATTCAGTTTCTAATCAATGGTAACCCCGCATGATATTGATAATGGGGGATTTAATGATGGTAATGATATTGAATGTCAAGGGGTGATGATTAGACACTCTGTTGTTGGAATGTTCATTTCTGGCACTTATGTAGCATGAGTATTACTTGCTACATCTAAGCCCAAGTATGAATGTTGTCTGGGTCTTGCTGCATATTGGCATTGACTGCTTCAGTAACTGAGGAATTGCGAATGGTGCTGAACATTGTGCAATCATCAACAAACATCTCCACTACTGACCTGAGGATGGAAGGAAGATCATTGATGAAAAAGCTGAAGATGGCTGAGTCTGGGACACCACCCTGAGGAACTCCTGCAGTGATGTCTTGGGGCTGAGAAGACTGACCTCCAACAACCACAACTATCTTCCTTTGTGCTAGGTATGAGTCCAACCAGAGGAGAGCTTTCCCCTTGATTCCCATTGGCTTCAATTTTGCTAGGGCTCCTTGATACCACACACAGTCAAGTGCTGCCTTGATGTCAAGGGCAATCACTGTCACCTCACCTCTGGAGTTCAGCTCTTTTGTCTATGTTTAGACCAAGGCTGTAATGAGGCCAGGACCTGAATTGCCCAGGCTGAGCCCAAACTGAGTGTCATTGAGCAAGTCAGTGCTCTGTAAGTGCTACTTGATAGCATTGTCAACGACACCTTGCATCATTTCACAGATGATCGAGAGAAGGCTGATGCATTGGTAATTGGCCAGGTTAAATTTGACTTGCTTTATGTGAAAGGGTCATTCCTTGGCAATTTTCTACATTTTCGGGTAGATGCCAGTGTTGTAACTGTACTGAAACACTTTGGCTACAGGCGAGGTTGGTTCTGGAGCACATGTCTTCAACACTATTGTCGGAATGCTGTTAAGGCCCATAGCCTTTGCAGAATCTGATGTCAATATAAGTCAGTTCTGGAGCATTTGTAACAAGATGCAGTATAAAGCTTCTTTGCTTTGCCGCAGTGATGGGGAAGATTGCTTATAGATTCTATTTCAACAAAGTTGTAAACATTCTAGAATGCATTAATACTTTTACTAAAAAGTATCAGAGAAAATTCCTGAGCTAAGTTCACAGTCTGAGCACAAAATAGCCAGAGGAGATATTTTTCCAATGTTCTTAACCCCTCAGAGTGCATCGATATATTTCATTCCATTTTCTATACCGATCATTCCCGCAGGAGTCTCTCTCTGAGTCAGACTGACAAACTTAGTATCAACTTGTGGCAAATTAAATGCAATTGGTTCTGTCCACTTGTGTCCATTGCAAATTAGATTGAGACTGCTCAAAGTCATTTTACTTACAGCTTACAGTTAAGAGATGGTTAGTTTTCCTGTCTGAGCTTTGTGGTGCCTAGTCTTCATACCTACTGCTTACATTTCTCACAGCTAATAGTATGGTCTTTAATAAAATTCCTTAACAAAAAGATAAATTAATTAACATTTATAACATTTTAGGAAATTAATCCCAAGAACAACCATCATTCTACAAATAGGCACACTCTTGGGGGACTCAAAATTGCAGTTGTGTTATCTGTTATAATACTGTTTTCTATTTTCAGACATTTGCAAAACATAAATCAAAGATTGTTACAGGGAAAAAATCAAAAAAACTTGCAGGTCCAAAGCCCACAGACTTGTGAGAATTTCTTTGTGGCAACAATTCACTGCTTTAGCAAATGTCATAACACTTCAAACATATTTGAGTTTTTTTTCAATACTTGAATAATATTTCATTTGGTTCTCAGTGACTTGTCTCAGTTTGGTGATAAGTGACAGCATGTACAACCTGCTGGACATTTTGTTCCTCTCTGTTGAAAGCTGAAAATGCACTATACAAATGCAAGCTTGTTTTTATCATGTTTCTTAGAAACGTCATAATGAATTATTTTGAAATACAGTTGCTGGTGCTCTGCAAGCAAACACGGCATTCAATATACACTCTGCAGTTTTCACAAAGAGCAATGAGATAGATTACCAATTTATTTGTTTTGGTCATGTTGGTTGAGATATAGTGCTTTCCAGGAAACCAAGAGATCTCATTGTTGTTTTTTTAAATAGTGCAATGGCATCTTTCACACCAGAAGTAGGCAGACAGGATAATGTCTCATTCAGTGCAAAAACATTTCTACCAATGCCACTCACTTAGAACCACACTGAAGTATTAGTCTAGAGTCAGGCTTGATCCTATAGATGAACTTAAAGGCAAAAATGCAGCTGGTAAAAAAAGCTGAAGAAGTCAGAGAGGAAATAATGGAGGTTTTGACTATAAATTTTTCAACCCTCAGAACAGCAAATTCTGCTGGAGCGTTTCCAATATAACACTTCTGTTCAAGAAGGGAGAGAAGGATGAACTTGCTAATTATAAGCTAGTTAGTCTACAGTCAGCTGTGAGCAATATTTTTAGAGTTGATTTTAACTCCTGGTGGGAATCTTGGGAGTTTCATTTGGAGACGTGACAGATTTAAACTCTGGGCCTCATTTGAACTTTGCTGGTCAACCTGTTTTGGCAGGAAGTGGTAGAAACATAAAAAATAGGAGCAGGAGTAGGCCATTTGGCCCTGCGAGCCTGCTCTGCCATTCATCATGATCATGGCTGATCATCCAACTCAATAACCTGCTCTCGCTTTCTCCCCAAATCCTTTGATCCCTTTCGACCCAAGAGCTATATCAAACTCCTTCTTAAAAACATACAATATTTTGGCCTCAACTAATTTCTGTGGTAGCGAATTCCACAGGCTCACCACTCTCTGGGTGAAAAAATTTCTCCTCATCTCAGTCCTAAATTGTCTACCCCATATCCTCAGACTGTGACCCCTGGTTCTGGACTCCCCCACCATTGGGAACATCCTTCCTGCATCTACCCTGTCAAGTCCTGTTAGAATTGTATAGGTATCTATGAGATTCCCCTCTCATTCTTCTGAACTCCAGCGAATATAATCCTAACCAACTCAATCTCCCCTCAAATGTTAGTCCCGCCATCTCAGGAATCAGTCGGGTAACATTGAGGGTTCAAAGTGAGCTGATGTCCTGTGAACTAGATTCTCTCGCAACATGTTTGAAATAAAATAATCCTGGAATTTTGAAGCTTTTATTATGAATTCAGCATCTCTCCACAAAAAAATCTGGAAATTGTCACATCATAAATGCAGCAGAGATTTGACTGAAACCCTTCAGTCTTGGCTGAACAGTTTATAAGTTTCAGGCCAAGACCAGTGAGGCATGAAGTAACTCCATGGGACCCAGATCTTTCTCTCATATTTTAACCTCAAATCAAATTGCAAATTAAAACAAAATGTGTAAAATAAACCATCAGATTCCATCTGATCAGGTCACGATGACTGTGAATGAATTTTGAGATATTGGACTCTATAGCAAGAACATCCTTCCTCAGATAAGGAGACCAAAACTGCACACAATATTCAAGATGTGGTCTCACCAAGGCATGTATAAATGCATCAAGACATCCCTGCTCCTGTTCTCGAATCCTCTGGCTATGAAGGTCAACATACCATTTGCCTTCTTTACCGCCTACTGCACCTGCATGCTTACCTTCAGCGACTGGTGTACGAGGACACCCAGGTCTCGTTGCACATTCCCCTCTCTCAATTTATAGCCATTCAGATAATAACCTGCCTTCCTGTTTTTGCTACCTAAGTGGATAACCTCACATTTATCCACATTATACGGCATCTGCCATGCATTTGCCCACTCACTCAGCTTGTCCAAATCACACTGAAGCATCTCTGCATCCTCCTCACAGCTCACCCTCCCACCCAGCTTTGTGTCATCTGCAAATTTGGAGATATTACATTTAGTTCCCTCATCTAAATCATTAATATATATTGTGAATAGCTGGGGTCCCAGCACTGACCCCTGTGGTACCCCACTAGTCACTGCCTGCCATTTAGAAAAAGACCCGTTTATTCATACTCCTTGTTTCCTGTCTGCCAACCAGCTTTCTATCCATCTCAATAAACTACCCCCAATCCCATGCGCTTTAATTTTACATGCTAATCTCATATGTGGGACTCTGTCAAAAGCCTCCTGAAAGTCCAAATAAAGCACATCCACTGGCCACCCCCCCTCCCCCCTCATCAACTCTATTGGTTACATCCTTGAAAAATTCCAGTAGATTTGTCAAGCATGATTTCCCTTTCATAAATCCATGCTGACTCTGTCTGATTCTGCCACTGTTTTCCACGTTCTCAGCTATTAAATCTTTTACAATGGACTCTAAAATGTTCCCCACTACCGACGTCAGTCTGACTGGTCTAAAATTCGCTGTTTTCTCTCTTCTTCCCTTTTTAAATAGTGGGGTTACATTAGCTATCCTCCAATTTGTGGGAACTGTTCCAGAGTCTATAGAATCTTGGAAGATGACCACCAATGCAAACACTATTTCCAGGACCACCTCCTTAAGTACTCTGGGATGTAGATTATCAGGCCCTGGGGATTTACTGGCCTTCAATCCCATCAATTTCTCCAACACCATTTACCTACTAATACTGATTTATTTTAGTTCCTCCCTTTCACTAAACCCTGTGTTCCCCAGCATTTCTGGTATGTTATTACTGTCCTCCTTTGTGAAGACAGAACCAAAGTATGTATTTAGTTGGACAGCCATCTCTTTGTTCCGCATTATAAATTCCCCTGTTTCTGCCTGTAAGGCACCTACATTTGTCTTCACCAATCTTTTTCTTTTCACATACCTATAGAAATTTTTACAGTCAGTTTTTATGTTCCCCGCAAGCTTCTCTCAAACTCTATTTTCCCCTTATTAATCAATCCCTTGGTCCTCCTTTGCTGAATTCTAAATTGCTCCCAATCCTCAGTTTTTTTTTAGCCAATTTGTATGCCTCTTCCTTGGATCCAATACAACCTCTAATTTCTCTTGTAAGCCATGGTTTGGCCACCTTTCCTGTTTTATTTTTGCTCCAGACAGGAATAAACAATTGTTGCAGTTCACCCATGCGCTCTTTGAATGTTTGCCATTGCCTATCCAACGTCATCCCTTTAAGTAATGTTTCCCAATCCATCATAGCCACTCACGCCTCATACCATCGTAATTTTCTTTATTAAGATTCAGGACCCTAGTCTCAGAATCAACTACGTCACTCTCCATCTTGATGAAGAATTCTATCATATTATGGTCTCTCATCCCCAAGGGGCCTTGCACAACTAGATTGCCAAATATGCCTTTCTCATTACACAATACCCATTCTAGGATGGCCTGTTCTCAAGTTGGTTCCTCAACGTATTGGTCCAGAAAAACATCCCGTATACACTCCAGGAATTCCTCCTCTATGGTATTGTTACTAATTTAATTTTCTCAATCTATACGCAGATTATAGTCACCCATAATTACAGATATTCCTTTATTGCATGCGTCTCTAATTTCCTGTTTAATGCCATTCCCAACATTAGCACTACAGTTTGGGGTTCTACATACAACCCCCACTAACGTTTTTTGCCCCTTAATGTTTCTCAGCTCTACCCATACAGATTCCACATCGTCAGAGCTAATATCTTTCCTCACCATTGAGTTAATTTCCTCTTTAACCAGCAATGCAACTCCACCACTTTTTCCTTTTTGTCTGTCCTTCGCAAATACCCCTGCATGTTCAGTTCCATCCCTGGTCACCCTGCAGCTATGTCTCTGTAATCCCGACTGTATCACACCTGTTTACATCTATTTGCACGGTTAATTCATCACTTTATGATGAGTGCTCCTTGCGTTAAGGCACAAAGCCTTAAGGCTTGTCTTTTTAACATTACTTGTCCCATTCCCACTATTTTTCACTGAGGCCCTGTTTGATTCTTGCCCTTGATTTCTCTGCCTATCACTTTTCTTATTCCCCTTTCTGTCTTCTGTTCTTGTCCTTGATTCACCCTCCTCTGACTCCTTGCATAGGTTCCCATCCCCCTGCCATTTTAGTTTAACAACTTTCCAACCACTCTAGCAAATATTCGCCCTAGGACATCAGTTCCGGTCCTGCCCAGGTGTACCCCATCCAGTTTGTACTGGTCCCACTTCCCCCATAACCAGTCCCAATGTCCCAGGAATCTGAAACCCTCCCCCTCACACCATCTCTTCAGTCACGTATTCATCCGATATATCCTGTGATTTCTACTCTGACTAGCACGTGGCAGTGGTAGTAATCCTGAGATCACTACCTTTGAGGTTCTACTTTTCAACTTACTTCCTAACTCCCTATATTCTGCTTTTAGGACCTCATCCCTTTTTTTTACCTATGTCGTTTGTACCAATGTGTACCACAACCACTGTCTGTTCACCCTCCCCCTTCATAATGTAGGTATCCAGCAGATGGAGATTAGGTGGACCAAGATCCACCCTGGCATCAAGTTGATAGCAACAATGTAAGTCACAAGAGGGCGAGTGTTTGAGGTCTTGGAGATGGAATTAGTTGAGAACCTGGCACAGCAGAGACCTGTACATGTGCTCTTCCTGGTCTCACTAAAGAAGATTTTTTTCACTTACTTTCAATGACTTTGCTGGCTTATCAACAGTTTTACCTGGTGGGACATTCTCCCACTCAGGAGCAGGTTAAGGTGCTATTAAGATTCCATATATACCATGGGATCCTGATTTTTGTATATTAGCACTTAGCAAGACATGAGATAACTACGGAAACCAACATGGATATGATAAAGACAAGGCAAATTTGTCAAACTTAATAGAATTATTTTTAATGAATTGACTGATTCCATACATAAAGGATTTGCTGTAGCTCTACTATATGTGCATTTTCAAATGGCATTCAGTAAGTTGCCTCATGGAAGAGTTGAAGCAAACAAAAAAATCAGGTTTATTCCATAAAGAAAATTTAATAATGGATAGGAAACAAAGTGTTAGCATAAACGGGTGATAGGTAAGACAAGTAGAAATGTTATATTCCAGACGTAAGTTTTAGATATTGGGTTCAGGCATAGGACAAAATCATTAAATGTCCTAACAACACAAAAGTAGAACATTTGTCAAACAATGAAGAGGAATATAAAAAACTTTTAGGAGAATGTCGACAGATCAGCAGTTTGGGCAGAGAAGTGGCAGATACAATTTACAATGCACAAAGATACTACAAGGTTTGTCTTGGGAGGACAAACAAGGAATGAGAAAAAACACTTAATTGAGGTAATTTGATGGGTGTGATTGAACAGAAAAATCTAGGCTGTGAATACATAATTCCTTAAATGTGTGAATGCAGGTAATATATTTCCAGGTTTAAAACGTAGGAGATAAGAGCACAAGAACAAAGATGTAATGACACATTTGTACACTAATGTTTTAGCCATAATTAGAATATTGCATGCAATTTTGGGCATTCCTTTATAGATAAGACATCTTGTAAAAGGGAAAGGGATGTGTTGTAATTGCAGTGTACAGCATCTTTACATAAACATAATGGTCAAATGCCGCTCTGTAGCATTATTTGCATTGTCCAATGTATTCCTCAAAGCAAAAATGAAACCTAGGAAACCAGGTATTTGTGTGTCACATGCTGTTATTGTTTGTATATGATTTTAAAAATATTATATCCTGGATATTCTTTCTGAATTTTGGCCTGATCACTTAATTGCTGATGGCCTTTCTTTACATCACAACCTTTTCATCTCTGGCTGAAATACATTGTACTAAGTGCTCTTGTACTTCCCTATATATTAACTGTGTTGACCTGGAAACTCATGGTAAATTTTCTTGCTCTAATTCATTCTCTATTCAAACCTCAAAACTCCTTATCATGTTAAGTCCTTCCCTCTTTCTACAATCTTCAGTCTTTTGAGCTCCAATCTCAGTGTTATTTAATCACTGTTTCATGACTTATTTTGCTTTTGCTCTTATATTCTTTTCAACCTTGTTGAAGCCTGGACTATGGACCCTTCAGTTTGATTTCTCAATGAAAAAATGTGAGATTAAAATCATGCTGGCAAACATCGTGGTGTTCCTGAGACTAAAGTCATGTTTTAAAATTTATTTCTATGTATTATTTGTTCAAATTGCATTTTATACATGTAAGAGAGATCCTTATAAGTATAAATATTATTATTGTAGCCTCCAATTGTATTTCTGACTTCTTGTGATTCTGATTGAAACATTTATGATCAGTAGAGGAGCGATGAAGGAATTTTTTGGTTCCTATAGGATTGCAGTAATAAGTAATAATGTACATGATTGTACTGATAAAAGGTGTGAAAAGAATATGGTCAATAGGAGGGCACCTCTTTTGCACAGGGCAAATAGATATAAGCAGGAACTGGACACATCACTGATAATCCACCTATCCCTGAAGGCTAGACATTCTAGTGACTGCAATTTACCCAACCCTAGCTTTGACCTTTCCAGCCCATTATGAGGTGGGAAATCATTAAAACATTAAAAGGGAATCCCTTTTCTTGAGGGGCTATCCAGACCAATACCCTCTATTGGACACCAGAGTGCGAGGCCATATGTGCTCATCTGGAGGCTGGTATTCCTCAGCTTGTTCCTTGGACAAATCACCACAGATAAAGTGGGTCAAGACAAATTGGAAATAGTGCCAACACAGCCCAATTGGTCCTCTGTTTCTGAGGGTTATGATGAGAGACCAGCAGAGATTCTAAGGAATTTGGGCTCCGAGTCACCCTATCAAGATGACAAGCATAGCTCACAGTCAGTGCTACATTTTTTATCTCCCATCCTAGCAGCTATGGAATGAGCCTTTGGCTTAGTTATATCATTCCCAGCACTGCGTCAGGAGGTGATGGGTTTGAAACCCACTTAGAGCAGCACCAATTAGTGGAGACTAAAATATGTTCTCGAAATCCTGGTTGACATCTAGTGGGGCATGCATATCCAAATGGAGATAGACCGCACAGTTAATGGTAGTAATCCAACCTCTGAGGCAGAAGAGTTGGATTTGAGGCCCTACTCCAGCCAGCTCCTACAAATAGAGACCAGAGCACTGACTCTGAATTCAGATTGACATCCAACTTGCGTCTCATTGGTGCAGGTGAGCCAGCCCTTGTAAAGGGTAGGTGGGGTTCTTTAACCTTGCTTTAAACTCACTTAAGAGAAGGCAACCCAAAAATGAAAACTGTGAGGAAGACAACAAGAAAGCGTTTAAGCTGCCCTTCTCTAATAATTGACTCAAAAATCTTGTGAGATGAGTTAGAACCTGATGTAGACCAGATATCAATGGATGAACAATATTTACTTTTAGTGTATTTTCTGTTTTCTAAATTTCTGAATATATTTTAGAATTTCCTAATTTTGATAATATTTATTACTGTTAAAAGTTGTATTTGTAAATAATATTGAGTTCAGTATATTTAAATATATTTATTATTCACATGAAAAGAGTACTACCGCATAGGTTTCATAATTTACCATGCCTTAGAATAATTTGCCATTACATTATTGTTCCTAATGTTTTTTATTAATACCTACAAAATAACCATGTATTTTTAACTGGTACACAAAGTTCAAAAGCATCAGGATTTATAGACAATCTAGGAGACTCCGTCAAAAGTTTGCATCTAACAGCTTTTTTTTGCAGCACACAAAATGCTTTAGTTTTCATCCATCGACTTTGAATAGACAGAAAATCTCTAGAAGCTATGCTTCTCTGAGGGTATCTTAAGGTATCACAAAGCTGCTTTATTGATTGAATTAAGATGCGGAGCTGATTGGAGAGAGGGGAGATCAGGGTTAGCCATTTAGTCTCAGTAACAGTTATCGCCAGCTAAATTTTTAATACGTTTTTAACTGAAAAATAAGGAGAAGAATGCAAGAGAAAAGCAATATAGTGTGTAATTCCAGAATATTGCATGGTATGACAGGTTCATTGGCTCATTCTATCCTCTCAGTTGAAAGATAATGAAGGCAAAAACCTTCAAATGATTCATAAGTTGTTATGAACTGATTGTAGATGCTTTCCTTTGAGATGGCTGAACTAAGCTTAGCTCAGTGACCCGCTTGTCTGTATTTATCTTTTGATGTTTAGATGTATCTGAGTTTATCAAAGATTTTAGAAAAAAATCTATTTTGATAATACAGAAATGTCGGCTCCATTCATTTATTTATTGATTCTGTCTTTCCAGCTTTTGACAAGTTGGGATCTTGCCTTGTTAAAATCTATCATATTTCCCATTTCATTTCAGCCGCAAATTTCTGATTACCATTTCCAAAGCTTCTAGTTAAAGTATTTCTTTATCTTTATTTCAGTACCTTCTACCATTTGATTACGCAATCGCGAGTTACTATTGCTGCATCCACTTGTACACATTTATTGATTGTTGCTGGCTGAAGGTGTTCTCTGCAGCCACTTCCTCCCTTCACTCCACGTCTATTGCTTTAGCGTCAGGCTCAAATTCCACAGTTATTCACGGACCAGGATTTTACGGCGTCGCTGTTGGGTGTCTCCCCCACAGTGGATGCGGCGAGCCATGTAAATCTCCATTCAGTTCAGCGGGACCATAATATCTCGCCGGGCGGGAGGGGCCATAAAGTCCTGGCCACTGTTGCATGCTGTAACATGTTCTGCTGCCCCCACCACAGCACCAATTGCTATCTCTCTCAGTGTAGCAGCCCCAACTGCCTCATCCCCTTCCCGTAGAGAATATCTTATCAAACCCAGGTAGAATTTATCTGGGCTTTGTTGGCCCCTTTCTTTTCCTTTCCTACTTCTGCATGCCCCTTGCTGTTTTGCACAGCAGTTTTCCAGTGACTCGCTATAGAATCATAGCCCTACCTGTGCCAACCTCCAGAACATTCATCTGCTTGCAAACAAAGCCCTGTCCGTCCATCATGTTACGGTGGCTGCATCATAGAAACTTCGGAACATGAGTAGGAATCCAATCCGCCAAGCTTGTTTTTGGGATATGGACTCCATACTAAATCCCAGAGTAAGAAACTTCAGGTTGAGGATTTACCTTATTGGCAAAAAAGACAATCACTAACTTAGAATGCAAGCTAACAAGTTTATTGAACAAAAAAGATTGAAACTTAACATTTCATTGGTCGAGGTACGGCAAGATACACAAGTTCAACATGTGTCAGTCTGTCTTTCCGGGGACATCAGGACTTCTAGGGTCTTTTCTTCTTGGTTCCTTTAACTTGGTTTCTTGACTCAAGACGTCTTTCGATATTTTAACTTGGTCAACTTAACTTTAACATATACACAAATTCCTTGCAGCGTTAAGACTTCAACTCTAGTTTCCCAGTTTACCTTAACTGCTAAAGCTTCTAATCCATCATAAGTGCTGGAGCTGCACTCTGTACAGCTGCCTGCTGCTGAGTATCTCTCCTTCTCTTGAAAACAGCTTCCTAGCAAAAACTGGCTTTCTCAAAATAACTAAGACTGTACTTTACTGATCCCTACAACTGGATTCTTAAGGCAATCCTAACCCTGTGACAATTACTTTAAGTGCTACTGCGTTTTTACAGCAACCCCGCAACCTTTAACAATTACCCACCAACTGGCAATGTCCTCTGCAAACGCTAACCCCTTAGCAAGTGCCTTACTCCTAATTTTTCCTCTCCTGTTAAATGCCTGTAGCAAGTGTCCCATGACAAATGCTATCCCCTGGCAAGTGCAAAGTGCTCACTGATGCACTCCTATTTTTATACCCTGTTTGCAGGTAGTTTTGCAACAGTTATCTATATGCACTTGTGTCAAAACAACAAACAACTTCTAACCAAAATTTGCAACTTTTACCTACAGGAAGAGTTTTCCTAGCTTCCCCACAACAAATTAAGCCAATCAGCTTCACAGCCTGGCATCACTTCTAACTGCTAACTATAACTTGTATCCAAATAGGAGCCCCTGGAGCGCTCAGTACTCTGACCACCTTCCTGACCAATCAGTTCTTTCTTAAAGCTACATCAGGCTATTCAGCACTTAAAGAGACATACAGATTAACGTTTTTCATCATTGAGCTTATGTACAATTTGATAATTTTAAGCCTTATTAATTACACAAATGTGCCAATGAGGTGAGGTCTAACATTGTTCTTCCATTCAGTTAGATCATGGCTGTCTGTATCTGAACCCCATTTGTCTGCTTTTGTTCCACGTCCCTTGGCAATCTTGCCTAACAAAAATGTTTCAAATCCTGAAAGTCTGCTGATGGTCTGGGCCAGACTGAAATCTGATTCATGGGAAGCAGCTGCTTCCCAAGAACCAGATTATTCATTTTATCTTATGCTCAGACTATCCTAGTGGCATTGTGGCTTTCATTGCTCGTTCCCATTTGACCTCTTCCCTATTACCCTGGCATCTTTTCCTTGTGCCATTTTTAATCCTTCTACTTCTCTTTTAATATCCCGCTTGCCTACCATCCTTTTAAATTGTAGAAGATCTCATTTCTTTTCTCCTCTCTTGTTTTTTGCAGTAAGCAGTTACTCACCTCCACCTCAATTCTCCCTGCCACCACTCCTCTTAGTACTTTGTCCTTTTGTCATTATTTTACCTTACCCTGTCCAGAAAGGTTCCCATATTTATCCATCACTTTGATGTCACCAATATGCAAAGTGACTTCACCTCAGAGGTCTCAATCATTGACAAGATAACCACTGCTGAGTTCCTCATTGCCATCATCTCCTACCCATCTCCACCCTTACTATTATCATTCTGCAGCCTTGGAAAAATAGAAAATCACTAACTTAGAATGCAAGCTAACAAGGTTTTTTGAACAAAGAAGATTGATACTTCACATTTCACTAGTTGAGGTATGGCACAATACATAAGTTCAACGTGTGTCAGTCTGTCTTTCTGGGGATCTCAGGACTTCTGGGGTCTTTTCTTCTTGGTTTCTTTAACTCGGTCTCTTGACTCACGACGTCCTTCGATATTTTAACTTGGTCAACTTAACTTTAACATATACACAAATTCCTTGCAGCTTTACGACTTCAGCTCTAGTTTCCTTGTCTACCTTAACTGCTAAAGCTTCTAATCCATCATAACTGCTGGGGCTGCACACTGTACAGCTGGCTGCCGCTGAGTATTCCTTTCTCTCTTGAAAACAGCTTCCTAACAAAAACTGGCTTTCCTGAAATAACTAAGACTGTACTTTACAAGTACCACATAAACAGAAGCTCGGAGTTTACTGAATCAGGCTGACTTCAGAGCCATTTAAAAATCGCAGGTGGTATCCAATTCCATGACTCCCACCCTCATTTCTGGTGCTGGTAATTTTCACTGACATGGGCTAAAGGTGAGGGTCCGCACTCCCGACCTAGCTGGTTCCATACTAGGAGTAGGTATCTCATAGCCCCCATCATTTTTATGGAGTCGTGCCAGCTCCTGGATGACTTGTGGCCCAAAGCCCCTCAGAGGAGTCATGAACCATAGTCTGGACTCTTGAACCTTTTGAATGACAAGCTTGGTATTGTTGGAGATGATGGCATACTGGTAATGTCACTAGACCAATAATCCTAGAGGCACAGGCTAATGCTCTGGGGACTTGAGTTCAAATCCCACCATGGGAGCTGTGGTATTTAAATTCAATTAATAGAAAGGTTCAGCTAATTATTAAAAAAAGACTGGATTGAAAGTGAGGTTGGGATTTTCCAGCCCTGATGCTGGTGGGCATTGTTGTTGGTGGGATGGGACAAACTTGGAGAGCCATTGACAGTCAATGGCTTCCATGTTTTCCTGTCCCATCTGCAACAATGTCCACTGGTGTCGGGGCTGGAAATCCTGGCTCTAGTCACAGTAATAGTGACCATGAAAGCAGCACTGATTGTCATAAAAACCCTTCTAGTTCACTAATGCCCTTCACAGGGAAGGCAGTTTGCCATTCTTAACTGGTCTAGCCAACATGTGACTGCAGACCCACAACAATGTGGTGACTCTTAACTGGCCTCACAGGACAATTAGGGACAGGCAACAAATGCTGGCAGTGACACCCATATCCTATGTGAGAATAAACTTAAATGTCTTACCCATGATCTTTCCATGTCACTTCTATTACCCCATGTCACCTCCATGCTCATTCACCCAGTCTGCACTATGTACAGATCAATGAGCCATATAATAACAATGACAAGTGTTGAAATGTTGAGGAAAAAGAAACACCCATTTAGATATCTGCTTTGACAAAAACTGTCCCTACAATTCGATAACGGTGTCAATCAGGCAAGGCCATTTATAGTATCAATAACAGAAGTGTTGCCCATATCATAGCTCTTAATCTTGTCCAAATAAACGTACAATAAATGACATAAGAGATCACAGAAATAATAACTTATTGTAACCTCATGCAGATGTCATTCAAGCAAAGTAAATGCTCCACTTTAGCTTGTCCAAACAGCCTCCTGCTGAGCTAATGCATTTGTGAGACATGGAGCTCAGCCAAGCATTCATAATGAGCCCAGGTGGAGAAACATCTGTTTATGCTAATACAGTTCCTAGATGACATTGTTATATGTCTCATTGGTTCTGTATTTAGTCCATACTGGGTGAATGGGCACGGAAATGTCTTTGGGGGCATGGAAGTGGCACGGAGGGAACATCACAGGCATGGTGAGCATGGAGGGGACATGGAAGGGGCAAGAAGGTGTCTTGGGGAGTGGGTGGAGGGTGAGAGTGTATGAGAGATAAGTGTTCGAGCGCCTTGCCACTTTTAATACAACTGGGAAAAAGTTCCAAGAAACTGAGGCAGGCCTTCCAACCAGCCCACTTTGGCACCCACCCACTCGCGTGGCTAAATACAATCTGTTTCTGGGGGTCGACAGGCCCAACTCTCTCCCACTCCTGCCTCCCCAAAGCAAAGATTACAATAATCAGGCCCTTTAAACCGGGGCAGGTCTGGCAAGTCGGGAAATTTCCCAATATGAGCCTCAGCTGTGAAAATACAGCTGTGGCTGTGTAAATGCCGTATGCTTCTTCTCTGGTCCCCTGTTCATAGGAATAATAGAACACAGGAGCAGGATTAGGTCGTTTAACCCCTCCAACCTGTTCCACCATTCAATACAATCATGCCTGATTCATCATAGTTACATCTGTGCATCTGTCCAACAGCTTTCTTCCTTTGATTTAATGCCTTTTGCCCCCATCTAGTCACTCACAGTCTCCTATCCTGGCTGTTCACCTGATAAAATTCATTCCTCTGTACCTAAGGTCTAGGGGTCATAGACTTAAGGACACCTGACCCACAATTGGCAGACCTGGACTGACCATCACTTCACCCCCTCCACTGTCAATTCATCCTACTACTCCAGTATCTCCCTAATAGGTAAAGATGACCAACTGTCCTTCAGCTCTTCTCCCCCATTCCTTCCATTTGCGCCTCTAATGCCAAGAGGAGAAAGATTATGGGTCTTTTTATCCCAAAGATCAAGGTTATTTTCATGGAAATCTGCACCATTACAGCCTCCTCTGTATCCTTCTATGTCTCTAACCCATACCTATAATTCCAAGCCCCCTCTGGACTCATTTACTATATAAGGACCAATTTCTCCTGTATCAATCCTTTATTCAGGCTTTTTCAGATCATTTCTTGCCCAACAACAACACTGAAAGTTGCAATGACACTGTTTCCCTCCCTTCCAAAGCCATTGTATTCACCTTAACTTAAAAAATAACCACCCTTCAAATACCGCTCTATTTCCGATTTCTATTTTGCACCTAAGATTTTTGAGTGAGGTATCCTGACCTGGTTCTATATTTACTCTCTCACAATTCCTGATTTAAATGCTGTGGTTTCTTTCCCATGGAAAGTACTGATGCCTTTCAATGTCACCAATGACAGCGCTTGTTCCTGTAATCATGGCGTATTATTATCTTAAAGCTTGTTCAAACTCTCCAATACTTTCATCGTGGCTGATCTTATCATACATCACTGTCCTTTTCTTGTGATCCACAATGCCATCTTCATGTGATTTCTCTCCTATTTGCCCCTGTGCAGCTTGCAGGCCTCTTTAGAAATTATCAGCTGCTCTTGCTGTTCCATGCTATTCTTTGAAATACCCTAAGGTTCCATATTTGTCATCCTTCTTTTCTGCAATTGCATGTTGCCTCTATAGGCACAGGGCCATTTTTTGTGTATATGGTGACAACACCCAATTGCACTTTCCTAGCACATGCTGATAAGTGCAAAGTAATTGGGACAATTGTTTCTTCTGCTGTACCTGGAAATATTAGATTGCTTGGAAGAAGCACACGCAGGAAAATTGGTTGAACAGCTAGCTCAATTGTCTCTCCATTTAAATTAATGGGCAAAAAGAATCATGTGGACTTCCCTGCGGGCTTGCATTCCGACCTGCTCAGTGTTACTCTATCTGTTGCGCCAAGGCACAGCAACAGTGAAAATGTCTCATTACACTGCAATTAATAATGATTCAGTATAGAAGTTGTCAAGCACTAAGTGCACGGAATGCTCTTTTCTGTTGATCTTGTTATGACAACTGCCAGGAGCAAAAAAGAGAAACTGGATATAAAGCAGATTAGCCCCATGAACCATATTAGAAAAGCAAAATTCTATAATAGAAAGAGAACACAACAGATTCCTGGCAATTGTTATACTGCAGTAAACTCACAATGGGGTTAAGGTACTTTAATGTTATGACCGTTTGCTGCATAACTTAGTGACTTTCAATAAAGATGGAAAGCACGGGAATCAACAGGCTGGATCTCCCGATTGGAGAATTCCGGGTCAGGAACCCAGAGCAGGCGATGATGGGACATCAATCACTATCTTCCCAGAGGTGGTCAATTAAGAAGCTTCCTCTGGGACTAAGGTCCAATTAAGGATGGCGGGTGCACCAGGGAAGCAGAAGGCCCAATCAGAGGGCCCGCAGTGTTGTCAGGCTTACAGTCCTACGAGAAGAGGGGGGCTACCCAGGCAGGCATCGGGAGCAAGGGTGCCTCAACATGGTGGCGTCCTTGGTTTCCTGTAGAGAAGTCACAAAATAAAGAGGCCTAAAGCCGATAGGGCCATCAAGGTGGAAGAGTAGTGACAGACAAGGTTCTGGCCTTTGTGGCCCCGTCACTGGGGTGTGCAACCTGCGGCTCAGATGGCAACCTGGCCTCCCAGCCTCCAATGTGCTGAAGGCCTCCACACTCTGGGGTGTGAAATGCTCTGACAGCAGGAAACTAACAGCACAAAATAACAGATACCTAAGTCAGTCCTTGATTGCCCTAATTACCTGTCCACTTCAGTGGAGTGGGAAAATGCCCCGAAGGTAGAAAGGCACTGGGGAGCCACACCCCTTTCCTGGCTTCTGTCACCTTCAATCCCATTTCCAGAGGGGGTGGGAAAACTCAGCCCAGTATGTTTGGAATAAGTGCCAGCACATTTTTTTACAGACTCAGTATTCAGTGAGTAACCCTTCATCAGTTTTGTTCCTGAATGGCATAGAGTTTGATCAATCAACTTGAACATGCAAACCACCACTGATAGCATTGATTGACATGCCACCTAAATTACTATAGGAAAATACAGACACATCAATCAGTATTGTACTGTACTTCCAGCGCTACTCTAGAAGTAGAATATCTCAGTACTGACAGACACTACTAGCTATTGATGCTGTTCTGGGCAAATAAAAACTCAAACAACTTAAATTTGTCAAGGTTCAGGTTCATATTTTGTGTAAAATAGCAATTTTCTGAAATTACGAATGAATTGGAAACTCATATGTGTAAGAAAAGCTTAACCAGATCAATTTTTTATTGGATTATTGACTTAAGCAATACATTTTGTCTATTTGGGGTTTAATTCAGCAAGGGTGGAAAAGCATCTATGCCTAATCTAAATTGGTTCAGAGACTGGTTGACTTTTCCTAACATTATCTGCTCATCATGTATATTTGGCATCTTTTCCTGTTGTGTGAAGCAGTTATATTAACATATCAAAAATATCAGAGTTGAATTTAGAATTCTTGAGTCTCTCTCCATCGGAAACATTTGGTGGAGGGGGGTGGGGGCCTCAGTACTCCCCATTCAATGCCCCCAGCCCTCACCCTTGTATGACCTATCCCCCAGCTAACGCATTAAAACCCACCCTTATTGAGAAAGCTGGTCAATAGGCGCTTCTTATTCCAATTGTATTGGGGGCAGACAGCCTAAGCTTCTCAGGTTGTAAGAGGAGAGTTACTTATTAGACATGGCAGTCCCCATATTTAGTTCCAGTCTCTGATATGAGCACTGTAGGTCCATCTGTTGAAGGGCCCCTGAGTAAGATGCTCTTAAGTGCTGACAAGAGTACTCACACTGTTTTTAT
Source organism: Carcharodon carcharias (assembly GCF_017639515.1). NCBI lineage: Eukaryota > Metazoa > Chordata > Chondrichthyes > Lamniformes > Lamnidae > Carcharodon > Carcharodon carcharias. The sequence continues at coordinate 15,105,798 of NC_054470.1, forward strand.
TTAAATCACACTGAACTCTTTGGTGTGTATTTTGTGACCAGCCTCAGCCATGATCATATTGAATGGTGGAGCAGGCTGAAAGGGCCAAATGGCCTACTCCAGCTCCTAGTTTCTATGGCCAGGATTTCCAGGTTTGGCAAGTGGGGGGCGGGGCCTGCTCGCTGACGTGTAAAATGTCGTGGGGTGACGTTGGGCGGAACTCCCGACGTCACCCTGCCTCATTTCAATTTTCAGGTCGGCGAGGGGTCAGCAGAATCAGATGTGCACTGCTGACCTGTCAACGGCCAACTGAGGCCATTGACATAGTAGTTAAAGTAATTAAAGCATGCCGGTCATAAGGATTGTTTTGGTGAGGTAATTAATGGACCTGCCCGTCCAACATTAAGGGCTTAAGAAAAAGCATGAAACCTCACCCATGGGCGGGATGAGATTTCACGTAGGTTTTTAACATTTTTAATAAAATTGTTAATGAAAATGATGGACATGTCCCATCTCACGTGACAGTGTCACATGAGAGGACATGTCAGGGAAATTTATCTCTTCTGTTTTAAATTTTTTTCAGATAGGAGCTGATCTCCCATTGGCAGCACTTAGCCTCAGGGAGATGAGTGCGCTCTTTCATGCGCAGGCATGAAACAGCGCACTCTCGGCCCAGGGAATCCACCCCCCCCCCCCCCCCCCCCACCACCGTGCGCATAGGGAGCACATAATGCTTCCTTGTGAACGTCACGCTGGGCAGGCCTTAACTGGCCTGCCGATGTAAAATGGTGGCGCGCCCCTGATTGTGGGCGGCAATCGGAGGTGTGCCTCCATGCACCCGCTCTTCCCTCCAACAGGGGGGAAATTCTGCCCTGTGTTTCTGTGTAAAATGTTGGTGCTTTATGAATGTGCTAAATACGAAATTGACAGAAACAAGATCAATTGTTAAAGGTAATAAAATAGATTTGGGGAATTTCCTTAGGGCTTTTTGAAATGGCTACCATAACTTTGATGAGATGTTGACAGAAACCCTATTTACATAATTTGACATGAAAAATAGAGCAGGGTGTGAATTCTTTCCAATGAGAGATTAAACTGTGGCCCTTTTAGCCTTCTTAGGTGGCTCAGGATTTTAACAGACTAATGGATTCTGGGCCCACAGCCAAGCCTCATTATGCATTCTTGACCAAGAACTCAGAAATTCATTAGAGTACTATAACACCTGAGCACTAGAGAAAACGTTGCTTGAGTGACAACTCTGGCTCTCTAATTTTTGCTGCCAATTGCACAATCTTTACACAAGATTAAGAGGTTTCAAGTGTTTGCTGTTTAAGCTGTTGCAGCTTGAAAGGGCCTGTATGATTGGCACTTTTATTGCCTTGTAATAAAATGATTTTTTTTAACATAGTGGAAAGTTATGAATGAATGACTGTTTTGTTTAAGCTTTTTTTACACATTCTATTGTGACTAGAGAGTTGAATGATTCTATACAATGTATAATAAATCAGTGGGCATGGAAGTGCCACAGCTTAGCATAGGGGACATGAGGGGTCATTCAGGTGGGTGGAAGGGCATAGCTTGACATAGGTGGCATGAAGGGACATGACGGTGGTGGAGGGGCATAATTTGATATAGAGGACAAGCAGGACCATGGGGAAATGGGTGGATGGACATTGCTTGACGTAGGGGGCAGCAGGAACCATACAGGGTGGGTGGAGGGGCATAGCCTAGCATGAGGCATGGGGGTCATAAGGACTGTTTTGGTGAGGCATACCTTGGCATGGGGGGGTATGAGGAGGACCTTTTGAATTTACATTTTAAAAGTTCCCTCATGCAAATTATGGTTCACAACACCTCTGACATGCCATGAAACGTGACTTATTGAAAACCTGGTGCAACTCCACCATCCTGCACCGTTAAAAGTCACCCCTGAAAATTGGAAATTCCAAGAATGGGGTTGGGAATCCCGGAATTGGGTCCCGGCTGCCATTTTCAAAAGGCTCCCGAGTCATCCCAGCCCAAAATATCCTATGGCTCCATTTGGAGAAGAGCAGGGAAGTTTTCTTTAGTGTTGTGTTATTTATCCCTCAACAAACATTACTAAAACAGGGTGTAATTGGTCACTATCTCATTGCTGTTTGTAGACCTTGCTCTGAGCAGCTTGATTTGAAGAGTACAACATGGACTACACTTCAAAAGTATTTCATTGGCTGTAAAACAATCTGGGCTGACCTGAGGTTGTGATAGATACTATACAAATGCAAGTCTTTGGTCCTTTTATTGCTTCTGTAATAATATAAGAACATGTATAGGCCATTTTGTTCTCAGAGCTAGTTTTATCAATCAGTTAGATTATCGTTAGCCAATGAACCAATTCCATTCACCTGGCTTTGTTCCATATCCTTGGATACCCTTACCCAACACAAATCTATTAATCTCAATCTAGAAAATTCAAATCAAGGCTTTTGGCAAAGCGAGTTCCAGATTTCCACTTCCCTTTCTATCTAAAACTACTTCATGGGCAGAATTTTCGGGTCGTCTGGTGGAGGCATCAGGCAGGCCTGGGAGCGGCTGGGAAATGCTGGCCAACTAATGGCCAGCCAGCATGAAATGAGCAGTGAGAACCTCAGCACTGCCAAAGTGGGAGCTGGAGGAGTGTCTCTTTTGATTGGCCAAAGGGTTTAAATCAGGAGACATTGTTACAGCTGAAGAGCACAGTTAAGAAATTCACTTTTAAAATATTTAACATCCAAATTAATTAATTAAAAAGAATTGCGATGGATGGGCAGGTGATGTGTTGCAGCTGTAGTATGTAGGTGATGGTATGATCCACAGTGACCACATCTGCAGCAAGTGTTGGCTACTCGAGGAATTTTGGCTCAGATTTGATGAGCTGGAATCCGAGTTGCGGACACTGCGACACATCAGAGAGGAGCAGAGCTACCTGGGGCAGGATTTTCCCCCATCGGGGGCAAAGTTGAAGTGCGGGCGCACACAGGCGCGCCTCCGATCAGCGCCCCCAATCGGGGGCGTGGCGCCATTTTACATGGGCGGGCCAATTAAGGTCTGCCCAGAGTGACATCTGCACAGAAGCGCTATGCTCCACTGTCAAAAGTATTAAAAGCAGAAAAAAAAAATTCCATGACATGCCCCCTCATGTGACACTGTCACATGAGTTGGGACATGTCCATAATTTAAAAAAAAACTTTAGTTAAATTTTTAAGAACCTACATGAAACCTCATCCCGCCCGTGGCTGAGGTTTGATGCTTTTTCTAATTTATGCCAGTGCTCCTGGCCTGCTCGCCAACCTTAAGGTTGGACGGGCAGGTCCATCAGTTAGCTTAATTTCTTTGCCAATCTCAATTGGCCATTGACAGGTTGGTGGGTGCACAGCTTACTTTGCTGTGCCCCTACCTACCTGAAAATTTAAATGGAGCGTGGTGATGTCGGGAGTTCCGCCCCACGTCACCGCACATCATTCTATGCGTCGGCGAGCAGGGCCCGCCCCCCCCCCCCAGCTTGCCGAAGGGAAAATCCTGCTCCTGGACACTATGTTTCAGGAGGCTGTCACACCCCTTAGATTAATTACAGCAAATTTGATCCATGGTCAGGGACAGGAGGGTGTGTCTGTGGGTGAGGCAGGTATGGGGATCCAGAATTTAGCTTCAGAGGAGGTTCAGTCAGTGCCCTTGTCTAATTCATATGATGTTCTTGCTCCCAGTGTGGACAAAGGTAGAGACTGCAGGGGGGGATGAGCAAACAGGCCGCAGCACCGTGGTACAGAGCGCCATTCAAGTGGAGGGAGAAAAGAGAAATGTAGTAGTACTAGGGGATAGCATAGTTGGGGAATAGATACTGTTCTCTGCAGTGAAGACAGAGAGTCTCAAAGGCTATGTTGCCTATCTGTGCCATGGTTAAGGACCTCTCTTCTGGGCTGGAGAAGAACTTGGAATGGGAGGGGAAGGATCCAGCTATCATGGTCCACATAGATACCAGCAACACAGGTAGGACTAGGAAAGGAGCACTGCTGAGGGACAATGAGCAGCTCGGGGCTAAATTAAAAAGCAGTACCACAAGGATGATAATCTCTGGATTACTACCTGAGCCACATGCAAATTGATGTTGGGTAAATAAGATTAGAGAGGTAAATGCGTGGCTCAAAGATTGGCCTGGGAGAAATGGGTCCTGATTCATGGGGCATTGGCACCAGTACTAGGGAAGGAGAGAGCTGTTCCGTTGGGATGGGCTTCATTTGAACCATGCTGGGACCAGTGTCCTGGCGAATCACATAACTAGGGTTGTAGATATGGTTTTAAACTAATTAGTGGGGAGCAGGGTCAATTGAAGGGAAGTTTAAAAAATCAAAAAGAAATGAGATAGCCGAAGTGCAGGGTAGTGAAGAGGAGAATGATAATCAAAGTGTGACAGGACGGGGCAGAAAATATAAGCAGAAGAGTGCACCAGAAATTAGAACCAGAATGAGTAATAATGGTAAAAAGTTAAAGCTTAAGTCTCTTTATCTGAAGGCACACAACATTTGAAACAAGAAAGATGAGTTGACGGTACAAATAGAAATATATGGATATGACTTGATAGCTATTACAGAGACATGGTTGCAGGGTGACCAAGATTGGGAACTCAATATTCAAGGGTATTCGAAGTTCTGGAAAGATAAGCAAAAAGGAAAAGGAGGTGGGGTAGCTTTGTTAATAAAGGAAGGTATCAGTGTGGTGGTGATATAGGTGGCATAGATCATGATGTGGAATCAGTTTGGGTAGAAATAAGGAACAGCAAGGGGAAGAGGTCATGGGTGGCAGTCATCTATAGGCCCCCGAAGAGTTGCCTCACTGTAGGACAAAGTATAAATCAGAAAATAACGGAGGTGTGTAAAAAAGACGCTACAATTGTCATGGGTGATTTTAATCTGCATATTGATGGAACAAATCAGATTGGCCGGGGAAGACAAACCTGTAGAGTTCATCAGGGATTGTTTCTTAGAGCAATTGCAGAACCTACCCAGGAACAGGATATTTTAGATCTAGTAATGTGTAATGAGGTAGGTTTAATAAGGGATCTTGTAGTTAAAGATACCCTCGGGGATAGCGACCACAACATGGCAGAATTTCAAATTCAGTTTGAGGGCGAGCAATTGGGGTCTCAAGCCAGTGTCCTCAGCTTAAATAAGGGCAATTGCAGAGGTATGAAGAAAGAGTTGTCTAAAGCGGGCTGAGAAAATAGACTAAGGGGAAGGTCAGTGGATGAGCAGTGACAGACATTTAAGCAGATTTTTCATAATGCTCAGCAAAAACTTATCCCAGTCAAAAAGAAGGATGAACTACCCATGGTTAACAAAGGTGGCCAAGGAGAGTATCCAATCCAGAACTAAGGCATATAAGGTGGCGAAAACTCATGGTAGGCCAGAGGATTGGGAAGTTTTTAGGAACCAGCAGTGGATGACTAAAAAGCTAATAAAGAGAGAGAAATTTGATTATGAAAGTAAATTGGAAAGAAATATAGGGCAGCATTTTCCCCCAGTTGGGGGGGATTGTGCGGGTGCAGGCGCAGGTGGGGGGGATTCCCAATCGGTGCCCTCAGCTGGGGGCTAATTAAGGCCCACCCAGCATGACATCTGCCCGGAAGCACTGTGCGGGGGTTGAGAGGGAGGGGGGGTGCGGGGAGGATTCCCTGAACTGGGAGTACACTCTTTCACGCCTGCATGTGAAAGAGCACAAAGATCTCTCTGAGGCAAAGTGCTGCCTCAGGGAGCTTGGCTCAAGTTTGAAAATTTTATTAAAGGGAGAAAAAAATATTCCTGACATGTCCCCTCATGTGACACTGTCAATTACTTTTACTTTTAAATTTTATGCATATTTCAAATCCCTCATGAAACCTCATCCACATTCCTTTGGAATGTTTATAATATCCTCCACTGTGAAGACTGATGCAAAATATTGGTTTCAATTATGTGCCATTTCCCTGTTCCCCATTATCAATTCTCCAGTTGAATCCTTCAAGGGTTCCATGCTCACTTTAGCTACTCTCTTTCCTTTTATATACCTGTGGATGAGGTTTCATGTTTTTTCTGAAGGCCGCCTGGGCTTTTTGCCTGCCCGCCGACCTTAAGGTTGTACGGGCAGGTCCATTAATTGGGTTAATTACTTTTTTAAAGGCCTTAAATGGGCGTTGACAGATCAGCAGGTGCTCAGCCAACTCGACTTCATGCCCGCCGAACTGAAACGCATCATGTTAAGCGTCAGTGAGTGGGTCCCACCCCTGCTCACCGGCCGGAAAATGCAGCCCATTAAAACAAACAGCAAGAGCTTCTTCAGGTATATAAAAGGAAAGTGAGTAGTTATAGCTAAAGAGCATGGAATCCTTGAAGGATGCAACTGGAGAATTGAACAGGGAAATGGCACAAAATTTAAACCAATATTTTGCATCAGTCTTCATGGTGGAGGACATTATAAACATTCCAAAGGTATCAGGTAAGCAAGGAGCTTACCTGATTGGAGGAAAGAGCTTGTAACAGTCTCTATCACGGGGGACAAAGCATTTGACAAACTAATGGGAGTAAAGGCAGACAAGTCACCAGGACCTGATGGCCTACATCCAAGAGCTTAAAGAAAGTGGCTGAAGGAATAGTGGAGGCATTGGTCGAATCATTCCCAAACTCACTGGATTCTGGGAGTGTCCCAGCGGATTGGAAAACTGCTAATGTGATGCCCCTGTTCAAAAAGGGAGAGAGACAAAAAGCAGGAAACTATAGGCCAGTCAGCCTAACATCTGTCATTGGGAAAATGCTAGAGTCAATTATTAAGTAAGAAATAGCAGAGCATTTAGAAAAGCTTAACACAATCAAACAGAATCAACATAGCTTTGTGAAAGGGAAATCATGCTTGACAAATTTGCTAGAGTTCTTTGAGAATAAAACAAGCAGAATTGATAAAGGGGCAAGATGCAGTGTATTTGAATTTCCAGAAGACATTCGAAAAGGTGCCACATAAAAGGTGCCACGCACAAGATGGGAGCTCACGGTATTGGGGGGTAATGTATTAGTATGGATTGAGGATTGGTTAACACATAGAAGACAGAGAGTCAGGATTAATGAGTTTTTTTCAGGTTGGAAAGACATAACTAGTAGAGTGCCACAAGGATTAGTCCAAGGGCCACAATTATTTACTATCTATATTAGTGACTTGGAGGAGGGGCAAAGTGTAATATATCCAAATTTACTTACGATACAAAAATAGGTGGGAGGGCATGATGTGATGAGGACATAAGGAATCTGCAAGAGGATATAGACAGGTTGAGTGAGGCAAAAACTTGGCAGATGAAGTTTAATGTAGGAAAGTGTGAGGTCATGCTCTTTTATGGGAAGAATCATTTAAATGGAGAGAAACTCCAGAAAAAGTGCAGCACAGAGGGATCTGGGTGTTATTGTGCATGAAGCACAAAAAGTTAGCATGCAGGTGCAGCAAGTAATTAAGAAGGCAAATGGAATTTTGGCCTGTATTGCTAGGGAGTTAGAATTTAAAAATAGGGAAGTCTTGTTACAACTCTACAGGGTGTTGATGAGGCTGCACCTGGGAGAGAATTTTTCCTATGGCGGGCAGGCGGGGGTGGGTGCAGAGCCAATCGCCGCCCGTGATTGGCTGCGCACTGCTATTTTACATGGTCAGGCCAATTAAGGCCCACCCAGCTTAACACGTGACCAGTAGTGCTCAGTGCTACGTATGCAGGCGGAGGGGAGGTGGAAGAGGCAGGGCCTGTACTCTTTCACACATACGCATGTAAAAGTGCAGTAATATCCCTGAGGCACGGAGCTGCTGGGACGCTTGCCTATTGGCATCGCGCACCATTTTACGACCGATTGTGTTGGGCACTTGCCACCTGCAGTACATAAAATCCTGTGCCAGGGGTTTCACTCCTAAATGACCAACCCTATTGTATGTAGCAGTATCCACATAAACATACAAATTAAGAGCAAGAGCAGGAACACTTGGACCCTCGAGCCTGCTCCGCTAATCAATAAGATCATGGCTGATCTGATTGTAACCTCAATTCCACGTTCCCGGCTACCCCTGATAAACTTTCACCCCCTCGTTATCAAGAATCTATCCAGCTCTGCCTTAAAAATATTCAAAGACTCCCCTCCAGGAACTCTTCCAGCACCATTTTGAACATTTGCAGTGAATTTGCACTCACTGCCTGATTTAGAAACCATTTTCAAAGGTCAGTGATCCCCTGGGAAATTAAAAGTCTCCTGAAATCTAACCTAGTTTTATGCTTATGCAACATATACATATCCTCACCAAGACATTGTTCTTAGAAAGTATGGTCATTTTGATTTTATATTGAAACATCCTGGTGATGCAGCCTAATATTCTATTTATTTTTGCTTAGCCTCTCAACACTGGTTGTGGATCGCTAAAGACTCATGCACTATAACAGTCTTTCTCTTTCAACAAACTTTAGTTCAGACCCCAGCCTGGTGTACTCATGCTTGGAACTAGCTGCACCCACATGCATTATATTATACTTATCTACCTTACGTATCATCTGAAATGGCCAACCATGCTATCTTCTATTACCTCCAAGCAATTGCCCTTGTATGGATTTTTTTTCAGTATCATTGGTGAGTAGATATAATTTATCTTCAACAAATGCATGAAATTTGACAAATTATTATTGTAGCTAACTTCTTTGCATAAATAGTTATAATTACAGAAAGGAAATTGAATTAATAAATGCCAAACTCATATTTATAATCAGAGCTAATGGATTAAAAGCAATTATAATCAAAAATAAAACACCTGCCTAGACTGTGCGCACTGACAGTGCAGTAATGCGAATATGGATTGCTTTCAGTATACGATTAGTTTGATGTACACATTTAAATTCCAGTGGGAGTTATTGCTTGGAGTGCTTGTGCAGTTGCAATCATAAGAGATTCTCTCCTTTATATCCGATTCTGGAAGCCTAGAACTAACTGATGTGTACAACATTCAAATTGTAATCCTAGAATGCTGCTGAAATGATTTTTTGAACCCAATAGTTCCATGTAAAAATAAAGACGAGAATGTCATTTTTTTCTGATGCATTTATGAAATGTAAAACCACAGCATCAGAGACAGTAGAAACAACTTGTTAAATCTATCAGTTTTTGCAAGGCATTTCCTGATGCTATTTGTAATTTCATTCTGATTATACCATTTTTCAAAAACCATGCCACTGCTTTGTCCAGTATGTTCTGCTTTTAAATTCAGACTATATTCCCCAAAGGCTCATTGACAAGTATACTGGCCTTTATGAGGCTAAACATTTCAAGCCTAGAAGCTCCCAGATTCAATCTTCGATCTGTGCTAATTTCAGCTAGTCTAGCAATGGAAATGTTACTATAGGCCTAAGTACCTCTGGTTAGCAAGGGGGTAATTCAGCAGAGTTCCTGTTGCTTTTTGTCATCCAGTGATTCCCTGCTCCAAATTAGGCATCTAGGGATCTATGGTGAGAATGGCATTGCCCTACAGTTGAATAGATCTCCAAATCACTGAGGCACATTTTAACTTTCACTGTTTGGTGGTAAATTCAGAGTTCCAAACTGGCTGTCTGTTCTACATCCTGCCTAATTGCATTGACTTCATTGGAAATGAAAATGGGACAGGGTGTATTGCGAGCAGCTAATCCAAATTGATAGCTTCACCATCCGGCGGTGCAAGTTAAAACCAGCTCACCCTGTTGAGGCAAACACATAGAGAAGGATTTTCCCCCTATGGGTGGGTGTGACAGACAGGCACGTGAGCGGCGGCACAACAGTTAGCTGCCCGCAAATGGGCCTCGACCGCAATGTCACGCTGGCCGGTCAATTAACGGTCAGCCAGCACCTTGAAACGCTCAGCGCTGCCTGGGTGGTGGGAGGGTGGGGGGGAGCAAGGCAAGTGTGGAAGTCAGTGCATGTGCAAGGGTGCGCTCAGTGAAAACTCTCTGGAGGCACAGAGCTGCCTCAGTGAGCTGAAGATTTTTCACATTAAAAGCAAAGATTTTTTTAAAAAAGGAAAACATGTTCCCTCATGCGACTCTGTCACGCGAGCAGGGACAACTCATGTTGAAAATGAGTTCTAAAAACTTGTATTTTATTTTTAATTAAACCCGCCCACGGTTGAGGTTTCCTCTAAAATCCAAAGGCTGCTTGGCCTTCTCGCCTGCCCGCTAACCGTAAGGTTGGACGGGCTGGAAAATTTTTTATTTAATTAATTGATTAATGGGCTTAACAGCCCTCTTAATTGTCGGTGGGCGCTCTGCCGACTCCTGTGAGTGCCCACCAACCGAAATATTGCGCGAGTGCATGATGACGCCAGGACTTCATTGCGCACTATTTCATGCTTGTGCGTGTTGGGCATGCATCCACACACCGGGCGGACAATTCTGCCCATAAAGTTTGGACACTTGGGTGAGGTGGGTGGGGACAACTGGGACCCATGAAATTGCACACTAGCAGGGGTCACTTCTTTCAGGGGAGGAGGCAGAAGAGGAGGGACAATAAAAGTTTAAATGTGAAATTTGAACAGTTAACTAAGATATTGTTGCCTCCTTATACAATATTTATTGTGCTATAAATGATGTGTTTGTGTTTTGCTTTGCTATGATTGATCTGTATATTTGATTGTAATCATAATTTTTCTCTTTATGGGTACATGTGGTTATAAACTTGATACGAGCATCACACATCAAGAACTAAAAATCTAATCGTAAAAAACAAGAAACTGCAAATGCTGTTCTCAAGGATGTTTGGGTTTTGTAATAAGTGAACCATTATAATATATTTGTTGTCTTTGTTCAGTTAGTTCAAAAGTTATTATAATCTTCAAAGCATTAGGAACTCATTGAGATCTGTTCACTTATGCTGTTGCTGGCTTTTAATTATTGCAAGAAATGCGATCCTATGCTTTGCCGTGAGTGGTATATGCAATAAAGATGCAATTTATAGGAATATCCCAGCTCCTGTTTTTGTTGGCTTAAGCCTCTACCATGTAAAACTGAGAGAAACTCATGATTTATTTCACCGATTTGTAGCCACCATTGTACAGAGTAATGGGTAATTTATAGACCTTTAGGGAATGATGTTCCTGAAGCCAGTTATTTCACTATAAAATGCTTCCCACATTAAAACAAATGCATTACAACTAAAACATATTGTGTTATACTGATAATTTGTAAGAGCCTCTTTGATCAGTTGTCAACAATTATATTGTCCATTATGACATAATGATCACTCAAAGAGATCAAGAAGCAGGAACTAGTAAAGACATTAAAGACTTCACTGTATCAATCATTATATAAAACGTGTTGTGTTCAACAAAGGATGGTTTTTGGTATTCATGAGCCACATATTACAATAAGTGTGGGACTTATGGTATTAATGAAAGAGTAAATGGACCTCCAGAAGGAATTAAAGGGGATATGGCTGGGACTTTGCATTTTTTTATGTGTTTTGTGTTTTATTTTGTGTTTAACAAGGTGATGCATGTTAGTTCTGAGGAACAGAATAAAAGGATATATTTTACAAATTTGTGATCCTGGCCACAGAGCTTCACGGGCCTGAAGTGTACATCAGAAAGTCATGTGCTGTTGTTCACAGACCATACAAGATCTTCACTCGATTACTTTCCAGATAGTAGCTGTTCTGTGCTATAAGCTTATGGTCACCTGGAGCTGGGCTAATGTGTCGTTGTACTTCAAAACCTTAATGCTGATGTAGAGATGATATTTCCATCCCATCAACCATTCAATTTGTGATGGATACGATCCTCGGTTTTAGATGTGAAAAAGGCTTGTGATAACCCACTGAATTCATTTGTTATATTTGAAGCAAGAAAGGTATCAGGAAGAATCATCCCAGGTTTGCACTAAGTGCAGGAGCGGGTGTGGAAAGTAACATTTTACCTGCCAGCGGGTTTTCACGCCATATCGCCTGCTTCCCATTTTATATGAAGCCACAGGAAACATGCCATCTCGCTGGCAGTGGCCTCTGAATCCCCCGCTATGCCGTTGCCTACTGTTTCCTCACTCCAGGTGCAATATCTAAACTGCAGCCATAAGACCATAAGAAATAGGAGCAGAAGAAGGCCATTTGGCCTATTGAGTCTGCTCCGCCATTCAATGAGATCATGGCTGATCTGATAATCCTCAACTCCACTTTCCTGCCTTTTCCCCATAACCCTTGATCCCCTTACTGATTAAAAATCTGTCAATCTCAGCCTTGAATATATTAACGACCCAGCCTCCATAGCCCTCTGCGGTAAAGAATTCCACAGATTCACTACCCTCTGAGAGAAGAAATTCCTCCTCGCTTCTGTATTAAACGGGCGATACCTTACTCTAAAATTATGTCCTCATGTCCTAGACTCTCCCACAAAGGGAAACAATCCCTCAGCATCTACCCTGTTGAGCCCCCTAAGAATCTTATATGTTTTAATAAGGTTGCCTCTCATTCTTCTAAACTCCAATGAGTACAGGCCCAACATACTCAACCATTCGTCATAAGGAAATCCCTCCATCCCCGGGATCAACCTAATGAACCTTCTCTGGACTGCCTCCAATGCCAGTATATCTTTCCTTATATAAGGGGACCAAAACTGTTCACAGTATTCTAGGTGTGGCCTAACTAGTGCCTTGTATAGTTTTAGCATGACTTCCCTATTTTTATACACCATTCCCTTTGAAATAAAGGCCAACATTCCATTTGCCTTCCCTATTACCTGCTGAACTTGTATGTTAGCCTTTTGGAATTCACGCACAAGGACTCCCAAGTCCCTCTCTGCTGCAGCCTTCTGCAGTCTTTCTCCATTTAAATAATATTCAGCTCCTCTATTCCTCCTGCCAAAGTGCATAACCTCACATTTTCCCACATTATATTCCATCTGCCAAGTTTTTGCCCACTCACTTAACCTGTCTATATCCCTCTAGACTCTCTGTGTCATCCTCACCACTTGCCTTTCCACCTATTTTTTGTGCCATCTGCAAACCTGGTGATTGTACATTCACTTCCCTTATCTAAGTCATTAATATATATTGTAAATGATGCCCACACAGTTCTAAATGCTTGCAGCTCAGGACTGCTCCAGTGAAGACATGGCCCTGAAAGCCAAGGAGAATTCAGTGACCCGTCACTGGAATGCCTTTTGGAGTCCCGCCGTGATGTCCTCCACCACAGGAGGTCCAGTAACCTCACCACTCCAGCACAGGAGATGGTAGCTGTGGTGGCCAATGACAATGCTGCACAGAAGAGATTGGCCATCCAGTGCAGAAAGAGGATGAATGACCTCATTCATGCCGTCAGGGTAAGGCAGCCATCTCATCACTCTGAACTCACACACTCATAAGGCCATCACACGTTCAGTGGCACCTCACTCACTGCCAGCTCAAGGGACATCACCACTCAATCTCTCACATGCACCCTCACATCTCCACCTGGTCTCATCTCCTCTGGAGACTGTCTCCTCAGCCCGCACCATCTTGAGACTACTTGTACAGATTAACATGTGCCCCCACCACCCCCACATCCATCCTGGGATACCGCCCCGCTCACCCTGCAGCCTTTTCCCTTGCCTAAGGCCACTTCCCCCCCCGCTTCCCGAAGCAAGCCCACCCCTGCAGCCATTGAATAACCGCCCCCACCTTTTGGCAAGTAGATTCCTGCCCATAAGCCTCCCTGAAAGTGATGTGGAGCTGCCTGCAAAGCCTGGCACTGATGACCATGAGAGCTGCCCAAAGAAGGGGAGGCAAAAAAACCTCAAAGTCCTGAGCTAAGTGCAGCCATGCGCACGCTGCTTATATACAGTTATGAAACACGACGACATGTGCCCAGATGATCCAGCATGGGGGGGATGATTCCGGGGAGCAGGGCTTATAATGAGATGCTAAAGTATTGAAATTAGGCTTCCGACATGAGGCGGCAAGAAATATGGCCTGCCATTGACAAGTGGAGCAGATGATCGCAAACTGGTCCCACGACGGCATAAAACTAATTTTTGACCTTCTTGCCATATTCTCCGCACATGCCGCTAAAATCGGCCACTGTCAACGGGAGCAGAAAGTCCTGCCCATAAAAATAAAACTAGAAAATGACAGCAGGTCTGGCAGCATCAGTGGAAAGAGAAACAGCTAATGTTTCAGGTCAAATATGACTTCTTCAGAACATAAAAAATAATTCATTTGCTTTCCGTATGTTCATGCTCTTCCTTCTCTTGGAGAATGGTGTGGAGCTTTGTAGGCTGATTAATAACCTGTTTTGAGCAATGCAAATGCCCCTTCCATGATCATCTAGTCCTGGGGTGGGACTTGAACCTAGGTCTCCGAGTTCAGAGGTAGAAGTACTAACAACTGTGAGGCTTAGGTTCCATCAAAATGGTAAAACACGTATCCAAAACAGTATTACAAACACAAACACATCATAGAGACTTTTAAAATATAATCTGGTTTTATGGTGTATGTTATGGCCACAGAAAACAGAACCAATTCTCCTCATGCGCTTGTTCCATATATTATAAATATAAAAACATATTTTATAAAGGAATCACAACAGAAAATATTGAAAATTTAGCAGATTGGGCAGCATTAGTGGAGAGAGGTACGGAGTGAATGGGCAAGATCTTCCATTTGGAGTTGGGACCCCGACGCCAGGATCAAACCCTTGTATCAACCCCTTACCATGTTGGGAGGAATGGCCAATTAGTGGCCAGAGGGCGTGCTCAACATCCAATTAAGGACAGCGGGTAGGCTTCCAATCCGGAGGGCCTCCTAGTAGTGCTTGTAAAGAGTGAGAGCCTGCTGTTGCAGGTAAGGAAGAGAGAGGACACCTCAAGTTGGAGACACCCTCTCAGCACTTTCAATATTTTGTAAAAATAAAAATGGCCACAGCTGACAGACCACCCTTGTGGAGGAAGAATCACTCCAGAGGGCGACTTATGGCTGCAGCAGTAGCCAGCTTCCTGCACCAGGGGCAGGGATGGTACTTAAATCTTTACAGACCATTGGACCCCTGGTCTGCCGGTAGGAGGGTGCCTCCTTTCTTTGGACGTGTTTCGGCCACCTTGGTGTAAATGTCCAATTGGCATGGGAAAGTGGCCTTAAAAGGTCACTTAATTGAAGCCATTGGCTAAGTGCACTTGTGGGTGAGTAGCTGTTTCACATCTGACCTGGGATCCTCTAAAAAGGCCGGGAATCAGCTCTGGGCTGGGAAACTAGCATGCAGGGCACATCAGGGTCCACCCACCTCTGTTTCTGCCCTCACCTCGTGACTAAAATCTTGCTCAATGTTTCAGGTTGATGACTTTTCAAAAGAACTCTCCCCACAAATGTAGCCTGACCTGCTGACTAATTCTAGCATTTTCTATTTTTTATTTCAGATTTGTAGCATTCAATTTTGTATTTTTTAAAGGAATTGGATGGCATGACTGTTAATCAGGTTTGCTTTTAATATAATCCAGACTCCTCTTTCTAATCCTGTGCCAGTTCCAAGGTTCTGATGTAAATTCAGTTTATACAGCCTCAAACTAGCTCTCAGTTGCCATGGTCACAGTACAAAATTGCACCAAGCTTGTTGCATATTGGTACTAAATTGACACACTCATTCTGAGAGACCATTAACACAATTGGTGTGCGAAGAAGAAAAATTTATACTTCTCTGGGGATGGAGGAGGTTTTAATGAGGTTGGGATTAAGGCACATTGTTGGGGCAGAGTACAGGGAGGTCAAATCAGTAATTAATTAAGAGGTAGTAATCCATCCTCAGGCTCCTAATGGCAACATACGTAAACCTGTTGAGTGTCACTTTTGTGGATTATGTCAGAAGATCTCAATTGGATTACTGTCTTATAATTGACTGACAAGTATACAATATCCTTTGTCATTACCTCTTACCAATCAAATAGAGTATTGCAAATGCCAACGGGATGAAATTCCTGCTGTCAATAATATAGCAAATGCAAAATGCCATTTCCCATTTTGTGCTTATATCTATTTTTTGAGTAAGATCAACAACAACAAGAACCTCATTCCAAAGACTTTAAAGGGAAAATGCCACAAATCCACCTGATAGAGACAGTCACAACACTGAGTTATGATAACCAACTTTGGTCAATCAGTCTTGATAAACTATTATTAATTATTTTTGTTCCCATTTCTCTTGAACATTGACCGAAGCCAACTCCCAGATCTTGCAATGCTACTTTGTAATCAGATAATATGGGTACCTGGGATAGTTTGTGGGGCATGGGGAGGGGGAGAGGGTGTGGCATTACTTAATGAGGAAAGGTTGGACAGGCTGGGCTTGTATCGGTTGGAGTTTAGAAAAATGAGGGGTGATCTTATTGAAACATATAAAATCTTGAGGGGCTTGGTGTATGCTGAGACGATGTTTCCCTTGTGGGAGAGACTAGAACTAAAGCGTTGTTATGACCCAGCAGTTGGTAAAGCTGAGTTATTTAAAAATCCCAGAGGGAAACTTTAAACAACTGTCATAACCTATATTTTTATTTTTGTATGTTTGAGATGCAGCTCTAAATTCAGGAATCAGACCACCAGTTCTTGAGAGGTTTCATATCAAAATACATGAGACATTTATTAATTTACACAAGTTAAGTATATGCACATGGCTACAAATTACTACTATCATAACTTTTAACAAATTCCCAAGCTAATCTCTATTAAAGCAACAGCAACCCATAGACTTAACCAGACACCAGGCAATTCATCTTATGAATTGAAAATGAGGTTCTTTTCACTTTGGTTCCTGTGGAGATAGTTTAGGCTTACGGCTGATTTGAACTTACATTGCCTCTGCCCCACACATACAAAACTGCTATCTGTTATACTTAGCGCATCTCATTGAATGAAAATTCTCATTGTATCACCAGCCCCTTTGAACTTCACCTCTTCTAACAATAAAACCCCACAGTACCAATTTTATTAGTAAAATAAACATATTGCTTGGTCTCTGCTAGCTAGGTGCCAGGTTTCACCCCCCTTCTTGAATGCTCTATTCAAAAATGCAAATGTACTCTACCTTGCTTACATCTCAAAACTAGTACACATCAAAGCACCCAGACTAGCTGGCTTTAATCCAATTAAGACACACCCACAGACAAAACCTCTATTTTAAAAGAAAAATATTTTCCAATAATATTATATACATTAATTGCTTCATGACAGGGGCACAATTTAAAGATAAGGGTTCACCCATTTAAAACAGAGATGAGTAAAAAGAATTTTCTCTCAGAGGTTCATGAGTCTTTGGAACTCTCTTCCCCATAGAGCAGTGGAGGCAGGATCATTGAATATTTTTAAGGCAGGGGAGGACTAACAAGGGGGCCAAAGGTTATCAGGGATAGACGGAATGTGGAGTTGAGGCCACAATCAGATGTCACAATCTTATTGAATGGTGGAGCAGGCTCAAGGGTTGAATGGCCTACTCCTGCTCCTGTGTTTTTATGTTGGTATGATTGTGCATGAATGAGACAAATTTATTCTTCCCTCAAATTTTTTCTCCTCCATTCAGAGGAACACCTCATATTTTCTCAGTATGTATTTAAACAGCATTAGTTGAGGTTGCTATTTCCTTGTCTGAATCCTGGGTTTAAATCTGTGTCCTACTAGGTTGCGCCAGCACATAGTCAGTTGAACTGATAATACCACTGGGCTTATACGTTTTATTTTGGCTTATAAAATGTACTAATTGTTGCAAGAATGACAATTCATGTTTTAATAGCACTGTTGATGTAATAAAACATTCCAAGGTGCTTCAGAGGAGCATTATGAATAAAGTTTGGCACCAAGCCACATAAGGCTATAATAGGACAGATGGCCAAAAGCTTGCTCGAAGAGGTGGATTTTAAGGAGTGTCTTAAAGGAGAAAAGAAAGGTGGAGAAGCAGAGAGGTTTATTGAAGGAAATTCATTGAAGGAAATTTCAGATTAGCAATCTGATAATTTGGCAACAGTGGAGCAGTAAAGAGAGACGATGGTGAAACCTATTTTCAGATGCTGCCACTAGCAGGTAATGAGGAATAATAGGAGGGGGCCAAGGATTGATCCTTGGGAGACACCAGAGGGAATTGTTGTGGAGCAGGAGAAGAAGCCATTACAGGTGATAATCTGTCTGCTTTTAGATAGATAAGAATGGAACGAGATGAGTGGAGCCCCACCCAGCTGGATGATGGTGTGGTCAACAGTATCAAAGGCTGCAGACAGGTGGAGAAGGACGGGAGAGCAAGTTTGCCTTTGTCGCTGTCACATTGGATTACGATTAAAACAAGTGTAGTTGAATGGGGTATTTCTGCCATGAGGAGATTGAAAAATTTGTATCATTTTCATTGAGCAATGTGTAACCTAAAAATTCCAACAGTGCCATTATGCACAGGAAATGCAGTGGGTGAGAATTTCCAGCCACTTTTCTGCCCTCACCACCACGCCAACCCAAATACCACAGATAGGGTAATTTACATATTAGAGTTTGCCAGTACCTGTGTTACTGAGATGCCCACCTCACAGAGCTGTGGGATTTTGGAGTGGAGACTTCATTGTCTCTAATTGAGGAACAAATCAATTCGCTCAAAGGCTTCAAACCTTTAGTTCTTCATAGCTTCTACTTTCTCCCTGCTGGGCCCCATATTCAACAGGAAATTAATTTCTTCTGGGTTAGTTAGCCTTTAAATATGGCATTGTAGATCCACACAGGGAACTGTGCAACAAGTATGCCTGCTTCATGCAATGTACTTACCATAAGCATGTACATGGCATAACTAGCAGAATTTGTGGAGAAATTGTTACAGATAGGGAGAGATGATGGGATAACTTCCCCCTTTTTTCTCACCTCCTCGCTAACCGCAACAAGATGTATTTTTGAGAAGAAATGTCTTAACCCTTTCGAGTGCCGTGATGTTAAAGAACAGATATGAATGGGCTTTTTTTGTAAGTTTAAACCAAAAGAAAGGATAAAAATTTATTTCACAATGTTCAAAATGTAAATGCATAAACACCCACTCCCTAAGCACACATACACGCCCACAAGAAAAGATCATTTCAAGAGATGTAACATGCACTTAGAGTACCATCAGTGTATCATGAAACAAGTCACTTATTTTTAATCAGCACTTTAAGATGGAGGTTGAAGAGCATTGCGGGCCTGAAGGATTCTGTCTTTTGGTTTTTTGAAAACGAATGGATGTTGGAAGCTTCTGGCTTTTTCAGATGAAATTATGGCAGAGGTCCTGTAGGGAAGAGATATAATCTTGCAGATGAAATGAAATATCCCCTTTTCACTGCCTCAGATGACTGTCTTTTCAAGGCATGGTTCTTGCCTTCAGCTGACTGCGATCTCTCCTTCTGAGGTGTTGATCCCAGACATCCTTGCAGGCTCCCTTGTGGATTAATAAAGCATTGACCACCTGCCCATCCTGTTTTGGTCATGTGATGGCAGTATCAAGGCATTCCATTGTCCACACAATGGGTTGCAGCTGATGTGATTGATACACAATGGAGGGATGGGTGATGATTGGTATCCCATCAACATTGCAGCTATGGTTAGCTCACTAGTGATTTTATTTAGTATCCCACCTTCTTGGGGTTTACAGGTCAGTAGACATTGTCCTTTAAACCTCTTCCGTTGAAATGGTGTGGGGTAGTGAATCTGCACCTGGGCAACTAATTTGCATTTAAGTAACTTCCCCGACATATTGATCAGAATTTTCCAGCCCCCCCCACAAGGAGGGTTTCCTTGCTGCGAGGCCAGCAAGCCACTGAAATCTCCGTTCACATTGGCGGGACCAGGAGATCCCACCCGGCATGAGGGGATTCAAAATTCCAGCCGTTGTCTCTGTCCAGAAGCCATAGCCTTACTTTCTGGAATCCGATTTATGAGGATGCAGTGCCCATTATTCCATCTTGTTTTTTTTTTAAAGTGCAGTGTCCATTGCCCAATTATCTTTATGACCACCAGCCAGGGATTCTGCAATACGCAACCCTCAAAGTATTGTTGGGACAGAGGGGTGCAGGTGAAAGAAGTATCTCCCCCAGCAATTGAAAGTTCTCTGGAGCCTGCATTTGGGGGATGCTAATAATTCCAGGGGAAGCTGGCCACTCAGAGACCATGGAAATGGTGCTCCTTAGAAGGTAGCATGGAAGGAACAGAGACACCAATCTTTAGGTCTTCTCACTCCCAAATATAGAACATTTCACATTTCCATAAGGATTAGATGTTCTTTTATATCTCAATACCAGTTTTTTCAAGGCCAATTGTTTCTACCCCATTGTACATATGTATATATTTGTCCAATTTGTTGGATCAGATCTCCATGCAGCAAGTTTAATGTGAGTGGCTTTCAGAATATCAATATGGCTCACCACTTTTATGTGTCTTTTCTTAGATCCCAAATTAACTCTCTAACCCTAATTTATGCATATTGTTCAAAGGCATTCATGGGAAGGTTACATTGCTGTGACATAGGCCAGAATTTTATTGGCACGGTGAGGGGCATGACATTAGGCCCGAAAGCCAGATGCAACACCACCTTGGCCATTTGTGGGACCCCTGGCCACATGTTTTGGCCATTTAACAACTAAGCAGTTGTCTTCAGGGTTTCTGTCCCTTTAAATGACATCCACGTTTTTCAGCCTTGGAAAACGGTGAGAGTGATGGTTCCTCGGTGGAGGCCAACTAGAGCCAAGGCCATTGCACTGTGGGTGGTCCAGCTGCTCGGGGGGTGGGGTGGAGGGAGGAAGAAGTGTGGAAGGGCAATTGTGGTAGGGAATTCGTTAGTGAGGGGAGTAGACAGGTCCTTCTGCAGCCATAGACGTGACTCCAGGATGGTAGGTTGCCTCCCAGGTGTCAGGGTCAGGGATGTCATGGAATTCTGAAGGGGAAGGGTGAACAACTACAGATCATGGTCCATGTTGGGACCAATAGCATAGGAAGAAAGAGAAATGAGGTCCTGCAAGCAGACTTTAGGGAGTTAGGTAGGAAA
The DNA here is from genome assembly GCF_017639515.1 of Carcharodon carcharias. Classification (NCBI taxonomy): domain Eukaryota; kingdom Metazoa; phylum Chordata; class Chondrichthyes; order Lamniformes; family Lamnidae; genus Carcharodon; species Carcharodon carcharias. The sequence goes on from NC_054470.1 coordinate 15,126,794, forward strand.
TTGAAAAGCAGGACTTCAAAGGTAGTAATCTCCAGATTACTCCCAGTGCCATGCAGTAGTGAGAATAGGAACAGATGGAGACAGCAGGTGAATGTGTGGCTGGAGAGATGGTGCAGGACGGAAGGCTTTAGGTTCCTGGGGCATTTGGACTATTTCTGGGGGAGATGGGACCTGTACAAGTTGGATGGGTTACATCTGAACAGGAACAGGAACAACATCCTCAACATAATCTGTGGTTTACTTATGCTGTTTGGGCGGATTTAAACTAAATTGGCAGGGGTGTGGAATCCTGAAAAATAGTTCAGAGGGGAGAGAAGCAGAGATGGAATTAGAAGTTAAAATGCTAGTAAGTCTGGAAGGCAGAGGAAACATTGGCTATATAAGAAAGAAGTGAGGTCAGCAAGGCTAAATGGAATATATTTTAATGCAAGGAGCCTGAGGAATAAGACAGATGAGCCGAGGGCACAGATAGGCACGTGGGAGTATGATATCATAGCTATGACCAAGACTTGGCTAAAAGAAGGGCAGGATTGGCAGCTCAACATTCCTGGTTATAGGGTATTCAAGCAAGATAGAGAGGGGGAATAGAAGAGGAGGGGTGGTCATAATATTGATCAAGGAATCAATTATAGCAGTGAGGAGGGATGATATCTTGGAAGGATATCAAATAAGGCTATATGGGTAGAATTAAAAAACATATGCCGTTGGGTGTGTATTATAGGCCCCCAAACAGTCAGGGAGAGATAGAGGATCAAATATGCAAACAAATTTCAGAGAAGTGTAAGAATAATAAGGTGGTAATATTAGGGGATTTTAACAACCTAAGTATTAACTGGGATAGCTTTAGTGTGAAAGGTAGGGAGGGAGCAAAATTCTTCAGTTGCATCCAGGAGAAACTTTTTAGCCAGTATGTGGAAAGGCCAACAAGGGAGGGGGCAGTTCTGGACCTAATATTCGAAAATGAGCCCAGCTAGGTGGAAGGTGTATCAGTAGGGGAGCATTTTGGAGATAGTGACCATAACTCAGTTAGATTTAGGAGAGTGATGGAAAAAGATAAAGTTTGACCGGGAATAAAAGTTCTAAACTGGGGAAAGGCTAATTTTACTAAGATACGATATGATTTGGCCCAAGTGGGCTGGTTGCAGCTATTTGAAGATAAAACTGTGTCAGAGCAGAGGGAGGCTTTTGAGAGGAAATAACAAGAGTGCAGGGCAAATATGTTCCCGTGAAGACAAAGTGGGGGGACCAAGTCTGAAGAATCCTGGATGTCAAAAGCCATAAAGGTTAGGATTAACAAAGAAAGAGAAGCTTATGGCACATGCTGAGGGCTCAATATGGCAGAGGGGGAACTTAAAAAGGAAATTAAGAATGCTAAGGGAGTGCATGAGAAAGCATTGGTGTGTCGAATAATGGAAAACCCAAAGGTTTTTTTTTAACTATATAAAGAGCAAAAGAATAACTAGGGAAAAAGTAGAGCCAATTAGGGACCATAGAGGTAATCTGTGTGTGGACCCAGAAGACGTGGGTACAGTCCTCAATGACTACTTTGCGTCGGTCTTCACAATGGAAAAGAACAACGCAGGTATAGACATCAGGGTGGGGAACTGTGTAATATTAGTGTAAATTAACATAGAGAGAGAGGAGGTACTAGAGGGATTAGTGGCCTTAAAAGTGGATAAATCCGCAGGCCCAAATGGGAGCTATCCCAGGCTGTTGAGGGAGGCAAGGGAAGAGATATTAGGGGCCCTGGCAGTAATTTTCAAATCCTCTCTGGTCACAGGTGAGGTGCCAGAGGATTGGAAGACTGCTAACGTTGTCCCATTATTAAAAAAGGGAGGAAGGGATAGACCAGGAAATTACAGGCCAGTCTCTAACCTCGGTGGTGGGGAAGTTAGTAGAAAGAATTCTGAGGGACAGAATATATCTGCATTTGGAGAGACACTGATTAATCAGGGATAGTCAGCATGGATTTGTTACGGGGAGGTCATGTTTGATAAATTTGATGGACTTTTTTGAGGAGGTAACCAGGAGTATTGATGAGGGTAATGCATTTGATGTGGTCTACATGGACTTTAGCAAGGCTTTTGATAATGTCCCTCAAGGCAGACTGGTCAAGAAAGTAAGAGCCCATGGGATCCAAGGCACATTGGATCCAAAATTAGCTGAGAGGCAGGAAGCAGAGAGCTGGTAGAGGGATGTTTCTGTGACTGGAAGTCTGCTTCCAGTGGGGTTCCTTGCTGTTTGTGGTGTGCATAAATGATTTGGACTTAAACATAGGGGGTATGATCAAGGAGTTCGCGGATGACACAAAAATTGGTAGGGTGGTAAATAGTGAGGATAACCGTAAACTGCAGGAGGATATCAATGGATTGGTCAGGTGGACAAAGCAGTGGCAAATGGAATTCAACCGGGAAGAGTGTGAGGTAATGCAGTTGGAGAAGGCTAACAAGGCCAGGAATTACACTACGAATGGTGGGACTCTGGAAAGTACTGAAGATCAGAGGGACCTTGGTGTGCATCTCCACAGATCCCTGAAGGTAGCAGGGCATAAAGTGGTTAAGAAAGCAGGTAGGATACTTGCCTTTATTAGCCGAGGCATAGAATACAAGAGCAGGGAGGTTATGCTAGAACTGTGTAAAACACTGGTTAGGCCACAGCTGGAATACTGCAGTTCTGGTCACATTAAAGGAAGGATGTGATTGCACTGGAGAGGGTGCAGAGGAGATTTACCAGGATGCTGCCACAGCTGGAGGATCTGAGCTATGAGGAAAGATTGGATAGACTGGAGTTGTTTTCCTTGGAACAGCGATGGTTGAGAGGGTACCTGATAGAGGTGTATAAGATTATGGGGGGCACAGATAGGGTGGATAGGAAGGCACTTTTTTACATTAGTAGAGGGGTCAATAACCAGGGAGCATAGATTTAATTTAAGAGGTAAAAGGCTAAGAGGGGAGTTGAGGAGAAACTTTTTCACCCAGAGGGTGGAGAGAATCTGGAACTCACTGCCTAAAAGTGTAGTTGAGTCAGGAACTTGCGTAACATTTAAGAAGTATTTAGATATTCACTTGCATTGCCATAGCCTCCAAGGATATGAGCCAAGTGCTGGAAAATGGGATTAGTGTGGTCAGATCTTTGCTGACCAGAGTGGACACGATGGGCCGAATGGCCCCCTTCTGTGATGTAAAAACCTATGAGTCTATGAGTCTACCTGGCCCCCCCGCCCCCAGGAATGTCAAGCCAAATGGAGGGCCAGCAGCTCAGCAATGCCAAATTGGAACAGTGGGCACTGCTGGGACTCTGCCTGGAAGAGAAGATGCCATTGGGGCAGGACACACTTCCAATCAGGTAAGTAGGCTAGTCAAAAGGCCCGAATAGGATGCGGGGGAGGGTTGATTGATAACGGCAGTGGTAGTGGGGTGTCTTTGCCACCGGGCACCCCATCTGTAAACTACAGGGTGCCCAAATAGGTTCCCCTGAACCCACAGGGTGACCACCAGGGGTGATCTCCTCACACGGTGAAGGGCCTACCCACTACTTGGAATGTGCCAACAGCGGTAGGAAGAGACCCTTCATTGGCCACTTAAGTGGTTCAATTGCCGCTGGGTGGGAGGGCCATCCTCCACCTTTACTGCTGCTAGCAAAATGGCATGACACCATGTACCCCTCCCTTCCCTTGTCGTGCTTCCCAGTCCGTCCACAGAGGGCTGGTAAAAACCCAGGCTATAGTGTGTGAATGGTATTAGGATGTACAGGTCTGGAAGATTCCAAGTTTAATTCTTGGGTTATGTTGAGTTAGCTGATCTCATCAGAGTTTCTTATTCCTGATTCATGTCACGTTCTGGTGGCCTGCACAGTTGAATAACCTGCCAACACTCATTGTCTGGGCTCACACATGAAGAGTGATAACTGGGATGAAATACTTCAGAAGCAGTTTCCACCGTCAGAAAAAGAGGGGTAACAGGAAAAGTAAAATGATGTTTCTAAGCCATCATTTCATTGATGCTGTGTCAGCAGCAGCAGATCCCCTTATGTGACCAGCTGGCCAGGGCGAACATTTCAAAACTGATGACATTGTTTGATTGTTCATTGCAGCTAATATGATTCCCAAAAGTCCATGGGATTCTGATCCCAGCATCTGTGAGGAGCCTCCTCTTCTGAACCTGTTGATATTTCCAGAGCCGGGAGAGGTTTGCTCATTATAATAGTTTTGAAGGGAACAGGCATCAGTACAACACATCTCTGACACCTGCTAACTGGGGAATGTTGGTAATTCCAATGGATTTTCTGGGGGCCCCTGGGAAAATGATGCATGTATCCAATCGGCGCTTTTGAGAAGGAAGTTGCAAGAGCCTTGACTAACTTTTAAATGCAGTGAGGGTCTCCAGATTCACATACAGGCCTGGAGCCCAAGAGTGGTTTTAGACATATTGGCCGGCAGGATCTTTTCCCACTCGGCATATTGACCTGGAATCCCAGGCTGGGGCTAAAGCAATTACTGCCCTGGAAGTTTGTCCCATTGTTTGGGACTCAGAAGTTCTTTCCCAAACAAGATCCAATCGAAACTGATAGGAAAGGCTAGGACCTGACATATCCAGATCCCTGCCTGACATTTGGGTCTCTGCCATCAAATTTTTGCCCCATACTCTATCCAGAAGTCCGTTCAATGTATTGATCACTTTTTGAGTATAGAGTTTCCTGAAATCAGTCTTAAATTGTGTGAACTTCTTCCCCTCGTCTTACTCTCACAATTTTGTTCACATTTTGCAGATTTACTTTTACCATTAATGACCCTACTTACCTCAGGCACCTTCTTTCAAAGCTGAAAAGCCCAAGGGCCTGAAATTGTTGGGATTAGAGAGGGTGCAAATTTGGAAAATCTTCCGCAGGGAGTTCGGAATTTGGAGCAGATCTGAAAGACTTTTTCCCAGCTTGGGCTCCCTCAAAAATTCCAACTGAGCTCAGACCTTTAAAGCCAGGATAGCCTTCTTGCTGCTTTGTACTGCCTCCAGCACTTGAGCCCAATATTTCTAAACCTGAACCTTTGATCAAATTACATGTCACACCATGTGCAGAATCTCATTCCCCTACTGGATTTTGATGTGCAGTATTGTGTAACATGGGCATTGTACAAACAGCATAAATGCTGAGCAGAGCTGGGTAAGATCGAGATTACAATAATGGCCAGAGACAACCAGGGGCAGTCTGCTGTTTCCACCTAATGGGCGGAATTATCCCAGAATTGTACTAAGTGCGGTAGCAGGTGGGTTAAATGGAGCCCTACCTGCTGATGAAAATGGTGTGTTTTCGTGTCGTATCTTCCTGAGCCCGCCTTATTATATATTTACTCCCTCAAAATACGCCGTTCCAATGGCAGGTGAGCTCTCATTTGCCCGCTTGCATCACACCGGCCGCCATCTTTAAAAGGCAGCCGCCAGCAAAGCGCTCATCACCACCAGCTCACCGCCGCTGTCCGGGAGACATGGCCAGCAAAGGCAAAAGTACTGCAGCCCCCCCGCTTCAATGCCGGGACACTCAAGCAACTGCTGAATGCCTTGGAGGCCCACTGGGATGTGCTCTACTGCCTCACTGGCTGTAAGATGGGTAGCAATGTCACCAACACAGCTTGGGGGGGGTGGTGGCAGCAGTGGTCAGTGCCAACGACCTCTAGAGGAGGATAGCCGCAAAAGGATGAATGATCTCCGTTCTGCCAAGGTGAGTCACTCTTTTCATCCCTCCCAACTCACACACTCACAAACCCATCACACATCCACAGGGCTCTCACTCACTGCCAGTGCAAGGGACATCACCATTCACTCTTTCACACACAGCTTCATTGTCCTCATCCCGTCCATGGGACCACACACCACCCACACAGGCCAGGCATATCTATCATCTGACGTCGGCAGGCATCCACACACATTATCTCCATCTCTATCCATGCATGACAAACTGGCACATAACAGGAGGGAAAGGTCGCAGATAGGTGGAGGGATGCCGGAGATCAAAGTTCTGATAGAATTCGAAAACAGAGCCATCCAGCTGGCCGGCGATGACTGGGACCAGTCTTGAGATAAGGGTGAGGTCAGTGCTTCTCTACCAAGTGAGGATCCAGCTTTGCAACATCCATCAGATAACCATGCCGTGAGTGATGTGTCCTGTTTAACAGGCCACTGCCAAGCACTAATTATCTCCCCTTGCTGGGGCCCTCCAAGTATTGGCCCTCCAGAGGACACCCACCAAAGTAATCACAGACAGGGGTTCACAGTCAGCAGGCTGCCTCCACTTCTGCTGTGGATGCCCAGGGAACACCAAGACCTAGCGACAGGGTTAGGAAAGTTAGGTAAAAGTAGTTGCACAGCCTGGCCATGGATGTTGATCAATTGTTCACTATTGTCAATAAACTCCTAAGAATGTCACCCTGCCTGTGGCTCCTTGTCCTGATGAGCAGTGTTCTTGAAACTCAGATATGAAACATACCTGCACAAGATAAAGGCAGGTGTCTCAGTCCAGGGTCTCTTCCCTATGCTCTGTGCGGCCTTCAGACCACACTGATGTCCTGCCTCACACTCCCTGGAAACATTACTGATGCCTGCACCTTGCCGATGCTGGCCATTGCTGCCAGAATATAGTGGGCAGGCGCCACAGAATTCTTTCTTTCCCTCTGTGTGCTCTCAGCACCTATAAGGTGAGGCTGGCTTCCATCACACCAGCACTTTCGACCAGTGATGCTGTGCACCAGCTCCTGAAGGGCTGAGGTGCTGAAGGCAGACACAGCATCAGATGCATCTAAAGTCTCTGAGATTACCTTGATCACGGAATGCAAGCGAGCTGCCCTTGGCCAGACAGGAGTCAGTCATTCTCAGAGGCTATGTGAAGATCTATGGAATGTCCTAACTGCATGTTGTCATCATCCTGTGATTGAGCGACTATTAGGGCCTCCACTACATCTCCATGACAGGAGTATTCTCACAGAGGGTATTGACACTGCCATAAGCCAGACTGGAGTCAAACGTTCACAACTGTGATGTGAGGATCTACGGGGACACCTCACTGCATTTTGTTATCATCCTCCACAAATCTGGCAGCTATGAGGGCCTCCCAAGTGCCTCTGCCTTGTCTAGCCAGTGCGAGAGCCTCATCCCAGTCATCGTCACCACTGAGGACCCCCTCACCCTCTTCCCCATCGGCATCCTCCTCATCGGAGGAGGTGTGCAGCTCCTCCATCTCCTCCTCAGCCAGCTCCTCACCCTGTTGCAGCGCCAGGTTTGTAAAGGAAGCAGCAGACGATGACGATGCGTGACACCCTCTGAGGACTGTATTGCAGAGCTTCACCAGACTGGTCCAGGCACCGGAACTTCATCTTCAGCATCCCGATGGTCTGCTCCACCAAGTTGCGAGCTGCAGCATGAGCCTCATTATAGCGTCGCTCTGCTGCAGTCTGAGGCCGCTCCACGGGTGTCATCAGCCACGGCCTCTGTGTCCCCAAGGAGCCATCCCTGCAGCTTCTGTGGACCATGGAAGACTCCAGACTCCCGGATGTAAGCGTCGTGCACACTCCCTGGAAACCATACGCATACCTGCAGGATGCATTTCTGGTGGTTGCACACCAGCTGCACGTTCAGTGAGCGGAATTCCTTGTGTTTGATGAAGTCCACCGAGTGTAGCGATGGAGACCTGAGCACCACATGAGTGCAGTCAATCGCACCCTGCACCTGTGGGTATCTGGAGATCAGGGCGAATCCAATGACCCAGTCCCAGGCGAAATGCACAAAATTGTGTGCCATGGAGAAGATGGCATCTGTGACCTCATGGATACATTTGTGGGTGGCAGATTGTGAAATCCAACAGAGGTCACCTGTGGAGCTCTGAAAGGAGCCACTGGCATAGAAATAGAGCGCCACAGTCACTTTCAAAGCCACTGGCAGTGGATGCTCTCCGTGACCCTTTGGTGCCAAGTCCTGCAGGAAGTGGCAGGTGTGAGCCATCAGGTCCCTAAATATGCCCAGTTGTCGGCAACACTGGCTCTCAGTCATCTGCAGGAATGGCAGGCGGTGTCTATGGATCCTGGGTGTTGCTAGGCACCCACCAGCCATGGCTCGCTGTCACTCTTGGGCAGCATGTGCGAGAGCCCCTGCTGCACGTTCTTCATGAGGTTGCTGCTCCTGCCTTTGCGTGGCCAGGAGCCTCAGTCACTCTCTCCTCCATCTTCTACTGTCTCTGTAAGTCATCAGCATTCAGCTAGATCACCAGGATCCAGCAGCATGAAAGAGAGAGACATGATTATCATGGCTATACTTAGCACCTTTCCTGGCCCTGTGTGACCACCCCTTAACACTTCCCGGAGAGTGCTGGTCACCCCTCGGATGGCCAGAGATGAGTGCGCTGCCTGGCTGCCCTGTCAACCTGCGACATGGGGTCACTGCTCCTAACCGGGATGCTGAGTTTGCAAGGGGCTGTGAGCACCTCCAGCAGTGACTGCTACATGGTCAGCTCTGGCGAGGAGATTGTACAACGTGTGCAGTCCAACTGCTCCGCGGTCCGATAAAGTGGTGGCGGACTCGAAGTCTGTGCCGGGGGTGTGGCGGGGGGGTGGTAAGGTATGGAGCCTTTGGTGCCTCTGCATTGTTTGCATGGGTGGGCAGGCTAGGAGCCTGACCCCAGTCATATCACTGTGGCTGTGCCTGATCTGTCTCAGTTGCAGAGGTTTGATCAGTCTATACAGGTGTCCCTAATGCTTGGCCACTTCCCTCATTTACCCTGCCCCCCCAACCTCGATTGCCTGGGCACGGGATGCAGCGCCAGGGCAGCACTTGACTCCCCACCCCCCTCAGCAGTCGCCCACGGGGCCAGGCTTCTGTTGCCCCTCAGTGCCCCTGAGGCCTGTAAACAGCGGGCGAGCTGTGGTGAACGCTGCTGCTCACTCACCTCAGTTCCCCCAAAGTGAAGGCCACCAAGGGCATGTCACCTGCGTGTTGTTGTGAAACACATCGCTGTGCTTTCCCACCAATGTGGACGGACGATACGGCAGGGTTCCAAGAGCCTGGCAGGATGGCCTTTTAATTATATGCCAATGTGTTACAATTAGCTCCCCATCGACCAATGGCAGGAAACATGGCCTGCCATTGGCAGGCTGAGCAGGAGATTGCGACCTGCCTTCACACTGTTGTGAAGTGGGTTCCGCCACATTTTCCGCGCACACCACCTGTCACACCCACTGCCAGCGGGCTCGGAAAATTCCGCCCAATGAGTTGAATTTTATCTGCCAAGAGTGGGAGGTGAGTTGCAGGCTGGGCTTTAGCGCACTGGAAATGACTGCATGTGCGGAATTTGACATGTTCCCTGTTCTTTACCGCATTTAATGCGTTTGGAAGCGAGCGGGAAACACCTTTGAAAGTGTGGATCAGATAGTCTTCTTCTTATCATGTCCACGGACAGTCTATACATGGCCCAGCCAAAACTGGACACATTTTTGCACCTTGTTGTTGAATTCGGCAAGATCTGCAACAGTGTAGGGTTCCTCTAGCGATAGGCATTGCAGGGGATGTTGTATAGTCTGTGGCTCAGTTCCACATTCACAAGTTGCTGGGCTGGTTGTATATCCCCATTTGCTTAGTGACACCTTTGAACGACCTACACCAGTCCTAAGTCTGTTAAGGCACTTCCAGGTTGCCCAGTTACAATTAGCTCCTGGGGGAAGGCTTTCATCCGGTAGAATTTCCATCGCTGAGGGTTGTTCGAGACTGGCGAACAGGTCTTTCCACAAGGCGATGGGGCTTCAGATGGGGTTGATTGTAATGGAACAACACTGTTCATGAAGCTCTTTCTTGACTTTAGGCACCAGGGTGTAGGTGTATGACCATGTAGAGGGTGCCTCTCATCTGATGTTTGATGGAGTCGCTTTCTTGCTGGCTACTGTTCTTCTTATATCGGGGGAGCAATACTCGCCAGGATATATAGGCTGTTGGTGTTTGTTGGTTTTAAACAACCTGTGATAAGTCGGTAGCTTGCACTCAGAACGGCATCCATCTTCTTAGCATGAGTAGATCTTTCCCATGCAGAGCAGGCGTATTTGGCAGTGGAATAGCAAAGAGCAAAAATCAGATAGTCAAATATGTTAAACAGCAATTAAGTGATAACTTAACCTTCTGTTCTGGCTTTAACAGCCAATGGACAGTTTTCCTGAGCAAGGTGAGAACCCAGTGGGAAGTCATTGAGTAAGAAACAAACATGCTGGAAAGCTTTTAAATAGAGAAATAGAACAGCAGCAGCCATGCTTATGGGAAAGGTTTGGACTCTCATCACTTGTTTTGAGAGCACAGTTTCCCTGATCTACAGGACAGGAACAATTTTTGGAAGTCATTTGACCTATCTTGAACCTTGCTGTAAACTTATTTTTCTTTTATGTGATGTGGGTGTCACAGGCAGGACCAGCATTTGTTGCCCATCCCTATTTGCCCTTGAACTGAATGGCTTGCTGGACCATTTCAGAGGGCAGCTGAGTCAGCCACATTGCTGTGGGTCTGGAGTCACTTGTCAGCTAGACCAAGTAAGGATGAAAGGTTTCCTTCCCTAAAGGACATTAATGTACCAGATTTTTTACAGCAATTGATGATGGTTGTGATGGTCACCATTACTGATGCTAGCTTTATATTACAGATTTATTAATTCAATTTAAATCCCACTAGCTGCCATGGTGAAATTTGAACCTGTACCCCCAGGGCATTAGGCTGGGCTTCTGGATTACTAGTCCAGTAACATTACCACTATGCAGCTGCCACCACCACCCCCCAATCAAACTTATCTGCACTCAGCCTTTGCTGCAGAATGGGAGAAGCTTATGTGACCATTTCTTTCGACCTCTGAAGAGGGAAAAGAGGACGAGCGGCAGCAGCAGGAGCAGCAACAGCTGCTTTGTTTGCAGCCACATGTGCTCCACAGGACAGAGGGAAGGACACAGAGCTGCAGCTCGAAGGAGGCAACACCCCACAAACAGGGTATCGGCAGAGGATTAACTTCCCCAACATAATTGAGCAACAGTGCCTCAGGAGGCTCAGGCAGTTGTGGCTTCTCTTTGCTGATATGTGCAGCACCTTAGAAAAAGATCTCCTTCCAAAAGGGCCAGGTAGGCACGCTATGCCATTGGCTATCAAGGTCACCATAGCCCAGAATTTCTTTGCCGCTGACTCTGCTAAGGACTTCTGTAGGATCTCACAACCTACTGCCCACCAGTCCGTCTCCCAATTCACAGATACCATCAAACAAAAGCAGAAAATGCTGGATATACTCAGCAGGTCGAACGGCATCCGTGGAGAGAGAACAGAGTTAATGTTTCAAGTCCATATGACTCTTCAGAACTAAAGAAAAGTAGAAATGTGATGAAATGTATACTGTTTAAGTGGGGTGGAGTGGTGAAGCTGGGTAGAAGGCCAGCGATAGCTGGGGGAAAGGAGAGATTGACAAAGATGTCGTGAACAAAAGGACAAAGGGAGTGTTAATGGTAGTGGTAAGGACTAAAGCAGGTGCTGATTGTGACATGTAGGTAAGAAAGCAGAACGTGATAATAGCAGGTTCTGCTAGACCTGCTGAGATTTCCCAGCATTTTCTGGTTTTGTTTCAGATTTCCAGCATCTGCAGTATTTGGCTTTTATCACAGATACCATGTATGTCAAGGTTGTTCCATATGTGTACTTTGACTGAGACAAGCTGGACACAGGAAGCTTTTGCCTTTTCTGCAGTGGCTGATTTCTACAGGTCCAGGGGGTGTTATGTCAGGGGATCATCGACTTCAAGTATGAGGTAATCAAGGCACCATCAGATAATTCTGTAATGTTCATCAACTGAAAGGGATCATTGCCTCGACGTGCAGATCATTGGTGGTCACCATAAGTTTATTATGCATGCACCAGACTTCCTGGAAACTGCCATGACTCCCTACATCCTGTTCCAGAAAGTCTACCACAGCTGATTGCACCTCTGAGCAGATTGAATGGGTGGCTCTTTGGAGACAAGCACTGCCCTCCGAGAACCTGTCAGGAGCCCTCCCAATGATGCTGAGGTGAGGCACAACAGGGGCCACATCACCACAAGGGTGAGCATTGAGCAAGCCTTTGGCTTGCTGAAAATTCAGATGCCTTGACGGCCCTGGAGACGCCATTCAGTTTGCAGGAGCAAAGGTCTCCAGAATGGTGATGGTGTGCTGTGCCTTGGACAACATTGTGCTGCAGAGAAGAATGGCGCATTAACCCCACACCCCCAAGCACACAACATTCTCACAGTCATAAATCTGTCATAAGCACACATTCTGCAAAGGCCTCAGCAGCTACATGGTGAATGGGAGGAGCACTGTGATAGGAGCTGTGAATAAAGAGGTGAGTGAATCCTGGGATTGAACATTGCAACATTGCTCCCATTGGTGGCTGAATGGTGAGCAAGGGAATGGAAACCTGAAGGAACCAAGGGGGTGGGATGAGCTTCCCAGTTTAGAGTTGTTATCATCACATGGAACCGAAGTGCAAGGAGACCAGGTGAGATGGGGCCTATTAAAGGTGGGGTGTCTGAACACATTGTATGCAGTGCTGGGGATTTCTGGCTATGGTTTCAAGGTGAAAATCTGTGGTTTTTAAGGTTACTACTAGTTACAGGTAGGATATCAGAGTGTTAACCTATTATGTATTACATATTACCAGTTACATTTTGGCCATTGGTGAGTTATTGTTTTACTGTTGGTTATGAGGGGATCTTGAGGGGAACCTGAATGCCGGTGTGTAACAGTGACAGTTGGTGAAAGCTGACTCAAAACCAAGGTTGAAATCTCCTGTTGGCTCAGCGGGTAATTGATTTGTTACTCACTGTAAAGACCACAAGGTGTCCGGTTCAGTCTCAGCTTCTGCTTGAGTTATCTGATCTAAGCTCTAAGAACACTTGAGCTTTAAAGAGTGATATAGACTACAAGAGCAAAGAGATAATGATAATTAGCCTGAATTTGTACCCTTTTAAAAGGCACATCCACTTCACAGGACCCGAGGTGCAATGCAAAAGTTCCAGGAGATTTGGTGTAAGTAACTTCAATCCTTACTTAATAATTTCTCCGTAATTTCAGACTTTTGTGTTACTTCATCAGTTCCGTTGTCAAAACAATTGAACAGCTAAGTATCAGAGCTCCACCCCATTAAAAGCAATGGTGCGGATATTGCTAAATAGCACTTATGGCTGAGTATGCAGGGACTATAACAATTAGAACAGATTTTAAAGAGGCAATGTTACTTCTGGGCATGATAATAGTTTCTCTCTGAATTCTAGATTTCCTGGATCAGATTGATTAAAGCAGAGTCAATTTTTATAAAGGTTTCATGTAATGCATAAATGAATGTTATATATATTTATTTTTGCAATGCTAGTACAGGAATTAAAAAGGGAATCCTCGAAGCTGTGTGGAATTGCTTCTTGGGGCGACTGCTGCATTGCTTCTAAAATTGCTTTCTGATGTTAATCGGGGGGTAAAGTACAACACTGAGACTCCTCAGCTCCCATCCATAGGGTGGAATTTTCTATGCCGGCTGCCGTTAGATGTCATGGCAGGCTAACGAGGACAATATGGCGGGAAGGCGAAAAATCGGTTTCACGCCGTAGTGAATCCAGTTTGCAGTCGTCCGCTTTGCCTGTCAATGACAGGCCGCGTTTCCCACCACCGCACATTGGGAACTTCATCTGTAATACATCTGCACATCATTATAAGTCCAGCTCGCCGGAATCAACCCCAACACGTCAAATTTACCACCCACATTTGCAGGAAAGCACGCCGGTGCAGAACACGTCTTGACAAGTGTGATATGCAGAAGTTGGGACTTACCATCAGGGCCTTGCTGACATCATGGACATCCGAGGAGCAGAAGATGCTGGAGCCCAACGACAACGGGGCCCTGGAGGAACACGTGTATTGCATGCTAGGTGGATTCTCACGGACATGGCTCCACCACGAAGCTGCTCAAGGAAGGTGGAAGGTCACTGTTGAAAGTCTGATTCGGGGCTTCAGTGTCTTGGTCATGGTCTGCAAGAGATGATCTTTGAAGGGTTGGAGAGGAAGTTGTACTGGACGGAGTGGAAGAGGAATGTCTAGGTTTGACTGGGAGAGGTACCTGTGTTGGGGGAGGGTGAGCTTGAGAGGGGAGGAACAAAGGTGTTGGGGGCTTAGGTTGGGAGGGGTCAACGATGGTGTTGGGGGGTTGAGGTTAGGAGGGGAGAGGGAGTATGGGGGAAGGGGTGTGTAACAGGGAGAATACAGCAACTGGGGAGGTGGGTGTAAAGGGGGAGGAAGGTGCATGGGAAGAAGTTCAGATGGGAAGAAGTTCGGATGGGGGGAAGGAGTTTAAAGGGGGTAAGGACTTTGGATGGAGGAAGGAGGTCGGGGAGGAAGAAGTCTGGGGGGGAGGAAGGAGTCCAGAGGTGGGAAGGAGTCCAGGGGGAGGATGGAGTCTGGGGGGAGGGAGGCATAAGGACGGGGGAAGACTTAAGGGTGGAGGAAGGAGTAAGTATGGAAGAAGGAGTAAGGGGGAGGAAGGAGTAAGGGTGACGAAGAAGACTAGAGGAGGGAAGGATTCCGGAGAGGGTATGGAGTCCGAGGGGGGGAGGAAGGACTAAGGCTGGGGGATGCCTAGGTAAATGTGCAAAGTCAGGGTTTGTGGAGCTGATGACTGCCTCCTGGGGAGCGAAATAAGGGTGGGCATGAAAGGAGGGAATGGCGAGAATGAGAGAAGGCAGAGAGAGTTGGGAGGGTGAGGGTGCAACAGTATTAGAAGGGATGGTGAGTTTGGTTGGAGGGGATTTGGAAGCAGCTACAGACTTTGGTTGTGGGAAGGAGGAGGTCAGGGAGGTCAATGTGCATGGGGGTGGAATTTTCAGGGAGGTAGGGAATGTGCACGTTCACCTGGACATCCTGGAAAGAAAAGGGTTCTGGATGGTATGTGATGGTAGGGAGGTGGAAGGTGATGCCAGCGGGATCGACAGTGATGGGAGAAAGAACATGGGTGACTGGGGGAGGGGAAAGGATAGGAGAGCTAAATACAAATGTTACACACACCATACTTCTAAAACCAAAAGTGAAAGGAGGCTCATGTTGGGCGGGAACAAGTGCTGTGTGGGAGTGCGATCAGTGGGTGAGTGGAGATGCAGGTCAGTTCAGATAGACAGTTGAAAGAGAACCCCAGCAGGCAGCATTGAAAATGCTCAGGACATTGAGATGAGTGTGATGTGGAAAGGATCCTCGTGCGTGGGAGAGGCTTGCACAAGTCTCGGAAAGGCCCTGCCACACACACACACAAACATCTCCCTCCAGAATGACTCATGGGCCGGCTGCGTGCAGCTGAACTACCAGTTGGGGGGCATGGGGATGTAGTGGGAGCCTGTCAATGAAGCTGAAATACCGTTATATGTTAGTCAATGAAAGAGAATATATTTTCAGATTATAAAGTGACAAAATGTGTTCAACCATGCGACCAATTGTGATCAGGATTTCTTAACTTTTCTAGGCCTAACATCTCTAGGTGCTGCGCCGACATCCTCAATAGGGGCAGAGACAGCCTGTGCCATGGCTGGCCCTGTTGCCTCTGATGATTTCAGCGTGGGCCTTTGGAGTCCCAGCTTGTTTTGGCTGTCCTCCTGTGGGCCGACTGCTCCCTCTGCGGTGACAGGGGACAAGGTTGAGGGGGTCACAGGCAAAAGGGACTTGGAGAGAGAGGACAGCCTCTGAGATTTTTGAATGAATGGCCCAGGGCTGTCCAGCTGCTGCTCCTCCTCCCTTTGGGTGCCCGAGGGGTAGGAGCACTTAGAGGGACATTGAGGTGCCATGTTTCCCTCTCGCATTGCCACTGCAGGAACTCACCAATGGCTCCCACAATGGAGTGCAGGCCTACGTGCATCTCTGCGTTCTGCTGGACCAGGGTCTCCATGGAGTGCACCATCTTCCCTATGGAGACCTCCATACTTGCACATGTGGGCACCACTTCATCAGAGAGCAGGCGGACGCACTCCTCCAACTCACACGCCGCTCTGTTGAGAGCTTCTGCCAGCTCTGCATGATGTTCCTCCACCATCTGCTGACTCTCCACGATGAGTTGGAAGAACGAATCCAGAGGCTCGTCGCCTGACTCGGACCTCACAGTTGCCTCTTCCCCAGCAGTCCTCCAAGTGCCGGGGAGCTCAGCTAAACCTGCCTCTTCCTGCTGTGGACATGTGTTCTTGCGGTGATCACCAGCCTGTGAGCCCAAGCCTAGATATGTGTCTCTGTGCTGCTGTGCTGGTGGATGGTCTGGGTAAGCACTAACTTCCAGGCTGTCTATTTCCAGCTCTCCAATGGAGGAGGTGTCCTCTTGGCTGGAGGTGAGGACCTGGATGGAGCTGAGGGACTGGCTGGCTGAGGGTGTCGGTTGCTTGGCAGAGCTCCCTATGAACCAAAGTAGAGATAATGAGTGCATGGCAGCAGAGTCAAAAGCAGGAGAGAGGGCATTCACAGTTGCATTGTGAGAGGGATGATGCTGTGCAGGAACCTCATGTGGGTTTTCACTGCTGACCTCACCATCACCACAGGCACGGTCCATGTCCTCGCCAGTCAGCGCGATGGCACACTCCTCAAAGTGAGTGAGGGGCCATTCCACCCCCTGTCTGGCGCCCCTCCCTGCTTTTTTCAGCCAAGTTCTCCTTGCCTTGCCTGAACTAAAGTGCGGTTACCAGTATCCAGCTAAGAAACTTCATCTCAGTGGAACTCATCTATATTTGGAAACCCAAGAGGTTGCAACAAGAAGAATTGACCCAGCTCTATTCTCCTCCATGTTGAAGCTCTGTTGGTGAGTACCTCCAAGCATCTACTGGGACTAGTGGCCTGCCTTCACACGAGGGAGCACCATATCGACAACATCAGACATTGTGAACTTTATTCTTTTTATAAAGTTTTTTCTTCAGCCGTCCATCTCTGCAGGGACCTTTTTTTTTGTCCTTTGTTTGTATATATATGTGTCTGTGTGTGTGTGTGCGTGAGTGCTAGGGAATTTCAAAAGGAATAGCTAGTTAGATTGTTACACATCCAGATTACACATTGTGTGTTAACTGGTTCTTGCAACTTGTTTTAAAAAGAAGTTTCATTTTATGATAAATCAATCATTCTGAGTTTATTGAAAGAAGCCTGGTTAGAGTCTCTTTTATTCAGGGTCTAACAGTAGCAAAGGTAAATAATTGGCCATTTTGTGGAGTGAATTACACATTTTCACTAATGGTGCAACCTTTGGAGTAATGAGGCTAGATAAGCTGGACACTCCTCCCATCCCGGTCATAACATCATCTCTTCAGACTCATCACCACAAACTCAAAACTGGCCAACTGCCCCAGACTATAAATGGGGCTAAGGACTCAGGTACATAGAGCTACCTTTGATAGTTTCTGTCTTTTAAATCAGAAAGGAAGTTTAACCTTAATGTGGCAGTTTAACAGCTTTGTGGGGAATAATTTAAAGCAAAAATTCAGCTGACAAAACATATTTTCAATGCCTTCAGAACTTGGTAGATTTCCATCTACTATTTAATCAAAAGTTACTGATTTGTTTCAGTTTTGTTTTTTCTAAAATTATTTTCTTCCCTCATGTATTGCCTGAAATGGAGGTTAGATAAGAGTCCTGATCCTAGACCAGTGTCGTTCTTGAGCTGGATATTGGGGGATATGCAACACTAGTGCACAGTGACCTGCCTGCCTCTTTCCATGGGGAAGTAGCCAACTTCCACTCATGCTCTTGTTTAATGGCATGGTTAAAATCAGAAACATACTGTGGTTAGCTGCAGGTGCAACTCTGTACACTTGTCCTTTCATAACACTGCACATACATCAGTAATACAGTCTGTCAACTTGCTGACATTCATTTTACAGTATAACCTTCCAATTCAGTCTGACAACAAAACTTATGGTACATGCTGTCTTTAAAATAGTAGGTGGCAGGAAATAATGGTGCTTGTTATGTAATTTTTCTCTCTGATTTTTGTTTCTGGTTTGCAAAGGAAAAAGTGTAAACACATCTATAAATAGTTTTCAATCATTTTGATACAATATTAGCTCAGAGTATGTGACTACGTCTAATAAGTATCCATTGTAGTACTTCTTTGAACTTTTCACAAAGTATGTCATGTGTGCTCTGCCCAAAGGCAGGTTCCTGGCTCATTGTCAGCTGACACTTAATCCTGAGCTGTTTTCTTGACAGGTTTTGCCACTGATGGTTTACCATTGCCTTTCACTCTCGGGGCAGGGTGAGGAGGCAGGTGCCAAGTCCACCTCAGCTGGACTGGGAATCAAAACTCTATTGTTGGCATTGTTCTGAACCACACACTAGCCATCTAATTAACTGAACCAACCAGCCCCCCCCCCCCCCCCCCCCCCCCCCCCCCCCCCCACCCCATTATGAAGTACATTCCTCCATAACTGTGCATCAGTGCTTGGGATCAGAGTGAGTTTTAGGATTTTAGAGACCTCCAGCAAAACTACTAATGGCAGGTCCTGAGCCAGCTTACCTCTTCCCCTTCTGTAGTTCTATTGTTTTGCTCTACATGACATAGCCATCAAACAGTATTTATTGACTGTTTCTATTTTTTAAACAGATTGCATTACTAACATCACATTTTACTTATGATCCATGGTGGAGTATTTGAATGTCCCAAATAAGAAATTTTCAGCTTGGGCAGGGGGAAGTAAAATAGATGATATTACACTCCCAGTTTGATTTCTGACTTTAACAGAGAGGAAAAAAGAGAAGTTGGGGAGGGGAGTATAAGGGATGGCCAATCCACTATTAGGCTTTTTATATTCACGTCAAAGAGCTTCATGAGTTAAATTATGTGGAGTGATTACATAAATTAGGCTTGTATTCCCTGGAATATAGAAGTTATTTGATTGAGGAGGTTAGAATTTTGAAAGAAGTTGGATAAGATAGAGAGAGGAAAACATTCTCCACTTCTGGAGAGTCTAGGATTAGGGAACCTAATGTTAAAATCAGACCCAGGGAGACAAGTCCAGAGACACTTCTTCATGCCACCATTGATAGAAATGTAGAACTTCCTTCCACAAAAAGTAGTAGATACTTGTGTGTTTTATTCATGTAATTACAATCCACTGAATTTTCTCACTCATTTACGCTTGTCTGTCAATTCCAGCATCTTGGCTCATGCTAATGGCTTTGCTGCCATTTTGAAGAGTCAGACACATGAAATTCCTGCATTTATGTTGGTTCAAATGAGTGTAAATTTAAACTCAGAAAATTAGGCACAGCAGGAAATAAAATCAAATTTGTATTGTCATCTTTTTAGGCTTTGATTTCTGTTTCTTTACACTAATATTTAAGTTTTGGTAGGAAGTTTGTCTGTAAATTGACATCTATAAAATGAAGCACAAAGGGGCATAATTTCAGGTCCATCTTCCCGATTATGTCCCGACATGAAATTCCATCCCAATGTTAATCCAACTGCAGGATGTTCAAATTGGAGTGCTGAGAAAGGGGAAAAGTACTGAAAAACATGTTACTGATGGTTATTGTGGTAGCATGAGTGAACAGAGAACTTCCCTCAATGAGTGGGAAGGTCAGTCTAACTAGAAAGAGAGGGTCCATTAAGCATCAGCCAATTAAGTGAGAGGTCAACAACCCTTTGGCTAGATGGCTGAAAGATGGAATCTAATTTGAAGAACAGTATCCAGGTAAGCAATAACAATTCATTCCTAATAACAGGGCAATATGAGGGTACTGACTTTCAATTATTTTGCATTGCTGTGTGAGTAACAAGTATTTTAAATTGGTGCAAATGCCTATCCAAGGACGTTGCAGATGTCAGCCATATTTGTCTAAGTAATTTCAAACAAGAGTTTCGTTATCCCAAAATTACTTGATAACATTCTGGAATTGAAGCATAAACAAGAGATAACGAGGATACCTCTGAACTATTGCAAAAATGTCAGAAGAACTATCCTATTTACTAGCAGCCAACTTATACACAGATAGAACTGACAAAAGTATTCACTTTGCTTTTCTATCATCTGCTAATATTTTACATTTCATATTACTAGGTGTATTGTGCAATCTTTGCATCTCTCTACAAAATTACATCTCAAGCAGTACATGTGGTTCTTTTCCTTCAACTGTTAACACTTTGCCAGAAATGGCATTGCCATGATTTGCTACAAGCAAGCTATTCTACTAGTCACATGTTATACCACTCACAGGGCCTGGGGATATGCTGACATTTGTGCAGACAGTAATGTGTTTGGTTTGTACAAGGATAATCAGATACACTCATGAGGACAATAATTTTCACTTTGTCAGAATTAAGTCAACACTCAAGTTTCTAGCCAAAACATAGCATGCATCATCATTGTAACATGTGCATAAAACACCCATATGTTCATCCTTTGTCACCCTTTCTTCACAGAAAGGCAATAAGGCTAGGAGAAGCAAGCTGCTATCACAGAGACATCATAAATGCCTCATTATCTCTACATTATTTACATTACTTGAACAATTGTCAGGCCAGGCAGAAATTTCCAACTGAATTACTAAGGTTGAGGGATTAACATAGTGTGAGTGGTGATCATGAAGCATATCTAGCAGATGAAGGGGGGTTGTGCAGAGGTGTAACATGACCACAAGCCCCATTCAGTCACTTCATGATTTTTATGGGATCATTAAAGGAAAGGAATGTACTTCACAATCATGAACTGCTGAACAAGTCACTCACTCATTGCATTAAATGATGCAAGGTAATTTGAATAGAGTTATGGGTTATACTATGCAGTTGGACAATGCATTATGAGTTGTCTGTTCTACAGACAGCCATTGAGTAGCAGGGAAGACCTCAATCACATAAACAAAGAGCAAAGATGGAGTAGCATCTTGAACGTTGCTTTTGATGACATTGAGATCTTAAGGTTCATGTACAATAAAAGCTGATTTTGACATGGCTGAAACATTAGGGCAGTTTTAAGTTGGGAGTCAGAGACCTGCACTCTAGAGATCAGCGACTGTGGTCAGGACTTGATGTCCAGTCGGTGACTTGTGTGCAGGAGCACAGGGACAGGTAAAATAGTGCTTAGATTCATGCTGATATCTTGACAGCAATTATGCTCTAGGCTAGTGATTGGACAACCAACCTTAAATAAGCAGACCCTACTAGCAAGATTGTCTAGGTCTGCACTGCATAAGAGGTAGGTAGTCAAGAAAATCACATGCTGGCCCTCAGGAAACATGACAAGATTTTCCTACACCTAATATTTTCAATGGGGCATCAGTTAGAGGTAATATAAAAGTAAGAAAACAGTGCAGAATAACACATATCACATATAATTTTAAAGTTTTCAGGCTCCCAATTACATCTCCATTTTCACAGAGATGTCCACCCAGGAGTTGAGCTCAGAGGAGAGGGCAACTGACAAGACTGCCAGCATTTTTGGAGGGAGAACAGTGGTTCCTTCTGGAGGAATTTAAGCTCAGAGCGGGGAGAACCAGCGAGCCTGTAGAAGTTACTGGGGGCTTGCCTTCTTCCTCCACAGGGAACTTTTCATATTGGAAAAAATCAGAAGCTGTCTGGTTGAATGTCAGCATATAATTCCTGAGTTGACATTGTAATGATCTCCAGTGGATGACTGGAAAGATCCAGAGACATAAAAGTTGAGGGCTGTGGCAATGCTTATCTCCCCTAATAGGCCTTCTGGAATGTAGACCATAGCTTTAGTTCTTATGAATGTAGGAACAGGAGTAGGCCGTTAAACCTCTCAACCCCTATTCCACCATTCTATTTGATCATAGCTGATCTGAACCCAAGCAGCATCTGAGCCTTTGATTGGTGATACTCTTAGTTAATAAAAATATGTCGATCTCAGTCTTCAACTGAACTAACATCCACAGCTTTTTGGAAGGGAGATTCCAAATTTCCACTAACCTTAGTGTGAAAATATGTTTCCTGAATTCACTTCTGAATGACCGAGTTCTAAGTTTTACATTGTGCACCTTGTTCTGGATTCCCTCACCAAAATAAATATTTTTTCTGTATCTACCCTGTCAAATCCCTTTATCATTTTGAACACTTTGATTAGATTACCCCATAAAATTTTTAACTCAAGGGAATACAAATCAGGTTTATGCAACATGTCCTCATGTCCTTTAAGGCCAATGATCGTCCCCAAAATATGGTACCCAAACTGAACACAGTATTCCACATGGGCTCTACCCAGAACTCTTTACAACTAAAGAATCACTTCCTTACTTTTGTATTCTAATCTCAACATTCCATTAGCTATTTTGATTACTTTTCATGTGTGTTCCCGAAAACCCAAAAAATAACTGTTCCTCCACAGTTCTTGATTTTTTCCCCATTAATAAAATATTCTGATTTGTCTCCTTTGAATAGGATGACCTCCTATTTTCCCATATTAAACTTCATCCACTATTGTTTTACCCACTTGGACCTGAAAATTGAAGATGGGGTTCTACAATTGACATAGACCTTGATTTGCATATGTAAGCAGCCTCTAGCCCTAAATAGGTGATTATTATGCTCACTCTATAATATTGTTGGTCTCGTTGTGCTAACATAGAATATTCACAGAGTCTGCTGAGGTAAGGAAAATGTTAACTTTAATGGAACATGCCTTACAGTGGCTTTATCTTTCCACGAGGTCTACAAGAGAGAGCAAGATCATGAGACATTGCATTACCTCCCGTAATGATGTACACTGTGTCTCATTAGTATATCACCCCATTTAAATTAACCCCTTATACTACATCTTCCCCAAGTCTCTGAATCTCCCAATTATACTATATCCTTCCCCAAGTCTCTGAATTCCATTTCTTATTTATAGACACCCACTATGGCTGTTTCACTAGTCTACCCAAATGGCTCATCAACTCTTTTGGAAGAGATTGGGGATTTGAGTTCTTTGGGTGGCCTCTCGGACTCTGCTGGACAGAAGGAGAACCAGTCATCAGGTTTACCAGTTTCATTGCCATCTAGACCTTTTAATGAATGCATCATCTCTGGTGCTGTTGAATTGTGTAGAAGAATAATTTGACTGTGTAGGAGGTTGCTTATGGGTGGAAACTAGTGCATGTCTGTTTTGGCGCACCATACCATTATCTGTTTGAATGAGGTAGTACCTTTTCAATCTTGTCTTTTCAACCCATTGTTCATTGCAAGTCCAAACTGACTCTCCTGGTTGGAGGTCTGGCAGGTTATGTACTTTGTGACGTTTGTCATAGTTCCACATTTGACTGGAACAATACTCATACTCTTTCTCCCTCACCTTGTCCAAATCACCAGCTTGTACACATGGCATGAGTATGTGTGTGAGAGTGGGGAGTTGAGTTCTCAGTGTTCTCCTCATTAGGAGTTCAGATATTGTTAAACCAGTTTGGAATGGAGATGAATGATAGCTCAGAAATGCAACTTGAATGTCATCATTTTTCCTCAGCAATGCTTTCACAGTATGCACTCCTCTTTCAGCTTTACCTTTGGCTGAGGGTATCTTAGTGAGCTGGTAGTATGGGCAAATCCATATGATCCCGTGAACTCATTTACGTATTCATTGGCAAACTGCAGTCCATTGTCTGAGATTACAAGGTCTGTGATTCCATATGTTGCAAAAATCTCCTTCAGTGGTGTAATCACTGTTTCAAAAATGTGACCCTGCAGTTGCTTGACTTCTATCTTTCTTGAGTGGTAGTCAACCATAATTTTGCATCTCAGGACTCTTTAGAATGACCAATCTCTCGTCATAGATGAGTAAATCATTAACTACGCTGAGGTGTCCTCTCAGTTCATAGCAATGTGTATGAATGGGATTTGTGTCATGCATGCTGGCCATCCTTTGACACAGTACTTCCTGACTGAGCACGCTCTTCATCAGATTTCTGTGCAGCTCTGAGTTCATTTAGTTGCTGGTAGTCATGGTTGTTGTCAATGCAAACCTTTCTACTTCTTTGACAAGGGTGACATCACCTTGTTGTGCCAAGTGTTTGTGGTCTGTCTCTGTCTTGAAGTGGAGACTAAGAACATAATCTGCAAATTTTTCACAAGCCCATGTAGCAGTCAATGCTTCTTTCTCTATCATTGCACATCTCTGTCAGTGAACGGGATGTGTAGTAAACTGGTCTATGCTTTGCATCTGCCTGATTCTGAAAGAGTACAGCTCCCAATCCTGTAGAAGATGCATTTCCAGCAATGATAGTGGGTTGCTCTGGGTCATAGTGAGCTAAAATATCAGGTGATATCAGCATCTCTTTGATTTTCTCAAAAGACCTCTGTTGTGCTTCCTCCCAGGACCATGTATTGCCTTGCTGTAACAGTTGACATAGTGACTCATTGATGACAGCTAGGTTGGGCAACAAGTTACCAGCATGGTTTACCATACCCATGAATCTCTGGAGCTCTGTCACGTCGCAAGGAGATGGAAACTCCTTGATTGCTCTTGTCTTCTGTGGATCAACTCTGACATCGGATGCATCCACAATATGCCCAAGGCACTAGACAGGTGGCTGTGAGAAGTTGCATTTGTTGTTGAGTATAAGACCTGCTTCCTCCACGCACTTTAGCACAGCTTGCACTCTAATGTCATGTTCTGTCTGAGTGGATCCATGGATCAGGACATCATCCATGTGATATACAACTCTAGGATACTTGACGTCCTCTGGAAGATTTCTGGTGTTACTATGATGCCGAAGGGTAATCTGTTGAAACAACATCTTCATTGAGCAGTAGTTGCAAAAAAACACTATTTCCATGTAGCTTCAAGAAGAAGGAACTCTTTCCCAAATTTGCTAAGCTCTCATCAACAGATGACAAGAGTGAACTTCACATTCAACTGCTTTGTTTAGCTGTGTGTAAGTTCTATGCAAATTTTGATGGTTTTGTTGGGTTTTGGCATTGGGACCATCCCTGAGCACCAGCTTGTTGGTTCTATTACAGGTGAAATCACCCCTTGCTTCAGCATGGAGTCAATTTCCTTCTTTACCTTTGACAAGAATGGATGAGGAACTTTTCTGGGCGTAAACAGACACACAGGCTTTGTTTCAGGACATAGAGTGACGTGGTTTGCTGTCTTCAGCTTTCCTAGCCCTGTGAACTGCTGTGGGAATTCAGCTCTGAAGTTTTTAGGCTGATCTTCTTGGCTTTCCAGTTCCTCTACTTGGCAAATCAGATGTAAGTCAGTACAGGCTTTGCTGCTTAAGAGTGAGCAGCTCTGGTTCAGGATCACACATAAGGTTTCAGTGATTTTTCTCTGTCTATATTGAAGGATTGCATTCAGTTGTTTTATGGCCTTGAGTTCCATACCTCCTGGGCCTGTGTAGATTTTTGCATGATGGCTGAAGAGACCTTTTCTCCAGCCAAGGTTCAGCATCAGAAAGAACTGAAACTGCTGCACCTGTGTCTAACATAAAGTGTGTCTCCCTCTACTAGGATATCAGCACTCCAGTAGCTTTCATTTGGTTCCCGGATCTCTCCAAGGAAAGGCATCTCAAAATCATTGATATCTTCTAATTCATGGATCTTGCCACCTTTCAAAGGCTTCTCTTTTTACTTAGTCTGTACAAGCTTATTGCTGCAACACAGAGCTTGAAAGTGACCATTCTTTCTGAAAAAAATGGCATATGGCCTCTTTGGAGGGATAATTTTTGCACCTGTTTTTTTCTGCAAAACTGATTAGAGTCCTTTCACTCGCTGCCGCCACATTCTTAGTCTCATTCTGCTAACATAGAATAGTAACAAAGACTGCTGAGGTAAAGAAAATATTAACTTTAATGGAACAGATCATATAGTGGCTTTATCTTTCCATGAGGTCTACAAGAAAGAACTGGGTCATGAGACATTGCTCCACTTCCTGTGCTGATGTATACTGTAGGTGGAATCGTCCCAGATTTGCACTAAATGTGGTAGTGGGTGGGTAAAATGGCATTTTACCCCCGGCTACAAAGGCAGCTTTTCACACCGTATCATGCCAGACCCACCCCATTAATTATGCATTCACGGAATCACTGTGCAGCAGGGGCCCTTCGGCCTATCGAGTCTGCACCAACACGTGAGAAACACCTGACCCACCTACCTAATCCCATTTACCAGCACTTGGCCCATAGCCTTGAATGTTATGAGGTGCCAGGAAACACACTGTTTCCATGGCGGGCGGGCTCACATTCGCCTGCCTTGGCATTATCTCGCTGCTTCATCATGCCTGGTGCCAAAATTAAGCCTGCGCACACCTCTCAGTTCTTCCAGCCCATAACTGTCACACGGACAACAGGATGGTCCCAAAATGCAAAAAGACTGCAGAACCCGCTTCAGTGATGCGTCCCTTGAGTGCCTTTTGAACACCGTGGAGGCCCGCTATAATGTACTCTAACCCCACTCTGGCTGCAGAATGGGCACTCACCACGTAAACATTCCACGCAGTGTCATGTGTGCTGCTCACACTCTCTCCATCTGCTTTCATGCAGGAGAAGCCTGCTCATGTCAGCAGGAAGAGGTCCCAGACCAGGAGTGGGGTGGCCCACATGAGGCCCTCACTCTTGAGGAGTGTGTCATCACACTGACCAGTGAGGACGCAGACCGTGCCTGCGGTGATGGTAAGGCTGGAGATGAACACCGACCTAAGGATCCTGCACCACATCATCCCTCTCTCAATACAACTGTGAGTGCTCTCTCTCGTGCTTGTGACCCTGCTGCCATGCACTAATTATCTCTACTGTTGTTTACCGTGACCTCTGCCAAGCAACTAACATCCACAGCCAGCCACTTCCTTATCTCTGTCCAGGTCCTCACCTCCAGTCAAAAGGACACCTCCTCCATTGAAGACCTGGAAATAAGCAGCCTGGAAGACCCATCACAGCACTTACCCACACCCTCCACCAGCGCAGAGATGCACAACTTGGTGGGACCTAGATCTAGAGCAGGTTCGGGTTCACAATCTGGTGGTCACCGCACTGACACATGTCCGCAGTAGGAGGAGGCAGGTTTGTGCGAGGTCCTCGGCACTCGGAGGCACCGCTGGGGAAGAGGCACCTGTGAGGTCCGAGTCAGATGACGAGCCTCTAGATTTGGCCTTCCAACTCATCCTTGGGGGTCAGCAGAAGGCTTGGGAACATCACGCAGAGCTGTTGGAAGCCCTCAACAGAGTAACATGTGAGTCAGAGGGGTGCGCCCAGCTGCTCTCTGATGAAGTGGTTCCCACATGTGCATGTATGGAGGTCTCCATGGGGAGGATGACAGACACCATGGAGACCCTGATCCAGCAGAACGCAGAGATGTGTGTAGACCTGCCCTCCATCGCGGGAACCACAGGTAAGTTCCAACAGTGGCAGCGTGAGAGTGAAACGGGGCACCTCAATGTCCCTCCAAGTGATCCTTCCCCTCGAGGAGTCAGGCCGGGGGCCTTGGGCACCAGAAGGGAGGAGGGCGGCAGCTGGATACCCCTGGGCCATCCACTCAGGAATCTCAGAGGCTGTCCTCTCCCTCTGAGTCCTTTTTGACTGTGAACCATTCAACCTTGTCCTCTGTCATGGCAGAGGGAACAGCAGGACACCGAGCGATTCAGGAGGGAGAAGTGTATGTGTGGCAGGGCCTTTCTGAGCCTCGTGCAAGCTCCCTCCCACGCAAGCAGATCCTTCACGCATCATACTTACCTCAATGTCCTGAGCATTTGGAATGCTGCCTGCCGGGGTTCACTTTCAGTTGTCCATCTGAGCTGACCTGCATCTTCGCCTACCCACTGATCACACTCCCAAGTAGCACCTGATCTCGCCCACCTCGAGTGTCGTTTCACTTTTGATTTGGACAGCATGGTCTTGATTCGCTTTTACATAAGCTCCCCCATCTTTTCCACTCCCCCAGTCACCCATTTCCTTTCCCCCATCACTATTGACACCCCTGCCATCACCTTCCATCGCCCCCCATGACCTACCATCCACAATCCTTTACTTTCAGGATGTCCGGGTGAACGTACACATTCACTTCCTTCCTGAGAATCCCAGCCCCATCCACATTCACCTCCCTGACCTCCTCCTTCCTACCCCCCGGGTCCATGTCTGCCTCTGAGTCCCCAACAACCGCTCTTGCTGTTCCTTCTACCGTTATCGTCAAGCCCTCACCCTCCCATCTTACCGGCTCACTCTGCCCTCAGTCATTCTCACCATGCCCTTGTTCCATGCCCACCCTCAGTTCGCTCCCCAGGAGGCAATCATGGACTCATCAGAGCATGTTCAGCTGGACATGCCCCCTCCAAATCCCTTACCCCCTTGAAACCCCTACCCCCACCTTGGAATTCCCCCCCAACTTGGTCCTCCCACCTCAGACTCCTCTCCTGCTTAGTCCTTCTCCCTTCCTGACTCCTTCAGACACCCTTACATTTTCCGCCACCCTTAGTCCTTCCCTCCAACCGACTCTATGCTCCACCCTTACTTCTTCCTCCAGCCTTACTCCCTCCCCGCTCTGCACTCCTTCCTCCCCCTGGACTCCCTCCCCTCTCTGGACTCCTTCCTCCCCGGACTACTGCCCCTCTCCACATTCCGTCCTCCCCCCAGACTCCCTCCTCTCCGTACTCCTTCCCTCCTCTGAACTCCTTCCCTTACACCTTTCACCCCCCTACCTCCCCAGTTGCCGTCTTCTCCCCTGTTACCCCCTCCTCCCCCTGTACTCCCCACAACACCTTCATTCCCACCTCCAAATCTCATCCCATCTTGACACCTTCATTTCCCCCCTCCTAACCTCACCCTATCCTGACACCTCTTCCAGTCGATCCTAGGCCTTTCTCTCCCACTCCCCCCCCACCACCACCCCCCCACCCCACCCAGGTATATCTTCCTCTCCTAAACACAGCTGAACTTTCCTCTCCACCCCCTCGACCATCATACATTGTGAGCAGACCCTCAATGGTGACTTTTCAACTTCCGTGGGCTGCTTCACAGCACAGACACCATGTTCATGAGAATCCACCCAGCATCCCATGGACGTTCCTCCAGGGTCCTGTTGCCGTCGGGTTTCAGCATCTTCTGCTCCTCAGATGTCCACGATGTGAGCAAGGGCCTGGCAGTAATTCCCGACTTCTGCGCGTCACACTTGTCAAGACGTGTTCAGCACCAGCGTGCAATCACGGCATCGTGGACAGACCATCGAGTGTGGGGGGATGATTCCGGCGGGCTGACCTTATATTAATATGCAGATCTATTACAATCAGGTTCCCGACGTCCAATGGCAGGGAACACCACCCGCTAATGACAGGCTGGGCAGACGATCGCAAACCGGCTTCACAATGTCATGAAATTGATTCTTGGCCTTGTTGCTATGCAAGATACGACGTCATAAAACCAGTTTGCTTATCCCACCGAGCACGCCCGACACCAGCGGGCACGGACGATTCCGCCCAGTGTCTCATTACGTAGTTAGAACTAATCCCTTATGCTACAACTCACTTACAGCCCTACCTGAAAATCACTTCAGGCAGAACCTTGGGAATCAATTGGACAGCCATCCTGCATCCCCAGTCTTCAGCTACCAACTGCCTGAATTTCAGGCAAGACATAAGTAAGCAGTTTTTCAATGAAACACAGCAGCCTATTAAAGTGGGGCTCAAAAAGTGTGATAGATTTTACAGAATAAAATGTGGTCTGAAAGCACCTAATCATTCTTTCCTACTTGTTTAATCAAAAAGTGCAAAATGTATTTGTGTGGCTTTGGTCTTTATAAGGGTGCTTGTTGTCTGCCATAAGAAGACAGTGCTAAATTCCTGTCAGGATTTTACATTACACTTTCACTGTTTCATAACAGGATATTGTAATCATTCAGTAATGACTCTGCAGTTTTTTTATCTAGCTATGGTTCTAATTTCGAAATAACATATGGTTGTCCTTTGAAGACATGCCATTTCGTTGAGATTTAATTTAAAGTATGATTAATTTCATATTTAGAATGTTAATTTGGTAAGCCCAAAGAGTACCAAAATAAAGACTGACTCAATTAAATTTTAAACAAATATCAGTATAATAAATAATGGGTAGTGTTAAATGAAAGCTGCTTTAATTCTCTGGTTACTTTATCTTCTATTATTAATTTATATTTATCTCCAGTTACTTTCCCCATCTGTATTATTCCATATATGCTGCATCCAAATATAACATTCCGAGCACCACCAGATCTTTTATTTGTAAATGATTTTTATCATTTGTGTTAAATCATTATTTTTTCTGGACAATGACAGAGGCTGTTTAACTTTTAGCGCGGCATTACTACACAAATAATCACAGATCTGTCCTCGACTGCCTTTGCATACTGTTTGTCTTGTACTTGATCCATGTGCTCCACTGTACTACAGTTCAGACTGGATCAGATATCATTCCATTACCTCACACCATGTCTTGTCACCTGTGAGTATTCATGGGAAATGATAAACTGTCTGAACCACAGACCACGTTAATTCTTCCTGTGACATGAATCAGACGAAAGGTGACAAGTTTAGCGCTGGTTCACTGAGTTAGAAAGCCACATAATTAGTCATTTCAGTTATTTCATGGCCCATTTCGTTTTGGATCCCAGGCTCTTTTGTGTGTACAGCAGTTGCCCAATTTGTTTTTGAAAAAGATTCTGGTATTCTTTAGCAA